>NC_086445.1:277935022-278640022 GCF_028390025.1 Pseudophryne corroboree
AGAGGTTTTCAGCTGTGTGCGTATTCTGGAAAGCGGTGATACAAAGCGTAGCCTGCCTAGGAAAGAGTTGGCGTTTGCGAGATGCTGCTACTGGTGCCGCCGCTGCTGTTCTTGCGGCGGGAGTCCATACATCTACCCAGTGGGCTGTCACAGTCATATAGTCCTGACCCTGCCCTGCTCCACTTGTCCACATGTCCGTGGTTAAGTGGACATTGGGTACAGCTGCATTTTTTAGGACACTGGTGACTCTTTTTCTGAGGTCTGTGTACATTTTCGGTATCGCCTGCCTAGAGAAATGGAACCTAGATGGTATTTGGTACCGGGGACACAGTACCTCCAACAAGTCTCTAGTTGGCTCTGCAGTAATGATGGATACCGGAACCACGTTTCTCACCACCCAGGATGCCAAGGCCTCAGTTATCCGCTTTGCAGTAGGATGACTGCTGTGATATTTCATCTTCCTCGCAAAGGACTGTTGAACAGTCAATTGCTTACTGGAAGTAGTACAAGTGGGCTTACGACTTCCCCTCTGGGATGACCATCGACTCCCAGCGGCAACAACAGCAGCGCCAGCAGCAGTAGGCGTTACACGCAAGGATGCATCGGAGGAATCCCAGGCAGGAGAGGACTCGTCAGAATTGCCAGTGACATGGCCTGCAGGACTATTGGCATTCCTGGGGAAGGAGGAAATTGACACTGAGGGAGTTGGTGGGGTGGTTTGCGTGAGCTTGGTTACAAGAGGAAGGGATTTACTGGTCAGTGGACTGCTTCCGCTGTCACCCAAAGTTTTTGAACTTGTCACTGACTTATTATGAATGCGCTGCAGGTGACGTATAAGGGAGGATGTTCCGAGGTGGTTAACGTCCTTACCCCTACTTATTACAGCTTGACAAAGGGAACACACGGCTTGACACCTGTTGTCCGCATTTCTGGTGAAATACCTCCACACCGAAGAGCTGATTTTTTTGGTATTTTCACCTGGCATGTCAACGGCCATATTCCTCCCACGGACAACAGGTGTCTCCCCGGGTGCCTGACTTAAACAAACCACCTCACCATCAGAATCCTCCTGGTCAATTTCCTCCCCAGCGCCAGCAACACCCATATCCTCCTCATCCTGGTGTACTTCAACACTGACATCTTCAATCTGACTATCAGGAACTGGACTGCGGGTGCTCCTTCCAGCACTTGCAGGGGGCGTGCAAATGGTGGAAGGCGCATGCTCTTCACGTCCAGTGTTGGGAAGGTCAGGCATCGCAACCGACACAATTGGACTCTCCTTGTGGATTTGGGATTTCAAAGAACGCACAGTTCTTTGCGGTGCTTTGCCTTTTGCCAGCTTGAGTCTTTTCAGTTTTCTAGCGAGAGGCTGAGTGCTTCCATCCTCATGTGAAGCTGAACCACTAGCCATGAACATAGGCCAGGGCCTCAGCCGTTCCTTGCCACTCCGTGTGGTAAATGGCATATTGGCAAGTTTACGCTTCTCCTCCGACAATTTTATTTTAGGTTTTGGAGTCCTTTTTTTACTGATATTTGGTGTTTTGGTTTTGACATGCTCTGTACTATGCCATTGGGCATCGGCCTTGGCAGACGACGTTGCTGGCATTTCATCGTCTCGGCCATGACTAGTGGCAGCAGCTTCAGCACGAGGTGGAAGTGGATCTTGATCTTTCCCTAATTTTGGAACCTCAACATTTTTGTTCTCCATATTTTAATAGGCACAACTAAAAGGCACCTCAGGTAAACAATGGAGATGGATGGATTGGATACTAGTATACAATTATGGACGGGCTGCCGAGTGCCGACACAGAGGTAGCCACAGCCGTGAACTACCGCACTGTACTGTGTCTGCTGCTAATATATAGACTGGTTGATAAAGAGATAGTATACTCGTAACTAGTATGTATGTATAAAGAAAGAAAAAAAAACCACGGTTAGGTGGTATATACAATTATGGACGGGCTGCCGAGTGCCGACACAGAGGTAGCCACAGCCGTGAACTACCGCACTGTACTGTGTCTGCTGCTAATATATAGACTGGTTGATAAAGAGATAGTATACTCGTAACTAGTATGTATGTATAAAGAAAGAAAAAAAAACCACGGTTAGGTGGTATATACAATTATGGACGGGCTGCCGAGTGCCGACACAGAGGTAGCCACAGCCGTGAACTACCGCACTGTACTGTGTCTGCTGCTAATATATAGACTGGTTGATAAAGAGATAGTATACTCGTAACTAGTATGTATGTATAAAGAAAGAAAAAAAAACCACGGTTAGGTGGTATATACAATTATGGACGGGCTGCCGAGTGCCGACACAGAGGTAGCCACAGCCGTGAACTACCGCACTGTACTGTGTCTGCTGCTAATATATAGACTGGTTGATAAAGAGATAGTATACTCGTAACTAGTATGTATGTATAAAGAAAGAAAAAAAAACCACGGTTAGGTGGTATATACAATTATGGACGGGCTGCCGAGTGCCGACACAGAGGTAGCCACAGCCGTGAACTACCGCACTGTACTGTGTCTGCTGCTAATATATAGACTGGTTGATAAAGAGATAGTATACTCGTAACTAGTATGTATGTATAAAGAAAGAAAAAAAAACCACGGTTAGGTGGTATATACAATTATGGACGGGCTGCCGAGTGCCGACACAGAGGTAGCCACAGCCGTGAACTACCGCACTGTACTGTGTCTGCTGCTAATATATAGACTGGTTGATAAAGAGATAGTATACTCGTAACTAGTATGTATGTATAAAGAAAGAAAAAAAAACCACGGTTAGGTGGTATATACAATTATGGACGGGCTGCCGAGTGCCGACACAGAGGTAGCCACAGCCGTGAACTACCGCACTGTACTGTGTCTGCTGCTAATATATAGACTGGTTGATAAAGAGATAGTATACTCGTAACTAGTATGTATGTATAAAGAAAGAAAAAAAAACCACGGTTAGGTGGTATATACAATTATGGACGGGCTGCCGAGTGCCGACACAGAGGTAGCCACAGCCGTGAACTACCGCACTGTACTGTGTCTGCTGCTAATATATAGACTGGTTGATAAAGAGATAGTATACTCGTAACTAGTATGTATGTATAAAGAAAGAAAAAAAAACCACGGTTAGGTGGTATATACAATTATGGACGGGCTGCCGAGTGCCGACACAGAGGTAGCCACAGCCGTGAACTACCGCACTGTACTGTGTCTGCTGCTAATATATAGACTGGTTGATAAAGAGATAGTATACTCGTAACTAGTATGTATGTATAAAGAAAGAAAAAAAAACCACGGTTAGGTGGTATATACAATTATGGACGGGCTGCCGAGTGCCGACACAGAGGTAGCCACAGCCGTGAACTACCGCACTGTACTGTGTCTGCTGCTAATATATAGACTGGTTGATAAAGAGATAGTATACTCGTAACTAGTATGTATGTATAAAGAAAGAAAAAAAAACCACGGTTAGGTGGTATATACAATTATGGACGGGCTGCCGAGTGCCGACACAGAGGTAGCCACAGCCGTGAACTACCGCACTGTACTGTGTCTGCTGCTAATATATAGACTGGTTGATAAAGAGATAGTATACTCGTAACTAGTATGTATGTATAAAGAAAGAAAAAAAAACCACGGTTAGGTGGTATATACAATTATGGACGGGCTGCCGAGTGCCGACACAGAGGTAGCCACAGCCGTGAACTACCGCACTGTACTGTGTCTGCTGCTAATATAGACTGGTTGATAAAGAGATAGTATACTACTAATATTATATACTGGTGGTCAGGTCACTGGTCACTAGTCACACTGGCAGTGGCACTCCTGCAGCAAAAGTGTGCACTGTTTAATTTTAATATAATATTATGTACTCCTGGCTCCTGCTATAACCTATAACTGGCACTGCAGTAGTGCTCCCCAGTCTCCCCCACAATTATAAGCTGTGTGAGCTGAGCAGTCAGACAGATATATAATATATATATAGATGATGCAGCACACTGGCCTGAGCCTGAGCAGTGCACACAGATATGGTATGTGACTGACTGAGTCACTGTGTGTATCGCTTTTTTCAGGCAGAGAACGGATATATTAAATAAACTGCACTGTGTGTCTGGTGGTCACTCACTATATAATATATTATGTACTCCTGGCTCCTGCTATAACCTATAACTGGCACTGCAGTAGTGCTCCCCAGTCTCCCCCACAATTATAAGCTGTGTGAGCTGAGCAGTCAGACAGATAATTATATATAATATTATATATAGATAATAGATGATGCAGCACACTGGCCTGAGCCTGAGCAGTGCACACAGATATGGTATGTGACTGAGTCACTGTGTGCTGTGTATCGCTTTTTTCAGGCAGAGAACGGATTATAAATAAAAGTGGTGGTCACTGGTCACTATCAGCAAAACTCTGCACTGTACACTACTGAGTACTCCTAATGCTCCCCAAAATTAGTAAATCAAGTGTCTCTCTAATCTATTCTAATTCTAAACGGAGAGGACGCCAGCCACGTCCTCTCCCTATCAATCTCAATGCACGTGTGAAAATGGCGGCGACGCGGGCTCCTTATATAGAATCCGAGTCTCGCGATAGAATCCGAGCCTCGCGAGAATCCGACAGCGTCATGATGACGTTCGGGCGCGCTCGGGTTAACCGAGCAAGGCGGGAAGATCCGAGTCGCTCGGACCCGTGAAAAAAAACATGAAGTTCTGGCGGGTTCGGATTCAGAGAAACCGAACCCGCTCATCTCTAGTTTCTGGGTGTCAACTGACCGTTTTCTGGGAGTGTTTGGAAAAATGCAGGAGTGGCTGGGCGTTTGCTGGACGGGTATCTGACGTCATTACCGTGCCACTCGTCGCAGCAATCATCGCACAGGATAAGTAACTACATGGCTATATATATCAGGAATGCACAAGTGAACTAACCAAGTCAGTCCCACATACAAAGTCATGTCATCCAAAGGTTAATTCTAGTCATAGTATTGCACTAGTATTGTGCAGGTTATTCAGACTGTAAGTAGGTGTCCTGGGATCCCACGGAATGAAGATATCTAAAATGAAATCGGAGGGGGCACTGCATAGTGCAGTAACAATTCTTATGAATGCTGGTCTGCAATATGAAGCACCCCCACTGATTATTTATATATATATATATATATATATATATATATATTTTTTTTTGCAATCCTGACAGTCAACATGCCAATTATAGAGTGGGAATAGAACCTGTGGCGAGCGCAGCTTTCCACCGAGCCACCAACCCCATCTACTATATATATATATATATATGTAGAATACAATAATCTGGCACTCAGATAATCTCCACCATTAACTTGCCCGATGCCCTCCGAATTAAGCTGTAATTTTAGCATACAGCTCCATACATATGTCTCTCACGGCGGCACTCAGGACTGCATATCGGAATAAATCAATGACGCATAAAGTAGCTTATCAACGTTTCAGTGCTTACGCACTTTTATCAAGATGTGTCACAATAATCATACAACAAACACTGACCCCCTAAATAGACCCAGTGAACAAGCGTCTCTGCAGCCATTTCCCGCCACGCCGTCCAAATCTCAGGCGTCGCTAGATAATGACATCAGACACACCAAACGTGTTGCCTAGTAACTACCAACCAATCACCATTGTTCCTCGTCCCCCCGCACAAACAGCAATAAACAAATGCATTTACATGACACTTAATGCAACAAAAAATAATAACATTGAAATAATCAATCACCAGATGTCATACATAGCATATATAATAACTACACATACATTGATGTAAAAGATAACATGTCATCAACACATTCCGATCAGAATATATTTCCGTCATAAAGAGCAAGATTACAAACCAATGAATGTGCCTGACCAACAGTATGAGATGACGACCCCTGTAAACAAAATGCCGTTAATCAGAATAAATAACAAAACAATTAAAGATAGCAACTTAGACCCAGTGTTTCAACCTGTCTATCCATTGTATTTCTCGTTGCAAAAGCATTTTCTTCCTATCGCCTCCTCTAGAGGGCATTGGGACATGGTCAATAATACGGTATCTAATGGATGTGAGGCTGTGTCTGGCAGTGGCAAAATGCCGTGCCAGGGGTTGATCACTAGATCCTTTAAGAATTGCCGCCTTCATAGCAGAGCGGTGCAATGCCATCCTCTCCTTAAATTGTCGCTCCGTTTTCCCCACATATTGTAGGGAACACGGGCATGTGATGACATAAATCACATATTGGCTGGTACAAGTAATATGATGTTTTATAAAAAAACTTCTTTCCTGAAAAGGGATGAGAAAAAGATGCTCCAGACTGCATGAACCCACACGTTGTGCAGTTCGGACATCTAAAACAGCCTGGTTTAGCATTACCCAAAAATCTGTATGCCTTATCTTTACCCATATTAGTGATATCAGCTCTTACCAATTGGTTTCTCAAACTTCTAACTCTTCGGAAACAGGGCATGAAAGCGGAATCATTAAAATGTAAACCAGTATCCGTGCGTATTAGAGGCCAGAACTTTTTAGTAGAGATGAGCGCCGGAAATTTTTCGGGTTTTGTGTTTTGGTTTTGGGTTCGGTTCCGCGGCCGTGTTTTGGGTTCGACCGCGTTTTGGCAAAACCTAACCGAATTTTTTTTGTCGGATTCGGGTGTGTTTTGGATTCGGGTGTTTTTTTCCAAAAAACCTAAAAAACAGCTTAAATCATAGAATTTGGGGGTCATTTTGATCCCAAAGTATTATTAACCTCAAAAACCATCATTTCCACTCATTTTCAGTCTATTCTGAATACCTCACACCTCACAATATTATTTTTAGTCCTAAAATTTGCACCGAGGTCGCTGGATGACTAAGCTAAGCGACCCTAGTGGCCGACACAAACACCTGGCCCATCTAGGAGTGGCACTGCAGTGTCACACAGGATGTCCCTTCCAAAAAACCCTCCCCAAACAGCACATGACGCAAAGAAAAAAAGAGGCGCAATGAGGTAGCTGTGTGAGTAAAATAAGCGACCCTAGTGGCCGACACAAACACCGGGCCCATCTAGGAGTGGCACTGCAGTGTCACGCAGGATGTCCCTTCCAAAAAACCCTCCCCAAACAGCACATGACGCAAAGAAAAAAAGAGGCGCAATGAGGTAGCAGTGTGAGTAAGATAAGCGACCCTAGTGGCCGACACAAACACCGGGCCCATCTAGGAGTGGCACTGCAGTGTCACGCAGGATGTCCCTTCCAAAAAAACCTCCCCAAACAGCACATGACGCAAAGAAAAAAAGAGGCGCAATGAGGTAGCTGTGTGAGTAAGATAAGCGACCCTAGTGGCCGACACAAACACCGGGCCCATCTAGGAGTGGCACTGCAGTGTCACGCAGGATGTCCCTTCCAAAAAACCCTCCCCAAACAGCACATGACGCAAAGAAAAAAAGAGGCGCAATGAGGTAGCTGTGTGAGTAAGATAAGCGACCCTAGTGGCCGACACAAACACCGGGCCCATCTAGGAGTGGCACTGCAGTGTCACGCAGGATGGCCCTTCCAAAAAACCCTCCCCAAACAGCACATGACGCAAAGAAAAAAAGAGGCGCAATGAGGTAGCTGTGTGAGTAAGATAAGCGACCCTAGTGGCCGACACAAACACCGGGCCCATCTAGGAGTGGCACTGCAGTGTCACGCAGGATGGCCCTTCCAAAAAACACTCCCCAAACAGCACATGACGCAAAGAAAAATTAAAGAAAAAAGAGGTGCAAGATGGAATTGTCCTTGGGCCCTCCCACCCACCCTTATGTTGTATAAACAGGACATGCACACTTTAACCAACCCATCATTTCAGTGACAGGGTCTGCCACACGACTGTGACTGATATGACGGGTTGGTTTGGACCCCCACCAAAAAAGAAGCAATTAATCTCTCCTTGCACAAACTGGCTCTACAGAGGCAAGATGTCCACCTCATCATCATCCTCCGATATATCACCGTGTACATCCCCCTCCTCACAGATTATCAATTCGTCCCCACTGGAATCCACCATCTCAGCTCCCTGTGTACTTTGTGGAGGCAATTGCTGCTGGTCAATGTCTCCGCGGAGGAATTGATTATAATTCATTTTAATGAACATCATCTTCTCCACATTTTCTGGATGTAACCTCGTACGCCGATTGCTGACAAGGTGAGCGGCGGCACTAAACACTCTTTCGGAGTACACACTTGTGGGAGGGCAACTTAGGTAGAATAAAGCCAGTTTGTGCAAGGGCCTCCAAATTGCCTCTTTTTCCTGCCAGTATAAGTACGGACTGTGTGACGTGCCTACTTGGATGCGGTCACTCATATAATCCTCCACCATTCTTTCAATGTTGAGAGAATCATATGCAGTGACAGTAGATGACATGTCCGTAATCGTTGTCAGGTCCTTCAGTCCGGACCAGATGTCAGCATCAGCAGTCGCTCCAGACTGCCCTGCATCACCGCCAGCGGGTGGGCTCGGAATTCTGAGCCTTTTCCTCGCACCCCCAGTTGCGGGAGAATGTGAAGGAGGAGATGTTGACAGGTCGCGTTCCGCTTGACTTGACAATTTTCTCACCAGCAGGTCTTTCAACCCCAGCAGACTTGTGTCTGCCGGAAAGAGAGATCCAAGGTAGGCTTTAAATCTAGGATCGAGCACGGTGGCCAAAATGTAGTGCTCTGATTTCAACAGATTGACCACCCGTGAATCCTTGTTAAGCGAATTAAGGGCTCCATCCACAAGTCCCACATGCCTAGCGGAATCGCTCCGTGTTAGCTCCTCCTTCAATGTCTCCAGCTTCTTCTGCAAAAGCCTGATGAGGGGAATGACCTGACTCAGGCTGGCAGTGTCTGAACTGACTTCACGTGTGGCAAGTTCAAAGGGCATCAGAACCTTGCACAACGTTGAAATCATTCTCCACTGCGCTTGAGACAGGTGCATTCCACCTCCTATATCGTGCTCAATTGTATAGGCTTGAATGGCCTTTTGCTGCTCCTCCAACCTCTGAAGCATATAGAGGGTTGAATTCCACCTCGTTACCACTTCTTGCTTCAGATGATGGCAGGGCAGGTTCAGTAGTTTTTGGTGGTGCTCCAGTCTTCTGTACGTGGTGCCTGTACGCCGAAAGTGTCCCGCAATTCTTCTGGCCACCAACAGCATCTCTTGCACGCCCCTGTCGTTTTTTAAAAAATTCTGCACCACCAAATTCAAGGTATGTGCAAAACATGGGACGTGCTGGAATTTGCCCATATTTAATGCACACACAATATTGCTGGCGTTGTCCGATGCCACAAATCCACAGGAGAGTCCAATTGGGGTAAGCCATTCCGCGATGATCTTCCTCAGTTGCCGTAAGAGGTTTTCAGCTGTGTGCGTATTCTGGAAAGCGGTGATACAAAGCGTAGCCTGCCTAGGAAAGAGTTGGCGTTTGCGAGATGCTGCTACTGGTGCCGCCGCTGCTGTTCTTGCGGCGGGAGTCCATACATCTACCCAGTGGGCTGTCACAGTCATATAGTCCTGACCCTGCCCTGCTCCACTTGTCCACATGTCCGTGGTTAAGTGGACATTGGGTACAACTGCATTTTTTAGGACACTGGTGAGTCTTTTTCTGACGTCCGTGTACATTCTCGGTATCGCCTGCCTAGAGAAGTGGAACCTAGATGGTATTTGGTAACGGGGGCACACTGCCTCAATAAATTGTCTAGTTCCCTGTGAACTAACGGCGGATACCGGACGCACGTCTAACACCAACATAGTTGTCAAGGCCTCAGTTATCCGCTTTGCAGCAGGATGACTGCTGTGATATTTCATCTTCCTCGCAAAGGACTGTTGAACAGTCAATTGCTTACTGGAAGTAGTAAAAGTGGGCTTACGACTTCCCCTCTGGGATGACCATCGACTCCCAGCAGCAACAACAGCAGCGCCAGCAGCAGTAGGCGTTACACGCAAGGATGCATCGGAGGAATCCCAGGCAGGAGAGGACTCGTCAGAATTGCCAGTGACATGGCCTGCAGGACTATTGGCATTCCTGGGGAAGGAGGAAATTGACACTGAGGGAGTTGGTGGGGTGGTTTGCGTGAGCTTGGTTACAAGAGGAAGGGATTTACTGGTCAGTGGACTGCTTCCGCTGTCGCCCAAAGTTTTTGAACTTGTCACTGACTTATTATGAATGCGCTGCAGGTGACGTATAAGGGAGGATGTTCCGAGGTGGTTAACGTCCTTACCCCTACTTATTACAGCTTGACAAAGGCAACACACGGCTTGACACCTGTTGTCCGCATTTCTGTTGAAATACTTCCACACCGAAGAGCTGATTTTTTTGGTATTTTCACCTGGCATGTCAGTGGCCATATTCCTCCCACGGACAACAGGTGTCTCCCCGGGTGCCTGACTTAAACAAACCACCTCACCATCAGAATCCTCCTGGTCAATTTCCTCCCCAGCACCAGCAACACCCATATCCTCCTCATCCTGGTGTACTTCAACACTGACATCTTCAATCTGACTATCAGGAACTGGACTGCGGGTGCTCCTTCCAGCACTTGCAGGGGGCGTGCAAATGGTGGAAGGCGCATGCTCTTCACGTCCAGTGTTGGGAAGGTCAGGCATCGCAACCGACACAATTGGACTCTCCTTGTGGATTTGGGATTTCGAAGAAAGCACAGTTCTTTGCGGTGCTTTTGCCAGCTTGAGTCTTTTCAGTTTTCTAGCGAGAGACTGAGTGCTTCCATCCTCATGTGAAGCTGAACCACTAGCCATGAACATAGGCCAGGGCCTCAGCCGTTCCTTGCCACTCCGTGTGGTAAATGGCATATTGGCAAGTTTACGCTTCTCCTCCGACAATTTTATTTTAGGTTTTGGAGTCCTTTTTTTACTGATATTTGGTGTTTTGGATTTGACATGCTCTGTACTATGACATTGGGCATCGGCCTTGGCAGACGACGTTGCTGGCATTTCATCGTCTCGGCCATGACTAGTGGCAGCAGCTTCAGCACGAGGTGGAAGTGGATCTTGATCTTTCCCTAATTTTGGAACCTCAACATTTTTGTTCTCCATATTTTAATAGGCACAACTAAAAGGCACCTCAGGTTAACAATGGAGATGGATGGATACTAGTATACAATTATGGATGGACTGCCGAGTGCCGACACAGAGGTAGCTACAGCCGTGGACTACCGTACTGTGTCTGCTGCTAATATAGACTGGTTGATAATGAGATGTAGTATGTATAAAGAAGAAAGAAAAAAAAAAAAACACGGGTAGGTGGTAAAGTGCACGGGTAGGTGGTAAAGTGGTAAAGAAAAAAAGAGGCGCAATGAGGTAGCTGTGTGAGTAAAATAAGCGACCCTAGTGGCCGACACAAACACCGGGCCCATCTAGGAGTGGCACTGCAGTGTCACGCAGGATGTCCCTTCCAAAAAACCCTCCCCAAACAGCACATGACGCAAAGAAAAAAAGAGGCGCAATGAGGTAGCAGTGTGAGTAAGATAAGCGACCCTAGTGGCCGACACAAACACCGGGCCCATCTAGGAGTGGCACTGCAGTGTCACGCAGGATGTCCCTTCCAAAAAAACCTCCCCAAACAGCACATGACGCAAAGAAAAAAAGAGGCGCAATGAGGTAGCTGTGTGAGTAAGATAAGCGACCCTAGTGGCCGACACAAACACCGGGCCCATCTAGGAGTGGCACTGCAGTGTCACGCAGGATGTCCCTTCCAAAAAACCCTCCCCAAACAGCACATGACGCAAAGAAAAAAAGAGGCGCAATGAGGTAGCTGTGTGAGTAAGATAAGCGACCCTAGTGGCCGACACAAACACCGGGCCCATCTAGGAGTGGCACTGCAGTGTCACGCAGGATGGCCCTTCCAAAAAACCCTCCCCAAACAGCACATGACGCAAAGAAAAAAAGAGGCGCAATGAGGTAGCTGTGTGAGTAAGATAAGCGACCCTAGTGGCCGACACAAACACCGGGCCCATCTAGGAGTGGCACTGCAGTGTCACGCAGGATGGCCCTTCCAAAAAACACTCCCCAAACAGCACATGACGCAAAGAAAAATTAAAGAAAAAAGAGGTGCAAGATGGAATTGTCCTTGGGCCCTCCCACCCACCCTTATGTTGTATAAACAGGACATGCACACTTTAACCAACCCATCATTTCAGTGACAGGGTCTGCCACACGACTGTGACTGATATGACGGGTTGGTTTGGACCCCCACCAAAAAAGAAGCAATTAATCTCTCCTTGCACAAACTGGCTCTACAGAGGCAAGATGTCCACCTCATCATCATCCTCCGATATATCACCGTGTACATCCCCCTCCTCACAGATTATCAATTCGTCCCCACTGGAATCCACCATCTCAGCTCCCTGTGTACTTTGTGGAGGCAATTGCTGCTGGTCAATGTCTCCGCGGAGGAATTGATTATAATTCATTTTAATGAACATCATCTTCTCCACATTTTCTGGATGTAACCTCGTACGCCGATTGCTGACAAGGTGAGCGGCGGCACTAAACACTCTTTCGGAGTACACACTTGTGGGAGGGCAACTTAGGTAGAATAAAGCCAGTTTGTGCAAGGGCCTCCAAATTGCCTCTTTTTCCTGCCAGTATAAGTACGGACTGTGTGACGTGCCTACTTGGATGCGGTCACTCATATAATCCTCCACCATTCTTTCAATGTTGAGAGAATCATATGCAGTGACAGTAGATGACATGTCCGTAATCGTTGTCAGGTCCTTCAGTCCGGACCAGATGTCAGCATCAGCAGTCGCTCCAGACTGCCCTGCATCACCGCCAGCGGGTGGGCTCGGAATTCTGAGCCTTTTCCTCGCACCCCCAGTTGCGGGAGAATGTGAAGGAGGAGATGTTGACAGGTCGCGTTCCGCTTGACTTGACAATTTTCTCACCAGCAGGTCTTTCAACCCCAGCAGACTTGTGTCTGCCGGAAAGAGAGATCCAAGGTAGGCTTTAAATCTAGGATCGAGCACGGTGGCCAAAATGTAGTGCTCTGATTTCAACAGATTGACCACCCGTGAATCCTTGTTAAGCGAATTAAGGGCTCCATCCACAAGTCCCACATGCCTAGCGGAATCGCTCCGTGTTAGCTCCTCCTTCAATGTCTCCAGCTTCTTCTGCAAAAGCCTGATGAGGGGAATGACCTGACTCAGGCTGGCAGTGTCTGAACTGACTTCACGTGTGGCAAGTTCAAAGGGCATCAGAACCTTGCACAACGTTGAAATCATTCTCCACTGCGCTTGAGACAGGTGCATTCCACCTCCTATATCGTGCTCAATTGTATAGGCTTGAATGGCCTTTTGCTGCTCCTCCAACCTCTGAAGCATATAGAGGGTTGAATTCCACCTCGTTACCACTTCTTGCTTCAGATGATGGCAGGGCAGGTTCAGTAGTTTTTGGTGGTGCTCCAGTCTTCTGTACGTGGTGCCTGTACGCCGAAAGTGTCCCGCAATTCTTCTGGCCACCAACAGCATCTCTTGCACGCCCCTGTCGTTTTTTAAAAAATTCTGCACCACCAAATTCAAGGTATGTGCAAAACATGGGACGTGCTGGAATTTGCCCATATTTAATGCACACACAATATTGCTGGCGTTGTCCGATGCCACAAATCCACAGGAGAGTCCAATTGGGGTAAGCCATTCCGCGATGATCTTCCTCAGTTGCCGTAAGAGGTTTTCAGCTGTGTGCGTATTCTGGAAAGCGGTGATACAAAGCGTAGCCTGCCTAGGAAAGAGTTGGCGTTTGCGAGATGCTGCTACTGGTGCCGCCGCTGCTGTTCTTGCGGCGGGAGTCCATACATCTACCCAGTGGGCTGTCACAGTCATATAGTCCTGACCCTGCCCTGCTCCACTTGTCCACATGTCCGTGGTTAAGTGGACATTGGGTACAACTGCATTTTTTAGGACACTGGTGAGTCTTTTTCTGACGTCCGTGTACATTCTCGGTATCGCCTGCCTAGAGAAGTGGAACCTAGATGGTATTTGGTAACGGGGGCACACTGCCTCAATAAATTGTCTAGTTCCCTGTGAACTAACGGCGGATACCGGACGCACGTCTAACACCAACATAGTTGTCAAGGCCTCAGTTATCCGCTTTGCAGCAGGATGACTGCTGTGATATTTCATCTTCCTCGCAAAGGACTGTTGAACAGTCAATTGCTTACTGGAAGTAGTAAAAGTGGGCTTACGACTTCCCCTCTGGGATGACCATCGACTCCCAGCAGCAACAACAGCAGCGCCAGCAGCAGTAGGCGTTACACGCAAGGATGCATCGGAGGAATCCCAGGCAGGAGAGGACTCGTCAGAATTGCCAGTGACATGGCCTGCAGGACTATTGGCATTCCTGGGGAAGGAGGAAATTGACACTGAGGGAGTTGGTGGGGTGGTTTGCGTGAGCTTGGTTACAAGAGGAAGGGATTTACTGGTCAGTGGACTGCTTCCGCTGTCGCCCAAAGTTTTTGAACTTGTCACTGACTTATTATGAATGCGCTGCAGGTGACGTATAAGGGAGGATGTTCCGAGGTGGTTAACGTCCTTACCCCTACTTATTACAGCTTGACAAAGGCAACACACGGCTTGACACCTGTTGTCCGCATTTCTGTTGAAATACTTCCACACCGAAGAGCTGATTTTTTTGGTATTTTCACCTGGCATGTCAGTGGCCATATTCCTCCCACGGACAACAGGTGTCTCCCCGGGTGCCTGACTTAAACAAACCACCTCACCATCAGAATCCTCCTGGTCAATTTCCTCCCCAGCACCAGCAACACCCATATCCTCCTCATCCTGGTGTACTTCAACACTGACATCTTCAATCTGACTATCAGGAACTGGACTGCGGGTGCTCCTTCCAGCACTTGCAGGGGGCGTGCAAATGGTGGAAGGCGCATGCTCTTCACGTCCAGTGTTGGGAAGGTCAGGCATCGCAACCGACACAATTGGACTCTCCTTGTGGATTTGGGATTTCGAAGAAAGCACAGTTCTTTGCGGTGCTTTTGCCAGCTTGAGTCTTTTCAGTTTTCTAGCGAGAGACTGAGTGCTTCCATCCTCATGTGAAGCTGAACCACTAGCCATGAACATAGGCCAGGGCCTCAGCCGTTCCTTGCCACTCCGTGTGGTAAATGGCATATTGGCAAGTTTACGCTTCTCCTCCGACAATTTTATTTTAGGTTTTGGAGTCCTTTTTTTACTGATATTTGGTGTTTTGGATTTGACATGCTCTGTACTATGACATTGGGCATCGGCCTTGGCAGACGACGTTGCTGGCATTTCATCGTCTCGGCCATGACTAGTGGCAGCAGCTTCAGCACGAGGTGGAAGTGGATCTTGATCTTTCCCTAATTTTGGAACCTCAACATTTTTGTTCTCCATATTTTAATAGGCACAACTAAAAGGCACCTCAGGTTAACAATGGAGATGGATGGATACTAGTATACAATTATGGATGGACTGCCGAGTGCCGACACAGAGGTAGCTACAGCCGTGGACTACCGTACTGTGTCTGCTGCTAATATAGACTGGTTGATAATGAGATGTAGTATGTATAAAGAAGAAAGAAAAAAAAAACCACGGGTAGGTGGTATACAATTATGGATGGACTGCCGAGTGCCGACACAGAGATAGCTACAGCCGTGGACTACCGTACTGTACTGTGTCTGCTGCTAATATAGACTGGATGATAATGAGATGTAGTATGTATAAAGAAGAAAGAAAAAAAAACCACGGGTAGGTGGTATACAATTATGGATGGACTGCCGAGTGCCGACACAGAGGTAGCTACAGCCGTGGACTACCGTACTGTACTGTGTCTGCTGCTAATATAGACTGGTTGATAATGAGAAGTAGTATGTATAAAGAAGAGAGAAAAAAAAAACCACGGGTAGGTGGTATACAATTATGGATGGACTGCCGAGTGCCGACACAGAGGTAGCTACAGCCGTGGACTACCGTACTGTACTGTGTCTGCTGCTAATATAGACTGGTTGATAATGAGATGTAGTATGTATAAAGAAGAAAGAAAAAAAAAACCACGGGTAGGTGGTATACAATTATGGATGGACTGCCGAGTGCCGACACAGAGATAGCTACAGCCGTGGACTACCGTACTGTACTGTGTCTGCTGCTAATATAGACTGGATGATAATGAGATGTAGTATGTATAAAGAAGAAAGAAAAAAAAAACCACGGGTAGGTGGTATACAATTATGGATGGACAGCCGAGTGCCGACACAGAGGTAGCTACAGCCGTGGACTACCGTACTGTACTGTGTCTGCTGCTAATATAGACTGGTTGATAATGAGATGTAGTATGTATAAAGAAGAAAGAAAAAAAAAACCACGGGTAGGTGGTATACAATTATGGATGGACTGCCGAGTGCCGACACAGAGGTAGCTACAGCCGTGGACTACCGTACTGTACTGTGTCTGCTGCTAATATAGACTGGTTGATAATGAGATGTAGTATGTATAAAGAAGAAAGAAAAAAAAAAAAACACGGGTAGGTGGTAAAGTGCATTACTAAGTGTAACAGACCTTTGTATCAAAATGGTTAGGAAAAGCACCAGGAAAAGGAAGCCAGTGTGGTTCACAAAAGTAGTATCAACTAGTGTGAAAGCAAAAAAGATGGCTTTTAGGAAATACAAACAGACTCAAAATAATAACGACAAAGAGGAGTATCTGGACAGACGGAAGGATGCTAAGAAAGTGATCAGACGTGCAAAGGCAGAAGCTGAGGAGAAAATGGCCCAGTCAGTAGATAAAGGGGGCAAAACTTTTTTTAAGTATATAAGTGAAAGGAGAAAATCAAATGGAGGAATAATAAGACTTAAGACAGAGAGTGGGCATTTGGTGGAGGGAGACAAGGCAATAGCAGATCACCTAAATAATTATTTTTGCTCAGTATTTACTACAGAAGAAGGGATGGGGCCACAGTTAAATTGCAAGGACATTCATAAAAATAAGGTAGATGAAAATACATTTACAGAGGAGAAGGTCCTAACAGAACTTTCAAAACTAAAAGTGGATAAATCAATGGGACCAGATGGGATACACCCAAGGATACTCAAAGAGCTAAAAGATGTCCTGGTTACACCTTTAACAGAATTATTTAACCAGTCACTAAATACAGGTGATATTCCAGAGGACTGGAAAAGAGCAAATGTAGTTCCACTGCACAAAAGTGGAAGCAAGGAAGAAGCAAGTAACTACAGACCAGTAAGCCTTACATCAGTAGTAGGGAAAGTAATGGAAAAACTATTAAAAGAAAGAGTAGTGGAATATCTTAAATCAAACAACTTACAGGATCCAAAACAGCATGGATTTACTGGTGGGAGATCATGCCAAACAAATCTTATTGACTTTTTTGACTCTGTGATGAAAATAATAGATCAAGGGGGAGCTGTAGATGTAGCATATCTAGACTTTAGTAAGGCATTTGACACTGTCCCACATCACAGACTGCTAAATAAACTTGAAAGCCTGGGGGTGGATTATAAATTAGTGAAATGGATAAGAACCTGGTTGCAGGATAGGAAACAGACAGTTGTAGTTAATGGAGTGCAATCTATGGAGGGAAATGTTACCAGTGGAGTACCCCAGGGATCTGTACTTGGTCCAGTTCTCTTTAATATCTTTGTTGGTGACATTGCAGATGGTATTGAAGGGAAGATATGCCTTTTTGCAGATGATACAAAGATATGCAACAGGGTAGACACACCGGGAGGGGTCAAACAAATGATTGATGACCTAGGTAGGCTTGAGAAATGGTCAAGAACGTGGCAACTACAGTTTAATGCTAAAAAATGCAAAATCATGCACTTGGGTCTCAAAAACCCAAAGGCTAAGTATAGTATCAAGGGTACTATAATGGAAACTACTGAGGAGGAAAGAGATTTAGGAGTCACTATTTCAAGTGACTTGAAGGCAGGAAAGCAATGCAACAAAGCAATGAGAAAGGCAAGTCAGATGCTTGGTTGCATAGGGAGAGGAATCAGTAGCAGGAAAAAAGAAGTGATAATGCCACTGTATAGGTCATTGGTAAGGCCCCATCTGGAATACTGTGTCCAGTTCTGGAGACCCTATCTCCAGAAGGATATAAATACATTAGAGAGTGTACAAAGAAGGGCAACTAAAATGGTGCATGGCCTACATCACAAAACTTACCCGGAAAGGCTAAAAGATCTTAACATGTATAGTTTGGAGGAGAGAAGGGAAAGGGGAGACATGATAGAAACTTTCAAATATATAAAGGGTCTTAACAAAGTTCAGGAGGGAAACATTCTTCAAAGGAAAAGAAGTATTAGAACTCGAGGGCATACATTGAGACTGGAGGGGGGGAGGTTCAGGGGAAATTTAAGGAAAAATTACTTCACAGAAAGGGTAGTGGATAAGTGGAATAGCCTCCCATCAGAGGTGGTAGAGGCTAAGACTGTAGGGCAATTTAAACATGCTTGGGACAGGCATATGAATATCCTTACAAAGAATCAAGATTAAAAAAGGGTTGAGATTGCCTAAAGGATAAAATAAAAAAGGGGCTGACTAGATGGGCCAAGTGGTTCTTATCTGCCGTCAAATTCTATGTTTCTATACAATTATGGATGGACTGCCGAGTGCCGACACAGAGGTAGCTACAGCCGTGAACTACCGTACTGTGTCTGCTGCTAATATAGACTGGTTGATAATGAGATGTAGTATGTATAAAGAAGAAAGAAAAAAAAAACCACGGGTAGGTGGTATACAATTATGGATGGACTGCCGAGTGCCGACACAGAGGTAGCTACAGCCGTGGACTACCGTACTGTACTGTGTCTGCTGCTAATATAGACTGGTTGATAATGAGATGTAGTATGTATAAAGAAGAAAGAAAAAAAAAACCACGGGTAGGTGGTATACAATTATGGATGGACTGCCGAGTGCCGACACAGAGGTAGCTACAGCCGTGGACTACCGTACTGTACTGTGTCTGCTGCTAATATAGACTGGTTGATAATGAGATGTAGTATGTATAAAGAAGAAAGAAAAAAAAAACCACGGGTAGGTGGTATACAATTATGGATGGACTGCCGAGTGCCGACACAGAGGTAGCTACAGCCGTGAACTACCGTACTGTGTCTGCTGCTAGTATAGACTGGATGATAAATAATGATATAAAAAATATATATATATCACTACTGCAGCCGGACAGGTATATATTATATAATGACGGACCTGCTGGACACTGTCTGTCAGCAGAATGAGTTTTTTTAGAATAAAAAAACACCACACAAGTCACACGACGAGTGTTTAACTTTTTCAGGCAGACAATCACAATATACTGGTGGTCAGTGTGGTCAGGTCACTGGTCAGTCACACTGGCAGTGGCACTCTGGCAGCAAAAGTGTGCACTGTTTAATATGTACTCCTGGCTCCTGCTATAACCTATAACTGCTCCCCAGTCTCCCCCACAATTAAGCTGTGTGAGCACAGTCAGATATTATACATAGATGATGCAGCACACTGGGCTGAGCACAGATATGGTATGTGACTGAGTCACTGTGTATCGTTTTTTTCAGGCAGAGAACGGATTATATTAAATAATAATAAAACTGCACTGGTGGTCTCACTGGTCAGTCACTAGTATAACTAACTAACTACTATCAGCAAAATTCTGCACTCTCTGAGTACTCCTCCTAAGCTCCAGTAAATGAAGTGTCTCACTCTCACTCTCCTATCTATTTCTAAACGGAGAGGACGCCAGCCACGTCCTCTCCCTATCAATCTCAATGCACGTGTGAAAATGGCGGCGACGCGCGGCTCCTTATATAGAATCCGAGTCTCGCGATAGAATCCGAGCCTCGCGAGAATCCGACAGCGTGATGATGACGTTCGGGCGCGCTCGGGTTAACCGAGCAAGGCGGGAAGATCCGAGTCGCTCGGACCCGTGTAAAAAAACATGAAGTTCGGGCGGGTTCGGATTCAGAGGAACCGAACCCGCTCATCTCTACTTTTTAGCTGTTTTAACAATCTGGGGACTCATGTGTATACGCATTTGGCCACACAAATTTGTTCATTTTGTTGTTAGATTTTTGACTCACTAGTAACTGATCAATAGGGACAGCTAGAGCTTTATCCTTCATAAGGTTCAATTGTTTAACACTGTATCCCCTGTCCACAAACTTCTTAAACATCTGATCCACCTTAACAAGTGCCTCAGAGCGTTTACTTGTTACTCTTAGAACTCTTAAAAACTGACTATATGGCAATGAATCCTTTAAGGCCTTGGGGTGTGCACTGGACGCCAGCAGGAGATTATTCCTATCAGTCAGTTTCGTGAACAACGATGTTTCTAATCTAGTACCTGTTCTGGTAATCGTGACATCAAAAAAATTCACACTTTGTTTGCTCAACGTATAAGTAAACTTAACAGGACTATCTGAGTTGTTATGTGACTCCATTAGAGAAATAAAATCCTTATCTTTACCAGACCAGAACAATAGCACGTCGTCTATATAGCGGAAATAAGCAATTACCTGTCTGGAAACCACTGGGTTAGAAAAAAATAAATCATCTTCCACCATAAACATAAAACAATATGCTACAGACGGAGCTACAGAAGAACCCATAGCAACACCTGCCGTTTGCAGGCTATAGCGCCCGTCAAAAAAGAAGTAATTTTTAGACAAAATTAGCTCCAGCAATGTCATAAAGAATTCTATATTAGGCCCATCATAATCAGTATTATTGGATATAAACCTCCTTATCGATTGTAAACCTAGATCATGGGGTATACAAGTATACAGGCTGCATACGTCAACTGAACACAGAATAACATCATCAGGTAAGTCAGGTAATTCATTTAATGCTAATAGCAAGGAAGTTGTGTCTTTTAAATTCTATTAGCGGGGGCGTGGCTTGGACGTTGTGCTGAGCAGACGTGCTGCACTGGAGCTCCTCACAAAAGCACCCACAGAGCTGGCTAAGGAACCCCTATTGGCCCCTGCTACAACTCAGGGAGCTGCTAGTGGCAGTGGCCTACCTGGGGCGGAAAACTGCGCTGCCGTGGCCCCCTCCACGCCGCTACGAGACCGCGGCCTACTCCACGTCCGGAAGCCGGGGCTTCGAGTTTGGAGGTGTCCCGACTGCGAGCTCCGGGACCTGATCGTGGCCGCGGCGGGACCAGGCTGGCTTCCTACGGGCGCCCCTCACATCATATCCTCGGCGGGGACCCGCTCCAGATCCCCAGGTACCTCTAAACGGCCAGGAATCACCCTCCAGGGCCCAGGACAGCAGGTACAAACACAGACTCCCAGCATGTAAAGCTGGCGGCGGCCATCTTGAAAAGTCTTTCACTGATAATACTGCCTCAGGCAGCATACATTGGAGACACTGCACAGCGGCTCTATCGTGTCTCTTAATCTCACGAACCCTGCCTGCTGTGCATCTGCACGTGCTCTTAGTTCACCGAAGATATATTATACATTGCTGGCTTCAGCTGACATGGCCCACTCTGTCATCTAATCGTGCCTTCTCTCACTAACTCACTACTGCTCTCCAGCTCTGTCTGGGGTCTCCTCCCTTCATCATCAGGGTTTGAGACGGCCATCATCTCCTACACTCCTACAGTTCATCGGGATGTGATCCCTAATATGAGCCCTTCCCACTCGGGGTCCTATCGCTAAACATGTGATTACGTTCAAAATCCAGCATACTGTTTAACTTATAACGCACCGGCCTAGAAGTATCCGTCTGCCGCATCACTCTCCGGCCACTGCTCTTCCTCTTTTATTTTTTCCCTCATTATGGCACCTAAAAAAGCAAAAGACTCGCTGCCTCCTCAGGTATCCTTCCCAATCCGAAATCAACCCCAGACGTCTCCGCCATCTCGAGGAGTGTCGGTTCCTTCTATGAAAAGCCCCTATTCGAAGGACCTGATCGGCTCACTTTCAGTATCAGGTGTGGATCCTAACTCTGATGATCCTCTAACTGTGAAGACCCTCTGTCAGGTCTTGACGGCCTTCAAATCAGAACTGACCCACGACCTCACAGCTGCTCTACGTGAAGTCAAGGTTGAGCTGACAGCTATCGGGGACAGAACCGACACTCTAGAGCGCAAAGTGTAAGAACTGGTGACGTCACACAACGAACTTATTACAGCTCATGACCAACAACAAAGCGACTTGGAAACGTTCAAAAGCAAAATGGCAGATATAGAGGACCGCTCCAGATGGAACAATATTAAAATACGTGGAATACCTGACTCGGTAGATAACTCGGACCTGATGGAATATGCTATGACCCTGTTCCGTAAACTTCTACCAGGTGTTCCCGATGCGGAACTGCTAATCGACCGGATCCATCGCCTCCCTAAACCTCGATTTCTCTCCAACACCTCACCTAGAGATACGTTACTTAGGGTGCACTTCTTTACCGTTAAAGAACGTATTCTCCAAGCAACTCGAGGTGCAAAGAACCCTGACACTCTGGGAGGATTGGACCTGTTTCCGGACTTTTCCGCATTTACCCTTTCTAAAAGGCGCAGCTTAGCTCCGATTACCTCCGCCCTCCGTGCCCAAGATATTCAATACAGGTGAAGCTGATTGTCTCTTACGATGGTTCCTCGTTTATAATATCAGAGCTGGAGGCCAGGGTGAAGCTGCTCGAAGACTGGGACATCTCAGTAAAACTCCCATCCCCTACTGAGAGGCGTCCTGCACCTTGTTCGGAATGGTCCACTACTTGAACGTACTCCGCAATTAATAATTGTTCTAATATGTTCTAATATGCTCTTCTCTACTCCGTTAGAGATATTGACCTTATTATGCATATGTTTATTGCGAACGTCCTGTTTATTATATTCTTCTAGGTGTTGCATTTGCTCCCTGCTGGTTCCTATAGTGCATGCTCTCCTGTTTATATGTGGTTGCTAAGTCTGCAACCTAGTTTATATGTTTATTGGCCTATTTTTTAGCACATGTTGACTACAGAAGAGAGTTGTATCTTCTCTTGCAAGATATGCCGTTCCATTTTGTGCCTTCTCTTTCTTCAATATATATATATTTCCCGTGAGCCATTTTTGTTTAGATGGAGATGTATTTCTATTTTCTCTACGCATAGGATTTTTTTGTTATCTCACTGACCCCGGGTGGATTGAATAGTCCGCCTGCCCCTCGTTTATCTACTGCATTTATTTTTTCCCCTGCAGTAGCTAAGCAGACCCGATGTACTGGGTCGTTTTGTTTTTCCTTTCCCTTTGTTACTATCGTCCCTTACTGTTTTTTCTATCCCCCCCCCCCCCCCCTTCCTGATGGGATGCCGTCACCTACATGGCACTATGACTGAATAATTATGGTTGGTATTCTCTCATTGAATGTTAAAGGTTTAAACTCCCCTAATAAACGTAGATTAGCTCTGTCCTCTTTCCATAAGTATAAAGCAGATATAGTCGCCCTGCTGGAAACTCATTTTTCCTCCCATAACCCCCCTGTATTGAAAGACCACAGATACCCCATAGGATATTTTGCTAACGGTCCCTTTAAAAGAAACGGAGTAGCCCTGTTATTTAGAGATAATGTTCCTTTTACCCTCCACTCCCAAATTGCGGACAAAGCAGGTCGCTTACTTGATTCTCACGGGTCTTTTGGAAAATAAATCTGTCACTATAGTCTCATTATACGCGCGTAATTCGAACCAGGTAGCCTTTATTCGGAAGCTATGCTTGATTATCCAAAAGGTCAGGGTCGGCTCCTTAATTCTCCTAGGAGATTTTAACTTGGTTTTAGACCCCAAACTAGATAAATCGTCCCAGACTCCCTCAGCTACATCTAAAACCCACCTTGGCCCTTCATTAGCGCTACGTAATGTGTTAGCGGAGTTCGATTTATATGACATCTGGCGCATCCGCAACCCCACTGGTAGAGACTATACGTTCTTCTCATCGGTACATAATTCATATTCACGAATTGACCTTGTGTTATGTGATAAATGGACCTTACAGGACTCTGGTACAGTTGATATCTTACCCATCACCTGGTCCGACCACGCACCGTTATATTGGAAATGGAATATTAAGTCTAGACCATGGCGATTATCTCCACATCTCTTGTATGACCCGTTAGCAACAAAAATTATCTCTGATTGCATCTCTCTCTACACAGACACTAATTCTCCCTCAGACACTTCATTGCCAAACTATTGGTGTGCGTTTAAAGCGGTTGTCCGCGGCTCCCCAATTCAAGCTGGGGCTACGCTTAAAAAACAAGCCAAACAACTCCAACTAGATCTAGAACATAGACTTAAAATAGCTGAAGATAAAAATAAGAAGCACCCCACCCGACTCAATAGGTTACGATAGAAATTCTATTTAGTGGGTAACAGACCTGGTAAAATGCTAGCTCGCAGACTTTGTGTCCAACGTGCCCGCAACAGAATTAAATTTGTACTTTCCTCTACAGGTACTAAGCTTGCGAACCCTCTAGATATTGCTAATCAATTTGCAGACTACTACACTAAATTGTATAATTTACACTCAGATCCCCTCACGTTTCAGCCTACCCCAGACACTATACAGGAGTTTCTTTCCTCTGTTAACCTCCCCTCTTTGACCCCCTATCAGTTAGATACCTTGAATGCCCCTTGGACCGCACTTGAGGTCGAATCAGCGATTAAGTCCCTCCCTAGGAATAAGGCCCCTGGCCCCGATGGGTTTATTAACGACTTCTATGTTACCTTTAAGGACCGTCTCTCTCCCATCTTAACCGATCTATTCAATGATATATCTAGTAATGGTGCTTTTCCTGGGGAAATGTTGGAGGCCCAGGTGGTAGCTATCCCCAAACCTGGGAAAGACCCTGCTCATTGCCACAATTATTGCCCAATTGCATTGCTTAATAGCGATATTAAGCTTTACGCTAAACTGATAGCATCCCGACTTAGCGTATACTTACCCTTGTTGATCCACCCCGATCAGGTTGGGTTTGTATCTGGCAGGCAGGCCTCTGACAACACCCGCAGGGTCTATAATTTGATAGACAGGGCCTCTGACACCGAGGGATTTCTGTTACTCTCGTTGGATGCTGAGAAGGCGTTCGACAGACTAAATTGGCTATATATGCGTACTGTTTTAGTTAAATTTGGCTTCTCGGACCAGATTTTGGCGTCAATCTTAGCATTATATACCCTACCGTCAGCAAGGGTGTTTAGCAATGGATTCTTGTCGGACGCCTTCCCAATTACTAATGGAACCCGCCAAGGTTGCCCTCTCTCACCTTTGATATATGTGCTTGGCATTGAACCCTTAGCAGCTAAAATCAGATCGGATGCTGCATTCCCTGGCTTGACCCATGGGGGACTCTCCCATAAGCTTTGTCTCTTTGCGTTTATCTGCCTTTAAAATGTCCTTACTACCTAAACTTATGTATCTATTTCGCACCATACCTTATTCTTTCCCCAAACTTTATCTCGATAAATGCAGAGTTGTTTTGGCAAAATACCTGTGGAAATCGCATCCCCCAAAATTGGCGCACGCTAGAATGATACTCCCTCGACACAGAGGAGGCCTCGCACTACCCGATTTGAATTTATATCAAGAAGCTTGTTTGCTTGCCCAACTTAAATCCTGGAACCTCTCCAACTCCGCATCCTTATGGGCCCACATTGAAAATGTTGGATGCATCGGTTACACCTTAGCAGATCTGTTGTGGACTCCTAAAGCCGTGCGTCCTATTGATCTGGCCCTCCTCCCTTCTACGGCTTCTTCTCTACGAGTGTGGGATGGCTTGACGAGTAAACTCCCTGGCTTTACTGCCCCTTACACTGCCCTTTCACTTAAAGCTGTGAGTAAATTAATCCCCAATTTGGACGAATTGTAACATTTATGCTCTCGGAGACCTATTAGATGGAACTGCCTTTTTTTCATTTGCCCAGCTGCACGATAGATTCTCCCTCCCGCGTACTGAACTATTTCATTATTTCATTATTTTCAAATCAGACACTGGTTTAAGAGCTTACCCATTGTACGAACTCCCCCCAGCTCCATAGCTCAATCTGTCCTATCCCATGTAGTACAGCTTACATCCACTAAAGATATCACCTATTGGTACAACACACTCGCCTCATTGGTCCCATACCAGAAGTCTAATGCCCAGAAGCGTTGGGAGAGGGATTTAGACATTCCCATTGCAGAGGCACAGTGGGAGAAATTGTATCATTTAACATTCCGCATGTCACGCTGTTTAAATCACTCACAAATGCATGTTAAATTATTGAATAGATTGTACTTGACCCCAGATAGGCTGCACACATTCTGGCCCTCCTGCTCACGACTTTGTTGGAGAAACTGCGGTGAAATAGGGCATTTATATCATATTTTCTGAACATGTCCCCTCCTCCAAACTTTTTGGGCAGAAGTTTTTAAGCTGATAAATAAAGTTCTATGTTTATCTTTAAGCCCATCCCCCGCTTTGGCTCTCCTCCATATGTATCCCCTGGAGGTCTCGGCCTCCCAAAGGTACATATTGGGACACATTTGTATAGCAGCAAGGGCAACTTTGGCTCAGGCCCGGAAACAAGTGATAGTGCCTCCCGCTCTAAAAGTATTCCATAAGGTTCATCTTCATTATACCATGGAAACTGAGGCCGTGCCTTATTCCCCCTCTGTTTCCTCTCCCATTATGCAATGGTTCCATTGGCACGAATACGTCACGGAGGGAGAGGGCTCTGCTGTCATCTCACACCCAGGGAAAACATCCCCTTTACAGTTTAGCCTGAATGAGAAACCTACTACAGGTTGAGTATCCCTTATCCAAAATTCAAAATCCCACATTTTTGGGTCCCTTACTGAGATAATGACATATCTATTATATATTATGTGTATATATAGATATATTACATAGATATATAATATAATATAATATATAAATATATCTGTCATTATGGAACCAAAAATGTGGGATTTTGAATTTTGGATAAGGGATACTCAACCTGTACCTCTTAATTGTTCCATCCCCCATTCTCCTTCTCTCGGTTTATACTGGTAGTTATGTCTGTAGTAATATCAGTCCTCCCCCCCCCCCCATGATACTAGGGTTGGAGTTGGTAAACCCTATTGACCTAGCTATGTACACTTTTATCTTATAGTATGATTATGATACCTGAATACCTGCTTAGTTGCTATGTTACCTATTTCATATATATGTTTGATTTCATTGACGTGCCCATCCCTCCCCACCCTATTATTTTTCTGTACCCCCCCCCTCTTCGTTTTTTTTTGTATTCGATATAAAATCCAATAAAAAATATTGATGTTTAAATTCTATTAGCATTAAATTAATTACCTGACTTACCTGATGATGTTATTCTGTGGTGATATCCAATAATACTGATTATGATGGGCCTAATATAGAATTCTTTATGACATTGCTGGAGCTAATTTTGTCTAAAAATTACTTCTTTTTTGACGGGCGCTATTACCTGCAAACGGCAGGACTCAGGAGTTGCTATGGGTTCTTCTGTAGCTCCGTCTGTAGCAAATTGTTTTATGTTCATGGTGGAAGATGATTTCTTTTTTTCTAACCCAGTGGTTTCCAGACAGGTAATTGCTTATTTCCGCTATATAGACGACGTGCTATTGTTCTGGTCTGGTAAAGATAAGGATTTTATATCTCTGATGGAGTTACATAACAACTCAGATAGTCCTGTTAAGTTTACTTATACGTTGAGCAAACAAAGTGTGAATTTTCTTGATGTCACGATTACCAGAACAGGTACTAGATTAGAAACATTGTTGTTCATGAAACTGACTGATAGGAATAATCTCCTGCTGGCGTCCAGTGCACACCCCAAGGCCTTAAAGGATTCATTGCCATATAGTCAGTTTTTAAGAGTTCTAAAGGGGGGTACACAAGGAGAGATCCGTGCTTAAAATCTAAGCAATCTTGCTAGATTGCTTAGATTTTAAGCACGGATCTGCCGTGTGTATGCCCTCCAGCGATAGCGATGCGCGGCCCCGCACATCGCTATCGCCGATGCTAGATTGAGTTGCATGCAGGCTCAATCTAGCGGGTCGCTCACTTCACCGTTGTGTGAAGTGAGCGGCCCCCTGTCGGCTTTCCCCCTCGCTCAGCACATCGCGCTGTGCTGAGCGGGGTGAGAGATGTGTGCTGAGCGGTCTGTGTTAAGATCGTTCAGCACACATCTCTCCCTTGAGTACCCCCCTTAAGAGTAACAAGTAAACGCTCTGAGGCACTTGTTAAGGTGGATCAGATGTTTAAGAAGTTTGTGGACAGGGGATACAGTGTTAAACAATTGAACCTTATGAAGGATAAAGCTCTAGTTGTCCCTATTGATCAGTTACCAGTGAGTCAAAAATCTAACAACAAAATGAACAAATTTAGTGTGGCCAAATGCGTATACACATATGAGTCCCCAGATTGTTAAAACAGCTAAAAAGTTCTGGCCTCTAATACGCACGGATACTGGTTTACATTTGAATGATTCCGCTTTGATGCCCTGTTTCCGAAGAGGTAGAAGTTTGAGAAACCAATTGGTAAGAACTGATATCACTAATATGGGTAAAGATAAGGCATACAGATTTTTGGGTAATGCTAAACCAGGCTGTTTTAGATGTCCGAACTGCACAACGTGTGGGTTCATGCAGTCTGGAGCATCTTTTTCTCACTGAATGAAACACTGGGTCTAAGTTGCTATCTTTAATTGTTTTGTTATTTATTCTGATTAACGGCATTTTGTTTACAGGGGTCGTCATCTCATACTGTTGGTCAGGCACATTCATTGGTTTGTAATCTTGCTCTTTATGACGGAAATATATTCTGATCGGAATGTGTTAATGACATGTTATCTTTTACATCAATGTATGTGTAGTTATTATATATGCTATGTATGACATCTGGTGATTGATTATTTCAATGTTATTATTTTTTGTTGCATTAAGTGTCATGTAAATGCATTTGTTTATTGCTGTTTGTGCGGGGGGACGGGGAACAATGGTGATTGGTTGGTAGTTACTAGGCAACACGTTTGGTGTGTCTGACGTCATTATCTAGCGGCGCCTGAGATTTGGACGGCGTGGCGGGAAATGGCTGCAGAGACGCTTGTTCACTGGGTCTATTTAGGGGGTAAGTGTTTGTTGTATGATTATTATTGTGACACATCTTGATAAAAGTGCGTAAGCACTGAAATGTTGATAAGCTACTTTATGCGTCAGTGATTTATTCCGATATGCAGTCCTGAGTGCCGCCGTGAGAGACATATATATATATATATATATATATATTATATATATATATATATACACTGCTCAAAAAAATAAAGGGAACACTAAAATAACACATCCTAGATCTGAATGAATGAAATATTCTTATTAAATACTTTGTTCTTTACATAGTTGAATGTGCTGACAACTAAATCACACAAAAATTATCAATGGAAATCAAATTTATTAACCCATGGAGGTCTGGATTTGGAGTCACCCTCAAAATTAAAGTGGAAAAACACAATACAGGCTGATCCAACTTTGATGTAATGTCCTTAAAACAAGTCAAAATGAGGCTCAGTAGTGTGTGTGGCCTCCACGTGCCTGTATGACCTCCCTACAACCCACACAAGTGGCTCAGGTAGTGCAGCTCATCCAGGATGGCACATCAATGCGAGCTGTGGCAAGAAGGTTTGCTGTGTCTGTCAGCGTAGTGTCCAGTGCATGGAGGCGCTACCAGGAGACAGGCCAGTACATCAGGAGACGTGGAGGAGGCCGTAGGAGGGCAAAAACCCAGCAGCAGGACCGCTACCTCCGCCTTTGTGCAAGGAGGAACAGGAGGAGCACTGCCAGAGCCCTGCAAAATGACCTCCAGCAAGCCACAAATGTGCATGTGTCTACTCAAACGATCAGAAACAGACTCCATGAGGGTGGTATGAGGGCCCGACGTCCACAGGTGGGGGTTGTGCTTACAGCCCAACACCGTGCAGGACGTTTGGCATTTGCCAGAGAACACCAAGATTGGCAAATTCGCCACTGGCGCCCCGTGCTCTTCACAGACGAAAGCAGGCTCTCACTGAGCACATGTGACAGACGTGACAGATTCTGGAGACGCCAAGGAGAACTTTCTGCTGCCTGCAACATCCTCCAGCATGACCGGTTTGGCAATGGGACAGTAATGGTGTGGGGTGGCATTTCTTTGGGGGGCCGCACAGCCCTCCATGTGCTCGCCAGAGGTAGCCTGACTGCCATTAGGTACCGAGATGAGATCCTCAGACCCCTTGTGAGACCATATGCTGATGCGGTTGGCCCTGGGTTCCTCCTAATGCAAGACAATGCTAGACCTCATGTGGCTGGAGTGTGTCAGCAGTTCCTGCAAGACGAAGGCATTGATGCTATGGACTGGCCCGCCCATTCCCCAGACCTGAATCCAATTGAGCACATCTGGGACATCATGTCTCGCACCATCGCTTGCACCACAGACTGTCCAGGAGTTGGCGGATGCTTTAGTCCAGGTCTGGGAGGAGATCCCTCAGGAGACCATCCGCCACCTCATCAGGAGCATGCCCAGGCGTTGTAGGGAGGTCATACAGGCACGTGGAGGCCACACACACTACTGAGCCTCATTTTGACTTGTTTTAAGGACATTACATCAAAGTTGGATCAGCCTGTAGTGTGTTTTTCCACTTTAATTTTGAGGGTGACTCCAAATCCAGACCTCCATGGGTTAATAAATTTGATTTCCATTGATAAATTTTGTGTGATTTTGTTGTCAGCACTTTCAACTATGTAAAGAACAAAGTATTTAATAAGAATATTTCATTCATTCAGATCTAGGATGTGTTAGTTTAGTGTTCCCTTTATTTTTTTGAGCATTGTATATATATATATATATATATATATATATATATATATATATATATATAATTTATTTATTTATTTACAGTTTCTTATATAGTGCAGCAAATTCCGTTGCGTTTTACAATTGGAAATCAGGGCTGAAACTAGGATTTTCAGCACCCGGGGCAAGGCAGTAGTTTAGCGCCCCACCCACCCACCCTCCCCCCACAAAAAAAAAAAAATAGATAAAAATAAATACAATTTATAAAAATTATAATAAGATAAATAACTAAAAATACAGACTATGCCACACGGTAGTGGACCCTTAATCACTTTACACTGCACAATAGTATCCCACATTAACATATCTATCTAGCTATCTGTATCTAGTCCATCATACGAGGTGCGGCACTCACAGGTTTTAATGTAAGTAGAATGCAGCAGGTTTTCCTGGCTTGTCAACGTTTCATTTATTCATATAAATGTCATTGTATCCTGACTAAATTTATGTGAGTAAATGAAATGTTGACAAGCCAGGAAAACCTGCTGTATTCTGCTTGCATTAGAACCCGTGAGTGCCGCACCTTGTATGATGGACTATATGCACTATACTTGATGGCAACCGGTCACACTTCAAGTTTAACAACAGTGAGTGCCGGCTCTCCATGCACATTATATATCGAGGTTCTCAATGATAGAAAACATGCACTGCAGAGTTGTTTAGAAATTAATATTTTACTTCACGATAATTACGAAGTTTTAGGATTGCACACCCAGTCTTCAGGAAGCATACATTTGTGCAATCCCAGAAACAATTAGCATGAAGTAAAATATTCCTTTCCAAACAGATCTGCAGTGCAGTGCATGTTTTCAATCATTGAGAACCTCCGGAATATATTCACAGCTGCACTGACACTCAAGAGGTTAACTGCTAAGAGGAGAGTGCTGGACTTATTTGAAGATATATATGTACATATATATGTGTGTATATATATATATATATAAAACCGACCAAAATGCCGGGCTCTCCCAGTAATGCAGCCGGGTACCTCCATAAACGTAAACACATACTCTCCTGGGATGCGGCACTCCTGGCGGCTTCAAATAAGAAACTTCAAACAGGCATGCCTGTTTGAAGCTTCTTATTTGAAATCGCCTGGAGTACCGCATCCCAGGAGACTATGTGTATATATTTATACAGTATATATATATATATATATATATATACATATTGATAGATATATATATATATATATATATATATAAAAAGAATAAATCACTACTATATATATATATATATATATATATATATATACACACATACACACACACACACACACATATATATATATATATATATTTATATCTCCACTCACCACTGTAGATCAATCCTTAGCCTCGGTGCAGTGAGTGAGGCCAGTGCCTGGGGCTTGCAGCAGGTGCCGGTGGTCAGAGGGGCGGCAGGTGACGGTGTGCGCACAGCCGCGTCTCCGACCACCGGAAACAGCGGCCGCCAGGCAGTAAAGATGCGAGCGGGGGGGCTTGCAGGAGCCACACTCGGTGGGCGAGCAGAGGGAGACTGGAGACGCAGCCGCGGTGGGTCCATGATGGCGCCATTCTCGGCTGCGGGTGACAATCGCGGGGGATGAGGGATCAGCTGTCAGGGAGACAGGCAGAGTTCCCCGCACCCCCTCGACTCCCGCGCCCAGGGCACGTGACCCCTTAGCCCCCCCCTAGTTACGGCTCTGTGGAAATAACAATGATTTAACAAAACTGGGTGATAACAGTCATAGAGGTAGGAAGGCCCTGCTCGCAAGCTTACAATCTATAGGAAAATAGGCATGTATACACAAGGAAAGGTGCTATCTATTGCATAGTTGTCTGCCAGATTGCAAAGGTTCTTGGTGGGCTGTATGATATGGTCATACAGCAATGATGAACCGGGTTCGAGAGGAAGGGAAAGTGAAGAATGAGAAGACATGTGAGGATATGTGTGGACTGTACAGAGTGGATGCAATTTGATAGGAAGCTTTATGAAAGTTATGTGGGCGGTTCTGGAATTTGATATGCTTGCCTAAAGAGGTGAGTTTTCAGGGAACACTTGAAGGTTTGGAGACTAGAGGAGAGTCTTATTGTGCATGGTAGGGCATTCCACAGAGTGGGTGCAGCCCAATGAAAGTCCTGCAATCGTGAGTGGGAGCGAGTACTGAGTGTGGATGAGAGACGCAGGTCTTATGAAGAGCGAAGAGGTCCAGTTGGGAGATATTTTGAGATAAGCAAAGTGATGTACGTTGGTGTAGTATGGTTAATGGCCTTATGTGTGAGTAAAAGTATTTTAGATTGAATACGGTAGAATACAGGTAACCAATGGAGGGACTGACAGAGTGGGTCTGCAGACGATGAACATCTAGCGAGGAAGATAAGCCTCGCCGCTGCATTCAGAATGGATTGTAGTGGTGAGAGTCTCGTTTTGGGAAGACCAGTTAGGAGACTATTGCAATAATCAATGCGGTAGATAATGAGACAGTGGATTAGAGTTTTAGCAGTGTCTTGTGTAAGGTATGGTCATATTTTGGATATGTTTTTTAGATGCATGTAACATGATCTTGAGACAGATTGAATGTGGGGAACAAAGGACAGATCAGAGTCAAGGATGGGGAAGGAAGGAGGGGGAATGTGTGTGTTGTGCCATGTGTGTATTATATATTATATCAAAATATGCGGGTCATTCCGAGTTGATCGCTAGCTGCCGTTGTTCGCAGCGCAGTGATCAGGCTAAAAAATGGCATTTCTGCGCATGCGTATGCCCCGCAATGCGCACACGCGACGTACGGGTACAAATCCCATTGTGGTTGTGCACAGGCTCTACCAAAGTTTTCAGTCGCACTGACGGCCGCAAGAAGATTGACAGAAAGGGGGCGTTTCTGGGTGTCAACTGACCATTTTCAGGGAGGGTTTGCAAAAACACAGGCGTGTCTGAAAAAACGCAGGCGTGGCTGGGTGTTCGCTGGGCGGGTGTATGACGTCAAATCCGGACACGAATAGGCTGAAGTGGTTGCAATCGCTGAGTAGGTTCAGAGCTACTCAGAAACTGCACAAACTGTTTTTGCAGAGCTCGGCTGCACATGCATTCGCACTTCTGCTAAGCAAAAATGCACTCCCCAGTGGGAGACGGCATAGCGTTTGCATGGCTGCTAAAACTAGCCAGCGAGCGATCAACTCGGAATGACCCCCATGGTTACCCACTATGCAAAAAAACAGATTGCACTAAAAACTGAATACTAATAAATACTAATAAAAAATAATGAATATACTGTGCTGCACTATGCAGCAGGGGCGTAACTAGAACTGTGTGGGCCCCTTAGCAAAATCTTGAAAGGGCGAGAGTGAGAGGGGGGGGAAATGGAGGGGGAGTGAGCAGGAAAGAGACAGGGAGGGGGAGTGAGCAGGAGAGAAAGAGAGGGATGGGGAGTGAACAGGAGAGAGAGAGGGAAAGAATGGGAGTGAGCAAGAGAGAGAGTTAGGGGGGAGAGAGAAAGGGAGTGAGCAGGAGAGAGGGAGGGGGAGTGAGCAAGAGAGAGAGGGGGGGGAGTGAGCAGGAGAGAGAGAGAGAGAGGGGGTGAGAGGGAGGGGGAATGAGCAAGAGAGAGATGGGGAGTGAGCAGAAGAGACATAGAGAGGTGGGAGTGAGCAGGAGAGAGAGAGAGAGGGGAGGTGGAGAGAGATAGGAGAGGGGGGAGTGAGGGGGAGTGAGCAGGAGAGAGAGGGGGGAGAGATAAGAGAGAGAAAGGGGGGGGGGGAGCATATAATCAACACCACTCAGGGACACTGTGACTCACCCAACCCAGGCTTGCCTACCCTCCCGCATTAAGCAGGAGGCTCCCAATTTTTAAACAAGCCTCCCGCTGCCCCATGTACCTTGACAGCCCTCCCGAATTTTAATGGTAGCGTCTAGTTACCCTTCGTGGAGAGGACCTTTCCCATAAGCCCCTGGGTCCATGTCACAATCTATATGGAATAGTAACCTGTGGCAAGCGGAGCGAGACACCGAGCCCGAAGCGTGGCGAGTGAAGCGAGCCTGCAAGGGTCCAATGGTGCAGAGATAAAACAAAATAACCTCAAACGAACAGAGAATGGATAAAACATTAGGGTGCTGTAAGGGCGGAAGTTATTTACTGCCCTGTCGTGCTGTCACTTCCTCATACCTCCCAACATGACCCTCTCCAGGAGGGACATCATGCTCTGTTCCCGGACTTTTCTCTTAATTTATGATTGACGACACCTGTTTTGGACAGGTTGATGGATAAGGAAGGTGTTTCAGCACAGGTGATGGCAATCATACATTTAGAGGGAAGTCCAGGAGCAGAGCATTCTGTCCCTCCTGGAGAGGGTCATGTTGGGAGGTATGCTTCCTGGTCCTGATCACGAAGGGAACATAGGCATAACCAAATTTTAAGGGTCCTTCATTAAAAATCTGGACTGCGCATGCTCAAGTCCAGAGTGGCTGGGGTGTGGGACCTGCACAGGGAACTTCATATTCAGCCACCACAGGGTTGTGTGCTGCGGTGGCTCCCCTGCTGTGTACACAGAGTGTCAGTCTGGGTTTTGCTTCCTGGTGGCAGGCCCCTCCCACCACACACAGATGGCAGCGTGTATCAGCGGGATCAGTACGTAATCCCGCTGGATGGGATCCCGGCGGTCGAAATACCGACGCCGGAATCCCGACCACACAATCCCGACAGGGGTGGCGAGCGGAACGCAGCCCCTAGCGGGCTCGCTTCGCTCGCCACACTGCGGGCACACTATTATATTCTCCCTCTATGGGTGTCGTGGACACCCACGGAGGGAGAATGTGTCGGGATTGTGGCGTCGGGATTCCGGCGTCGGTATTTCGACCGCCGGGATCCCGTCCAGCGGGATGTTGACCGCATCCCGTATCAGCAGCTTCCTGCTCCTCGACAGGGTGTGCCTGCACTGTACTGCCTTCCCACCTTCCCACAGTCACACTGTTCTGGGGTCGGCTCCCAGTCCTTACAGGAAGGAGCAACATAGTCAGGTGGGTGCTGTGTGGAATGGAGGCTGTTTGACCTGTAATGTGGCACTGGGTGTAATATGGGGGAAGGGGGCTGTGTTTGCTGTTTGTAATCTGGTACTAGGTGTAATATGAAGAAGGGGGGTATGTATACTGTCTATAATGTAATGTGCTGGATGTAATATGGGGGAGGGGGCCCTGTGTAATGTGCTGGGTGTAATATGGGGGAGGGGGGCCCTGTGTAATGTGCTGGGTGTAATATGGGGGAGGGGGGCCCAGTGTAATGTGCTGTGTGTAATATGGGGATGGAGGGATGGCTGTGTATGCTGTGTGTAATCTGGTACTGGATGTAAAATGGGGAGTGGTGCTGTGTATACTGTAAAGTGCTGGGTGTAATATGGAGGAGGGTGGCTATGTATGCTGTGTGTAATATTGTACTGGGTGTAATATTGGGGAGGTGGGCTGTGTATACGGTTATGTTCCGGGATGTAAAATCAAATGGAGGAGGGAGGGCTGTGTATGCCGTGTGTAATATGGTACTGGGTGTAAAATGGGGGTGCTGTGTATAATGTAATATACTACTGGGTGTAATATGGATGACGGGCGCCGTGTATAATGTAATGTGGTACTGGGTGTAAAATGGGATTGCTGTGTATAATGTAATGTGGTACTGGGTGTAAAATGGGAGTGCTGTGTTTAATGTAATGTGGTACTGGGTGTAATATGGATGAGGGGCGCTGTGTATAATGTAATGTGGTACTGGGTGTAAAATGGGAGTGCTGTGTATAACATAATGTGGTACTGAGTGTAATATGGACGAGGGGCGCTGTGTATAATGTAATGTGGTACTGGGTGTAAAATGGGAGTGCTGTGTATAATGTAATGTGGTACTGGGTGTAATATGGACGAGGGGTGCTGTGTATAATGTAATGTGGTACTGGGTGTAATATGGATGAGGGGTGCTGTGTATGATGTAATGTGGTACTGGGTGTAATATGTATGAGGGGCGCTGTGTATAATGTAATGTGGTACTGAGTGTAATATGGATGAGGGGCGCTGTGTATAATGTAATGTGGTACTGGGTGTAAAATGGGAGTGCTGTGTATAATGTAATGTGGTACTGGGTGTAATATGGATGAGGGGAGCTGTGTATGATGTAATGTGGTACTGGGTGTAAAATGGGGTGCTGTGTATAATGTAATGTGGTACTGGGTGTAATATGGATGAGGGGTGCTGTGTATAATGTAATGTGGTACTGGGTGTAAAATGGGGGTGCGGTGTATACTGTAATGTGGTACTGGGTGTAATATGGGGGGGGGGGGGGGGCTGTGTATGCTATTTAGAACATACCACCCAACTATCCTGATTTTGGTGAGACAGTCCAGTTTTTCATGGACTATACCGCTGTTCCACCTGCGGGCCTCAGTGTTGCGCAGTTGGGAGACCTATTTCATGCTGCTCTGCTTAGCAATAGTGAATAGACACTGTGCACAGCATCTATTCACCGACAGAGGAACACGGTATATGGCCAGCAGTTTGCAGAGCTCTGTTCATGCCCCCATAGTAACAATAACGGGGGCATGGTCCGTGATCGCGGCACTTCCTGTGAGTCCACGCCCCTATCCACGAGGCCATTCCCCTAATTTCAGTGTAATAAGTGGGAGAGGGTTGTGTATAGTAGTTATTTTTCAAATCTGTGAAGTGCCACCTATTTCTTGCACTAATGGGTTCTCTATACTCCTAATTTATGGGAACAGATTCATCTATCTATCTATCTATCTATCTATCTATCTATCTATCTATCTATCTATCTATCTATCTATCTAAAAATAGATGTATTGGGTCTGAATCAGAGGTGAACGCTGTTGTAGCCGAGACTGCATCTTTTACTGCAGCGCATCTGCGTCATTATGCTAATACCACATCAGTTGAGCTTCCTACTGAGATGCCCATGTTCTGCATTGCAAATGCCCAAGAGCAGCGCTATGGAGGTGCAGAATGTCTGTCAGAACATGGCCACCTATGCCAGTGCAACTGTGTCTTTGCAGTTGCTGGACGGGACACACCTGCATCTGACTAGCTACCTGCCTGTTACCTACCAGGATTGCCCCCAAAATTGCCTCTCTCTGTGTCCAAATTCATACTGCGCCCGTCAGCGGTAACAATTGGGATGTGCAGTGTGACTCAGATGCATGCGCAGATGGAAAACATCGGATGCTTGCGTCCGACATCAGCGCTGCATCCACCTCTAAATCAGGCCCATTATGTGTGTTGGAATGTAGTGGCGACAGTTAAGGTACTGAGGGGAAAGTCTACTTATCACTATCTGGAGTAAAATAAATATCTCTTGTCCAGTTTATATAAATATCATCAGGAGAAGCCTCCATTAGATTCTATGGGGAGGCAGTGTGTTTAGGAAACAGTGAAAAGTTTTGTGACATAAGTCATTTCTCCAAACGTTTCATTGAACTTCAATATAGAGGAAACATAAATATCACATTTCCCTCTTTTATGCTGGATTAATGAGATAATCATGTTTAATAAATATAAGCCAAAAGAGCGGAGTCAGCGTGCATATCCGCTCTCGGCAAAGACTGTAAGGGTCCTGAGGCATCAGCGTATATAGGCTGAAGGAGCAGAAGGAAGAAGAGGGGCGCTGCCTCCCACCTCATTGCAATGTGATTGTGCAAGTGACCCATTAGGCATTCCATGCACCCAGCAGAGCAGCAGAGTGGATGGGACCGGAACTCCTCTGAGACATGAGCACTCCCAGCTTCCCCCAGGCCATCACACACACTGACTGCTGACAATCCCTAGCGGAGCACACAGTGCAGCTCTACAGCAGATTTTTGCCTATCACATGTAATTAGTGCTGGTTTGCCCTGATGTACAGATGTAGCCATACTCCTCTTACTGTGATGCGGCATGCTGCACCACGTCATGCCAGGCTGTGACTATTCACAGCTGGTGATTCATTTCCTAAAAGACATAATGAAGCGATTGCCGGCAGCGTATAGTCGCAGCCTGGCACACCATGCAGCATGCCGCATCATAGTAAGATGAGCATGGCTTCATGTGTACAAGGCTATTTGTTGTATACAGTGGGGGTGATTCATAGGTGGGCCAAAAATCAAGATCAGCTGCAACTTTTTTACACAGTGCTACTGCAGCTTTATACTATGGGCAACGGGCATACTACGATCAGTTTGAGGAAGGAGGGCCCAAAATTGGTGTCTTGCTTAGGGCCCCATGAGGTCTAAATCCGCTCTGCTAGGCTTACCATATTATCCCTTTAACCTGGGACACTCATGAATTACACAGGTTCTGTGGTTGGCTGACTACAAGCCTGCATTTCACCTGGTTTTAAGCAGCCACAGAACCTGTGTAATTCATGAGTGTCCCAGGTTAAAGGGATAATATGGTCAGCCTAGCTCTGCGCACAACTCATGGACACCATCAGACTTTCCTTTTTGATTCTGTGAACACCAATTTTTTTTAGAGGACCTACATGTAAACACACAGTGGGAAGGAGGTGCATAGTAAGTTACAGAAGTATGATCATGACGGGCAGTTGCTTTTCCACTGTGCATTAACTAGAGCAGTAGGACCACAATTAGGAAAATGTGACCATGGTTTGAGCGGGTGTGATATAGAAGATAGACATTAAAAAGGTCGACAGTCAAAAGTTCGACACCACAAGGTCGACAGGGTCAAAAGGTCAAGAGGGTCAAAAGGTCGACACCCCCCAATAAAATTGGGTGTTGTTTACCCCAATTTGTTGAAAATGAGTCCCCTCACGGGCTCGCTTCGCTCGCCACACTTAGGGCACGGTGGCCCACTCTCCTTCGCTTGCCACAAGGTTACTAAAGGTAATAGTTTGTGACATGGATAGTAAATGCAGCAAAAGTTGTAAAAATTTCAAAACATGTTGACCATGTCGACATTTTGACCGTATGGTGTCAACCTTTTGACTGTCTGTCTATCAAGCACCTCCCGCTCATAGCCTTCCCTTGTCACTGTGGAAGATATGGGTTGTAATCTATTGTTCTTTGTTTAACAAATGAATGCATTCATCACTTTTCCCTTAATACTTAAATAGAGAGCTGATGTTTTCATTGTCAAATATGATTTGGATTGGGAGTGCCCTTTCTTTTACTTTCATCTCTTTTACTAATAGATTGAGAAAATGCTACTACTGACAGAAGTAGTATTGGGATGATTCTGGTCTACAGACTGATCCATGATTCACAACAAGAGTAGCAATCCTTACCGTTTCAGCTAATTGGAGCTACCACCACACTAGGTGAATGCACAGTGAGATAGAGGGTGGGAAGGGTGGAATGGAAGGGGAAGATGGAGTAGAAGTGGAGAGGGGGAAGGCAAGCCAGGGATTGTTATCTTGCAGATCCGAGTACAGACCACTACCCTATATCATCAAATACAAATGGTTCATTTAATTTAAAATCATGTTCACACATCCACAGCATCTTTTACCACCTCCTGTCAGAGATGTGGTGACACTGCATCTCACACAAAGATACCCGACTGTCACCACTTGGATTTTAACAATAATAATAATTATTATTATTTTTGTTATTATTATTATTATTATTATTATTATTATTGTGGTGTTTTCATACAGAGTGAAATATCAAAGCACCATTTTGCAGCTTGCTATTAGAAATGCAATGATGCTGCCCCTCACGCACAATACAAAACTGTAAACACTTAGCTTTTGACATGAATTAAATAGCTTTGTGGTTTTATTTTTTGTTAGGTGCTGTTCTGAGTTACTCTACAGTAGTAACTGCACTTTGTGTCTCCAACCCACTTCTGAAGCACAGACTGACACCTCTCAGCAACCTCTGCACAGTCTTATAAGTATACAATGGCAGCTACTCAAGTACACATTAATTGCCTTCAAATTCTCCCACGCTCACTGATTATACCTATTTCATCTCCACCTCTCCACAGGCTTTCAAGTGTAGAATGACAGCTAGTCCAATACAAAATACAACTAGACTGCCTTTGTCACAATTATATGAGTTTCATTTTTAGGGTTCTTACACTGATCTCCATATATAGAGGTACACAGTAGTATGGTAATTAGAGTGAGCAATAATAGGAATGATTTTCTCATCTATATGAAGGGTTCACAGTCATTCTCAGCAGGGCCGGGATCTGGTACACAAGCTGGATAACAAGACAGGCAAGGCCAATGGGAAACTTTACTAAGCAGCTTTTTGTTGGGGTTTTGAAACCTCTGCACATCGCTGGGAAATTGAAGCACCAACCACTGAATTTAGTATTCATCGTTTCTTATGGGGGTTTGGAAACAGCCAGCGATGTCCATCTATTTCATGGCAGTTTTGTGATGTTTTTTTCCTGGGTCTTTCCAATTGGTGAGGAATCAAAAAACACTCATAATAAGGGCAATTTTATGTATTACATAAGTAGGCAGATAACATTGATATTTATCCTGTGGGAGAAATACTATTTATTATTATACTAGTAAAGGGACAAGACAGTCGAGAGGCGGTCGTTAGGTCAACAAGCATTAGGTCGACATACATTGGGTCGACCACTGAAGGTCGACATGCATTAGGTCGACATGGTTACTAGGTCGACATGGTCATTAGGTCTACGTGTACTAGGTCGACATGCAAAAAGGTCGACATGAGTTTTTCACAATTTTTTCACCTTTTTCATACTTAACGATCCACGTGGACTACAATTGGGAACGGTAACCTGTGAGCGAAGCAAGCCATGCGAGGGGACGTGGTGCACTAATCGGGGTTCCCCGTCACTTTACGTAGAAAACAAAACCAAAAACGGTCAAAAAAACTCATGTCGACCTTCAGTGGTCGACCCAATGTATGTCGACCTTAATGCATGTTGATCTAATGAACCACACCCAAGGCAGTCTCCCCACTGGTCTGACCCATCCTAGGACCCACTCTGCCTGCTGCTTTGCCCCCTGTTCTGTCCTGTCCACCTTTCTGTCTGTTGCTGGCTTGCCTTCCCCCTCTCCACTTCTACTCCATCCTCCCATTCCATTCCACCCATCCTACCCTCTGCATATACTTATCCATTCTTGGCGCATCCTCCTCTCCTGCTAGAGTTTTTCCTATTGCTGTAGTAATGGGAACCTGCACACAGGAACCTAAAGCTTCATAAACCTGAAAGATAGACTTTCAGTGCAGACCCATCTTCCTTGTCGAAGTCTATACATACAATTTGACAAGATGAATCAGATGTCCTCATTCTTGAATGGTACATCACTTCCAGCAATATAGCAAGTTTTGCATCACATTCACACCCCACAGAGGTTCACAGGAAAAGTTTCAATAACAAGGCTACCGTAACTTGCTGATATGTGCACAGATGAGCACCGCGGTTCAGGTAGTTGAATTCTCTGCTACAGTTCTTTTTTCCCCCAGACATTTTTATAAAAGGAAAAATTTAAATGAATAGGTTATCATTTTCTAAACTATTATATATTGTGGCAGGAGAGGTACTTTGCCACCTGGAAGAAGTGTGAATGGACCGGGTACCATTGGGCCCAGACCAGGTCTTATAGGCTACTTAGCCCAAGAAGCTGCATCATCAGCCAGCACCTGGCTGCTGGGTTTAAAGCAGAGTCTCTCCCATGAGTCAGGGCTCCTGACAGCAGTTAGTGCCCAGGTGATAGGTCTGCTAGGGACAGTGGGATCCGGAAGACTGGGGCACTAGTGTCAGGATGCCAGGCCTGAAGGGTTCCTTATTAAGTAAAAGGGAGTGAAGCAGGGCCTAACCTCCCTGGTTGTTTATACCAGAGACAGTGATGGTCATTCCGAGTTGTTCGCTAGCTGTTTTCGTTCGCAGCGCAGCGTTTTGGCAAAAAAGCGGCACTTCTGCGCATGCGTATGCGGCGCAATACGCATGCGTGATATACTTTCATAGCAGCCGAAGTAGTTTCACACAAGGTCTAGCGAAGCTTTTCATTCGCACTGCTGGCCGCAGAGTGATTGACATGAAGTGGGCGTTTCTGGGAGTTAACTGACCGTTTTCTGGGAGTGTGTGGAAAAACGCAGGCGTGTCAGATACAAACGCAAAGGTGTGGCTGGCCGAACGCAGGGCGTGTTCGTGATGTCAAAACAGGAACTAAATAGTCTGAAGTGATCGCAAGTGCTGAGTAGCTCTGGAGCTGCTCAGAAACTGCACAATCTTTTTTTGTAGTAGTGCTGCGATCCTTTCGTTAGCACTTCTGCTAAGCTAAAACACACTTCCAGAGGGCGGCAGCTTAGCGTTTGCATGGCTGCTGAAAGCAGCTAGTGAGTGAACAACTCGGAATGAGGGCCAGTGATCTTTATTTTATGTATATCTTTGTTTTTGAGCAACCTGAATAAAAGGTATTTGTTTTTGCACAAGCCTGGAGTTGGTTGCTGGTGGAATTTGTGCAGCAGAGTACATTCTAGCAAGACTCCTGTTACAAATGGCGCCCGAACAGGGACCCTTCTGCTAGTCGTGTCACACGTGGCAGAGGACCCAACAGCCGTAAGGTAGCGACACACATACCAGCAAGCTCCAGACCAAGCTGAAGTCGTGGGCATCAGTACCAGAACAAGAGTGTTGTGAGTAGTGGTTAAAACCAACGGGGTAAAAAAAATGATATGTTTTGTTTAAACTGAATGTGTTTGATTATGGTGCAAAGGTTTGCATTGGCAGCAAAGGGGTTAAACAGGGTGCATGGACTGTTCTGTCTTTTCTGCTTCGCACCATTCATTGAAAGTAGCTGTGTTGACTTGCTCTATAAGGTTGCAGGCATCTGATAATTTATGACTGAATTTCTTTTCCAAGCTTATTTTTACCTGTGCCTGCAAAATCTAGTGGAGGGAGTCTGATGTCTGGATGGGGGGGGGGGGGGGGGGATGTATATTCAGATTTACAGCATATTCTGAAGTGTCTCTTCAAATGGGTAACAAAAAGAGAATTCATGCTAAAAAAACAAAAGGTATGACAGCTCTAACAACTCAGGTCAGGAACTTATGTGACCCTATTAAAGCCCCACAGTTAGAGAGTGGAGAGCTTATTGGAGAGTAATCCAGATCTTGGGGAAGATTTTAGCATGGAACCTTTTTGGTGTCACACGATAAGTGACCTTGAAAAGAATGTCCAATTAAAGGACCAGGAGCTAGAAGAGCTTGAGGACCGCAAAAGCTGGAGGAGAAGGAATCTATTTTGTCTGACTCTCTGACCAAATTGGGAAGGAGTAGAAAAGAGATTGCCAAGCTCTCAGGCCAGGTGTCAGAGTTGCAGAAAACCTTGGCAAAGGCTGAAACCAGATCTGAAATCTTTGTAGTACATAGCCAAGGACTATTAGAGAAAATATCCTGTGACCAGACACGATATAGAAGTCTGGTGCTGGCCAACAAGGCTCTGTCGCAAGACTTGGCGGAGCTTCCGGAGGAGGTTTCTAAGCTAAAACCATTGGCTATGCCTAGTTTCAGTTCAGAGACAGGCATAGCTACACCAATTGCTGAAGACGTTATGCTGAATGTTGGGTCAGAGACATTATCAGCCGAAATGGAGATGGCATCTTCGGGGGGAAAAATGACGCCAACAGTGGTGCAGGCTGCAGAAGAATGGTACCATACTGTAGTGGAACCCGGCTATACTGGATTCCCTGTTCCAGCCAGAAGGAACAGGAAAGTGGAGCCAGAGCTGTCAGTGCCTAAGGGCCGGAAGGCTCCCTGCTATGCCACTAGTAAGGCCATCTGCCTGGAAAGTGGAAATGAGGAACCTTCCTCAGAGGTAGAGCATTTACAGGCACTAATGTCCATTCAGTTGGTATTGCAGTTCCAGTGCATGGAGGATCTGTAAGAGTCCATCGTAGAACTGGAAGTCTTATCTGAGCTGAAGGTTGCTTCTGTTGAGGTCTTGGAAACCCAGGATCCTTCTCCGGTTGACGCGATGTACGTTCAGAAGTCAATCCCTGATGGGACATCACAGGTTCTGGATATCTAGTACACATGTGAGACTTTCTCTGACGAATCACAGATAAAGACAGTACCTTCGGAAGTGTCTCGTCTACGTGAGCTAGTCATGGCTAAGCTAGTTGCAATACAGGAGTCTACTTCCGAAGTCATCCGGGAACCTGCTTCTGAATGAGTTCCACTCGTGTATGTGGAGGATAAGGTACAAGATTTCAATCTTGAGGTTGTTGCACCCCGGCATGATCCACCACGAGAGCCTCAAGTTCCAATTGCTGAACTGGGACAGTTCATAAAGGACACACTAAGTAAGGAGCAAGAGCCTGTCTCAGAGGAATCGGTGCAGAGTCCCATTTCTGAGATTGCTCTACCCAGTGCCAGATTAAGGTCCTCATGGGCCTGGAGCTGAAATTTATGAAGGGCCTATTGTGTGCCGCCGCAAAGGGTGTGGCCAGCATGGTGGGGGTGTGGCTACTGGTATGGGTGTGTGGCCAGTGCTGTGTGTGTGTGTGTGTGCGTGCGTGTGTGTGTGTGTGTGCGTGAGTTTGAAACATTTTTAAACAGTTTTTAACTATCTGTCTATAAAAATAGTGCACTCACATACTGAGTGTTATAACGTGTATAAGGGGGTGGTCTTCAGTATGCCGAATGTTGGGATCCGGGCGCACAGTATACCGGCGCCGGGATCCCGACACCCGGAATACCGACAGCTATTCTCCCTCGTGGGGGTCCATGACCCCCCTGGAGGGAGAATAAATAGCGTGGTGCGCGTAGCGCGCCATGTGCCCGCAGCGTGGTGAGCGCAGCGAGCCCGCAAGGGGCTACTTTGCGCTCGCCACACTGTCGGTATTCCAGCGGTCAGGCTCCCTGCGCCGGTATGCTGGTCGCCGGGAGCCCGGACGCCGGCATACCATACTACACCCGTATAAGGAGTACTACAGTGAGTCGCAACGTGTATAAGGCACTCTACTGTGTGGCGTTGTGTATAATGAGCACTACTGTGTGTGGCGTTACATGTATAAGGCATACTACTGTGTGGCATTATGTGTATAAGGAGCGCTGCTGTGTGGTGTTACGTGTATAAGAAGCACTGCTGTGTGGCAGGACATGTGTAAGGAGCGCTGCTGTGTGACATTACGTGTATAAGAAGTGCTGCTGTGTGGGATTACATGTATAAGGAGCACTGCTGTGTGACATTACGTGTATAAGGAGCGCTGCTGTGTGGTGTTACATATATAAGAAGCACTGCTGTGTGGCAGGACATGTGTAAGGAGCGCTGCTGTGTGACATTACATGTATAAGAAGTGCTGCTGTGTGGGATTACATGTATAAGGAGCACTGCTGTGTGACATTATGTGTATAAGGAGCGCTGCTGTGTGGCATTACGTGTATAAGCAGCACTACTGTGTGGCAGGACATGTGTAAGAAGCGCTGCTGGGTGGTTTTACGTGTATAAAAAGCACTGCTGAGTGGCGGGACATGTGTAAGAAGCATTGTTGTGTGACGTTACGTGTATAAGTAGTGCTGCTGTGTGGGATTACAAGTATAAGGAGCGCTGCTGTGTGGTGTAAGGTTTGTAATTAGCGCTGCTGTATGGTGTAAGGTGTGTAAGGAGCACTACTGTGTGGCGTAAGGTATTTAAGGTGCACGGCTGTGTGGCGTAACGTGTAAAAAGAGCGCTGGTGTGTGGTGTAAGGTGTATAATGAGTGCTGCTGTGTGGTGTAAGGTGTATAATGAGCGCTGCTGTGTGGTGTAAGGTGTATGAGTGCTGCTGTGTGGTGTAAGGTGTATAAAGAGCGCTGTTGTGTGGCTTAAGGTGTATAATGAGGGCTGTTGTGTGGCTTAAGGTGTATAATGAGGGCTGTTGTGTGGCTTAAGGTGTATAATGAGCGCTGCTGTGTAGTGTAAGGTGTATAATGAGCGCTGCTGTGTAGTGTAAGGTGTATAATGAGGGCTGTTGTGCGGCGTAAGGTGTATAATGAGGGCTGCTGTGTAGTGTAAGGTGTATAATGAGGGCTGCTGTGTAGTGTAAGGTGTATAATGAGCGCTGCTGTGTAGTGTAGGGTGTATAATGAGGGCTGCTGTGTAGTGTAAGGTGTATAATGAGTGCTACTGTGTAGTGTAAGGTGTATAATGAGTGCTGCTGTGTAGTGTAAAGTGTATAATGAGGGCTGCTGTGTAGTGTAAGGTGTATAATGAGGGCTGCTGTGTAGTGTAAGGTGTATAATGAGTGCTGCTGTGTAGTGTAAGGTGTATTAGGAGCGCTGCTGTGTGGTGCCATTTGAGGGTACTATTGTGTGGTGATACCCCTTCTCAGTGAGACCAAACCCCACTTTTTGGGTGGTCCCTATTTTGTATATGGGAGGGGGGGCCCAATGCATATTGATGCGCCTGGGCCCACCACTCTCTAGTTCCGCCACTGGGAGGGAAACAGGTGAAAGAACAGGGTTGGGAGGAAGAATAGTGGCTATATGGGAGGAAGACAGGAGGGAGATATGGGAAGAGCAATGGAAGATGGGAGGAAGACAGGGGGAAGAACAGTCAGGTGTTCTGGTGGCTGGGGGAATCAGACTGGTGATGAGGGAGGAGGGGGATTAGCCTGGTTACAAGGGATGGAAAGAGGATTAGCCTGGTGAGGAGGGGGGGGGGGGGGTAGCCTGGTGACAGGGGGAGGGAGGATTAGTCTGGTAAGGGGGGCGGGGGGGGGGTTAGCCTGCTGATGGGGGGAGGAGGGGGATTAGCCTGGTGATGGGGGGGGAGGGCAAATTAGTCTGGTTGGGGGGGGGGTTAGCCTGGTGATGGGGAGGAGGGGGATTAGCCTGGTGATGGGGGAGGAGGGCAGATTAGTCTGGTTGGGGGGGTTAGCCTGGTGATGGGGAGGAGGGGGATTAGCCTGGTGATGGGAGAGGAGGGCAGATTAGTCTGGTGGGGGAGGGTTTAGCCTGGTGACGGGGAGGAGGGTTATTAGTTTTGTGAGGGGGAGGGTTAGCCTGGTGACAGGAGGAGGAGGGGGATTATTTTTGTGAGGGGGGGTTAGCCTGGTTATAGGGGGAGGAGGGGGATTTGCCTGGTGACAGGAGGAGGATTAGACTGGTAAATGGGGGCAGGTTAGCCTGGTGACAGGGGTAGGAGGGGGGATTAGTCTGGTGAGAGGTGTCGGTTAGCCTGGTGACAGGGGTAGGGGGGGGGGGATTAGTCTGGTGAGAGGTGTCGGTTATTCTGGTGAGAGGTGTCGGTTAGCCTGGTGACAGGGGTGGGGGGGGGATTAGTCTGGTGAGGGGGGGTTAGCCTGGTGACAGGGGTGGGGATGGGAGGGTTAGGCCGGTGAGGAGGGGGGGTAGTCTGGTGACAGGGTGAAGGAGGGGGATTAGTCTAGTTTAGGGGGGATTAGCCTGCTCTGGGTAGGGTGGGGGGGGGGGGGGATTAGCCTGGTGACAGGGGGAGGAGAGGGGATTAGTCTGGTGAGGGGTGTTGGTTAGCCTGGTGACAGGGTGCGGAGGGTGGATTAGGCTGGTGAGGAGGGGAAGTAGCCTGGTGACAGGGGTAGGAGGGGGGGGGGGTTAGGCCGGTGATGAGGGGTGTAGTCTGGTGACAGGGGAAGGAGGGGGGGGTTAGGTGGTGAGGAGGGGGGTAGTCTGGTGACAGGGGAAGGAGGGGGCGTTAGGCTGGTGAGGAGGGGGGTAGTCTGGTGACAGGGGAAGGAGGGGGGTTAGGCTGGTGAGGAGGGGGGTAGTGTGGTGACAGGGGAAGAAGGGGGGCTAGGCTGATGAGGAGGGGGTAGTCTGGTGACAGGGGAAGGAGGGGGGGTTAGGCTGGTGAGGAGGGGGGTTGTCTGGTGACAGGGGAAGGAGGGGGGGCTAGGCTGATGAGGAGGGGGTAGTCTGGTGACAGGGGAAGGAGGGGGGGTTAGGCTGGTGAGGAGGGGGGTAGTCTGGTGACAGGGGAAGGAGGAGGGGCTAGGCTAATGAGGAGGGGGTAGTCTGGTGACAGGGGAAGGAGGGGGGGTTAGGCTGGTGAGGAGGGGGTAGTCTGGTGACAGGGGAAGGAGGGGGATTAGTCTAGTCTTGGGGAGGGGATTAGCCTGCTCTGGGGAGGGGGGGGGAATTAGCCTGGTGACAGTGGGAGGAGAAGGGACTAGTCTGGTTGTGGGGGGAGGGGGCACAGGAGGCGCTTTCACTACACACTGCAGAGTTTTGGGTTATATATTATATTTTGTTTATTACAGTACCTGTCACTTGCGGCACCAGTAATGGTATAAGAGGGGACTCCGGGGTTTCTGACCTACTTGCACCGGGCAGTGTGAGGGGGACACCCGGCCTTCCACGGCCTCCAATCACGGCACAGCCGCGGACGGCCCGTCTGGCATCTAGATGGAGCCGCGGCTGAGAAAAGAACAGCGCGGGAGCCGCCAGAGCAGGAATTTCAGCAAGGGCTTCATGGTAGGCTGGGGTCGTGGTCCAGGCTGCCCGTCGCGTACGCTGTGTTATGTAAAGGCCTGCCCTGTCCCCTACCACTCATCCCCACTGCGGAGATGCCGTCAGCAGCAGCGCTGGGTCCTAGTGCCGCTGGCTTGATCGTCTTGTCCTGCAGCGAGGTGCTGGCGGGGTGGCTCTGCTCTGCAGCTGTGGTCACCACACCGCAGCGTCACTGGCAATCTGCTGTAGCAGGAATTTTTTTTCCTGTTTACAGCAGCACAGCAGTATGCAGTTGCTGTGGGCCTATTTTGAAGGTGGGCTTGGAGCTGCAGCTCCATCTGCCCCATTGTTAATCCGGCCCTGGCTCTACCCAGGGAGAGTTTTCTATATGAGACACGAGAGCTGGAAAATTTGAGGGGAGAGTTCCAAAATCTGTCCCTAAGTAATAGCCAGCTAAAAGAAACAGTGAAGGAGATTCCTAAACTACGGAGTCGAATAAGAGACCTGGACAAGAGAATCAAAATAGGTTATGTGCCAGTCATAGAACAGCAGGAGACGGTGACTAGGGTCAAAGATGGGAGATCGGAGGACGAAGCAGTCACGTTAATGAAGAAATTTTTTATCAAAGCTGGAAAGACTGAAGGAAGCACTAAAAGTTCAACAAATTAAAGGACTTTCTGAGACTCAAGACCAATGCCTCACACTGGGGGAAAGGGTGGGGGCAAAGTTGATCTCAGAACAATTAAAGTCAGGGCAGAGACTAGGTGTTACCGGTGCCAAGAGCTTGGCCATAAAAGGTGGAATTTTCCATATAGGCCAAGACCAGTGAGGGCCGGGGTGACTACTAGGCCCAGAGTGAACCTAAAAACCTTCCCCAGTCCAGAGTTGGGTAAGGTCACAAAACACCCGGACAAGAATGAAGTGACTTCATCAGTAGCCAGTAAATCCGAGCCCGATAAGGGAAACATCCCTAAAGGTGAAAAGGTGAAGAGGAGGGGAAGTTTAGTGGGCAACGGGAAGTTGTCCATTGAAACAACCACTTCGGCCACTATGCCAAAGTGGAGGGAAAGGGAAGGTAGCACAGTGGAGTCGGTGCCACCAACCTTTAATGGAAATAGATTCCAAGGCCAGTTAAAAGGACCTCGGGCATGTACTTGGGAGAGGAACTTGGGACCCAGGTGTATGGGCCCAGGTTATGTCCCAAAGATTTGTTAGCCCCAAAAAATTGGCAAATGTGAAACCTTGCCAATGTCACATGCCGCTTTTCTGAGCCGAAAGGGTATGTGTCAGGAGAGGTACTTTGCCACCTGGAAGAAGTGTGGATGGACTGGGTTCCCATTCATTGGGCCCAGACCAGGTCTTATAGGCTTCTTAGCCCAAGAAGCTGCTTCATCAGCCAGCACCTGGCTGCTGGGTTTAAAGCAGAGTCTCTCCCATGAGTCAGGGCTCCTGACGGCAGTTAGTACCCAGGTGATAGGTCTGCTAGGGACAGTGGGATCCGGAAGACTGGAGCACTAGTGTCAGGATGCCGGGTTCCTTATTAAGTAAAAGGGAGTGAGGCAGGGTCTAACCTCCCTGGTTGTTTATACTAGAGACAGTGATCTTTGTTTTATGTATATCTTTGTTTTTGAGCAACCTGAATGAAAGGTATTTGTTGTTTTTGCACAAGCCTGGAGTCGGTCGCTGGTGGAATTTTTGTAGCAGAGTGCATTCTAGCAAGACTCCTGTTACAATATATATACAGTGTCGGACTGGGGCATGTAGGGCCAACCGGGGGAATGCAGTGGTAGGGACCCATGTTTAGGGGTGTGGACAGTCTGCAGAGGGAGTGTGGCCTACCACCTCATTGGTTTGACTAACCATTAGAGAGTGCAACGTCTGGGCCCCTTCATAAATATATACAGTAAATTCAGCTGCTGCATGCATGATAATGTACCAGATCAATACAAGGAATGCACTGTCGAAAATAGACCATAGTCCAGTATAAGTTTTCATATGTATAGTGTATATATCAAGTGCACAGTCTGGAACCTGATCCTTAGCGCAGGAGGTGGCCCACCAGTGGTTTCCTCTGTATCAGTGTGGGCCAGTCCAAGCATATTATATATATATATATATATATATATATACACACACATATACACATATATATATATATATCTATCTGGCAGTTACTTTAATCAAAATAGACATCATCCTTCAATTCTTCATAGATTAAAATAGCAACATTGCCAACCTTAATAATTACCATAAAATAACAGTCCTTTTGTAGAAAAGTAATACTGCCGTATGCAGATTATAGTCCTCAGTTTGTTTGTCGGTGTCTGAGGTTTTTAGAATCTCAGTGACAGCATCTCCTTTTATCAGACAAGAGATTTAGATGGGTGAAATGAAATTATATACTTCCATCTAGGTTCTAGAAGACAGAGATGTCACTTATATTGCACTGACAATGCTCGCAATAAATGTACTAATTAAACCCAGACACACATAGATAGATATGCATCAGAGCAGATGGTGAATGGAGGAGAAAACAAAACAAGTATGTTAACTGATACTGAAAACCCAGAGCAGTAACACATGTACTTTCAGGAGAAGCATTATGTAACAAATGTATAATAGCAATTTGTGTGCAATATAAGTGAAATGTGGGCATAGGCAGGCTTAACAATGAACTAGGCATTATGAGTTAATATGCTCTAAAGTAACAATTGTGAACCCCACATGGTCTTTCTTTTCTATCCTAAACCACCTCCATAAACCTCTGCATTATTTCGCAGTAGATACAGAACTGGGCATAAGGTGCTCTTTCAAAAGCAAACTCCAATGACAATTTGACACAACTGCCCATATTATAGATTGCAGTGATGTGCAGTGGGGTGAGGCAGGTGAGGCAGAACCTTTCCTGTCATACTAATGTCTGCGCCAGAGTTTTGACTGTATAAAGTATATGAAAAACACAAATAATATGTTAGAAATATCTTCTTTGTATTATTCTAATCATTTTCATAATCAAAACTCTGGAGTAAAAAGTCAATGACAGATGACAGTGGCTCCCCTGCCTACATTTACCACACTTATCTGATCACAACTCACCAAATTTCCAGGAGTTTATACTGCTGCACCTGTGTATAATGCCCACATGAACCCTTTGGCTCATATATTGTGTGTAAATCTGGCTATGGTCAGTGCCTCCTGAGTCATTTACCTCACCGCACATCCCTGATAGATTGTAAGCTTGTATGAGGAAGGCCCTGTCCCAGGATACCGTCAGGATGCTGGTGGACGGAATGCTGGCAGTCAAAATCCCAGCGCCAGAATCCCAACATCACTTGGAAAGCCGAACAGAATCCTGACAGCGAACATCCTAAATGTAAGTATGCCGGGGACTCCTAGGGTTAGGCCATGGGGGTGGCAAACACAGCACCACAATTTGTTTGGTGTATTACCACATATAGAAGCCGAACAGGAGACTGTGTTCGGCTTCTATATGTGGTAATACACCAAACAAATTGTGGTGCTGTGTTTGCCCTATTTGTCTACCTATTTTTAATCCATTATTTTTATATAAGTACTTATTAGTTGCAACTAGAATTTTTAATAATAAAAAGGTATATTGTTTATATCCAGTTTTTAGCGCTGTATATTCTGTCCTTTACAGCATTTATATAGTGAGTATACATTACATATATTTTGTGTAAGTTTTATCCACTTGTGCTGTGGACCCTTGTTGTATCTTATAAATAAAAATAATAAACTGTAAACAAACAGACGCACAACAACGGAGCAGTAAGCTGCTGTCACCACTATAGCTCACAGAGGCTGGGAAGGCTGAGTAATAGTTGCCTCTGCTATAATTTGTGATGAATGTGGGCAATATGTCATATTTGTAGGGTGCTAAAAATACAGTTATTCAGAGTGGCAAATAATTCTTCATGTGAACGGCTCTAACTATTGTTAATAAACTGCACATGCATCGCGGCACACATAAGCAACTTAAAGCAATTACAGACAATCCTAAGTTACGGCTAAATCGGCATTACTGGTGGTAACAGGCATGAATGGGTCATTCGCACGAAGAACAAGCTTCCCATGAGCATGTTGTGGGTTGTAGACATCGTTGCAGGCTATTGAGCATTTGCAGACATCCATCCGAATTCAGTCACATCTCCTGCAACAGGATGGGCTCGAGTGAATGCAGGGAATTGTAATGATAATTGCTCTCGCAAGACTAGTACTGGGAGCAGTGCAGTCGCTTTAATGCGTAAGAATCAAAATACAGGCAAATTCCCATACAGTAAACTTCTGCTGACTGTAAGTGGCTGGAAATTGTGACAGCATTACATGAGACCCATCATCAGGACCATTGTTGTGATATGCTTTAGCTATTGTAATAAAGAAATGTTTAAATTTCATTTATTGTGTTTTTAGCTGTAGGTATTAGTAGTAGCGATTATAAAAGTGCATAAGGTTTAGATATAGGCCTCTAGTTGCAAACCAGCCTCCTCTCAGCCAGATATGACAAGAAGAGGGAGTTGTAGCCAAGATTAGGGAATCACAGCCAAGGACAGGGAGTCACAGCAGGACAGGGGGTCACGGCCAAGGACAGGGGGTCACGGCCAAGGACAGGGGGTCACTGCCAAAGGGAGGGAGTTACAGTTAAGGGTAGGGAGTCACAGCCAAGGGGAGGGAATCACAACCAAGGGAGGGAGTTGCAGCCAAGGGGAAGGAATTGCAGCGAAGGGCAGAGAGACACAGCCATTGGAAAGGAGTCACAGCCAAGGGGAAGGAGCCACCGTCACGGGCAGGAAGTCGCAGCATAAGTTTTGCAGATGTGACTGACAGTGAATAGGTCGCAGATATGCAATATTTAAAAAAATTGCAAACTGTAATAACATTTCAGACTGACTCTGAATAAGGCCCTTCATGTTTAGTACAGTAGGTAGGAATTTAGAAATTAAATAGCTTAAAATATGTTGTTGTTTTATTATTATCAATAGTTACCAGCACGTCAAAATGATGAAACAGCATAACAGTAATGTAATCGCCCGAATGGAGCAACAATTTAATTGCTCTGTCAGGTGCCATCTAGTGGCTGCTGGCATGCAAAACACTTGAATTCCCCCATAATCTTGGCTTATTCATTCCACTACTTTCCACAACTTTCTGTTTCATCCCATCCTCCTTCCTCTTGCATTATAGCATGGCTTGTATCTGACACACCGATATACTGTACTCTATATCTATTACTCTAAATCTCACACATGAGGGCTTCCACACATAGCACCTTTACCCTCTTGGGACACAACAATGCGTATGTGCTCTGCACACTACAGCAAGCACAGAATGAGTTCTTAAGAAAACAGGTCTGAGATCTCCTTATACTGTTCCAGCAGATAGTGGTAATTATCAGGAGGAGAAGAGAAAGATCACAGCTGAGAAGGTTCCTACAGCTTTGTCTTCACAGATGCAGGTGGCATTGTTGATCATTAAGATAAAAGAGGGACATGATCCTGAGGCCCTCCTGACCACACCATAGAGTCAAAAGGTTCCTGTGCAATCTGCCTTTCACACTTACTAATAGAGGAAGCACCAGTAACCTATTTGGCTCAAGGGGGCCAAAGATGGTGGGGACTATCAAAAGATAAAACAGCTATTTTTCATCATATATTTCTGACCTCAGTACTAAAGCATTTTTATGTGCCATTTGCCTAAGGCCCTTGGACAACACTTTATGGTTCTGCCAACAGACTACAGCCAGAGACCCACACTGCTAGTAAGCTTGTCAAAGCAGTGAGACAGTTTCTAATGGTTGGATTACATTCCAGATACCAGAAAAGCCTATGTTATTCAGTACTGAGATGTTTATTGCACACATTCAATTGTTCCCCCTATTCTAGAGGACTGCACGCAATGCAGGATAGAATGGGCCTGTTACTGAAAGGGAGGGTACTATTTGTTTATTTTGTGTGGAGATAGCCCATCTACAGATGAGGTGTGTATACTCCAAATGCTGCATAAGACATCCAGTGAGTTGGACGGCAAAGTTGTCATTGATTTAAGATGATTTGGCACTCACCACAAGATTCTTACATATTGGTCGGGATGTAATGCCGCCCGAGTTTGGCCGGCATCCCACACGGCCGCTGAACTCGGGCAGCAATACATCCAGCCGCTTGCCTTTTTCCCTCTGAGATTTTTTCTATTCTTGCTTTAGGATTTTATTACACATTATTCCTTGCAGAACCATATCTCAAAAATAGCCTTGGGTTTTCTTGCATGAACTAAAAGCTTATGATCTCCCCACAGGATTTTAACAGTATTGAAATCTGAGGAATAAGAAGTACTTTCTAAAGCCTTAATGTTTCATTCATGTAAGCACTCTGTGGTTGATTTTGAGGTGTATTTTGGATCATTGTATTACTGAAACATCCAAATGCTTCAGCCATAATTTGTTCTCTGACTCTGGTACATGAGCTTCTGGATGTGTTTATATTTAGCTGAATCCTCTCTTCCTATCCCCTGGGCCAGGCATTCCCAACCACGGTCCTCAAGGCACACTAACAGTGCAGGTTTTAGTGATATCCAGGCTGCAGCACTGATGATTAAATCAAAATAACTGAGGCACTAATTAAGTCACCTGTGCTGAAGCCTGGATATCACTAAAACCTGCACGGTGTGCCTTGAGGACCGTGGTTGGGAATGCCTGCCCTGGGCCATATTGTTCATACAAGTGGATTTGACACAAACTCCAGAGCATATTTGATCAACTCCGATGCTTGACTACTGACGATGTTTTTTGTTTTTTTATTATTATTATTATTATTATTATTATTATTTTCTCTTATGTCCTAGTGGATACTGGGGTTCCATTTAATACCATGGGGTATAGATGGGTCCACTAGGAGCCATGGGCACTTTTAAGAATTTGATAGTGCGGGCTGGCTCCTCCCTCTATGCCCCTCCTACCAGACTCAGTTTAGAAAACGTGCCCCTGGAGGAGCCAGTCACACTTATGGAAGCTCCTGAGGAGTTTTCTGCATTTATTTTATTTGCTTGATATTTTCAGGCAGGGCTGGTTGGCACCAGCCTGCCTGCTTCGTGGGACTTGGGGGGGGGGGAATGGCCCAACCTTTTGAAGGGTTAATGATCCCGTTCCCCACTGACAGGACACTGAGCTTCTGAGGGAACTATTCGCAAGCCCCACCACGGCGAGCGTACATTCCCGCAGCACACCGCCACCCCTAACAGAGCCAGAAGAATGAAGAGTGGTGATTACTAAGCCGGCGTCCCAGCTAGCAGGTCACCGCCCATTATGATGGCATGAGGGTACGGAGACGCACGGCTTCTAACCGGGGCGGAATGTGTCTGCAGACACAGTACACAGCTGTGTCTCCGTACACTGTACACAGTACCCACACTGGCAAAACCAGCCTTAAAACGGTTTTCTCTCCATTTTAAGCACCAGATATAACCAGATACCTCAGCCAGTATAAAAAAAGCAAGAAGACCGCGCGCCATTGAAGGGACGGGGCTTTACTATGAGCGGATCCAGCAGCTCACCAGCGCCATTTTCCCTCTGCAGTGAACACAGACGCAGACTGACAGGGACGCGCAGCTCCTCCGGAGTGACCCCAGATTACCTCAGCGGTACCAGGGGGTCATAGCAGGGGGGGAGTGATTATTAGTGTACTAAGTCCCCTATCAGGGTACTTAGTCTGCGACCCGGCTAAGCTTGGCACTAGCGATAAGGGTGCAGTGGGGGCTGGCTCCAAATAACTCTGTATTTCCCTGGAGGGCTCTTTGTGGGTTAATTGTGCTTAACCTTTTCCTGTGTGTGTGTGTGTGTGTGTGTGTGTGTGTGTGTGTGTGCGCTGTCACATTTACATTATGTCAGACAAAGAGTGTGTTTCTTGTACAGCGGAGTGTTCCTCTTCACCAGGGGGCTCACTACTAGGTAATCAAGGGAGTGCACCTTCCCAGAATAGCAGGGCTGAACCAGAGTGGGTTAATTCCATTAAGGGAATGATCTCTAATATTTCTACAAAACTATCCCGCAATGAGAAAGAGAGACGTAATACTTAAGACAGACTGTGGATGAGTTTATGAATAGAGACTCAGACCCCAAACCAGCATTTCAATCCCCTCACAGTTGTTCGAAAAAATGATCTCTGGCCCATATCCTGCAGTCTGACTCTGACAGGTCAGACATGGAGGAGGGTGAGGTGGATTTGGAGGGGGTGGGGGATGATACTCTGTCACAGGGAATAGAGGCTCTTATATAGGCTATCAGAGATGTTCTGCAAATTCCTGATAAGGTGATAGAGGAGTGTGAGGAATCTTATTTTAATGTAAGAAAAAAGTCCTCAGTCACTTTTCCTGCGTCAAAGGGATTGAATACACTGTTTGAAGAACCGTGGGTTAATCCTGATAAGAAATTTCAAATCCCTAAAAGGTTGCTCTCATCTTTTCCTCTTCCCCTGGAGGATAGGAAAAAATGGGAAAATCCACTGATAATGGACGCACCAGTCTCTAGGCTGTCAAGAAAAATGGTATTGCCTGTCCCTGATGCAGCCTCCCTAAAAGATACGGCTGATCATAAAATTGAGACTACACTCAAATCATTGTAAGCAGCTGCTGGGGTGGCCCAGAGACCCACTATTGCATGTGCGTGGATCACAAAAGCCATTACTAAATGGTCAGGTAACCTAATTGAGGGATTAGATTCCTTGTTTTACTCCTGCAGCATATACAGGACTCTGCTAACTTTATGGTGGAAGCCTTAAAAGAGATTGGTTTGCTTAATGCATGCACCACCGTTATGGCTGTGTCAGCACGCAGGGGCTTGTGGCTACACCAGTGAACTGCTGATGCAGACTCCAGAAAAGGCGTTGTCACGACACTGCCGGCCAATTCCACAAATACGCCAATCTGACAATTGCCAGATGCGATGTGGGGGTCATTTGGACACACAGGATTAATCAAACACCTTAGCTGCCTGTACCAGCAAGAGGAAATTTACTGTCCAAACACAAGGTAGCCTTCGCTTCTACCTGTCACACACACACACACACACACACACACACACACACACACACACACACACACACACACACACTGCAATACTTAGAAAAGTAGGTAAACGTGGGCAATGAGGTCTTGGTTCAAGAATCACAGAATCAAAACTAAAATTAGATATTTAATTTCAAGAATACTTCAGAGCTTTAGTTACAAAAAAGGTTACAAAGATTATTAAGCATATTTTAAAAACACACACAGAATACAGCAATCTCAACAAATTAAAAGAAATAAAAAATACAGAAAACCTAACTCACTTACTCAAACGAACTTAGGTGGTTCTGTTTGTGGGGGAGTTTCACAGAATATCCTCAGATCATCTCCAACGTATTGTTGAGTCCCCAAGAGATGCACTTTGTGTCCAAGTGAGATAGACAGATATAGTCCTCAGCTTCATCAGCCCCCTCCCTTGAGATTTAAACTACTTCCCTGCTGGACACTACACATACACCAGTTTTACATACTTGGTGCTTGGCCACAGGCAGTGGGGAGGTGGTGTAGCCCAAAAGCATACTGTATGAATCTCTTTCAAAGAGAGTGAGGTCTGGGCTCTGGGTGTCACATCTTCCTAAGCATGGAGTTGTGGATTTGAAGTTCTAGAGGTTTATGACGTTAGCCAGGAAATAGGATTCCTGAACATTCCAGTCAGGACATTTGGTCACACTTCCCTGGCCTGTTTACAAAGCCCCCCCTGTTGACATAACAAACGAATTGGGCTTATCAGACCTAAATGTCCGGAGCTTGGCAATATCTTCTTTTGATGTAGAAATGCAATCCCCTTTTACAATGCCATGTCAGGGTCCCAGGCCACAGATAACTTATATTTTGGACAATATACAATTCTGAGGTCAGCTCACAGGATAAATTGTGATTTCCCTGACATCTCCCTCTTATCAGTATTTATAACCTCCGGTCTGGTCATTGCACATGGCACATTGCTTTTATCCCTAACTTTTATGGTCTGTAGATCTTCCAGAACCTATATGCATGTGTCACAACTGAGGGCTGGTGTTGGTGTGAGACTACCTCAGTTGTAGGGGCTGGTGTAAAGGGGAATCTGGGTGGCTGAATAAGACTCCTAGACATAAAGGACTTCTTCCACCAGTGCCCGATGTGCCAAGATGTGACCACGACAACAAAGATAAAATAAATGTTCTTTTATTAAACACAGTTCTGGTGGTACACTGGCAGTTGCACAAGATGATATGATAAATGGCTAAAAACAGTACATAGTTCCATAAACAGTAATAACTGTAATGTTCTTTTAGGTGTGGCATCTGCACAAGACTAGCTTGGGAATTGAGGAGATGGTCAGTCCTTGACCAACACCTAGAGTCTGTAGAATGGAAGAAAACTGGAAATGGTCAGCAGATGTAATTCAGAGGCTGAGCGTACTGCAGAATGAATGGTATTTGTAACTGCCGGATGAAACGGATAATGAGGTTGAATAATACTGATGATGCTAGAGAACGATGAATTGAAAAACAGATGACTTGATACTGTAGATAATAGGAACACCGATGGCGGAGCACCGATGATGGTAGGTAGCTTGAACACCACTGGAAGCCCAATGCTGGAAGTTGGTGTTTCTTAGGGAACTGCCAATAGCAGAATACACTGAGAAGGCTAGGAAGTCAGGCAGGCACCGCAGGGTGGTAGTTTGTGCGGGTCTCTGTAGAACTGGAGACTTCAGGAGCTGGAATACCTGGAACACTGTTAGAATCACAGAGAGCAGAGACAGGATACACTTGGTGATGACAACCAAAGCACTGACGATTTCCTGGTCTAAGATCAGTCCCTTTATACTCTCAGCAGTGCAGGGATTGGATCAGCAATCAGGCTGAGCTCAGCAGGACTGTAGATTGGTAGAAACAGTATCACATGATCAGATCCAACATGGCTGCGGTGAGAGTCCAGTAATGGTGACGGAGGCCGCAATGAGCTTGAAATGCCATTCCATTTAAGAGTTCCCTGTGATAGCACCTGCAGACTAATAGGGAGGAAATATGAAGTAAGGACATTAACAACATGACTGAGACCCGACCCTGGAACTCTAAGCCAGCGTCAGAAAGCCTCAGAAGACACCTGAAAGGTAAAAAAACAATGTCCAGTAGCCTGGATCGTGACAGCATGGAGGTTAAATGCAGGACATTGCCTGTCAGCCATTTTGCCACATCTTAGCTGAATATATATATATATATATATAAATATATAAAACCACAATTAGGGCAGCACTCCTAGTGACAAATACAACTGCTCCGGTGCCCTCCTAGGTGCCCAAATAGGCCCACAACATACTTCCAGGTCCGGCGGCACTCGGATATGAAAGAGTTTAAGGCAGAAAGTACAGAGGACCAGTTAAAATGACTTTGATAGATTCCTCCTTCTCCTTTGACAATTCGGAGATTTGATGTTTATGAACAAATAACCCGACGCGTTTCGTCTTACTCTAAGACTTCATCAGGGGTATGTCTAAAAATATATATAAAATATTATATCAGAATATTATCCTGATTAAAACAATAATATGAGGGAACATGTCAATAAACAAGGAAAAATGCAAGACAGAACTTAAAACATGGGCAAAATAAACATATATATATATATATATATATATATAAATATGTGAGGAAAAAATATACATACACATATGGTATAACATACAAGGAGGATGATCTTAAAATAAACCCATGGAAAACAATTATGTGATACAATCTCAGAACAAAGAATTCACAATTATACCAAAGGGAACGAAAAAGACTCGTAAAGAGGAGTTCATCATCACAAGAACATAATAATTACATATGGCCTACCTCTAGTGCTTGATAAATACTGTTAGTGCATCAATGAAATGGCAATTACGTATTCTGGATACTTGAAAAAACCACACACCGGTGGGGTACACAGGTGAAAGTTAGATTAAGCCTAATTGGGGAAATATACGTATTTAGTACTAACAACAATTAATAACATATTCTGCATAATACTGGGCTCAATAATAACAAATAAATGAATATATCTGTACATTGAACACATACCTTATGGTTAAGTGCTTGAATAACAAGTTCAAACGCATAGGCCTGAACACAAGTTCATATAGGTATGCGACCTAACAAAAATTATTAATATTCACTAATTAGAGATATATAACGTAACAGCCTTTATATAAATTGGTTAATGTGCTAGTAGATTGAAACACATACCTTATGATTCAGGGATTTGGATAACAAGTTCAAATACACAGGTCTACCACAATTTCATATGCGTGTGTAACCTGGTAAATTAGAGGAATATGATTCTTGAGACAGAGAACTTGCTCATAACAGGTGTGAGAAGTTTTAATTTAATAAACTCCCTTTAGAAAGGGGGGGAGAAGGATACACCAGTTTTGAAAATTCATTCATTCGATTAAATCCTACGTGAAATTAGTTCCCCAAGGGGGTATAAAACGTATTAAAAATACCGATAACTATATGTTATCCTTGAAATTCAGAACGTTGAGTTAATTCTCATCATCTCATAAGATAATATTAATAAACTTTCATATTGTTACTAATAGTCATAATAACACCCCCTATTTACAAAATAAGCAGGACATAGTGAAAACAAGGGATTCCATTCACATAAAGTGCTAAATGGAGCCATATTTAAAAGCGGTGCTCACAAATAATAAATAATGAATCTTACCTTACCAGTAGCTACAATAGCTTCAAGTCACAACCAGTGTAATGAAGCTGTGTGCTGAGACTTACCCTTAAATAGGAAACAGAAGTGACCTCACTTCCCCTAATGCAGTGATTGGGGTATTAAAAACCTTAAATAATATTGGAATAAGTCCTATGTTACTAGCTGAAATCGTTACAGTGATTAAACATTAAAGTGAGAAAATTGATGGCCTTAAAGTGAACTTTTATAATACACTATAAGGGATAAAAAAAAACCTTAATTATAAACACATCCCATAATGCATCTGGTCGTTACAGACCAAACTGACATGATTGACAGGGCTACTCACCAATAAAACTGGTTCAGTGAAAATAGACCTAATCTCTATCCCATACGTCCCATAATGCATCTGGTCGTTACAGACCTGACTGACATGATTGACAGGGCTATTCACCAATAAAACTGGTTCAGTGGAAACAGACCTAATCTCTATCATTATAAGTATAATAATATCAATCTCCTCTGTGCATTACAAACAAAGTGTGAAAAAGCTGTCCTGGTGTGAATTATAAACACCTCAGTAGTGGGGAAACTTATCCCCTTAAACAGTGTTTCGTGATAAACTAATCCCGCCGCGCTGGGACTAGAACACTGATGTCTCGGCGTCGATAAGGCTAGCGTCCCACAGAGCTAGTTACATCTAGATCACGCCGCTGAGTAAAACGGCTTGCGTTCCAGCGGCGCGATTGTTTGCGTTCCACAGCGCCGGGATGGTGTCACGTGATTGTATCACCTGACACTCGGACACATGATCTGAACTGGCCAATAGGTGCTGAACAGGGCAGCTGGTGTTCAGTGGCGTGGACGTTAGTACTCCACGCAGCTGTATCTCACCACATGACCACCCCACGTGACAATTAGACATGTGGTTTGGGCGGCCAATAAACGGATCAAACTAGGTAACCTAGGAGACCGCTACGCAATCGCTACCAAAAATAACATTTGTTAGTGTATAATAATGTGTATATACACATAGTAATGAATAATGTGATAAAGTGCGATACTCTATCTAATCTATTAACTAAACACCTACATTATTAGCTACATATATATGATGATTTAGAAAAATATATAAATTATATAAATTAGTCTATTGTTAATTAACCACCTACATTTAAAGCACCGCTCCTAAAAGTGGCTCCACTTTTACAAATAACATATTAGATATTAACAAATGCCCCCTAATAGGAATACAAATGATCATCCTTTTAAACACCATTATTTATAAATACACCAATATTGGGAATATAAATCATAATCAAAGACATAAACAAGGGAATATATTGAAGTGTGAAAAAACATGATACTACAGGAACGCTACCATATCTATAGTTTCATTTAAACCAAACGGGATAAGAGTGTTCAGCGAATAGATCCAATAGGTTTCTCGCTTGGCTAGCAGTCTATCTCTATCTCCTCCTCTTTTATCTACCATAATATGCTCGATAACCGTAAATGAGAGACCCAGGACTTGAGAGTTATGTTTCTCCTGAAAATGTCGAGGTAAACTGTGGTTTTGTACCTTGTTGGTAATATTTCGCAAGTGTTCCTGTATTCTTAACTTTAGACACCTTTTGGTTTTACCAATGTAAGAAAGGTTACAACCGCAATCAATTTTATAGATTACGTAGTTAGTATTGCAGGTAACAATGGTCCTCAGTTTAAAGACTCGTTTGCTGTCGTCTTTCCAGCAAAAGCCTTTTTTATCGATAAAGCGACAACATTTACATTTATTACAGGGGAAGAGGCCTGATCTCTTCATTACAGGATGTTCATTAAGAGTCTCACCCTTGTTTTTATCATTCTGAAGTTGGCTGAGAGCAAGAATGTTCTTAAGGTTCCTGGATTTTCTGAATACTATGTTAGGCTTGGTAGGTAAGTGTGGTCCCAATATGGGGTCCTTCAAAAGGAGATGCCAATGCCGATTCATAACACGTCTAATCTGGATATTTTCTTGATTATATTGTGTTATGAACGGTCTTTCGGTGAAACGTTCTACTTTTTTACTTTCTTTTACTTCCAAAAGGCTATTTCTATCAATTTCAGAAACTCGAACCTAGTCTCTCCTTAGATGGATCTCATTATATCCCCTATCTAAAAACTGTTCTACCAGAATAGAAGATTGTTCCCAGTACCTTTCCAAACTGCTACAGTTTTTCCTAATCCTCACGAACTGGGAGTAGGGTACTGTAGTTTTCCATCGAGACAGATGGCAACTATTTGAAGGTATGAAACTGTTAGCGTCGGTCTTTTAAAAAAAGGTTCTTGTATCAAGAGTCCCGTCATCTTCGATGTTTAAAAGGACGTCCAGGTAATCAATAGTAGAAATATGCTGCTTATAGGTAAATTTGAGATTATGGGAATTAATTTGAATCTCTGAAATGAAATCACTCAATTCCTCCAACTCTCCATCCCAAATAAGAATCACATCATCTATGTATCGCTTATAGAATTTGATGTTAGGGTATCGATAGTCGACGTCCGCATAGATGGTCACACTCTCCCAGCTGTCCATGAAAATGTTTGCGTATGATGGGGCAAATTTAGTCCCCATCGCTGTCCCCTGTTCTTGCAGGTAATACTTTCATTCAAACTCAAAATAATTGTGATTTAAAATGAATTTTATACTCTCCAATAAAAAGGTTCTTTCTTCTTTACAAACATTCGGGTTCCGGTATTTTACCACTTACCTAAAATCCACAAAGGCTTAGTCCCACCCCCAGGAAGACCTATAGTGGCTGGAGTCGAGTCCTTGACTTCTAACTTGTCGCACTTTCTCGATTTAAAATTACAACCTTATGTAAGAGTACAACCTTCATATTTGAAAGATTCAACCAGTCTTCTCAGGCTACTTAATGATTTTCAGTGGCAATCCACTTATAGATGGGCCACAGTGGATGTACAGGCCCTTTACACATCCATTCCCCATTCTAAAGGACTTGAGGCTGTGAGCAACATCCTAACAATGGATGTGAATGTTTGTAAAGAAGAAAGAACCTTTTTATGGGAGAGTATAAAATTCATTTTAAATCACAATTATTTCGAGTTTGAAGGAAAGTATTACCTGCAAGAACAGGGGACAGTGATGGGGACTAAATTTGCCCCATCGTACGCAAACATTTTCATGGACAGCTGGGAGAGTGTGACCATCTATGCGGACGGCGGCTATCGATACCCTAACATCAAATTCTATAAGCGATACATAGATGATGTGATTCTTATTTGGGATGGAGAGTTGGAGGAATTGAGTGATTTCATGTCAGAGATTTAAATTAATTCCCATAATCTCAAATTTACCTATAAGCAGCATATTTCTACTATTGATTACCTGGACGTTCTTTTAAACATCGAAGATGACGGGACTCTTGATACGAGAACCTTTTTTAAAAAGACAGACGCTAACAGTTTCATACCTTCAAATAGTTGCCATCTGTCTCGATGGAAAACTACAGTACCCTACTCCCAGTTCGTGAGGATTAGGAAAAACTGTAGCAGTTTGGAAAGGTACTGGGAACAATCTTCTATTCTGGTAGAACAGTTTTTAGATAGGGGATATAATGAGATCCATCTAAGGAGAGACCAGGTTCGAGCTTCTGAAATTGATAGAAATAGCCTTTTGGAAGTAAAAGAAAGTAAAAAAGTAGAACGTTTCACCGAAAGACCGTTCATAACACAATATAATCAAGAAAATATCAAGATTAGACGTGTTATGAATCGGCATTGGCATCTCCTTTTGAAGGACCCCATATTGGGACCACACTTACCTACCAAGCCTAACATAGTATTCAGAAAATCCAGGAACCTTAAGAACATTCTTGCTCCCAGCCAACTTTAGAATGATAAAAACAAGGGTGAGACTCTTAATGAACATCCTGTAATGAAGAGATCAGGGCTCTTCCCCTGTAATAAATGTAAATGTTGTCGCTTTATCGATAAAAAAGGCTTTTGCTGGAAAGACAACAGCAAATGAGTCTTTAAACTGAGGACCATTGTTACCTGCAATACTAACTACGTAATCTATAAAATTGATTGCGGTTGTAACCTTTCTTACATTGGTAAAACCAAAAGGTGTCTTAAGTTAAGAATACAGGAACATTTACGAAATATTACCAACAAGGTCCAAAACCATAGTTTACCTCGACATTTTCAGGAGAAACATAACTCTCAAGTCCTGGGTCTCTCATTTACGGTTATCGAGCATATTATGGTAGATAAAAGAGGAGGAGATAGAGATAGACTGCTAGCCCAGCGAGTATCCTATTGGATCTATTCGCTGAACACTCTTATCCCGTTTGGTTTAAATGAAACTATAGATATGGTAGCGTTCCTGTAGTATCATGTTTTTTCACACTTCAATATATTCCCTTGTTTATGTCTTTGATTATGATTTATATTCCCAATATTGGTGTATTTATAAATAATGGTGTTTAAAAGGATGATCATTTGTATTCCTATTAGGGGGCATTTGCTAATATCTAATATGTTATTTGTAAAAGTGGAGCCACTTTTAGGAGCGGTGCTTTAAATGTAGGTGGTTAATTAACAATAGACTAATTTATATAATTTATATATTTTTCTAAATCATCATATATATGTAGCTAATAATGTAGGTGTTTAGTTAATAGATTAGGTAGAGTATCTCACTTTATCACATTATTCATTACTATGTGTATATACACATTATTATACACTAACAAATGTTATTTTTGGTAGCGATTGCGTAGCGGTCTCCTAGGTTACCTAGTTTGATCCGTTTATTGGCCGCCCAAACCACATGTCTAATTGTCACGTGGGGTGGTCATGTGGTGAGATACAGCTGCGTGGAGTACTAACGTCCGCGTCACTGAACACCAGCTGCCCTGTTCAGCACCTATTGGCCAGTTCAGATCATGTGTCCGAGTGTCAGGTGATACAATCACGTGACACCATCCCGGCGCTGTGGAACGCAAACAATCGCGCCGCTGGGACGCATGCCGTTTTACTCAGCGGCGTGATCTAGATGTAACTAGCTCTGTGGGACACTAGCCTTATCGACGCCGAGACATCAGTGTTCTAGTCCCAGCGTGGCGGGATTAGTTTATCACGAAAACACTGTTTAAGGGGATAAGTTTCCCCACTACTGAGGTGTTTATAATTCACACCAGGACAGCTTTTTCACACTTTGTTTGTAATGCACATAGGAGATTAATATTATTATACTTATAATGATAGAGATTAGGTCTGTTTCCACTGAACCAGTTTTATTGGTGAATAGCCCTGTCAATCATGTCAGTCAGGTCTGTAACGACCAGATGCATTATGGGACGTATGGGATAGAGATTAGGTCTGTTTTCACTGAACCAGTTTTATTGGTGAGGAGCCCTGTCAATCATGTCAGTTTGGTCTGTAACGACCAGCTGCATTATGGGATGTATTTGCAATTAAGGTTTTTTTATCCCCTATAGTGTATTATAAAAGTTCACTTTAAGGCCATCAATTTTCTCACTTTAATGTTTAATCACTGTAACGATTTCAGCTAGTAACATAGGACTTATTCCAATATTATTTAAGGTTTTTAATACCCCATTCACTGCATTAGGGTCACTTCTGTTTCCTATTTAAGGGTAAGTCTCAGCACACAGCTTCATTACACTGGTTGTGACTTGAAGCTATTGTAGCTACTGGTAAGGTAAGATTCATTATTTATTATTTGTGAGCACCGCTTTTAAATATGGCTCCATTTAGCACTTTATGTGAATGGAATCCCTTGTTTTCACTATGTCCTGCTTATTTTGTAAATAGGGGGTGTTATTATGACTATTAGTAACAATATGAAAGTTTATTAATATTATCTTATGAGATGATGAGAATTAACTCAACATTCTGAATTTCAAGGATAACATATGGTTATCAGTATTTTTAATACGTTTTATACCCCCTTGGGGAACTAATTTCACGTAGGATTTAATCGAATTAATGAATTTTCGAAACTAGTGTATCCTTCTCCCCCCCTTTCTAAAGGGAGTTTATTAAATTAAAACTTCTCACACCTGTTATGAGCAAGTTCTCTGTCTCAAGAATCATATTCCTCTAATTTACCAGGTTACACACGCATATGAAATTGTGGTAGACCTGTGTATTTGAACTTGTTATCCAAATCCCTGAATCATAAGGTATGTGTTTCAATCTACTAGCACATTAACCAATTTATATAAAGGCTGTTACGTTATATATCTCTAATTAGTGAATATTAATAATTTTTGTTAGGTCGCATACCTATATGAACTTGCATTCAGGCCTATGCGTTTGAACTTGTTATTCAAGCACTTAACCATAAGGAATGTGTTCAATGTACAGATATATTCATTTATTTGTTATTATTGAGCCCAGTATTATGCAGAATATGTTATTAATTGTTGTTAGTACTAAAAACGTATATTTCCCCAATTAGGCTTAATCTAACTTTCACCTGTGTACCCCACCGGTGTGTGGTTTTTTCAAGTATCCAGAATACGTAATTGCCATTTCATTGATGCACTAACAGTATTTATCAAGCACTAGAGGTATGCCATATGTAATTATTATGTTCTTGTGATGATGAACTCCTCTTTATGTGTCTTTTTCTTTCTCTTTGGTATAATTGTGAGTTCTTTGTTCTGAGATTGTATCACATAATTGTTTTCCATGGGTTTATTTTAAGATCATCCTCCTTGTATGTTATACCATATGTGTATGTATATTTTTTCCTCACATATTTATATATATATTTGTTTATTTTGCCCATGTTTTAAGTTCTGTCTTGCATTTTTCCTCGTTTATTGACATGTTCCCTCATATTATTGTTTTAATCAGGATAATATTCTGATATAATATTTTATATATATTTTTAGACATACCCCTGATGAAGTCTGAGAGTAAGACGAAACGCGTCGGGTTATTTGTTCATAAACATCAAATCTCCGAATTGTCAAAGGAGAAGGAGGAATCTATCAAAGTTATTTCAACTGGTCCTCTGTACTATATGGTGTTATCTGCAAGAAGAGATACTATACCGTTTTGTATCATTGCTTTTATGTTGTAATAAATTTTTACATGGAACATGTTAAATGTGGTTTTATGCTCACAAATTAGGAGTAAATATCTTAGGGAGACTGCTGTTTTTCCCCATTGAATATTAGGTGGAAAAACAACCCAAGTGCGCCCATTCCTCTACTGGCACATATTTGTATCTTTTTAGTCCCTCCTAACAAGGGATTTAGTGGAATTTGGCAGCCCAAACCCAATCCTTTCTCACTTTCTGTTTAATAGCGCAAAAGGGAGAGTATCTGGTTTATATATATATATATATATATATATATATATATATAGTGTATATATATATATATATATATATATACACACACACACACACACACACACACACACACACACACACACACAGTCACACAGAGTCACTTGAGAACATTATCAGTGATTATTTCTGCAGGTAATCACCACACCTTAGATTACATATATTTTGTGATCCGCCTATCTGCGTTTAAACATAAGAGGCGTGGAAGGCCTACCATTCACAGGAGAGGCCTTGTTTGGAGACGAACTAGACAGATGGATTAAAAAACCTACTGCGGATAAGTCTATGTATCTTCCTTCCGCAGCTCCCCCAGCCAGGAAAGCTTATTAAGCTTCAAATTACAGTCCTTTCGGACAGCCTAGTTTAAGGGAAAATCCAGAGGTGCTTCTACGGCCTCCAGAGGTGCTTCTACGGCCTCCAGAGGCGCAAGAGGTAAACCACGCAAACCAGCAACTGCAGGTGCTCAGAAACAGAGCTCAGGCTCTGCTTGCTCAAAGCCTTAAGCATGATGGTGGACCACGAGGCCTGGATGACTGTCAGCTGGGAGCCCGACTAAAATTCTTCAGTCACATCTGATCAAGTTCGTGCCGGGATCCCTGAGTAATAGATCTTATTTCCCAGGCCTACAGACTGGAGTTCCAAGAGCTACCACCTCACAGATTCTTCAAATCAGGCTTACCAGCTTCACAAGAGGCAAGTATAACTTTACAGTAGGCCATCCAAAAACTGGTACAGACTCAAGTCATTGTTCCAGTTCCACCTCATCTACACAACAAGGGGTACTATTCCAACTTGTTTAGAGTACCAAAACTAGACAGTTCGATAAGGCCGATTCTGAACCTCAAGTCCTTGAAACCGTTCTTAAGAGTGTTCAAGTTCAAGATGGAGTCTCTGAGAGCGGTGATCTCAGGTCTGGAGGAAGGGGAATTCCTAGTGTCCCTGGATATCAAGGATGCGTAGCTTCACATTCCGATCTGGCCGCCTCATCAGGCTTATCTATGGTTTGCACTGCAGGATTGTCACTACCAGTTCCAGGCCCTGCCATTTGGTCTCTTCATGGCACCGAGGGTGTTCACCAAATGGCTCTGATAGCAGAGATGATGGGCCTAATTCAGATCTGTTCGCTCGCTAGCATTTTAGGCTGAAGTGATTGCAGCGGCTGAGTAAGGTCAGAACTACTCAGAAACCATACAAGCTGTTTTTGTTCAGGGCGGCTGCACACATGTTCGCACACTTGCAAAGCTAAAATACACTCCCCTATAGGCGGCATCTATCTGTTCGCAGCGCTGCAAAAAATAGCTAGCGAGCGAACAGATCTGAATTAGGCCTGATGTTTCTACTCCGCAATCAGGGAATGAACATAATTCCGTACCTGGACTATCTTTTGATAAAGGCGCTGTCCTGGGAGAGGTTGCTGGATAACATTGGCCTCTCAACCAAACTTCTCCAGGATCAGGGGTGGATTCTGAACCTTCCGAAATCTCACCTAGAGCCAGCACGGATGCTCCCATTCCTGGGACTGATACTGGACACGGAGTTGCAGAAAGTGTTCCTTCCGTTGGAAAAGGCATTAGTAATCCAGTCGATGGTTTGGGATGTCCTGAAGCCAGCCCGGATATCGGTGCATTTATGCATTCATCTTCTGGGGAAAATTGTTGCCTCTTATGAGGCGCTTCAATACGGAAGGTTTCACGCAAGACCCTTCCAGCTCGATCTGTTGGACAAATGGTCCGGATCGCATCTTCACATGCACCAGAGGATTTGTCTGTCATCAAAAGCCAGGATCTCCCTCCTGTGGTGGTTACAGATCTCTCACCTGATTGAGGGTCGGAGGTTCGGAATTCAGGACTGGATCCTGTTAACCACGGATGCAAGCCTCAGAGGTTGGGGAGCAGTCACCCAGGGAGTGCAGTTTCAAGGAAGATGGTCAAGTCAAGAAGTCATCCTTCCAGTCAACATTCTGGAACTCAGGGCCATATACACAACTCCCGGCTGATTCTAACCAGAAGAGGGATCCCTAATAAAGTTATCCTGACTATGAGCCAAGCCAGGAATAAATATGTCTCTTGGTTTGAGAGCAGAACTTATTCTGCGGTGGAATTTCACCTGATATACGTTTCCTGCTTTTCTGCAGGCAGGTGTGGATGTGGGCCTACGTCTGGGCTCCATTAAAGTCCAGATTTCGGCCTTGTCCATTTTCATTCAAAAACTATTGGCTTCTCTCCCTGAGGTCCAGACATTTTTGAAAGGTGTTCTGCGCATCCAACCTCCTTTTGTGCCTCCCATGGGACCTTGGGATCTCAATTTGGTGCTGCAGTTCCTCCAATCGGACTGGTTTGAACCATTACAGGAGGCAGACGTAAAATATCTTACGTGGAAGACCGTCACACTGTTGGCCTTGGCTTCAGTAAGATGTGTGTCGGAGCTAGGGGCTTTGTCTCACAAAAGCCCTTATTTAATTTTCCACGAGGACAGAGCTGAACTCTGTCCTCGTGGACAATTTCTTCCGAAAGTGGTGTCAACCAACCTATTTTGGTTCCGGTTATCACCGACACTTCCACTACTTCAAAGTCTTTGGATGTTGTGAGGGCTTTGAAGATATATGTAAAGAGGACAGCTCGTCACAGGAAATCTGACTCGCTGTTCGTTCTATATGCTCCCAATAAAATTGGGTGTCCTGCTTCAAAGCAGATAATTGCACGCTGGATCAGGCTCACTATCCAGCATGCCTGTTCCACAGCAGGCTTGCCGGTTCCAAAATCTGTACAGGCCCACTCTACTAGGTCAGTGGGTTCTTCCTGGGCGGCTGCCCGGGGTGTCTCGGCTTTGCTAAGTTCTACAAGTTCGATACTTAGGCCTCCAAGGACCTTTAGGTTGGTCAATCAGTTCTGCAGGAACCTCAGCACTCTCCCACCCAGTTTGGGAGCTTTGGTACATCCCCATGGCACCCAGTATCCTCTAGGACGTAAGAGAAAATAGGATTTTAATTACCTACCGGTAAATCCTTTTCTCATAGTCCATAGAGGATACTGGGTGCCCGCCCGGTGCTTTGTTCTTTCTGCACTGTTACTTGGTTATGTATTGTTGGTTCAGCTTTTGCTGTTCCTGTTTAAAGTTGGGCTAGCATAGCTTTCCACTGTTTTGTGTGTGCTGGTTCGGAAATCTCACCATTATCTTTATCTATCCTTCTCTCAAAGTATGTCCATCTCCTCAGGCACAGTTTCCTAGACTGAGTCTGGTAGGAGGTGCATAGAGGGAGGAATCAGCCCACATTATCAAATTCTTAAAGTGCCCATGGCTCCTACTGGATCCATCTATACCCCATGGTACTAAATGGAACCCCAGTATCCTCTATGGCCTACGAGAAAAGGATTTACTGGTAGGTAATTAAAATCCTATTATTATTATTATTATTATTATTATTATTATTCAAATGCTATATCTATTTTTATCCAATGGTAACTTCTGTGGTTGTTTCCAAAAAATAAAAGTTAGGTTTCCTCAACTCATGGCATTTTGTTCCAAAATGTTTCTGGTGTATCTATGTATTGTAATCAGTACTTCAACATTTCAGTTCTGAGATGACATTTTGCAGTAGGAAAGGTTTCCTTGTAGCCAGTGACGGAACTACCGCCAGTGCAGGCAGTGCCTTGCTCTGGGGCCCGCCACTGTCCAGGGGCCCAAAGCCAGAGCGGCATGTAATGAGTCAAACTGACTCATTACATGCCGCCTGGCTGCCGCTGTGTTCTGCCGCCGCCGTGGAGCGCACCGATTACGAGGGAGGGGGGGGTTGAAGGAGGAGGAGGGAGGTGGAGGAGGGAGCCGCAGCAGCGCTGTGTAATTGGTGGAGGCGCTGCTGCTGCTGGCCCTCTCCTTCAGCATAGGCTGCCCTCCGCCGCTGTGAATGCTGGGATGCGCTTCCCAGCATTCACAGCGGCAGAGGGCAGCCTATGCTGAAGGAGAGGGCCAGCAGCAGCAGCGCCTCCACCAATTACACAGCGCTGCTGCGGCTCCCTCCTCCTCCTTCTTCTCCCTGGCTGCCTGGGATCTGCCAGAAGCTGCACGAGGAGCCTGAGCCAGCGGAAACAGTAAGTATGTCTATTCTATCTATCTATCTATCTATCTATCTATCTATCTATCTATCTATCTATCTATCTTTTCTGTCTGCCTTAATGTGTAAAAAAGGGGACGCTGTCTGCCGTAATGTGTAAAAAAGGGGACGCTGTTTGCCATAATGTGTTAAAAAGGGGACGCTGTCTGCCGTAATGTGTAAAAAGGGAGACGCTGTCTGCCGTAATGTGTAAAAAGGGGGACGCTGTCTGCCGTAATGTGTAAAAAAGGGGATGCTGTTTGCTGTAATGTATAAAAAAGGGGACGCTGTCTGCCATGATGTGTAAAAAGGGGACGCTGTCTGCCGTAATGTGTAAAAAGGGGGACGCTGTCTGCTGTAATGTATAAAAAAGGGGACTGTCTGCCATGATGTGTAAAAAGGGGACGCTGTCTGCCATAATGTGTAAAAAAGGGGACGCTGTCTGCCGTAATGTGTAAAAAATGGGACACTGTTTGCCGTAATGTGTAAAAAGGGGACGCTGTCTGCCTTAATGTGTAAAAAAGGGGGACGCTGTCTGCCGTAATGTGTAAAAAAGGGACGCTGTCTGCCGTAATGTGTAAAAAAGGGGACGCTGTCTGTCGTAATGTGTAAAATAGGGGACGCTGTTTGCCGTAATGTGTAAAAAAGGGGACGCTGTCTGCCGTAGTGTGTAAAAAGGGGACGTTGTCTGCTGTAATGTATAAAAAAGGGGACACTGTCTGCCGTAATGTGTAAAAAGGGAGACGCTGTCTGCCATAATGTGTAAAAAGGGGGACTGTCTTCCGTAATGTGTAAAAAAAGGGGACTCTGTCTGCCGTAATGTGTAAAAAGTGCGCGCTATTTGCCGTAATGTGTAAAAAGAGGAACCTGTCCGCCGTAAGGTGTAAAAGGGGCTTTACCTGGTGTAGTGGTGCTACCGTGCGGCGTAATTTGAATAATGGAGACTACTTTGCACCGTTATATGAATTGGTATTATTTTCTGGCCACACGCCTTCCCCACAAAGCCACACCCCTATTTTTTTGTGCGTGTCTAAGACGCACATCGCCCCTGTTTTAGATGGAGTGGGGGGGGGCTCCGATGCCGTTTCTTGCACACAGCGCTAAAATGTCTAATTACGGCACTGTTGCTTGGTATCCATTTCCCTGGCCCTGAGCAGTTCCCCTCACCAGATCCTCTTTAGGGGTGAGGGGGTGGACTTGGGATGGGGGGGGCAAAGCATTTAGTCGCACATGGGCTCACCGCTTGCTAGTTCTGCCACTGCTTGTAGCAACACAGCACACAGAACATTTTTACATAAACATTGCTGGACTATGGAGCCGTGTTCCTTACTCCAGTGTCCGCTATTCCTGTCTGCAGGGAATTTGCAGTGATAAATTCTGTTTTGCATATCTGACCATTGCATAAGTTATTTTCCTGGGTCACCTTTAGTAATGTTCCGTTTAGCTTTCATTCCTGAGCGTGGATATTCCAAGCTGAAAATTATTTAGATATCTGTATATTACATTCTTTGTTTTTTTAAACAGCCTTTGTAACATACTTGCCTACCTGACCCTTTCCATGAGGGAGAAAATGCTCTGCTCCCGGACTTTCCTGGTAGTGTATGAGTGCCATCACCTGTGGTGAGCTAGTTAATTGATAAGAAAAGTGTTTCACCACAGGTGATGGCAATCATACATTACCAGGAAAGTCCAGGAACAGAGCATTTTCTCCCTCATGGAGAGGGTCAGGTAGGCAAGTATGCTTTGTAAAGACTAGAGATGAGCGCCTGAAATTTTTCGGGTTTTGTGTTTTGGTTTTGGGTTCGGTTCCGCGGCCGTGTTTTGGGTTCGAACGCGTTTTGGCAAAACCTCACCGAATTTTTTTTGTCGGATTCGGGTGTGTTTTGGATTCGGGTGTTTTTTTCAAAAAACACTAAAAAACAGCTTAAATCATAGAATTTGGGGGTCATTTTGATCCCAAAGTATTATTAACCTCAAAAACCATAATTTACACTCATTTTCAGTCTATTCTGAATACCTCACACCTCACAATATTATTTTTAGTCCTAAAATTTGCACCGAGGTCGCTGTGTGAGTAAGATAAGCGACCCTAGTGGCCGACACAAACACCGGGCCCATCTAGGAGTGGCACTGCAGTGTCACGCAGGATGTCCCTTCCAAAAAACGCTCCCCAAACAGCACATGACGCAAAGAAAAAAAGAGGCGCAATGAGGTAGCTGTGTGAGTAAGATTAGCGACCCTAGTGGCCGACACAAACACCGGGCCCATCTAGGAGTGGCACTGCAGTGTCACGCAGGATGGCCCTTCCAAAAAAACCTCCCCAAACAGCACATGACGCAAAGAAAAAAAAAAAGCAATGAGGTAGCTGTGTGAGTAAGATTAGCGACCCTAGTGGCCGACACAAACACCGGGCCCATCTAGGAGTGGCACTGCAGTGTCACGCAGGATGTCCCTTCCAAAAAACCCTCCCCAAACAGCACATGACGCAAAGAAAAAAAGAGGCGCAATGAGGTAGCTGTGTGAGTAAGATTAGCGACCCTAGTGGCCGACACAAACACCGGGCCCATCTAGGAGTGGCACTGCAGTGTCACGCAGGATGTCCCTTCCAAAAAACCCTCCCCAAACAGCACATGACGCAAAGAAAAAAAGAGGCGCAATGAGGTAGCTGACTGTGTGAGTAAGATTAGCGACCCTAGTGGCCGACACAAACACCGGGCCCATTTAGGAGTGGCACTGCAGTGTCACGCAGGATGTCCCTTCCAAAAAACCCTCCCCAATCAGCACATGATGCAAAGAAAAAGAAAAGAAAAAAGAGGTGCAAGATGGAATTGTCCTTGGGCCCTCCCACCCACCCTTATGTTGTATAAACAAAACAGGACATGCACACTTTAACCAACCCATCATTTCAGTGACAGGGTCTGCCACACGACTGTGACTGATATGACGGGTTGGTTTGGACCCCCCCAAAAAAGAAGCAATTAATCTCTCCTTGCACAAACTGGCTCTACAGAGGCAAGATGTCCACCTCATCATCACCCTCCGATATATCACCGTGTACATCCCCCTCCTCACAGATTATCAATTCGTCCCCACTGGAATCCACCATCTCAGCTCCCTGTGTACTTTGTGGAGGCAATTGCTGCTGGTCAATGTCTCCGCGGAGGAATTGATTATAATTCATTTTAATGAACATCATCTTCTCCACATTTTCTGGATGTAACCTCGTACGCCGATTGCTGACAAGGTGAGCGGCGGCACTAAACACTCTTTCGGAGTACACACTTGTGGGAGGGCAACTTAGGTAGAATAAAGCCAGTTTGTGCAAGGGCCTCCAAATTGCCTCTTTTTCCTGCCAGTATAAGTACGGACTGTGTGACGTGCCTACTTGGATGCGGTCACTCATATAATCCTCCACCATTCTATCAATGTTGAGAGAATCATATGCAGTGACAGTAGACGACATGTCCGTAATCGTTGTCAGGTCCTTCAGTCCGGACCAGATGTCAGCATCAGCAGTCGCTCCAGACTGCCCTGCATCACCGCCAGCGGGTGGGCTCGGAATTCTGAGCCTTTTCCTCGCACCCCCAGTTGCGGGAGAATGTGAAGGAGGAGATGTTGACAGGTCGCGTTCCGCTTGACTTGACAATTTTGTCACCAGCAGGTCTTTCAACCCCAGCAGACTTGTGTCTGCCGGAAAGAGAGATCCAAGGTAGGCTTTAAATCTAGGATCGAGCACGGTGGCCAAAATGTAGTGCTCTGATTTCAACAGATTGACCACCCGTGAATCCTTGTTAAGCGAATTAAGGGCTCCATCCACAAGTCCCACATGCCTAGCGGAATCGCTCCGTGTTAGCTCCTCCTTCAATGTCTCCAGCTTCTTCTGCAAAAGCCTGATGAGGGGAATGACCTGACTCAGGCTGGCAGTGTCTGAACTGACTTCACGTGTGGCAAGTTCAAAGGGCATCAGAACCTTGCACAACGTTGAAATCATTCTCCACTGCGCTTGAGACAGGTGCATTCCACCTACTATATCGTGCTCAATTGTATAGGCTTGAATGGCCTTTTGCTGCTCCTCCAACCTCTGAAGCATATAGAGGGTTGAATTCCACCTCGTTACCACTTCTTGCTTCAGATGATGGCAGGGCAGGTTCAGTAGTTTTTGGTGGTGCTCCAGTCTTCTGTACGTGGTGCCTGTACGCCGAAAGTGTCCCGCAATTCTTCTGGCCACCGACAGCATCTCTTGCACGCCCCTGTCGTTTTTTAAAAAATTCTGCACCACCAAATTCAAGGTATGTGCAAAACATGGGACGTGCTGGAATTTGCCCATATTTAATGCACACACAATATTGCTGGCGTTGTCCGATGCCACAAATCCACAGGAGAGTCCAATTGGGGTAAGCCATTCCGCGATGATCTTCCTCAGTTGCCGTAAGAGGTTTTCAGCTGTGTGCGTATTCTGGAAAGCGGTGATACAAAGCGTAGCCTGCCTAGGAAAGAGTTGGCGTTTGCGAGATGCTGCTACTGGTGCCGCCGCTGCTGTTCTTGCGGCGGGAGTCCATACATCTACCCAGTGGGCTGTCACAGTCATATAGTCCTGACCCTGCCCTGCTCCACTTGTCCACATGTCCGTGGTTAAGTGGACATTGGGTACAACTGCATTTTTTAGGACACTGGTGAGTCTTTTTCTGACGTCCGTGTACATTCTCGGTATCGCCTGCCTAGAGAAGTGGAACCTAGATGGTATTTGGTAACGGGGGCACACTGCCTCAATAAATTGTCTAGTTCCCTGTGAACTAACGGCGGATACCGGACGCACGTCTAACACCAACATAGTTGTCAAGGCCTCAGTTATCCGCTTTGCAGTAGGATGACTGCTGTGATATTTCATCTTCCTCGCAAAGGACTGTTGAACAGTCAATTGCTTACTGGAAGTAGTACAAGTGGGCTTACGACTTCCCCTCTGGGATGACCATCGACTCCCAGCGGCAACAACAGCAGCGCCAGCAGCAGTAGGCGTTACACGCAAGGATGCATCGGAGGAATCCCAGGCAGGAGAGGACTCGTCAGAATTGCCAGTGACATGGCCTGCAGGACTATTGGCATTCCTGGGGAAGGAGGAAATTGACACTGAGGGAGTTGGTGGGGTGGTTTGCATGAGCTTGGTTACAAGAGGAAGGGATTTACTGGTCAGTGGACTGCTTCCGCTGTCACCCAAAGTTTTTGAACTTGTCACTGACTTATTATGAATGCGCTGCAGGTGACGTATAAGGGAGGATGTTCCGAGGTGGTTAACGTCCTTACCCCTACTTATTACCGCTTGACAAAGGGAACACACGGCTTGACACCTGTTGTCCGCATTTCTGGTGAAATACCTCCACACCGAAGAGCTGATTTTTTTGGTATTTTCACCTAGCATGTCAACGGCCATATTCCTCCCACGGACAACAGGTGTCTCCCCGGGTGCTTGACTTAAACAAACCACCTCACCATCAGAATCCTCCTGGTCAATTTCCTCCCCAGCGCCAGCAACACCCATATCCTCCTCATCCTGGTGTACTTCAACACTGACATCTTCAATCTGACTATCAGGAACTGGACTGCGGGTGCTCCTTCCAGCACTTGCAGGGGGCGTGCAAATGGTGGAAGGCGCATGCTCTTCACGTCCAGTGTTGGGAAGGTCAGGCATCGCAACCGACACAATTGGACTCTCCTTGTGGATTTGGGATTTCGAAGAATGCACAGTTCTTTGCTGTGCTGCTTTTGCCAGCTTGAGTCTTTTCATTTTTCTAGCGAGAGGCTGAGTGCTTCCATCCTCATGTGAAGCTGAACCACTAGCCATGAACATAGGCCAGGGCCTCAGCCGTTCCTTGCCACTCCGTGTCGTAAATGGCATATTGGCAAGTTTACGCTTCTCCTCCGACAATTTTATTTTAGGTTTTGGAGTCCTTTTTTTTCTGATATTTGGTGTTTTGGATTTGACATGCTCTGTACTATGACATTGGGCATCGGCCTTGGCAGACGACGTTGCTGGCATTTCATCGTCTCGGCCATGACTAGTGGCAGCAGCTTCAGCACGAGGTGGAAGTGGATCTTGATCTTTCCCTAATTTTGGAACCTCAACATTTTTGTTCTCCATATTTTAATAGGCACAACTAAAAGGCACCTCAGGTAAACAATGGAGATGGATACTAGTATACAATTATGGACTGCCTGCCGAGTGCAGACACAGAGGTAGCCACAGCCGTGAACTACCGTACTGTACTGTGTCTGCTGCTAATATAGACTGGTTGATAAAGAGATAGTATACTCGTAACTAGTATGTATGTATAAAGAAAGAAAGAAAAACCACGGTTAGGTGGTATATACAATTATGGACGGGCTGCCGAGTGCCGACACAGAGGTAGCCACAGCCGTGAACTACCGCACTGTACTGTGTCTGCTGCTAATATATAGACTGGTTGATAAAGAGATAGTATACTCGTAACTAGTATGTATGTATAAAGAAAGAAAAAAAAACCACGGTTAGGTGGTATATACAATTATGGACGGGCTGCCGAGTGCCGACACAGAGGTAGCCACAGCCGTGAACTACCGCACTGTACTGTGTCTGCTGCTAATATAGACTGGTTGATAAAGAGATAGTATACTCGTAACTAGTATGTATGTATAAAGAAAGAAAAAAAAAACACGGTTAGGTGGTATATACAATTATGGACGGGCTGCCGAGTGCCGACACAGAGGTAGCCACAGCCGTGAACTACCGCACTGTACTGTGTCTGCTGCTAATATATAGACTGGTTGATAAAGAGATAGTATACTCGTAACTAGTATGTATGTATAAAGAAAGAAAAAAAAAACCACGGTTAGGTGGTATATACAATTATGGACGGGCTGCCGAGTGCCGACACAGAGGTAGCCACAGCCGTGAACTACCGCACTGTACTGTGTCTGCTGCTAATATATAGACTGGTTGATAAAGAGATAGTATACTCGTAACTAGTATGTATGTATAAAGAAAGAAAAAAAAACCACGGTTAGGTGGTATATACAATTATGGACGGGCTGCCGAGTGCCGACACAGAGGTAGCCACAGCCGTGAACTACCGCACTGTACTGTGTCTGCTGCTAATATAGACTGGTTGATAAAGAGATAGTATACTCGTAACTAGTATGTATGTATAAAGAAAGAAAAAAAAACCACGGTTAGGTGGTATATACAATTATGGACGGGCTGCCGAGTGCCGACACAGAGGTAGCCACAGCCGTGAACTACCGCACTGTACTGTGTCTGCTGCTAATATAGACTGGTTGATAAAGAGATAGTATACTCGTAACTAGTATGACTATAAAGAAAGAAAAAAAAACCACGGTTAGGTGGTATATACAATTATGGACGGGCTGCCGAGTGCCGATACAGAGGTAGCCACAGCCGTGAACTACCGCACTGTACTGTGTCTGCTGCTAATATAGACTGGTTGATAAAGAGATAGTATACTACTAATATTATATATACTGGTGGTCAGGTCACTGGTCACTAGTCACACTGGCAGTGGCACTCCTGCAGCAAAAGTGTGCACTGTTTAATTTTAATATAATATTATGTACTCCTGGCTCCTGCTATAACCTATAACTGGCACTGCAGTGCTCCCCAGTCTCCCCCACAATTATAAGCTGTGTGAGCTGAGCACAGTCAGATATATATATACATTGATGCAGCACACTGGGCTGAGCAGTGCACACAGATATGGTATGTGACTGAGTCACTGTGTGTATCGTTTTTTTCAGGCAGAGAACGGATATATTAAATAAAACAAACAACTGCACTGTCTGGTGGTCACTGTGGTCGTCAGTCACTAAACTCTGCACTCTCTTCTACAGTATCACAGCCTCAGGTCAATCTCTCTCTCTCTCTCTCAACCCTAATCTAAATGGAGAGGACGCCAGCCACGTCCTCTCCCTATCAATCTCAATGCACGTGTGAAAATGGCGGCGACGCGCGGCTCCTTATATAGAATCCGAGTCTCGCGAGAATCCGACAGCGTCATGATGACGTTCGGGCGCGCTCGGGTTAACCGAGCAAGGCGGGAGGATCCGAGTCTGCTCGGACCCGTGAAAAAAACATGAAGTTCGTGCGGGTTCGGATTCAGAGAAACCGAACCCGCTCATCTCTAGTAAAGACTGCTTTGGTGGACGCCAAATATTTAAACATAAGACATTTGCTGTTTTATTTAAAGTTTTTGCACTCTCATACAGGCCCAGATTAATCAAGCCTTGAAGAGTTATAAATTGCACGATGATAAAGTAACAACCAGTCAGCTCCTAATGGTCATGTTAAAGGCTGTGTCTGAAAAATGGCAGGTAGGAGCTGAGTGATTGGTACTTTATTACCATGCAATTTATCATTATCCAAAGCTTGAGAAATCTGGGCCATTGTCAGCTGAAAAAGAATAATTATGAATTATGTTTCATTTAGCGATTCGATTAAGTATGCAATTTGGCCAAAGTTATTATCTCAATTGTTCTGTGTTACCTCATTTGAATGACCCCACACAGTACATGGTTTGCAGGTCTCCTCACAGAATCACAAGTGAAATAATTAGCTCCACCTGTGGACCTTTTAAAAAGTGTCTGTGAGTAATTAATACACCTGTGCACCTGCTGGGTTACCTGCAAAACATGCACTGTGTGGGGTAATGAGGACCGAGTTTGCAGACCTATGAATTAGCAGGTAGATCACACTTGTAAAAGTAATGGACACCATGGGCAAACTTTTTCTTATCATTCTTTAAAATTATTTTACTTATTGACTATATAAGTGCTCATATTCTTTGCTACAGCCTACATCACAGGTTCTCAAACTCAGTCCTCAGGACCCCACACGGTGCATGTTTTGCAGGTCTCCTCACAGAATCGCAAGTGAAATAATTTGCTTCACCTGTGGACCTTTTAAAATGTGTCAGTGAGTAATTAATACACCTGTGCACCTGCTGGGTTACCTGCAAAACATGCACTGTGTGGGGTCCTGAGGACCGAGTTTGAGAACCACTGGCCTACATCATACTTGCCTACCTGACCCTCTCCATGAGGGAGAAAATGCTCTGTTCCTGGACTTTCCTGGTAATGTATGATTGCCATCACCTGTGGTGAGCTAGTTAATTGATAAGAAAGGTGTTTCACCACAGGTGATGGCAATCATACATTACCAGGAAAGTCCAGGAACAGAGCATTTTCTCCCTCATGGAGAGGGTCAGGTAGGCAAGTATTGCCTACATCAGTGGTTCTCAAACTCGGTCCTCAGGACCCCACACAGTGCATGTTTTGCAGGTAACCCAGCAAGTGCACAGGTGTATTAATTACTCACTGACACATTTTAAAAGATCCACAGGTGGAGCTAATTATTTCACTTGTGATCTGTGAGGAGACCTGCAAAACATGCACTGTGTGGGGTCCTGAGGACCGAGTTTGAGAACCAGTGGCCTACATCATTTGCATGGTCTGCATTTCCTTCTACTAACTAATGAATTACATACCTCCCAACATGACCCTCTCCAGGAGGGACAGAATGCTCTGCTCCTGGACATTTCTCTTAATATATGATTGCCATCACCTGTGCTGTAACACCTTTCTTATCCATTAACTAGTTCAATAAAGGTGCCGGCAATCATAAATTAAGAGAAAAGTCCAGAAGTAGAGCATTGTGTCCCTCCTGGAGAGGGTCATGTTGGGAGGTATGGAGTTAAGTGGATGAAGGTGTTATTTTGTGTTTACAAGAAAATTAGATAATTAGAGTTAAAGATAAATTATTAGAACTTACAAATTGGACATACTGTACAGTAACACCTGTGTCCACAAAATATAAAATAGACAACCATCATTTAAAATAACATTGTTACTATGATTCCTAGGTCATAAAACCTTCATCCATTAAAAAAAGCAACAACAACAAAAAAAAAAACAACAACCATTTTTTTGAGACAATTGTTATATAACACCTCAATCCACTCTCCTCTTGATGTACTGTCGACATGGTTTCATAATCGATCAGAGAAAATGGACATGATTTGAATGGCATTGTTTTACAGACAAAACATATAAAAATTATAATACTTTATATCAAGGACATCTTAATATCAGATCCTTTTTTTCTTTTGATATAATACACATAAAAAGATTTAATACTATTAGATGCACACAGGACCTAGAAAACTCAGCCAAATTGTTAATGTATGGGAAAAAACACAAAACCATGCAAATTATATCCATTCTCTCTTATTGATTTTAAAATCCTTGTCAACTGTAATTAGTAGAGGAAATGCAGGCAGCTGGAATGCAAAGCAGGGATTTGCATAATGGCCATTCATCTTGAAACTGCATTCTGCATCAGAATTAGTTGTGGCACGGGACACAAGTTATAGTTTACTGTTTGAAGCATGGTCATACTGTAATATGCTATATATACAAAATATACTGGACACTTGCATACCTCCCAACATTACCCTCTCCAGGAGGGACAAAATGATCTGCTTCTGCACTTTTCTCTTAATTTATGATTGTCATCACCTGTTTTAAACAGGTTAATGGATAAGAAAGGTATTTCAGCACAGGTGATCGCAATCATAAATGAATAGTGAAGTCCAGGAGCAGAGCATTCTGTCCATCCAGGAGAGGGTCATGTTGGGAGGTATGCACTTGGAATGGTCTCAACACATAATGGGAGATGTATCAAAGCTTGGAGAGTGTAAAACTAGGGATAGAAAGAGATTAATGTCCTCCATTAGCCAGAGCTCCTGTTCATACCTCCCAACATGACCCTCTCCAGGAGGGACAGAATGCTCTGCTTCTGGACTTCCCTCTTAATTTATGATTGCCCTCACCTGTGTTGAAACACCTTTCTTATCCATTAATCTGTTCAATACAGGTGCTGCCATTCACAAATTAAGAGAGAAGCCCAGAAGCAGAGCATTTTGTCCCTCCTGGAGAGGGTTATGTTGGGAGGTATGCATGTTTATCCATTACTTCATACAGTGCATGATGTAGTGATAACATTGGGATGCCTGCTGCAAATCTAGGGGTTTCAATAGTCAATACACTGCCCCAGTGCTATTTTTCAGCAGGAACCAGCAGGAACTGAGTTCCTGAACCCCTCGTTAAATATGACATCAGGAACTGGGTTCCTGAACCTGTCCAAAATGTATTTTCCATAAGATAGATAAGATTTATTTTTAGTGCCTTCTTTTCTAAAAACTATATATCATCTGTCTATCTATAACTATAACGACAAAAATAGGGGCGCGGCTTCGCATGGAAGGGGCGAGGCCACAGAATAGTACCAATTCACATTACACCACACAGTAGTATCCGTCAGTCACATTACACCACACAGTAGTGTCCGTCAGTCACATTATACCACACAGTAGTGTCCCTTATACCATGTTAGAGCCCCTTACACACATTACACCACAGCAGAGCCCCTTAAAAACGTTATGCCAGGCAGCCCCTAACACACATTGCACCAGGCAGACCATTGTACTTATTAAGTGCCCCCTATGTAATGCCCCTCAGTAGTTATGCCCCCAATAGATGTCCCCAGTAGAAATGCCCCCTGTAGTTCTGCCCCCTAGTAGCGCCGCTTACACAGACACATACACACCAAAACACAATACTCACCAGCCCCGCTCCTGCTTCCAGACCGCTGCCCTCCGCCTTGCCGCCTGCTCCTCGGTTCTGTGGGAGAGGCATCACGAAGTCTCTCTCCTATAGCGCCGCACACTGCCTGAGCTGGAAGCTAGAGCTCAGGAGTGAGCTCCGGCCTCCAGCTAGGGCTGAGGGGAAGGTGCCGGCTACAGTGGGCGCCCACACAGCCTACTGTGCCTGCTGCAGCCAGGCACCTGTGGATTAACTGCGGCCACGCCCTCAGGCCACAGTGCCCAGGACACCCGCCCAGCTTGCCCGAGCTTAGAACCGCTCCTGCATCTGGCACTGCTGGGAGCATTGTGTATCTGGCACTGCTGGGGGCTTTGTGTATCTGGCACTGCTGGGGACATTGTGTAATTGGCACTGCTGGGGACATTGTGTATCTGGCACTATTGGGGGCATTATGTGTATATATGGCCGTACTCAGGGCATTATGCGTTTAAGAAAATGAAGTTTATGTACCAATTGATGCCCTGCCCCTTTGGTAGCTCCATCCACATCACCGCTCATCTCTGCCCTGCCCACAGTTCCTGAACCTATTTTCCTATAAAAAATAGCACTGCCCCTCACACCACAAAAATAAATAAAAAAAAGATAGAAAATAAATAAATCATAATCATGTTACCCTGATGTGCAGCACAGCTCCCAGCAGTGATCAGGAGAGTGACACGCCCGGCAGGAGTAGGTATGAGGCCCTGCCATTGGCAGCACTGGAGCAGCATCAGAGCCACCCACAGCACACTTTGCAGAGCACAATTGCAATGCTGACACATGGCCCTGGCAGTGATCCCTGCACCATACCCGCATTTGCATTGGCACAAGCAGTCACTTATTGCAGAAATTTCCCCCCCAGAATCATGCTAGCAAGTTATACAGGAGAAGCAACACGCACAACCCAGCCATAAGGACAGGACAGAGCAGAGCAGCACACATAGCCTTCGATGACTGATGCAGGACGATGCACATGGCAGATCACACTGACCAGTATACGATCACGATCTTACCTGTCACTTGCTGGCAATGTTGTCCCGTTCCATAGGTGCACTGGAGACTCATAAATCTCTCCTTTGCCACCTCTGAGATGCTTCTTTCAGCTCGCATACATGGTGCCCATGCTGGGGGCGGGCCGCCCACTCCATTCACAGCCCTGATTCACTGGCAGCTCGCGGAGTCTCTCATTGGCCACCTGCATCTATCCCAGTCTGCCTTGGGTGACTGATAGATCTACCAGTGTCAGCTTCATCCTGACGGCAGCTGCCAGGGGGTCTTCTTAGAAGTGCTGCACATTTTGTGATGCCTCTGGGGTCGGGTCCATATCTGGGGCAGGGCCACATGTAAAACAAAAAATACTAATTGACAGGTGGCCCACCCTGTGCGTTGGCCTACTGGGGAACTTCACTGTGAGTTCTATGGTCAATCCACCCTTGGGGATTGTGCATGTGGAGATTTAAAACTGAACAGCTAACATTAAAGAAACAGAAACGTGTCATGGAGCCTCAGGGCAGCCCATCATCTCAGGGAGTGCTGGGCATACCCCCACAGTGACGCGATCGGGGGGGGGGGGGGGGGGGGGGGGGGTTCTGGAGGCTCCACCCCCTTTTTCCAGAGGCTCTACATTACAGAGTGGTAGCTATCATTGGCCTGCATATTACATTCATATAGACATTTGGCAAACTCGTAGTGTAGCTTATAATAAAGTTACTGGTGCATATTAATGAACAATATAGAAAATGATATCCTTCTTTTGCTGCTTAACTCAAAATATTAGTGTTCTAGCTCTTGCTGCCTTATGTAATTGCATTGTATCATACTGAGGACTAAAGTGTCTCTATACTGTAAATTCTAAAACATAAAACTTCCTGAAATATTACAACTTCAAAGACCTGGCAAAGAATAAAAAGATTAATAAGCTCCCCAGGCAAAGGGCCAGAGGCTGACAGACAAAGAGGTTCAATCACTAAGTTCTTTCCCTACAAAGCCTTGTTACTCCTTTCACAAGATACGCAAACTGTTTTATAAATATGTCCAGGAGCGGTATTTTTACTGTGCAAGTATTAATGAATATATTAATGGAACACATACAGTAAGCATATTCATTAATTTTCCCATTGACTTCATAACTAAAGGAATATTTGTGCATAGTGTCAGTTGGCCTTTGGATGCCTTTTGTGTGCATACCCATGAAACACATATAGCAGAATCCATCACTCAGCAAAGTAAATGAGTTTAATAGATTTATGAGAACTATCTATGGATATGTGTGTGCCCACACATTCCTATTTAATTGCATAGCTAGCATTTGGAAAATGGGAACAAGTGTGGGGGCGCACAGTGATTGGCAGCAGTGCTGTTAGACAGCATTAGACACCATCTCTGCCACTATGCAGCCTGTTACTCTGCAGCACTGCCGAACACTCAATACAATACCAGTCTAACACGGAGATTTCTTAAATCATCATTTCTAATGAAATATAAGCAAGTGGAAGCCAACTGTAATTATTTATTTCTGCAGTGGGGTACACTGGTATTCCACAGGGAATAACATTGGGGTCTAGAGTTGGATCTTGAGTCGAGGCACCAACAGGCTAAAGCTCTGACTGTTCCCAGGATGCACTGCACCGCCTCCTCTATATCCCCGCCTACAGGCACTGGAGCTCAGTTTGTAAGTTGGTGCCTGCAGTGCAAGCAGCTAACGGAGGGCTGCGCTAGGCAGCCCTGAAAACAGCTTTTCTGGCAGGAAAGAAGACTTCAAGAGCCGCAGCATAGGCACTTGGTGCTATATGTCATATTGACATATCATGCTGCGGCTCCCTCTCCTCCCCCAGCGGCAGTGCCGGCGGAACCCACTCAGCAAAGGGATGCAAAGCAGGGAGGCGCGAGGCAGGAGAGGTACTCTCCCCGCTCTGCATCCCTGTGCTGTGCACTGTTCTGTCGGCTGCCACTGTGCCTGTCACACTGTGGCAGAAAGCGGAGCCGTGGCAGCATGAGGCGCGGCTCCTCTAATCCACCCGTGCCGCTGATCATTGTGTCAGTGCAGTGGCGCTAGCGGGAGGAGAGGGGGAGCTGGAAGGGTCAGACGTAACTAGTGATGGCTCCGGGAGCAGACAGCTTCTGTTACTGCAGACTGCAGTACTGCCAGGAGCCACTAGATGCCCCCATCTCCACCGGCCTGAAAGAACAATAGATAGAGAGACAGCCCGGGACCCTGCTGTGAGTGTGTGAGGAACTTCAACTGGGTGAGTTTGTTTTCTGTGTGATTATCTATCTATCTATCTATCTATCTATCTATCTATCTATCTATCTATCTATCTATCTATATCTGTCTGCCTATATCAAGCAATCTCTATATATGTGGGGGTGGATAATATACTGTGTGTGTGTGTGTGTGTGTGTGTGTGTGTGTGTGTGTGTGTGTGTGTGTGTGTGTCATACTTGCCTACCTGACCCTCTCCATGAGGGAGAAAATGCTCTGTTCCTGGACTTTCCTGGTAATGTATGATTGCCATCACCTGTGGTGAAACACCTTTCTTATCAATTAACTAGCTCACCACAGGTGATGGCAATCATACATTACCAGGAAAGTCCAGGAACAGAGCATTTTCTCCCTCATGGAGAGGGTCAGGTAGGCAAGTATGGTGTGTGTGTGCGTGTGTGTGTGTGTGTACGTTTGTATGTATGTGTATACATAGGTGTGCGCAGCACATTGTATTAGGGGGTGCACCATCGAAGGGGCGTGTCTAGCACCATCTATTGACGGTCAACGCAATATAAAATATCCACCCTTGTACCAATCCTAATAAAGCAGATACATTGTCAGATGTAGTGGTATGCACCAAACAAACACCCCTGATGGCACTCACTGCAATTACACTGCTCCTCCTCAGCCTGGTCTGGCTCCCCCTCTCTTTCCCCTGCAAGCTGCTGAAGCTTACTTACAAGTCAGTCACTCACTGACACTAACAGTCGCAGACTAGTACTGCTGCTGCTGGAAAAACGAGTGATGTGTCAATGTTGCTGCCGACCGCCTGCCAGTATTGAATTTGTCTTCCTAAGAGGAACGCTGGATGCATACTGATCCTCATCAGTGGCTGGTGTTGGCATAGCAAAGAAGGAGAGAGGTGGGCATGTGGCGGGTGGGCGTGCGAGCAGCATGATGTAATCACGTCACATCACGCTGTTTTTGTACATGGAGGTGGAGCCGGGAGTTTGAAAGCCGGTGGCAGTGGCACCCTTGATTAACCCAGGCATCCGGTCAGTAATGCAGTCCTGACAGGGTGCAGCGCAGAGGGGACAGTAATCAGCCTGCTCGGCGATCGCTGCATCAGGCATGTGAGATCGGGGTGCCAGACATTAGGGGGTGCCTGTGCGCACCAGGCACCCCCCCTGCGCACACCTATGTGTGTATATATATATATATATATATATATATATATATATTTATTAGAGATGTGCACCGGACATTTTTCGGGTTTTGTGTTTTGGTTTTGGATTCGGTTCCGTGGCCATGTTTTGGATTCGGACGCGTTTTGGCAAAACCTCCCTGAAAATTTTTTGTCGGATTCGGGTGTGTTTTTTTTTAAAAACGCCTCAAAAACAGCTTAAATAATAGAATTTGGGGGTAATTTTGATCCCATACTATTATTAACCTCAATAACCATAATTTCCACTAATTTCCAGTCTATTCTGAACACCTCACACCTCACAATATTATTTTTAGTCCTAAAATTTACACCGAGGTTGCTGGATGACTAAGCTAAGCGACCCAAATGGCCGGCACAAACACCTGGCCCATCTAGGAGTGGCACTGCAGTGTCAGACAGGATGGCACTTAAAAAATAGTCCCCAAACAGCACATGATGCAAAGAAAAAAAGAGGTGCACCAAGGTCGCTGGATGGCTAAGCTAAGCGACCCAAGTGGGCGGCACAAACACCTGGCCCATCTAGGAGTGGCACTGCAGTGTCAGACAGGATGGCACTTAAAAAAATAGTCCCCAAACAGCACATGATGCAAAGAAAAAAAGAGGTGCACCAAGGTCGCTGGATGGCTAAGCTAAGCGACCCAAGTGGCCGGCATAAACACCTGGCCCATCTAGGAGTGGCACTGCAGTGTCAGACAGGATGGCACTTAAAAAAATTAGCCTCAAACATCACATGATGCAGAGATAAATAAAAAAAAAAAAGAGGTGCAAGATGGAAGTGTCCTTCGGCCCTCCCACCCACCCTTATGTTGTATAAACAGGACATGCACACTTTAACAAACCCATCATTTCAGTGACATGGCCTGCAGGACTATTGGCGTTCCTGTCTAAGCAGGAAATTGACACTGAGGGAGTTGGTGGTGTGGTTTGCAGGAGCTTGGGTACAAGAGGAAGGGATTTAGTTGGCAGTGGACTGCTTCCGCTGTCACCCAAAGTTTTTGAACTTGTCAATGACTTCTGATGAATGCGCTCCAGGTGATGTATAAGGGAGGATGTTCCTAGGTGGTTAACGTCCTTACCCCTACTTATTACAGCTTAACAAAGGCAACACACGGCTTGACACCTGTTGTCCACATTTCTGTTAAAATAATTCCACACCGAAGAGGTGATTTTTTTTGTAATTTGACCAGGCATGTCAATAGCCATATTCGTCCCACGGACAACAGGTGTCTCCCCGGGTGCCTGACTTAAACAAACCACCTCACCATCAGAATCCTCCTTGTCAATTTCCTCCTCAGCGCCAGCAACACCCATATCCTCATCCTGGTGTACTTCAACAGTGACATCTTCAATTTGACTATCAGGAACTGGACTGCGGGTGCTCCTTCCAGCACTTGCAGGGGGCGTGCAAATGGTGGAAGGTGCCACCTCTTCCCGTCCAGTGTTGGGAAGGTCAGGCATCACAACCGACACAATTGGACTCTCCTTGGGGATTTGTGATTTAGAAGAACGTACAGTGCTTTGCTGTGCTTTTGCCAGCTTAAGTCTTTTCATTTTTCTAGCGGGAGGATGAGTGCTTCCATCCTCATGTGAAGCTGAACCACTAGCCATGAACATAGGACAGGGCCTCAGCCGTTCCTTGCCACTCCGTGTCGTAAATGGCATATTGGCAAGTTTAGGCTTCTCATCAGACGCTTTTCATTTAGATTTTTGGGTAATTTTACTGAACTTTTGTTTTTTTGATTTTACATGCTCTCTACTATGACATTGGGTATCGGCCTTGGCAGACAACGTTGATGGCATTTCATCGTCTCGGCCATGACTAGTGGCAGCAGCTTCAGCACGAGGTGGAAGTGGATCTTGATCTTTCCCTATTTTACCCTCCACATTTTTGTTCTCCATATTTTAATGTGTGGAATTATATGCCAGTAATATATCAATAGCAATGGCCTACTGTACCGTACTGCTATATATATATATATATATATACTGGTGGTCAGCAAAATTCTACACTGTCCTCCTACTATATACTGCGCACAACTACAATGCAGCACATATATGGATAGTATACTTGACGACACAGAGGTAGAGCAATGGACTACTGTATCGTACTGCTATATATATACTGGTGGTCAGCAAAATTCTGCACTGTCCTCCTACTATATACTGCGCACAACTACAATGCAGCACAGATATGGATAGTATACTTGACGACACAGAGGTAGAGCAATGGACTACTGTATCGTACTGCTATATATATATACTGGTGGTCAGCAAAATTCTGCACTGTCCTCCTACTATATACTGCGCACAACTACAATGCAGCACAGATATGGATAGTATACTTGACGACACAGAGGTAGAGCAATGGACTACTGTACCGTACTGCTATATATATATACTGGTGGTCAGCAAAATTCTGCACTGTCCTCCTACTATATACTGCGCACAACTACAATGCAGCACAGATATGGATAGTATACTTGACGACACAGAGGTAGAGCAATGGACTACTGTACCGTACTGCTCTATATATATACTGGTGGTCAGCAAAATTCTGCACTGTCCTCCTACTATATACTGCGCACAACTACAATGCAGCACAGATATGGAGCGTTTTCAGGCAGAGAACGTAGATATTTGCAGCACACTGAGCACAGATATTTGCAGCACACTGAGAACAGATATTTGCAGCACACAGAGCACAGAAACTGAGAAAACACAGCCACGTCCTCTCGCTATCATCTCCAATGCACAAGTGAAAGTGGCGGCGACCCGCGGCTCTTTATATGCAATACGAATCTCTCGAGAATACGACAGCGGGATGATGACGTTCGGGTGCATTCGTGTTAACCGAGCAAGGTGGGAAGATCAGAGGCTGCCTTGGAACCGTGTAAAATAGGTGAAGTTCGGGGGGGTTTGGATCTCGAGGAACCGAACCCGCTCATCTCTAATATATATATATATATATATATATATATATATATAATATATTATATTCCATAGGGCGGGCGGCACTCAGAGACTGAACATTGGTGAACGCAAAAAAACCTGCAGTGTGTGTTTAATCAAATGGTGATGTTTCGGAGACTTGTCCACTTAGTCAAAAATATAGTGCAACGTGTGATAATAAATGCAGGAGGTAATGAGCAATAACTTACTTTCCTCCTGTTCCTCCCCAAGTATGGTCCGTGATGCTGCTGGCTTGTATTTATTGTCACACTTTGTACTGTATTTTTGTCTGAAGAAGACAAGTTCCCGAAACGTCACCATTTAATTAAACACACACTGCAGGGTTTTTTGCATTCACCAATGTCCAGTCTCATAGTGCCGCCCGATCATGGACTGCATGTGTGTGGGGAGCCATCGCCCACTAGGAGGGCACCAGAGCTAGTAATATATATATATATTTTGTATGTCCGGCACTCCAATCTGTGTATAAAAGTAGTTGCCCGGTGCCCTCCAGTGTAAATATTGAGTAGGTTGCAATGGCGGCACTCAGAAATGTGCTATAAATTGCTTCTACATTTCGGTTTTATTAAAAAATCATTGTCAGGAATTGTGACTATTTTTATTAAAACAGAAACGTAGAAGCAATTTATAGCACGTTTCTTGCATGACCATGAGTGCCACCACCATTGCAACCTACTATATTGGTACTATTGTGTGGCCAAACTCCACCAGTTTTTTGCGCCTTCGGCGCACATTGTCACTTTGTTATGTATGGGAGGGAGGGCACAAATTTATAGTTTGCATGGGGGCGCCGAACACCCTAGCAGCGGCCATGCCCAGCGGCGCTGTATACTCCCGCGCCCTGGTTGCCGGGTACTTACAGCGGAGGCGCTCCGGTCTCATCAGGCACACATACCACCGCTGCTATCCTGGATCGCGTGGCCGCACGATAGGGAGGAGGTAAGAGGGTCCCCCAGGCAGGACCTGCCGAAATCGTGATCTGGTCGCGGTCTCCAGAGACAGCCCACGTCGCTGACGTGGACACTGTGATTGTGCAGGGACCCCACTATATCCACCAGGGCAAGGAGCACGGGTCGGATTTACTAAAATCCGTTTAGTACAGGCTCCATAGTACCCGATAAGGCTCTGACCTGTAGTCCCTCCCCCAGCCCCAGGCGCCATCTACAGCAGATGTTCCTGCCTTGGAGCTGCATCTCTCTCCCTCCCTCCCTCACTCCCTGTCAGTGTTTGGGCGCCATTACACAGAGCTACGCTGATCCTGGGACTGCTGGGCACTGTCTCCTCTGTAAAGCCGCCTGCCTCATCAGCGCTGTGCATTTACAGGACACTTAAGTATTCTACATGTCGTTTAGACAGTGTTAGTTAAGAACAAGTGCATAACTACAGGGGTATTTAGTACAAGTATCCTGTGATATACATCCAGTATTTACTGTGCATTGTTATATCTGTATACATACATAGCTTTACTTAACTTAGTATTGCTAGTCCAGTGCAGTTTGTTTGTTTGTAACAATTTCTGCATTGTACATGTGACTGTGTGTGCCAATAGCTGCTGTGTGGTCCCTATTCCGTGTATCTCACACATATTGCTATCCCTATATTCTGTACCCTGACGAGGGCTAAGTGCATCAGGGTCCTATATATCTCTCCTATATAATAGCCCAGATCTGTGATCTTGTGATTCATTTGCTAACGCTGGGCGGAGTCACAACAGTGGGCGGAGTTAGTCAAATGAGTCACAGATCTGGCCAAATCTATAGGACACTAGGAGCAGCTGCAGAAGCAGATAGTATGGACATGGCACAGGCAGGGGTGCATACCTCCCAGCTTTCACACACACACACACACACACACACACACACACACACACACACACACACACACACAGCGAAAAGGGGGCGTGGCTTCACGGGAGGGCCCCGTTTTCGTCAGTGAGGGGGCATGCCCAGCGCTCTGTGAGCTGCTGGCATGCCCCCAGGGGCTGATTATGAGTCCGGGGGGCACAGGGTACTTGAGACAGGGGAGCCCTATCTCATTGCTGTGCCTGCTGTGGGTTGGGGGCGTGACCTAATCGCGGGATGCGAGGCCACGCCCCATTATGCAAATTCCAGTTTTTTTTTTTTTTTTTTTATGGAATTTTGGCCCCTCAGCTAGGGCTAAATCCAGAGGAGGTGGTCGCTCCCCCCTACACACCCGCACAGGCAGAAGAAAGCAGGGAGACTGCTGCCTCCCTGCAACACCACAGACCTGCCAATACGCAGCAGCGTGTGCTGACTGTAGCACAATGCTGCCGCTGTTGCTGGCAGGACGGGGGAGCTTCTGAGCTGGGACAGAGCTACCCTAAAACTGTGGGGCCAACGGTACGTACCGCCTGCCCCCCCCCCCCTTAATCCGGCTCTGCTGCTGGAACCCCCCCTTAATCCTTACCCCCTGATGCCCCCTCTCCCTCTGCAAAGCAAAAGAATTGGGTTCTTTAAAATGTGCGCAAGGCAGCTTTAACCAATAAAAAGTGTCTAGCAGGATGTCACCCCACCCCAAGAAGAAACAGAAATTTTCACAAGAAAAAGACAATCTTTCTCAGTATAAGCGCCAAAAATGGAAAAAATGAGTAATGGATGTATATATACGTCCCTTAAAGATGTTCACAAATGATTGTTCCTCAATTATTCACAGGACGTCCTCAGTTAGTGTAGGAGATGACCAATGATTTGGATATGAAGACAAGGAAGAAAAAAAAACAAACATACAATGTGTAGTATTGTTTTACATACAGAATTCTTTTCATACATAAAGTTAACCTAATCCCAAACGAGGTTGCACTGGGCACTGTGCAACCTCGTTTATTCTAAGAAGCTAACCTTTGAGGTATTTCACATTATTTAAATGCATTTTATGAAATTTTGGACTTTTTAAGATTTTTTATTTTTTTATTTTTTCAGTGCAATTTATGTTTTCATTTGAGTTCCTTCTTGCGGAGTAACCAAATGTGATTTTATGTGCATGTTTCTGGTTTTCCCAATTATGGGTTGTATGCATTAAATTTTTTTAAAAAAAAGAACAATCGGACTGATTGGTACTATTTCTTTTTGTGATTTGGAACTACCATACCATACACTGGTTTTTTTTGGAGTCAGAAACAGTGGTGGACTCAAAAGATACCTTTATGGGAACATCTCCACTATACATTCCGTGAGTGTGGTACGCATTCTTAATGACACAACTATATAGGAGTAAAGATACCTTTATACATCTGTCTCTCCCCACTTTAAAGTGAGTTGAGGTATGCTCTTTCATCCATACCATATGGTGAAGGACACTCAAAGAGGGTGAAGAATTTCTATAGAAACCTTTTGTGCACACATCTATCTCCTCTATTGTGAGTTGGGGTACGCATGATATCTTGATGGGATAAGGATAGCCCCTCTCCCTCTGTCTCCACTATTCACCGCTGCTCTGCTAAGCAGAACAGCGAGTACAGGAGCTTTCCAACTGCTCCCCCCCCCCACGGGTGGGACAGCGGGACAGACCCCCAAAAATGGGACTGTCCCGCGAAAATTGGGACATTTGGGAGGTATGGGGGTGTGTGAGGGGGTATGCCATACTTGACCCCCACATCAGCATACTCAGCAGGGTCTCTCTGGCAGGGAGGAGCGTCACATTCTGCCACACTCCACGCTTCTTAGCTGTAGTTTTGTGGGTCACCAGCCACTGTGCACTTTCCGTACTGCCTCTGTTATCTCCAGCCCCTGCGACCCCACCGCTAGCTGCAGCGCTGCCACCCGCAGTGAGTTGCGCCCAGCTCCTTCACACACTTTAGCCGGCGGGTAGCGCTGCAGAAGTCCGCGCTGCTTGCAGGCTCTGACCCCCTCCTCCCTCCAGCATCAGCGTCTCCTGGGAGCTAACCAGTCACTCCCAGTCTCCCCTTACCATAGTGCCCAGCAGCCGTGAGGTCCGCGCCACGTGCATGCTATGACCCCCTCCTCCCTCCAGCCGCAGCATCTCCTGGGGGCTAACCAGTCACTTCCAGTCTCACCTTACCACAGTGCCCGGCAGCTGCGCGAGGTCTGCGGTGTGTGACTGAGGAGGGGGGGAGTGATGCGGACGGGCAGAGGAAGCAGGAATACAGCCTAAGAGAGTCAGCCATGCCAAGTCTCCACCAGCAGCAGATGCCAACAGGTTGGAGTGGAACAGCAGCAGCCAGCAGCAGTGACTCCGGTAAGACACATCTGTCTGTCACCACTGTTCTGTCCCTAATACCAATCTCTCCCGTGCCCTGTGTTCTGTCATGTCCCTGTCACCCCTGGCCTTGACCTGCCACCCTTATCCTGGCCCTTTCACCCTTATCCTGGCCCTTTCACCCTTATCCTGGCCCTGTCACCCTTATGCTGGCCCTGCTACCCCTATCCTGGCCCTGTCACCCCTGTGCTTGCCCTGTCAACCCTATACTGGCCCTGTCACCCCTGTCCTGGTCCTGCCGCCCCTACACTGACCCTGTCACCCCTATCCTGTCCCTGTCATTTCTGTCCTGGCCCCGTCGCCCATGTCCTGGCCCCGTCACCCCTGTCCTGGCCCTGTCACCCCTGTTCTGACCCTGTCACCCCTGTTCTGACCCTGTCACCCCTGTCCTGGCCCAGTCAACCCTGTTCTGACCCTGTCACCCCTGTCCTGGCCCTGTTACTGCATACCCTCCAACTACCTTTTTGGCAGGTACAGTACTAGCAGCACCTCCAGACCTCTCCCCAATGCACCACACCTCCGCACCTTCCCCTCCACCACATGCGGCACTCCACCCCTCCCCCACATGCTGTACCTCCAGACCCCCTACACCACCCGCGGCTCCCACTCTCCGCCCCTTCACCACCCCCAGCAATCTCCAGGCCCCCTCCACCATTCACCCCCCTTATATGTCTCCCCCACACCTGCCCCCCTCCACCCGCAGCATCTGCAGACACCCTCCTCCATCCGCGGTCCCCCCCTCACCCACCCCTCCCCCACCAATGGCACCCCCGCACCTGCCCCACCACCACCTGCAGCACCTCCGGACCTCCTTCCCCATCTGCCGCAACACTCGTACCTGCCCCTCCCCTACCCATGGCGCCTACGGACCCCTACCCCACCAGTGGCACTCCCGCCCCTTCCCATCCCACAGCACCTCCGGAACCCTTCACCCATCTGCAACATCCCCACACCTGCCCCTCCCCCACCCATGGCACCCCTGCCCCTCCCCCACCTGCAGTGCCTCCGGACACCTCCCCCATCTGCATCCCCCACTCCTCTACTCCTCCCCCACCCGCAGCACCTCCCAACCCTTCCCCATCCGGGCCCCACCCCCACTTCCGCCCCCCCTCCATCCGCAGCATCTACAGACACCATCCGCAGTACCCCCCGCACCCGCTACATTCTGTACATTGTGGCCTGCAGGTGCTGTTCACGCCGTCGCAAGGGGCTGCGCCTCCTTCACCATCGCACGCCCTTTCATTGTGCAATATTTAACCACTAACAAAGGAATGCAGGTGATACTCCATATAACACAAATATTGAACCCCAGAAAGGCATGCAAGGGTTAAGGGGGCGTAGCCCCTTGCGACGGTGTAAAGAGCGCCCGTAGGGCGCGATGAAGCACCTAGTATATATATATATATATATATATATATATATATATTAGTGTTTAACAGGATATACTGTTTGGTATTTTTCTCTGTGTATTTCAGTCACCTTATACCACTTAAATCCTCTGTTTGTGATCTGCATTGCAATCACACTCCCCAGGGGTTTTTGTCAGGTACTGTGTCTGGCTATATTGTACTGTTACGCCCTAGAGCTACATTCTCCAATAATGTCTGCGTCACAGGGCGGGAGATCTGTGGCTGATCCTGCGTCATACAATGCTGACACCGCGTATTTATCTGAGAAAATATTCCAGCTGAGGGTCCAGGTATTGGGGGTTCTTTACCCATAGGTCAGCATGCAGCACCGGTGGCACACCAAGACCCACCTTGGGCTGTTTTTTCTAATTTACTGACTACGCTAGTAACGAGACTTGCGCCCCCTGTGGGACCTCCTGTGCCTGTACAATCACATATTGTCACTGTTTTAAATCCACCATGGGTGGATTCTCTGTCGACTCGGTTACAGCGGGTAAATCAGTCTTTGGTTAAACAAAAGCATGACCCTCGCCCCCCTAGGACCAAAGGGTCATTTAAGCGGGCCATTTCTTCCTCACAATCTACGCATGTTTCGAATACTTCATCTGATGAAGATGGCGTATATACTGACCCATCAGACACTGATGCAGATGCTTCTGATGGGGAATCTACAACACAAGTGGATGTTCCTGACCTCTTGGAGGCTATCAAACTGATTCTTCAGATCAATGATGAAACTGAACCTCCTGATACGTCTAAGAAACCTGCTAAGTTTAAAAGTCAGAAGGTTACTAAATTAGTTTTGCCACATTCTGACCATTTAGTTGTTTGACATATGTCAGGAATCCTGGGAGCAGGGCCAGTGCTAGGGTGTTTGGCGCCTCCCTGCAAACTATACATTTGCGCCCTCTACCGCAGTAATACATGGAGGAGAAGCGGTATCAGCGCACATATGTGCTGATACAACTTCCCTCCTATAGCAACGCCTCATACATTTACCCCACTGAATTATACTCTGCTCACTTCATCCATCATGGTATTTGAAAAGTTACCTCTATTTGTGCACCATCTATTCACCATCATCCTTTCATGTGCGTATACAGATGTAGCCATGCTCATCGTTGTTCTTTGTGGCAGCGAAGGCGTGGCAAGTGTGCCCGTATCTATGGGCACGTGCTTGCATGCATTAAAACCTATGGAGCAAATGCCAGCTGCAACCAGTCGCAGCTAGGTGCATTTGCATTACGCTGCGATGCGTATGCCCGTGCGTACGCATTGCGGCTTAGATGAGCGTGGCTACGTCTGTAGGTGCCGACACAACAGGACAGAACGTGGTCACAAAACAACACATTAGTGTGCTGTCTTATTTTTATTCATGTCCATAATTGCCCCATATATATATATATATATATATATATATATATATATATACACTGTATATATATGTGTGTGTGTGTTTTTTATCATCTCCAGTTTTTAACATTTTATATGCGCAGGGAAAAATAGACACACACATTATATATAAAGCTTGTAAAAGATAAAAATTATGATACACTTGCAGCAGGAGTATTTAGGAGCAATTGCTGACAAGGATTTTGAAGAGTTAAACTCACTATTATGTTGTAGTGATTCTTGTCAGCTGCCCTGAACTCAGTCGAGGTCCCGTGCCCTGGAGCAACATGAAGAGGGGGAGGGCTCAGAAACCCGAGTCACAACAGTGCAGAGAACGGGTTCCTTACCTCCCAGCAGAAGCAGGAACAGAAAGTAACAGCTGAAGTACGTCTCACAGCCCGTGCGGACTGCGCAGAAACCCTTCCTGATGCTGAGAGGTGGAAGTGACGGGAGATCAGCGGGTGGGGTGGAGCTTAACTCCGCTGGCGCCGCTGCTCATTGTCAGCAATAGCGCACAGCGTGAGCACACTCAGCGCACATTAGCAGGGTATAGCAGCAGAGCGATGAGAGCGCCTCTCCTGCCCGGCGCCTACCTGCTTTGCAGACTCTGCTGAGCGGGTAGCGCCGGGCCTGCCTGGGAGTCTCCAGGAAATCAATTCTCCCTGTCTAAAAAGATGCTAGCTCGTTATCCCCTCGCTGCAGAGTTAAGTAAAAATTGGGAAACACTTCCGCCAGTGGACTCACATGTTGCACGTCTGGTGGTGTCTTCTACTCTGCCTGTCACAACTGTCACCTCTCTGAAGGAACCGACGGATAAGCGTGTGGAGGGTTGCTTGAAGTCTATTTACACTCTTATGGGTGCTGCGCATACACCTACTATAGCGGCTTCTTGGGCTGCAAAAGCTATTGAAGCCTGGTTTCAAGAAGTTGAAGCGGAGCTACCTCCTAATTTTTCTGATAATGCCAGACAGTGTCTTTCATATATTACCACAGCCTCTCAATACATTCAGGAGGCGGCCTCTGATGCAGGTGTGCTGGCAGCCAAAGCGTCTACTACGTCCATTCTGGCTCGCTGGATTCTGTGGTTGCGGTTCTGGTCTGTGGATCTGGACTCTAAAAAAACCTTGGAGGTGATCCCTTTTAAGGGAAACATCCTTTTTGGGGAAGATCTGAACAAGATTGTTGCTGACTCAAGGGGGGTACTCACGGAGCGATATTCTAAGCAATCTGACTAGATTGCTTAGAATATCAGCCTGATCGCTCCGTGTGTAGCCCCCTCAGCGATAGCGATGCGCGGCCCCGCATATCGCTATCGCTGCTGCTAGATTGGCCCGCTGGGTGAAATGAGCGCCCCCCCCCCCCGTCTCCCCCCGCACGATCAGCACAGATCGCGCTGTGCTGAGCGGCGGGAGAGATGTGTGCTGAGCGGTTCGCTCAGCACACATCTCTCGTGCATCGGCCCGTCTATATGGGCCTTTAGCGTCTGCTAAAGCTGCATGTCTGCCGAGTACTAATCCTTCGGCTCCGAAGGCTAAAAGTACCACCTTTCGTTCCTTTCGACCTCCAAGTAAAGCAAAGGGTCAGGCGTACCCGAAGCAGGCTTGCAGTTCCAAAACCGCTAAGCCCAAACCTAAACGTTCCTGGGCTGCCCGTCAGCCCAGGGCCGGATTAAGCCTTTGGGGGGCCCAGGGTACTAAAGACAGGGGGGCCCTCACCCTCTCATCAGCACCTCCCCCCCCCCCCCCCCCCATGGTTATGCCTACTGTGTGTGTACTCCAACTCCCACAACAGCAATTTCCTGTACCCACATACAGAGCAGGATTTATACTTTATTGGGGCCATAAGCAAGAAATCTGTGGGGAGCACCCCTCCCTCAACTGCATGCAATTATGCAATTTCACTCACACACTGCCCCCCATTGCCACACACAAAGCTCCATAGCTGACCACAAACACACACACACACACACACACACAGCCTTACTGACACGGACATCCCTTAAGGACACGGACATCTCTTACTGACACAAGCACCTCTTACTGACACAATTATGACACCCCTTACTGACACCGACACACTGACATAGACACACTTACTGACACACACATCTCTTACTGACACAAACACACATCTCTTACTGACACAAACACACTTACTGACACATGCCTACCCAGACACCACTTACTGTACTGACAGATAGCCCTTATGGACACAGACATCATATTGGCAAATACATACCTGCTGACAGACATCCCTTACTGACACAGATACCTGTTACTGACATACACAATACAAATACACTTACTGACACACGCCCCTTACTGATACAGACATCCCTTACTAACCCACTTACTGACATATCGCTTACTGACACCACTTATTGACCAAGACTCTCTTTACTGAAACACACACTTACCGACACTACTTATTGACACACACACACTGACACAAACACACTTCATGACATGAATTCATACCCCACCCCCACTACTAAGACTGAAACACACACTACTACTGTGTGCAGCTGGTGGCTTGGCAATCACATCTCTTTGTAGCTTAACCTTTGGCACTTGTTATAAGCAGAAGCCGGAGGTCTCGCATCTGACTCGTCTCTCCTCTTCTAGTCCGACTGACTCTGCACTGGGTGTTCGTCTGTTCTCAGTGACGCTGGGAGGAGGCATGCCCCTGCAAGTCAGAGAGCTACTGCTGTAGCTCTGTAACTCTTCGTGCAGCTGCTCAGCAGTTGTGTCTGAGGCAGAGCAGCTCAGCCGGAGGGCCCCTTGAGACAGGAGGGCCTGGGGTACATACCCCCCGTGACCCCCCTTAATCCGGCTCTGTGTCAGCCTGCTTCAAAACCAGACAAGCCTTCTGCATGATGGGGCGGACTTCCCCCTGGGGGACCTCAGGGTGGGAGGCCGACTTCTGCGGGTCGCCCAGGTATGGTTAGAGACCACTTCAGATGCCTGGGTGAGGGAAGTCATCCGTCACGGATACGCCATCTCTTTCAAGAAACGTCCCCCTCGCCAATTTTGCTAGACAAATATCCCTTCGGATCCGTTGAAAGCAAAAACTCTTCATTTGGTGGTACAATCCCTCCTGGACACAGGAGTGATAGTGCCAGTGCCTCTGGCTCAGAGAGGCAGGGGGTACTATTCAACGCTGTTCCTAGTTCCGAAACCGAATGTATCCTCACGGACCATTCTCAACCTCAAGTCTTTGAACAAATTTGTGAAGGTATCCAAATTCCGTATAGAAACTCTTCGCTCTATTGTTCTGGCCTTGGAGCCCATGGACTATATGGTATCCCTGGACATACAGGATGCTTGCCTACATATACCTATTGCCATGTCGCATCAGCAATATCTGTGGTTTGCTATTGGCAACCTACATTACAAATTCCAGGCCTTGCCTTTTGGACTGACTACGGCTCCGCAAATCTTCACCAAGGTAATGGCGGTCATGATGGCCCTTCTCCGCCGTCAGGGTATCAGGATCCTGCTGTATCTGGACAAAGTTGTTGATCCTGGTGAACTCCCCAGAGGTTCTCCTCCGTCATCTGAAACTGACAGTCCAATTCCTGCAAGCCCACGGGTGGCTCATCAACGGGAAGAAATCCTTGTTGGTTCCTGCTCAGAGCATGGTACACCTGGGGGCATTACTGGACACACACAACCAACGTTTGTTCTTGTCTCCGGAGAAGGTCCTGAAACTTCTGGACAGGATACGATGCTTCCTCTCTCGCCCTCGTGTGTCGATACACTCGGCGATGCAAGCACTAGGTCTCATGGTGTCAGCTTTCGACATGGTAGAGTACATTCAATTTCATCCTCGCCCTCTGCAGCAGTTAATCCTTTCCAGGTGGGACGGCCTGCCTCACCGGATCAGGTCTCACATGATTTCCTTGACTACGGAAGTTCGTATGTCTCTGAGCTGGTGGCTGCAGGACCAACGATTGAGCAGGGATCGTCCCTTCTGGATCTCCAACTGGGTCCTCCTAATGACGGATGCCAGTCTGCGTGGTTGGGGCGCGGTGTTGGAGCAACACTCTCTTCAGGGTCAGTGGACCAGGGAGGAATTTCTCCTTCCGATAAATATTCTGGAGTTGTGGGCAGTGTTCAATGCTCTGAAACTGGCCCTGCCTCTGGTACAGTACAGGCCTGTTCAAGTACAGTCAGACAATGCCACCACGGTGGCATACATAAATCATCAAGGCGGCCCTCGAAGCCGCATGGATTGATGGAAGTGTCAAAGATTCTTCTATGGGCGGAACACCATCTGCCAGCCATATCGGCAGTGTTCATTCCGGGGGTCCTCAACTGAGAAGCAGACTTCCTCAGTCGTCAGGACGTACACGCCGGAGAGTGGAGCCTTCATCCAGAAGTCTTTCAACTCCTAGTGGACAAGTGGGGCCTACCAGATGTAGACCTGATGGCGTCTCGACACAATCACAAGGTTCCGGACTTCGGAGCAAGGACAAGGGCTTCTCAAACAGCGTTCGTGGATGCGCTGGCAATTCCATGGAACTTTCGGCTGCCATACGTGTTCCCTCCAGTGTCACTCCTGCCCAGGGTAATAAGGAAGTTCAAGCAAGAAGGAGGATTACTACTTCTAATCACTCCAGCGTGGCCCAGATGGCATTGGTTCTCAGACCTGCAGGGTCTCTCGATAGAGCATCCTCTTCTACTTCTGCAATGCCCAGACCTCCTCGTTCGGGGCCCTTGTGTCTACCAGGATCTGGCCAGACTGGCCTTGACAGCGTGGGTCTTGAAGCTTCAGTTCTGAGGGCCAAGGGATTTTCTGAGGCGGTCATTTAAACTATGTTGAAGGCCCTTAAACCGGCTTCGGCTCGGAATTATTATAGGGTCTGGAATTCTTACTTCACCTGGTGTGCAGCTAAGAATTATGATGCATACAAGTTCTCAGTACTGCCAAACTTTTGGCTTTTCTGCAAGAGGGCCTGGACTTAGGCCTTTGTCTGGCCTCCCTCAAGGTTCATATTTCAGCCTTGTCGGTATGGTTTCACACTTTCACTCAGGGTGTTTTACGGTTTCAACCTCCCTATGTTCCTCCTGTGGCTCCTTGGGATTTGTCAGTTGTTCTGGATGACTTACAAGAGTCTCCATTTGAACCTCTTGAGTCTGTGGACCTTAAATGGCTTACACTTAAGGTCTTATTTTTGCTGGATATTGCCTCTGCTAGAAGGGTTTCAGACTTGGGTGCCTTATCCTGTCGGTCACCCTTTCTGATTTTTCACCGTGACCGTGCGGTTCTTAGAACTCGCCCTGGTTATCTGCCTAAGGTGGTGTCATCTTTCCACCTTAACCAAGAGATTTTGGTTCCGGCCTTTATCTCTCCTGGTTTGTCCTCCAAAGAACGGTTTTAGGATGTGGTACGGGCTCTCTCTATATATGTGAAGAGAACCGCCTCTCTTAGGAGATCTGATTCTCTCTTTGTCCTTTTTGGTTTTCACAAACGTGGCTGGCCTGCGAATAAGCAGACCTTGGCCAGATGGATTAGAATGGTGATTGCACAACCTTATGTACAGGCTGGACTTCCAGCTCCTGCTACTATCAAGGCCCATTCTACTCAGTCTGTTGGACCTTCTTGGGCGGCCCACCGTGGCGCGTCCCTAGAACAATTGTGCAAGGCGGCTACGTGGTCCTCAGTGAACACGTTCATCAGGTTCTATGCCTTTGATACTTCCGCCTCCCAGGATGTTTCCTTTGAACGCCGGGTTCTTGTGCCCGCTATAGTGCGTCACCTCCCATGAGGAACTGCTTTAGGACATCCCCAATGTTATTCCCTGTGGAATACCAGTGTACTCCACTGCAGAGAAGGAGATTAATGGTAAGACCATTGTTAAATCTCTTTCTGCGGGGTACACTGGATTCCACAGGGCGCCCACCCTGACACACTTAGCTTCTTTGGGTTTGTATGGCATTAGCGGCTGGTACCTTCTCCTGTCGTCGTGAGAATGTGGTTATTTGTGGCTACTAACTACTGTCGTCTCTTTTACCTCCTACTGCATTGGACTGGTTAACAAAACTGAGCTCCAGTGCCTGGAGGCGGCGATATAGAGGAGGCAGTGCAGTGCACCCTGGGAACAGTCAAAGCTTTAGCCTGTTGGTGCCTTGGATCAAGATCCAACTCTACACCCCAATGTTATTCCCTATGGAATCCAGTGTACCTCGCAGAAAGAGATTTAACAATGGTAAGTCTTACCATAAATCTCCTTTTTATATAAAGAGCAAGATAAGGAAAAAAGAAAAAAAATTTTTTTTTACCCTAAACAAACACCCCTTTTGCTCCCTACCAATGACATGGAGTCCAATGCAGTACTGGTGTTACCCACTTTTGTAAATATTTGATTGACAGTTATCTATAAATGTATGGACAGTTGTTATTTTTATTGACATATTGCGCCTGATTCAGATGCGGTCACAACTTTGATGGTGTCGCAACTGAGCGATTATCGGCAGACCATCCATGCATCGTGGCCGCAGTGCACTAAGGTTCCTTTGTGATGCCGCTCGCAGTTAATGATCAGTTGCAGAATGATTGACAGGAAAATGCCATTTGGGTGAGGTAATGGGAAGTTTTTAGAGCGTGTCCCATCATGCAACTGCAATCTCGTATGCATAAAACATGGCACCAACATCGCAGCTCCTATAGCAGGCTTTTTCAACCAGTGTGCCGTGACCAGTTGTAAGGTGTGCCGCGGAGCCAGAGCAGCTTCCTGCACCTTCAGAGTGAACTGTTGGCCTAGGCTCTAGGTGTGCCTTGGCAATGTTAAAATATTGTTCGGTGGGCCGCGAGTAAAAAAAGGTTGAAAATCACTGTCCTATAGCCATTCTGCGCAGCCATGGAGGCACTCAGGAAGTTGATGTTCTTTGCATCTACGTCGTGGTTGTGATGGCATGCATGGTTGCTGAGCATGTTGTGATGCTGCTCACTTGTGGACTGCTCACTTGTGGACTGCTGCTACACTTGCATTGCCTCGTAGTTCCATCACTGAAAAGGATCGCTGCTGCATCAGCGTTGCGATTGCGTCTGAATCAGGCCCCTTGTTTTGCTATACAGGTTGAGTCTCAGACATCTGAAATGCTTGGGACCAGCAGTAGTTTGGATTTCTGATTTTTCCGTATTTTGAAATATTTGCATACCATAATAAGATATCTTAGGGATGGGATCCGCGTCTAAACATGAAATGCATTTGTGTTTCATATATACCTTATGCACATGGGCCCTCATTCCGAGTTGTTCGCTCGCTAGCTGCTTTTAGCACAATTGCACACACTAGGCCGCCGCCCTCTGGGAGTGTATCTTAGCTGAGCAGAATAGCGAATGAAAGATTAGCAGAACTGCTAATAAATAATTCCTTGCAGTTTCTGAGTAGCTCCAGACCTACTCCTAGATTGCGATCACCTCGGTCCGTTTAGTTCCTGGTTTGACGTCAGAAACACGCCCTGCGTCCGGCCAGCCACTCACCCGTTTCCCCAGTCACTCCTGCGTTTTTACCTGGCACGCCTGCGTTTGTTAGCACATTCCCTGAAAACGCAGAGTTGCCGCCCAGAAACACCCATTTCTTGTCATTCACACTACGATCACTCGGAACGATGAAAAAACATTGCTCGAGCTTGTGTAAATCTACAAAGTTTTGTGTTAAATTACTTAATGCATTGCGTGCTGCGTACCATGTGCATGCGCATTTTCCACCTAATCGCTCCGTTGCGAAAAACGGCAACAGGCGAACAACTCGGAATGACCACCATAGCTTGACCGTAATTTTACACAAAAATATTTGTGCATGAAACAAAGTTTGTTTACATTGAACCATCAAAAAGCTGAGGTGCCACTATCTTAGTTGCGCTCAATAGATATGGGATTTAGGAATATTTTGAATATCATATTTTCGGATATGGGAGACTTACTAACATTTCCTCTTTTCATGAAAATAAATCTAAGATTGGATTCTTGAAGTCTTGAACATGAAGGTGGTCAATCTTTTCCTGTCTCCTCACATGTCATCTCCTTCCTTATATGCCTTCCTTACAGGGCATGGGCATCTTAGATGGATAGCCTCAATTTCCCATTCTGCTGACAGTGGGGTCATGGAATGGGAAAATTTAACATGTTGGAACCCCTTTATTTGCCAATCCTGACCAAAAAAATGATCAGGATTGGTGAGTCAGAGACTTTTAACATGCTGGTTTTCCCCGAATCACAAAGAGATCATTGATGGCTGCCAATCTGCAGTTTTGGTCACCAATCAGTAGATCAAATTGGCGTTGGAAATTTAGGGAATTGCTGCACTGATGCCCTCGTTACAGATTCTGTTTTCCTCATGCAATACATTTTCAGGCTTTGCTGGTGTTTGAAACATGTCTGTTATTTATACAGTTTTCATTCATTTATATAATCTATACGTGTTTATGCGCCATTAAAGACATTGCATACAATCCAATTTAAAAGTTGTACATTTTTATTTCTGCTCAACCCTTATAGCATGTATTATAATGTTGAATCTCTACAAAGCTTTAAAATCAAGCACACTCGGCTGTTTCCTGCATAGTTTAAAGCATACATCACTGATATTTGAAGTTCTCACTGTTGGCTCATTTGAGGATTTTGCAAACTCCGTTTGCAGAAAATGAAAGCATTGACGTCTCTTCTGCTCAGTGAGCAGGACTGTCATCTGATTCGTAATACTTTTTTTTTGTGGTACAACGTTTTCTGTTAGAAATATGGTCCATATTGTACTGAAATACAGGCCTAATATTGAGTAATGTATTTTTGGCATTTGTGTACTACACTAAGTCTGCATTTCATTTGGTGTTTTTAAACTACTTTTAGCTATGACATATTATTTGGCAGGCCCCAGGTTTCAATATGAGCTTCAGGGGAAATTATAGTCTGCTTTACTTACTGTAACATGTACTACAGCTGGAAGGCTGCATTTCTGGTACCAGGGAAGTTAAACATTGCCAAAGTCAGGGTCAAAGGCTAACCAAAGAATCGATAAGCAGGTAGACAAAATGGAGTCTAGTGCCAGATTCACGGGGAGGTCGATCAGTGTGATCACCCAATCCCTACACCTGCCCTCTACTGCTGACTGCTGTATAGCAGTGCATTGGCATATCATGCAGGGAGAGAGAGGAGACCGCCCATTCCAGCTCTGCACGCAATGCTGTTTGCCAGGCTGTTGAGGGTCCAGGGAGGATGTGGCTGCTGCTGAGCAACAGCAGTCTCCTCTCTCTCTCTCTCTCTCTCTCTCTCTCTCTATGAGACAGTAGTGGGCAAGTGAGATTTTTTTTCGGGGGGGGGGATCACCGAGGCAGCCATCTGTTGGGACTGGTGACCTGGGCCCTTACAAATAAGATTGCTAGCCATGTTGTATTGCTTGTAGATTGAGATTTAATATATAATTTGGCTGATTATGTAACTGGCTTACGTCATACACATTTTATGTGGTTTTTACTAGAGATGAGCGGGTTCGGTTCCTCGGAATCCGATTTCCCCCGAACTTCAGCCTTTTTACACGGGTCCGAGGCAGACTCGGATCTTCCCGCCTTGCTCGGTTAACCCGAGCGCGCCCGAACGTCATCATCCCGCTGTCGGATTCTCGCGAGGCTCGGATTCTATCGCGAGACTCGGATTCTATATAAGGAGCCGTGCGTCGCCGCCATTTTCACACGTGCATTGAGATTGATAGGGAGAGGACGTGGCTGGCGTCCTCTCCGTTAGAATAGATAGAGACACTTGAGTTGATTTACTACTAACTTAGTAATTTTAGGGAGCATTAGGAGTACTCAGACTGCAGAGTTTTGCTGATAGTTACTAGTGACCACCACCAGTTTTATTTATTATTTAATATAATCCGTTCTCTGCCTGAAAAAAAACGATACACAGTCACATACCATATCTGTGCTCAGCCTCAGTGTGCTGCATGATAATATCATCTATGTATATCTGACTGTGCTGAGTGCTCACTGCTCACACAGCTGAATTGTGGGGGAGACTGGGGTGCAGTTATAGCAGGAGTACAGTGCACACTTTTGCTGCCAGTGTGACTGACCAGTGACCACCAGTATATTGTCTGCCTGAAAAAGTTAAACACTCCTGTGGTGGTTTTTTTTTTTTATTCTATAAACGCATTCTGCTGACAGTGTCCAGCAGGTCCGTCATTCATTATATTATATAAATATTTACCTGCAGTAGTGTTATATTTTTTTTGTCCATCTCTATCATCTTTATCATCTCTATATTAGCAGACGCAGTACGGTAGTCCACGGCTGTGGCTACCTCTGTGTCGTCAGTGCTCGTCCATAATTGTATACCTACCTGTGGTGGGTTTTTTTTTTCTATCTTCTTCATACTAGTAGTTTAGGAGTCTGCTGACAGTGTCCAGCAGGTCCGTCATTATATTATATATACCTGCAGTAGTGATATATATATATTTTTTATATCATTATCATCTCTATACTAGCAGACGCAGTACGGTAGTCCACGGCTGTAGCTACCTCTGTGTCGTCAGTGCTCGTCCATAATTGTATACCTACCTGTGGTGGGGTTTTTTTTTCTATCTTAATCATACTAGTAGTAGGAGTCTGCTGACAGTGTCCAGCAGGTCCGTCATTATATTATATATACCTGCAGTAGTGATATATATATATTTTTTATATCATTATCATCTCTATACTAGCAGACGCAGTACGGTAGTCCACGGCTGTAGCTACCTCTGTGTCGTCAGTGCTCGTCCATAATTGTATACCTACCTGTGGTGGGGTTTTTTTTTCTATCTTCTTCATACTAGTAGTTTAGGAGTCTGCTGACAGTGTCCAGCAGGTCCGTCATTATATTATATATACCTGCAGTAGTGATATATATATATTTTTTATATCATTATCATCTCTATACTAGCAGACGCAGTACAGTAGTCCACGGCTGTAGCTACATCTGTGTCGTCAGTCACTCGTCATCCATAAGTATACTAGTATCCATCCATCTCCATTGTTTACCTGAGGTGCCTTTTAGTTGTGCCTATTAAAATATGGAGAACAAAAATGTTGAGGTTCCAAAAATAGGGAAAGATCAAGATCCACTTCCACCTCGTGCTGAAGCTGCTGCCACTAGTCATGGCCGAGACGATGAAATTCCATCAACGTCGTCTGCCAAGGCCGATGCCCAATGTCATAGTACAGAGCATGTAAAATCCAAAACACAAAATATCAGTAAAAAAAGGACTCAAAAATCTAAAATAAAATCGTCGGAGGAGAAGCGTAAACTTGCCAATATGCCATTTACCACACGGAGTGGCAAGGAACGGCTGAGGCCCTGGCCTATGTTCATGGCTAGTGGTTCAGCTTCACATGAGGATGGAAGCACTCAGCCTCTCGCTAGAAAAATGAAAAGACTTAAGCTGGCAAAAGCACAGCAAAGAACTGTGCGTTCTTCGAAATCACAAATCCACAAGGAGAGTCCAATTGTGTCGGTTGCGATACCTGACTTTCCCAACACTGGACGTGAAGAGCATGCGCCTTCCACCATTTGCACGCCCCCTGCAAGTGCTGGAAGGAGCACCCGCAGTCCAGTTCCTGATAGTCAGATTGAAGATGTCAGTGTTGAAGTATACCAGGATGAGGAGGATATGGGTGTTGCTGGCGCTGGGGAGGAAATTGACAAGGAGGATTCTGATGGTGAGGTGGTTTGTTTAAGTCAGGCACCCGGGGAGACACCTGTTGTCCGTGGGAGGAATATGGCCATTGACATGCCTGGTGAAAATACCAAAAAAATCAGCTCTTCGGTGTGGAAGTATTTCAACAGAAATGCGGACAACAGGTGTCAAGCCGTGTGTTGCCTTTGTCAAGCTGTAATAAGTAGGGGTAAGGACGTTAACCACCTCGGAACATCCTCCCTTATACGTCACCTGCAGCGCATTCATCATAAGTCAGTGACAAGTTCAAAAACTTTGGGCGACAGCGGAAGCAGTCCACTGACCAGTAAATCCCTTCCTCTTGTAACCAAGCTCATGCAAACCACCCCACCAACTCCCTCAGTGTCAATTTCCTCCTTCCCCAGGAATGCCAATAGTCCTGAAGGCCATGTCACTGGCAATTCTGACGAGTCCTCTCCTGCCTGGGATTCCTCCGATGCATCCTTGAGTGTAACGCCTACTGCTGCTGGCGCTGCTGTTGTTGCTGCTGGGAGTCGATGGTCATCCCAGAGGGGAAGTCGTAAGACCACTTTTACTACTTCCACCAAGCAATTGACTGTCCAACAGTCCTTTGCGAGGAAGATGAAATATCACAGCAGTCATCCTGCTGCAAAGCGGATAACTGAGGCCTTGGCATCCTGGGCGGTGAGAAACGTGGTTCCGGTATCCATCATTACTGCAGAGCCAACTATAGACTTGTTTGAGGTACTGTGTCCCCGGTACCAAATACCATCTAGGTTCCATTTCTCTAGGCAGGCGATACCGAAAATGTACACAGACCTCAGAAAAAGACTCACCAGTGTCCTAAAAAATGCAGTTGTACCCAATGTCCACTTAACCACGGACATGTGGACAAGTGGAGCAGGGCAGACTCAGGACTATATGACTGTGACAGCCCACTGGGTAGATGTATTGACTCCCGCCGCAAGAACAGCAGCGGCGGCACCAGTAGCAGCATCTCGCAAACGCCAACTCTTTCCTAGGCAGGCTACACTTTGTATCACCGCTTTCCAGAATACGTACACAGCTGAAAACCTCTTACGGCAACTGAGGAAGATCATCGCAGAATGGCTTACCCCAATTGGACTCTCCTGTGGATTTGTGGCATCGGACAACGCCAGCAATATTGTGTGTGCATTAAATCTGGGCAAATTCCAGCACGTCCCATGTTTTGCACCTTGAATTTGAATTTGGTGGTGCAGAATTATTTAAAAAACGACAGGGGCGTGCAAGAGATGCTGTCGGTGGCCAGAAGAATTGCGGGACACTTTCGGCGTACAGGCACCACGTACAGAAGACTGGAGCAACACCAAAAACGCCTGAACCTGCCCTGCCATCATCTGAAGCAAGAAGTGGTAACGAGGTGGAATTCAACCCTCTATATGCTTCAGAGGTTGGAGGAGCAGCAAAAGGCCATTCAAGCCTATACAACTGACCACGATATAGGAGGTGGAATGCACCTGTCTCAAGCGCAGTGGAGAATGATTTCAACGTCGTGCAAGGTTCTGCAACCTTTTGAACTTGCCACACGTGAAGTCAGTTCAGACACTGCCAGCCTGAGTCAGGTCATTCCCCTCATCAGGCTTTTGCAGAAGAAGCTGGAGACATTGAAGGAGGAGCTAACACAGAGCGATTCCGCTAGGCATGTGGGACTTGTGGATGGAGCCCTTAATTCGCTTAACAAGGATTCACGGGTGGTCAATCTGTTGAAATCAGAGCACTACATTTTGGCCACCGTGCTCGATCCTAGATTTAAAACCTACGTTGTATCTCTCTTTCCGGCAGACACAAGTCTGTAGGGGTTCAAAGAACTGCTGGTGAGAAAATTGTCAAGTCAAGCGGAACGCGACCTGTCAACATCTCCTCCTTCACATTCTCCCGCAACTGGGGGTGCGAGGAAAAGGCTCAGAATTCCGAGCCCACCCGCTGGCGGTGATGCAGGGCAGTCTGGAGCGACTGCTGATGCTGACATCTGGTCCGGACTGAAGGACCTGCCAACGATTACGGACATGTCGTCTACTGTCACTGCATATGATTCTCTCACCATTGAAAGAATGGTGGAGGATTATATGAGTGACCGCATCCAAGTAGGCACGTCAGACAGTCCGTACATATACTGGCAGGAAAAAGAGGTAATTTGGAGGCCCTTGCACAAACTGGCTTTATTCTACCTAAGTTGCCCTCCCACAAGTGTGTACTCCGAAAGAGTGTTTAGTGCCGCCGCTCACCTTGTCAGCAATCGGCGTACGAGGTTACTTCCAGAAAATGTGGAGAAGATGATGTTCATTAAAATGAATTATAATCAATTCCTCCGTGGAGACATTCACCAGCAGCAATTGCCTCCACAAAGTACACAGGGAGCTGTGATGGTGGATTCCAGTGGGGACGAATTGATAATCTGTGAGGAGGGGGATGTACACGGTGATGAATCGGAGGATGATGATGAGGTGGACATCTTGCCTCTGTAGAGCCAGTTTGTGCAAGGAGAGATTAATTGCTTCTTTTTTGGTGGGGGTCCAAACCAACCCGTCATTTCAGTCACAGTCGTGTGGCAGACCCTGTCACTGAAATGATGGGTTGGTTAAAGTGTTCATGTCCTGTTTATACAACATAAGGGTGGGTGGGAGGGCCCAAGGACAATTCTATCTTGCACCTCTTTTTTCTTTCATTTTTCTTTGCGTCATGTGCTGTTTGGGGAGTGTTTTTTGGAAGGGCCATCCTGCGTGACACTGCAGTGCCACTCCTAGATGGGCCAGGTGTTTGTGTCGGCCACTAGGGTCGCTTATCTTAGTCACACAGCTACCTCATTGCGCCTCTTTTTTTTCTTCTTTGCGTCATGTGCTGTTTGGGGAGTATTTTTTGGAAGGGCCATCCTGCGTGACACTGCAGTGCCACTCCTAGATGGGCCAGGTGTTTGTGTCGGCCACTAGGGTCACTTATCTTAGTCACACAGCTACCTGATTGCGCCTCTTTTTTTTCTTCTTTGCGTCATGTGCTGTTTGGGGAGTATTTTTTGGAAGGGCCATCCGGCCTGACACTGCAGTGCCACTCCTAGATGGGCCAGGTGTTTGTGTCGGCCACTAGGGTCGCTTAGCTTACTCACACAGCTACCTTATTGCGCCTCTTTTTTTCTTTGCGTCATGTGCTGTTTGGGGGGTGTTTTTTGGAAGGGCCATCCTGCGTGACACTGCAGTGCCACTCCTAGATGGGCCAGGTGTTTGTGTCGGCCACTTGGGTCGCTGAGCTTAGTCATCCAGCGACCTCGGTGCAAATTTTAGGACTAAAAATAATATTGTGAGGTGTGAGGTGTTCAGAATAGACTGAAAATGAGTGGAAATTATGGTTATTGAGGTTAATAATACTTTGGGATCAAAATGACCCCCAAATTCTATGATTTAAGCTGTTTTTTAGAATTTTTGAAAAAAAACACCCGAATCCAAAACACACCCGAATCCGACAAAAAAAATTCGGTGAGGTTTTGCCAAAACGCGTTCGAACCCAAAACACGGCCACGGAACCGAACCCAAAACCAAAACACAAAACCCGAAAAATTTCCGGTGCACATCTCTAGTTTTTACTCAGCTTGGTATACAACTGACTGTCTCGTATAGATCTGTCAGTCATCAGCTGTATCTCCTGATATGGGGGTGATTCAGTAAGGATCCGAATCGCGATCCTCTGAGCAGTTTCCTGATGGTGAGCAAACTGCACATGCGCAGAATTTGTGCACAGTTTAGTATTTAAATACGTGGCCCCATTAAAATATTAAGTATAAAGTAGCCATTAGTAACTTAATAAAAATAGTCTGTGCTACCTGTATTTTATCCTTAAATATTGCCACGTTGTTGTTATAATAAATAATTTTTAGTACTATAGTTCACCCCAGTGGTGCGTTACTTACCTTAGGACCTCAGTCTTCTAAACAGTATATTTTTTCTGTAAGACTGAACTACTCCAACATCGCGGTCTTCATCCCCTGCAACTTGTTGAACGGAGGATCTCCGCACCAGTCATTTAGGGGTGGTGCGGGCTGGCTAGGCCCTCCGTGGTAGAGCTCTGAAGCAGTAGGGCCCACTGTCAACTCCCTAGTACCTAACATACCCCTAATATACAGTGCTCCATAATATGTTAGCTCTTTATAAACATAGAATAATTACAGAAACATTCAGCCTTGATTTAGGTTTGTGTCGACCGATATTATAGTGTTATGGGTCCTGTGAGTCTCAGTTGGAATATCATGAGAAGAATACTGCATGCATTAAACATTTATGTATTATGAAGAGATGTACCGGAGATAATTTAGCTAAAAGGGAAAATAACATCCCTTGTTTTCAAGTAAATCTGGCGACACCTGACACATACAGTACACCAAAAACATGTGTCACTGCTGCCACTTTTATTACTTATATAATGTACATCTCATTTTGCAGTAAGTCTAGAAGCTACATTTTTCAGAACTGATGAGTGCAATATTTTATATCTACCAGGTAACAATTGATAATAGCACGATTACGGTAGACTCTATACTTTCACCGCTATAAGCTGCGAGCAGAAATCAGTCTCTGATGACATATCCCGTGAAGCCGCTGAAACCATTGGGAGTTATTCAGACCTGGACGGTAAAATTGCAGACAGCCTGTTTTTGGACAGGCTGCTGCGTTTGGAGGGGGTCGTTCTCTATTTTGACTCCTGCGATGTGATCGCAATTTAATTGCAATTGCAACGCAGGGCGGCACCATAACTGCTGGGCGGCCTTACACTGTGCTGGGTGGCCCCCAGTATACGATTTGATCCTTACCAGTTTTTGCTAATTTAGCAGAAACTGCTAAGGACTCTGAATAACCCTCGTTGTTTGTTATTACTTTAACAAGTTCCATCTTATATGTAAAAAAAACAAGTTTACTTTGTTTCAAAAAGAACAAATCCAAACAATTTTTTTTTATAAATGATCTTGAACCCACAAAAGCCATTACAAGCCTAAATATAGCAGCTGAACAGTGTGTCCCCGCTCACGTCACTCGGCCTTACATTGTTTACACTGATGAATCACTTTTAGCAAGCATATAAAGTCCAGGATTTCCGTCTCATGACCTTTAGAGAGTTTTAAAAGCGTTGGTAACAATATCTATGTCATCATCACCAATAAATCCTACTTGGGTGTGGCGCGCAATATGCTCATAATACAAAATATGATAAAATAGGTTACTGTTATAATATAAATAGTGTCAAAGGACAGAGAAAGGTATGAGTCACAAGAGCCTACTTTTCTGTACAGCAATATGTATAAGGTTCCATTTTTACTCTCTCATGCTCTCAGTACCTGAGTTTCATGGATTGCAGTACATGGGACTGATTCGGAATTGCACGCAAGTCAGCCGCAGTTATAGCCGCTTTACGTGCATGGAAAAAATGTGGATCTTCATCTGTATTCAGAATTGCACGCATCTTATCAGCTTCTGAGAGTACTCGTTATTCCAACACACATTTTCGCCAACCCTCTACCTGGTTCAGCAACTGACAGGTGTAGGGAATAATATTAATTATCTCATTACAAAGGCACCTGTCACAGGATGAGATATACAGAATTAGGCAATATGTGAACACTCAGTTTTTGAAGTTGTTGTGTTGGAAGCAGAAAAATTGGGAAGCGTAGGTACCTTAGCGTCTTTGACAAGTGCCAAACTGTGATGGCTAGAGGACTAATTCAGATAATATCCAAAATGGCAGGTCTTATGTGGTTTTCCCAGTATGAAGCGGTACCAAAGGGGACCAAGGAAGGAGTACTGGTGAACTGGCAACAGGGTCATTGATGTATGTAGGATGCAAAGGCATGCCTACCTTGTCCTATCCCACAAGAGCTGTAGGACTCATTGCGGAAAATGTTAATGCTGGCTATGATTGGCAGGTGTTAGAACACACAGTGCATTGCAAGTTTGCTGCATATGGGGCTGCATAGCTGCAGCCCAGTCAGAGTGCCCATGCTGACCCCTGTCCATCACTAAAAGAGACTACAATGGGCATTTGAGCATCAGAACTGGACATGGAGCAATGGAAGAAGGTGGCCTAGTCTGATGAATCACATTTTCTTTGACATCATGTGTGTTCTTTACACGGGGAAGAGATGGTACCAGGATGCACTATGGGAAGAAGGCAATGTTCTGCTGGGAAACTTGGCATTTATGTGGAGGTTACTTTAACACATACAACCTACCTAACCATTGTTGTAAACAAAGTACACCCCATCCTGGCCATAGTATTCACTGATGGCAGTGGCCTCTTTCAGCAGAATAATGCACCCTGTTACACTGCAAAAATTGGTCAGAAAGATTTGAGGAACATAACAAAGAGGTAAAGGTATTAACTTGGTCTCCAAATTCCCCAGATCTCACTCCAATCAAACATCTGTGGGATGTGCTGTAAAAATAAGTCTAAGCCATAGAGGCCCCACCTTGTAACTTATGAGACTTAAAGGAGCTGCAGCTAATGTCATGGGGCTTAATTTAGACCTGATCGCAGCAGCAAATTTCTTAGCTAATGGGCAAAACCAGGGTGGTCATTCCGAGTTGTTCGCTCGTTATTTTTTTTTTCGCAACGGAGCGATTAGTCGCTAATGCGCATGCGCAATGTCCGCAGTGCGACTGCGCCAAGTAAATTTGCTATGCAGCTAGGTATTTTACTCACGGCATTACGAGGTTTTTTCTTCGTTCTGGTGATCGTAATGTGATTGACAGGAAGTGGGTGTTTCTGGGCGGAAACTGGCCGTTTTATGGGAGTGTGGGAAAAAACGCTACCGTTTCTGGGAAAAACGCGGGAGTGGCCGGAGAAACGGAGGAGTGTCTGGACGAACGCTGGGTGTGTTTGTGACGTCAAACCAGGAACGACAAGCACTGAACTGATCGCACTGAAAGAGTAAGTCTCGAGCTACTCAGAAACTGCACAGAGAAGTCTTTTCGCAATATTGCGAATCTTTCGTTCGCAATTTTGCTAAGCTAAGATTCACTCCCAGTAGGCGGCGGCTTAGCGTGTGCAATGCTGCTAAAAGCAGCTTGCGAGCGAACAACTCGGAATGAGGGCCCATGTGCACTGCAGGGGGCGCAGATATAACATGTGAAGAGAGAGTTAGATTTGGGTGGGGTGTGTTCAAACTGAAATCTAAATTGCAGTGTAAAAATAAAGCAGCCAGTATTTACCCTGCACAGAAACAATATAACCCACCCAAATCTAACTCTCTCTGCAAATGTTATATCTGCCCACCCCCTACAGTGCACATGATTTTGCCCATTAGCTAATAAATTTACTGCTGCGATCAGGTCTGAATTAGGCCCTGGGTGCCAGACACCATCGGAGATCTTCAGAGGGCTTGTGGAGTTCATGCCTCCATGAGTCAGAACTGTTTTAGCAGCCAAAGTGGGCCTTCACAATATTAGAAAGATGGTTTTAATGTTATGACCGATCTGTGTATATATAGAATGAGAGAGAGAGCACACGAGAGAGAGAGAGAGAGAGAGAGAGAGAGAGAGAGAGAGAGAGAGAGAGACACACAAAGGAGTCGCTTTAGTATATTTACTAAAGCTTCTAAAACAGACAAGTGGAACCCATAGCTACCAATCAGATTCTTGCTATCATTTCTCTATTGCATTATAGAAAATTATAGAATCTGATTGGTTGCTATACAGTATGTGACACCACCACTTGTCTGTTTTAGAAACTTAGTAAATTTACCCCAAAGAAAGAGATGGTTCAAAATAAATATTATAATCACATCAACTGTCACATCCTCCTGTATTTTTAACCAAATGCCATTTTTACAAAAGCATCAAGAAAAGAAAAAGGCTATTGCTGTTATAATGTGATTTTGCCATATATGCAGCATTGATCACCAAGTTCTCAGAATTAAAAATGGTGGTTGATGGGACTGCAGGCCCAGGCCACCATCAACCTTTAGCTGTGGTCCGCCACTCTGAGCCCAACTCTAAAGTATTCTATGCTTTCTAATGAAGTCTGAATTGGAGATATTCTTTATACACCTCAGGAATATCATACAGTATGACTCACACAGCACATTGAAGGAGGGTGCTCTGTATTCTACTCCCTTACTCTGCTGGACCTCGACTAAAAAGGTATTCATCTTTCAGTGAGTGAGTGGCATGTGGAAGTATGAGGGGACTGCAAATGTGTGGTCGTCGTGTGGAGATGTGAGTGGCATAGGGGTTGGTTGAGTGCATATATTACCTGTAAACACTGATCAGTGCCCATTTAGCACACCATGATTGGGTGTGGTTATGCATAAGTGTAAACAGGGGCACTCTGGTTAGTTTTCTGCTCCCATATCCCATGTAACCTTAAGAACACTGCACTGACAAGTTGGATATGCGTCTGGTGCTTTCTGCATTGATTGCCAATTCTGGCTGACACCACTGGTCACGATCATTTAGAACCCGTGGTTGGCCACTGTGTTGTCCACGGTGTGAGGTAATACCTTCCATGAGGTATTCCTGGTATACACGTGACACCTTAGTTCCAGGAATTTTGAATGTCCTGACACAACTTCGGAAATGATATGTCCCATACTTCGGGCATCCAATGTCATACCATGTTCAAACTCTTAATTCACGTCACCTTGCCATGAGCAGTCTATCCCATGTTTAAATTTACTCTTGACAGATTACAACTGATGTAGGCTGGGCATTTCCAAACTTCACAGTACAGTGCCACCACCTACCATTACCTTTACATACTGCTATCCCATGTCTTTTGGCACTTCAGCATATACACTTTAATTACCATCGAATGTAAGGTAAATGCACTTACCAGAGCTGTAACTATACATTTTAGCTCCCTGTGGGAGGGGACACATCAGTAGCACCTCCCCCACAATAGATTGTACCATTCTGGTAGCTATCACAGATTATTAAATCGGCCCCTAAGACAATACGACAAGCATGGCTGCGCTTTTTTAATCTGCATGGCTGCATGTGATATTACGCAGCCACCCCATAAAAGGTCACGGCATGTCCCCATTCGCCCCGCCTCCCCTATGCTGCATCGCCGCCACGTGAATGGTCTTGGATGTGGCCGCAAGGAGAAGGGTCACATATGTGCACTGCAGCTAGTGCGTGTGTACAGACCAGATGGATGTGGCCGCTATATATGGACGCACGGCTGCATCCATCTTTGAGTCAGCTCTATTATCGTGCAGATTGTCAAGTGTGTATGCACGATAACAATAACGATGGGCCCCCCTGTGGGTCGTTATCGTTTATCTTTATCAACTGAACATGCAGTCCAATTTAGGCTATATATTTTATGACTGCATGTTCAGGGATGGGAGGCGAGTGATATTGTTCACCATATTGTTCAGTGTGTATGCACTTTATCTTTTATTCTGCAGCAGGGGAAATTTGAAACTTTATCTTTATTGGTTCAAAATCATCTAGTGTGTACCTGACTTAACTGTGTGGAGTGCTTATATTCTCTCGGTGCTTGCATGGGTTTCCTCCGGGTACTCCAGTTTCCTTCCGCAATCCAAAAAATATACCGGTAGGTCAACTGACAAAAATGAACTCTAGTGTATATGTGTGCCTGTGTACATGTGGTTTATAATATAGATTGTAAGCTTTACTGGGGTTGGGATGATGTAACGGGCCAAATATTCTCTGTAAAGTGCCGCAGAAGTGACGGTTTTTGGAGCCGCTGTCCTCACACTGGTGCAATACTAAATTGTGCCAGTAACTAAGGGCCTAATTGATTCATACCTGATAGCTCCTCTGTGTTTATGCAGAGGTCTGTGATCAGATAGCTGCCGCCCATAGAGTGAGAAAACCGGCCCCATGCAAGTGTGCGAATGCATGCGCCGTGCGAAAACTTTGTCAGGCAGCGGACATCTGCAAATGTGTTTGCAACTCACTCACCATCAAATTATTTTTCCATTCTGTGCAGTCTGTGCGTAGCCCAGGACTTACTCCTACAGTGCGATACAAACAGGCTGATTGGGGCCGGAGCTGACTTCACACACCCTCCTAGAAAACGCTTGGGCACGCCTGAGTTTTTCCTGAGACTCCCAGAAAATGGACAGTTACCACCCCCAAACGTCCGCTTCCTGTCAATCAACTTGCGTATACCTAGCTATCAAAATTTTCACACCTTTCTTACTCAGTTTAGCCTTGCATCTGCGCACTGCGATACATGCGCAGGTGTTCGATAATCGCCCATCATGCAAAATTGCACAACAGCGATCAGGTCTGAATTAGGCCCCAAGTATCCACCACTGCAATTTGCGGCAAGTTGGATCCTTAGTTACAGAGGCCCCTCTATGTATTACACAATATTAATAAATTCTTGTGAAGTTATGTTATTTTTAGTATAACTACGTTTTTGGTATTTTCCATGTGCAGGATTTTTAAAGATTAAATTATTTTATGATTGCAGAGCTGGATATTATTTTTCTTCTTGTTATTTTATTTGGAGTAATGAGTGGGTTCTCATTGCCCTCTCCCAAACCTTGCAGTTCTTTACGTACTGGGGGTCATTCCGAGTTGATCGCTAGGTGCATTTGTTCGCTGTGCAGCGATGAGGCAAAAAAAACGGCACTTCTGTGCATGCGTATGCGGCGCAATGCGCACGCACTATGTACTATTACAACGAACTATGTAGTTTCACACAGAGTCTAGCGAAGCATTTCAGTCGCACTGCTGGCCGCAGAGTGATTGACATGAAGTGGGCGTTTCTGGGTGTCAACTGACCATTTTCAGGGAGTGTTCGGAAAAACGCAGGCTCGGTAAGTACTATGATTGTTTTCTTCCTTAGCGGCGCATCTACGGGGGGCATCTACAGGGGGCAAACTACTGGGGGGCATTACTACTGGGGGGAGCTACTGGGGGCAAACTACTGGGGGGCATCTACTGGGGGACATTATTACTGGGGGCCAACTACAAGGGGCAAGCTACTGGGGGCAAACTACAAGGGGGCAAGCTTCTGGGGGCAAACTACAAAGGGGCTAACTACTGGGGGCAAACTACAGGAGGGCATTACTACTGGGGGCAAACTACAGGAGGGCATTACTACTGGGGGGGCATCTACTGGGGGACATTATTACTGGGGCCAACTACAAGGGGGCAAGCTACTGGGGGCAAACTACAAGGGGGCAAGCTTCTGGGGGCAAACTACAAAGGGGCTAGCTACTGGGGGCAAACTACAGGAGGGCATTACTACTGGGGCAAACTACAGGAGGGCTAACTACTGGGGGGGCATCTACTGGGGGACATTATTACTGGGGGATAACTACAAGGGGGCAAACTACAAGGGGGCAAGCTTCTGGGGGCAAACTACAAAGGGGCTGACTACTGGGGGCAAACTACAGGAGGGCATTACTACTGGGGTGGCATCTACTGGGGGACATTATTACTGGGGGCAAACTACAAAGGGGCTAACTACTGGGGGCAAACTACAGGAGGGCATTACTACTGGGGGGGCATCTACTGGGGGACATTATTACTGGGGGCTAACTACAAGGGGGGAAACTACTGGGGGCAAGCTACTGGGGGCAAGCTTCAGGGGGCAAACTACAAAGGGGCTGACTACTGGGGGCAAACTACAGGAGGGCATTACTACAGGGGGCAAACTACAGGAGGGCATTACTACTGGGGGCATATCTACAGGAGGGCATTACTACTGGGGGCATAACTACAGGGGCATTACTACTGGGGGCGTAACTATAGAGGCATTACTACTTGGGGGCATAACTACAGGGGCTAAACTACTGGGGCATAACTACAGGGGCTAAACTACAAGGGGGGCATTATTGCTGGCGGCTAAACTACAAGCGGGCAAACTACTGGGGCTAAACTACTGGGGGGCATTACCACTGGGAGGCTAAACTAAAGGGGGGGTAAACTACTGGGGTCATATCTGCAGGGGCATTACCACTGGGGGCATAACTACTAGGGCTAAACTACAGGGGGCTAAATGACAGGGGGCATTAGTACAGGCAACATTACTACTGGGGGCAATACTACACAGGGGCATTACCATTAAGGGCATTACTACTGGGGGCCCTTCTAATGAGGGCATTGTAAAGAGGGCACTTCATAAGGGGCATCACTCCTGGGGACATAAGGGGCACTACTATTGTGGGCATTGCATAAGGGGCACCACTATAAGGGGGTCTATATAAGGGGCACTACCACTGTGGGCACTAGCAGTACAGTGGACATTGCATAAGGAGCACTACTACCGTGGGCATTGTATAAGAAGCGCTACTGCGGTGGGCATTATGTGTATTACGGGGTGCTACTACTGTGGGCATTATTACTATTCTGTGACCACGCCCCTTTCTTTTTGAGACCATGCCCATTTTTTGCAGCGTGCGCCTACGGCACGCGCAATACCTTCGTTACATGGGTGCCGTGGGGTGGGGGATGAGTTCCACCACCTCTGTAGGATCACTTTAAGCACTGGGCGGCGGCATAGCGTTTGCACGGCTGCTAGAAACTGCTAGCGAGCGATCAACTCGGAATGACCACCACTTTACCTTAGGGCCTTTTCCTTCTCATCATTGTTATTAGATGAAAGAGAAAATTGTGTCTTCTGATCATTTATACAGTAGAATAAATGTGAAGATGCCATGCCAGGAACTCAGTGCAACGTTACCCCCATAGTGAAATTCTACTTGTGCACAGTTGATAAGGTTATTCTTCAAGCACTAGAGTGTGGTCATATATTAATCTTGCCTCTATGCTCCCACTTAACAAACATGTATTGTACAGCATAAATTATACTGCATTAATATGAGTACTAAAATCTATGCCGTGTCCTGTCTGCCACCGTTAATAGTTTCAGGTATCCTAATAAGTTTTTTTTAGATCCTAATACGTTTTTTTAGATCCTTTCAAATTGTGCTTTATTCCTGGGAACAATCTCCTTTCATCACAGAAAAAAAATAGCAAATTAGTGAACATTTTTTATTCCCATTCTTGTAATTAAAGTTACAACTACTGTAGTTTAGGAATAGTGAATTGAACTATACCTCAGAAGGATCACAGTCACATCCAATGCAGCGCCATGTGGAGATAAGGAGGGAAGGTATTAAGATGTTGATAAGCGATGAGAGGGGAGGTGAATGGCTCCAATCATAGAGGATGAAGCGAATCAAACAAGAGAGTGGAGGGAAAAGGAGCTGATGAGATATTAGAGGAAGAGATGAAAGGAGCCAATCATAGAGATGAGGGAAGGAGAAAGAATCCAATCACAAATTAGAGGGGAGGGGAAAGGAGCCATTCAGAGAAGTTTCAGAGAGGCAATCTTGTAATTGAGATGGCGCAGGGAGGGTAGAAAGCTAACATCCAATACATTATATAGTATATAGAGCAAAGTAAAGCAGAAAAAACACAGAGATAGGTGTGTGTTCAAATTGACAAGTAGACCCCAGATGGTGCCCCTACCCCTGTATTCCAGCTCCCCGGATGGTAGCATATGGCAAACAACCCTAGTTAGGCCCCCGGCACTTAAACTCTCTTATTCAGTGGCTTTTATTGACCCAAGAGACAGCAGCCAGGACAAACTTTAGCCACAGTCTGAAAAAGAAACATAAAAGAAATATGTCAGTGCTCTGTTTTACTTACATTAAACATAGTACCAGCGGCATAGCAATAATGCCATATGCAAACACAATTCAGAAGAATTGTCTACACCTATCCATACTGGAAATTACACCCTCCAACTGTACCATTTTCATGATCTGTACTGGCAAACAGGCCTTATACCAGGTGCAGTGTCTCCGGATTTCTATAGCAGTGCTGCGGGGACACGCCCCCTTTACCCGTGGCCATGCCCACATTCCTAATCTGTACCGATTTGGAACTCAGACGTGTTGGAGGGTATGCCGGATATCTGTGTGTACACCATGTACCAGATTGGAACCATGATTACCTAGATAGAGTGATACTGCAACTACATTGTTGACACAAGGCATTCCCAGAAACTTGACATCTGAAAACAGATTTAAAAAAAGAATATGCTTGCACAACACTAACAATGTGTGAGCTGAGCACAAAGACCAGTAATTACCTGCTGTTATTATTATGTAAGCTTATTATTGTCATTTATTTATAAAGCCTGAGGAGTGCCTGTTGGGAATTTGAAGTGTTTGAAATTCCTCCTGGAATACAAATAATGTTTGAGGTATTAAAATATCATATGAGTATCAGTGTAATTATTCTTCAGTGATCTTTCCAGCTGCTTCACAATTTCTTTGTAACATCATAATATTATTATTATTTTTTATTTCCTTTTATACAGTTCTAAACTTCTATGCAGTGCTTTATCAACTTCCGTCAGAGGCGGTGTAAGAGAGGAGAGGGCCCGAGTGCAGGCCCTCTTATCTGAGCACAGTACACTCTGGCTTAGTGCCAGAGTCTACTGATCATGCGCAGGTCACTGGGAACATGTCGCCCTGGGGACTTCTATACTGTGCATGTGCAAATCTCCGGGAAAATGGCTGCTGTTTACGTTGATTGCTGCTGCTCTGGCTGATGCAGGGCTCCAGAGACATTGGAGAGGTAAGTATAATTGTTTGGGTGCAGGGTTTGTGGTGTCACCCCCTCCGCACTCATTATAATAGTCCAATGGTCCCCATGCATACTGTCTAATTTCTCAATCATAAACACTTGCACATGCACACACAAAAACACAATTTTTTTTTCCACAAGCAAATTAACCTAGTAGTACAATATGTTTCTTGGCTGTGGGATGAAATTGGTATTATTGGTTTATCTCTATGAAGCCCACTTACACATGGGAGAACATACATGCTACATAGATAGTAGTACTCTGGTCAGAATGGCATACCACCCAACATTTCCCAGAGCCAAAATCAGGTCATGTGGGACCCTGCGGTGTTAGATTGCCCCCAACCACCTTCCCCTCCTCCTAATTGCACCAATGAATTGCTACAAACACTGTAGGCACCTGTACACCATAGGGGAAATATATAGAACGTGCCAACTGACTGATGACAGGAGAGTCCCCTCAAATTGTGTTGAGACTGTCCTCCACCAAAGGTATGACAGTTCGGAGGTATGAAGTAGAATCTGGCAATATTTCACTCTATAAATTGTTTACTATTATATTAATGCACAGAATTAAATGGATTTTAATATCCTTCCTTATCCCTATTGCTGCTGAGATTCAGTATCAATTATTTTTTATCCATTAACCATACAAAATGTTTCCAAGAAGATCTTTTTTTTTTTTGGCTGGGCCATTTTGCTGCAAATGATGAGCAGGATTTGGCATTCACAGTTTTAAGTATACTGTATGTGGATGATAACCACTGCTGATGGAGAGCAGAACTTAAAAAAAACAAAATGCTACACATACAGAGCTGAATTAAAGCTATGGGGAGCCCGGAGCATTTCAGACACTGGGGCCCCTAATGCAGAAGCATGCAGGTGAATTATCTATATATCGTTATAGTTATCCCGTAGAAAGGAAGAGGCAACTCTCTGCAGACTTTTATATTACTGTAAATCTGTATTCATAGTTACTGACATGGGTTTTTCCTTCAGGAAATAGATGTACACTAATTCAAAAGCCTGTGGAGTGTTGCCTATTTCTTATATTGAGCTAGGTGGACACCCTATATATAATGTTCAATATCATTTCTCAATGGACGTGATGCCGGTGGTCAGGATACCGATAGCAGCATCCCATCCATCAGATTCCTGAGAGCCCCCTCTAAAGTAGCCTAACCTTCCTTTGCCCCCTACCCTAAAACTCCCTTCTTGGTGCCTAAACCTAACCCCTCCCTTCCCCGCAGCCTAAACATAAACATAACTCTCCCTGCTTGGTGCCTAACCCTAACCTCTCCTTCTATGTGCCTAAAGGCCCGTACACACTAGTCGATATATCGGCCGTTCTCTTGAACGGCCGATACATCGCGGGACCGTCGGCCAGTGTGTACGGGCGATACGTCTGTGAACTCCGTCGTTCACAGACGTATCGCGTCGACCGCGCAGCACAGCCGACGGCCAATATATCTACTGATATATTGGCGCGTCGCTGTGTGTGTACGGGGGCAGTCGTCCGACCGCCCGTACACATGCTGCGGCGGCCGGCGGTGATTGACAGGTGAACTGGGCGGGCGCCCGCCCGCCCACCCAGTTCATGACGTCAGTCCCCCGACGGATCGGGCAGTGTGTATGCACAGCACACTGCCCGATCCGTACATAGATATATCTGCAGATCAATTGATCTGCAAATACATCTACTAGTGTGTACCCACCTTAACCCTAACTCTCCCTCCCCGGTTCCTAACCCTAACCTTCCCGGCCCTGCACCCTAACCCTCTTCACCTGCCTAAACCCCCCCCCAACCTCGCCATCACGATATGCTGTATGAATGTTCGGGATTCCGGCTGTCGGTATTGTGATGCCGGTATCCCATGTGGCGTTGGTATCTGCGCCAGGATTGCAGCATCCTTTGGCATCCAGGCGTCGTGCACTGGACAAGATGTTTTGCTGATTGTAGTATGTCCAGTTCAGAACTCTAGTTTGCAGGCCTTCTTAGTTGGTCTCAACCTTAATGGGTCTCCACAACAATATCCTGTAGATATACCCACTCACCAGAATGAATCACCAAACATTAAGACAATTGATTAATAAATAGTTTAATTGGCAGTAAAAGCAGGAATGCTCAATAAAAACAAAAAAATTTCATTACATATATACACACCAGGGGGGTCATTCCGAGTTGTTCGCTCGCTAGCTGCTTTTAGCAGCATTGCACACGCTAGAACGCCGCCCTCTGGGAGTGTATCTTAGCTTAGCAGAATAGCGAACGAAAGATTAGCAGAACTGCTAATACATAATTCTTTGCAGTTTCTGAGTAGCTCCAGACCTACTCACAGATTGCGATCAGCTCAGTCCGTTTAGTTCCTGGTTTGACGTCACAAACACGCCCTGCGTTCATCCAGCCACTCCCCCGTTTCTCCAGACACTCCCGCGTTTTTCCCTGACACGCCTGCGTTTTTTAGCACACTCCCAGAAAACGTTCAGTTACCAACCAGAAACGCCCCTTTCCTGTCAATCATTCACCGATCAGCAGTGCGACTGAAAAGTGCCGCAGAATCCACAGCAAATCTACTAAGTTTTTAGTTAAATAACTAAGCGCATACGCCCTGCGAGCCTTGCACATGCGCATTTTGCAACAAATCGCAGCATAGCGAAAATCGTCAACGAGCGAACAACTCGGAATGAACCCCCAAATGCAAAGGTAAAGTTGTTGTTTTTTTGACAGAGTGACGCCACCCTCACCTAGGAACTGGACATACTACAGTCAGCAAAACATCTTGTACAGCGCACTCTGGATTTTATTGTCTTTTTATCATACATCCTAGAGGATGCTGGGGTCCACTTCATGACCATGGGGTATAGACTGTTCCGCAGGAGCCATGGGCAGCAAAAACACCTCTATAAACTGTCAAACTGTCAAAAAGGGGGCATAAGATGCCCAGGCACATCCCTACCCCCGTAAGTATAAATATTATGAAAAGTTTCTGAGGTAAAAAGGGCGGAGCTTCTTCCTCAGGCAGCCAGCACACTGCTCAGTGCCATTTTCTCTCTCTTCAGGCTGCAGAGACATCGCTGGTCCTCCTTCACTTCTGACTACAAGTATATCAGGGTGCAAAACAGGGGGGGGGGGGGGCACAAGCGAATTTGGTGCTTTACAAGTGTATTTTACTGTGTAAAAAGCGCTGCATGTCAGTGGGCATTTTGTGTTCACAGGCATTAGATACTGGCGCTGGGGTTGTGAACTGGCTGCTCCTAAACTGTGTCCCTCTGACAGATTTTACTGTGGGTCTGTCCCCTATAAGTCCCAGTGTGTCTGTGCGTGTGTTGTACACGTGTGTAAGACATGTCAGAGGCAGGGAGCTCCTCCCTGGAGGAAACCATGTTAGGGACACAGAAGTGTAATGTGGTGGCCTTGCCGGCACACCAAGAGCCTGCATGGGTGAAAGAAATACGTGATAGTATGCATCATATCAATAGGAGATTAGATAAGTCTGAATCTCATGCTGAGTGCTGGAGAAAATCTGTGGAGGATGTGATTATCCAGGGCTCTGTTCTTCCATCCGCAGGCGATCCCTCTGGGTCACATAAGAGACGATTTGCAAATATTGTGAATACCGATACCGACACGGACACTGATTCTTGTGTTGACGATAGTGACTCCAGAGAAATAGATCTTAAATTGGCAAAAAATATACAATATATGATTGTGGCTATAAAGGAAGTTCTGGAAGTCACGGAAGCCACTCCTGTACCTCAGGAGAAGGCTTATTTCTATAAAGAAAAGAAATCTATGGTCACTCTCCCTCCTTCCCACGAGCTTAATACACTCTTTGAAGGGATGTGGGTGAATCCCGAAAAGAAATTTCGTATTCCCAAGAGAATTCAGATAGCTTATCCTTTCCCGGTGGAGGACAGGAAAAAATGGGAGTCACCCCCTGTGTTAGACAGTGCACTGTCCAGGTTGACAAAGAAGGTAATACTCCCTGCACCTGGCATGGCTTCACTAAAAGAGCCAGCAGACCGAAAGATGGAAACTACATTGAAATCCATTTATGTTGCCAATGGTACGCTGCTCAGGCCCACAATTGCTTGCGCGTGGGTGAGCCACGCTATTGGAAAATGGTCAGAAAGCGTGTCATCAGAAATTGACACGATTGATAAAGATGAGATACTCCTTAAGTTAGGGAATATCAAAGACGCTGCTGCATACATGCTAGAAGCGATGGAAGATATTGGACTCTTGAGATCACAAGCCGCTACCATGGCAGTATCGGCTCGGCGGGCGTTGTGGATTCGCCAGTGGAACGCGGATGCAGATTCCAAAAATAATATGGAGGCTCTCCCATATAAAGGTGAGGCCTTATTTGGCGATGGACTGGATGCGTTAGTCTCGGCGGCTACCGCAGGTAAGTCGACATTTTTGCCCTCTGCGCCTGCACCGGCAAAAAAGACATATCACCCGCTCATGCAGTCCTTTTGGCCCAGTAAATACAAAAAAGCGAGAGGTTCCCCCTTCTTTGCGGGTAGGGGAAGGGGAAAGGGAAAGAAGTCCACAGCAGCTTCAGGTTCCCAGGAGCAGAAGTCTACCCCTACTTCTGCCAAATCTTCAGCATGACGCTGGGGCTCCTTTGCGGGAGTGGGGGCACGTCTCAAACTGTTCAGCCAAGGTTGGATTCTGTCTGGCCTGGATCCCTGGGTGTTGCAAATAGTGTCCCAGGGATACAAGCTGGAGTTTCAAAACGTTCCCCCATGCCGATTTTTCAAATCGACCTTGCAAGCTTCTCTTCCAGAAAGGGAAGCAGTAACAGCGGCAATCCAAAAATTATGTCAGGATCAGGTCATAGTCCTGGGAGGGGTTTTATTCAAGCCTTTTTGTAGATCCGAAGCCGGACGGCTCGGTCAGACCGACCCTAAACCTGAAAAATCTGAATCTCTACTTGAAGCGATTCAAGTTCAAAATGGAATCACTGAGGGCAGTGATTTCCAGTCTGGAGGAGGGGGACTACATGGTGTCTGTAGACATAAAAGATGCTTACCTGCATGTTCCCATTTATCCTCCTCACCAGGCTTATCTGAGATTCGCGATTCAGGATTGCCATTACCAATTCCAGACGTTACCTTTCGGTCTCTCCACGGCGCTGAGGTTATTCACCAAGGTGATGGCAGAGATGATGATTCTCCTGCGTCAAAAAGGAGTCAATATAATTCCTTATCTAGACGATCTCCTGATAAAGGCAAAATCCAGGGAGCAGTTGTTACAAAACATCACACTCTCCCTGTCAATACTCCAACAACACTGTTGGATCATAAATTATCCAAAGTCACAGTTGGAACCGACGACAAGATTGTCTTTTCTCGGGATGATTCTGGACACAGAAGTTCAGAGAGTATTTCTTCCACTGGAAAAGGCTCTGGAAATCCAGAAAATGGTAAAACAGATATTGAAACCATCAAGTGTGTCGATCCATCAGTGCATTCGGTTGTTGGGGAAGATGGTGGCGGCCTACGAGGCCATACAGTTTGGCAGGTTCCATGCCAGGGTATTCCAGTGGGATCTGTTGGACAAGTGGTCGGGATCCCACCTACACATGCACCGGAAGATAATCCTGTCGTCAAAAGCCAGGATTTCGCTCCTGTGGTGGCTACACAGTTCTCACCTACTAGAGGGACGCAGGTTCGGGATTCAGGACTGGCTCCTGGTAACCACGGATGCAACTCTCCGAGGCTGGGGAGCTGTCACTCAGGGAGAAAGATTCCAGGGAAAATGGTCAAGTCAGGAAGCCTGCCTTCACATAAACGTGCTGGAATTGAGAGCCATTTACAACGGCCTTCAACAAGCGGTACATTTTCTTCAAGATCATCCTGTGCAGATCCAGTCAGACAATGTAACAGCAGTCGCGTACATAAACAGGCAGGGCGGAACAAAAGCAGAGTGGCAATGGCAGAGGTGACGAAGATCCTCCTCTGGGCAGAAAGACATGTAAAGGCTCTGTCGGCAATTTTCATTCCGGGAGTAGACAACTGGGAAGCAGACTTCCTCAGCAGACACGATCTCCATCCAGGAGAGTGGGGCCTCCACCAAGAAGTCTTCACAGAGGTGACAAGTCTTTGGGGAGTTCCTCAAGTAGACATGATGGCATCTCGTCTCAGCAAGAAGCTTCAGAAATATTTTGTTCCAGGTCGAGAGACCCTCAAGCAATAGCAGTGGATGCGCTGTTGGCCCAGTGGGTGTTCCGGTCGGTGTATTTCTTCCCTCCACTTCCGCTGATCCCAAAAGTGCTCAGGATCATAAGAAGAACAAGAGTTTCAGCAATCTTCATTGCCCCAAACTGGCCAAGGAGGGCTTGGTACCCAGATCTTCAGGAGTTGCTCATTGAAGATCCCCGGCCTCTTCCTCTTCGCGAGGAACTGCTGCAGCAGATGCCGTGCGTGTATCAAGACTTACCGCGGCTACGTTTGACGGCATGGCTGTTGAGCGCCGGATCCTAGCCCGAAAGGGTGTTCCCAAGGAAGTCATCCCCACCCTTATTCAGGCCAGGAAAGGAGTAACGTCGAAACATTACCACCGTATTTGGAGAAAATATGTGTCTTGGTGTGAATCCAAGAAGGCTTCTGTGGAAGAGTTTTTGAGTTGGGACGTTTTCTCCATTTTCTGCAGGCTGGTGTGGAGGCGGGCCTACGATTGGGATCAAAAAAGGTCCAGATTTCGGCCTTGTCAGTGTTCTTCCAAAAACAATTGGCCTCTCTTCCAAAGGTTCATACCTTCGTGAAAGGGGTTCTGCACATCCAGCCACCATTTGTGACTCCAATGGCACCATGGGACCTTAACGTGGTGTTGCAATTCCATCAATAAGATTGGTTTGAGCCTCTACAAGAGATAGAGTTTTAAAGTTTCTCACTTGGAAAGTGGTGATGCTTCTGGCATTGGCATCCGAGCAGCGGGTGTCTGAATTGGGGGCCTTGTCTCACAAGATCCCTTACCTGATCTTCCATGAAGATAGTGCAGAGTTGAGGACTCGTCAACATTTTCTTCCGAAGGTGGTTTCATCTTTCTTTATAAACCAACCTATTGTGGTGCCAGTAGTTACTGACACGTTCACTGAGTCAAAGTCTCTAGATGTGGTTAGGGCTTTGAAGATTTATGTCGCTAGAACAGCTCGAATACGGAAAACAGAGTCTTTGTTTGTCCTGTATGCTTCCAACAAGATTGGGTGTCCTGCTTCCAAGCAGACTATTGCGCGTTGTATCAGAAGTACGATCATACTACGGCTGGATTGCCGTTACCGATGTCGGTGAAGGCCCATTCCACTAGGAAGGTGGGCTCATCCTGGGCGGCTGCCCGGGGGGTCTCGGCATTGCAACTTTGCTGAGCAGCTACTTGGTCGGGGTCAAACACATTTGCTAAATTCTACAAGTTTGACACCTTGGCCAATGAAGACCTCAAGTTCGGTCAATCGGTGCTGCAGGGTCATCCGCACTTTCCCGCCCGTACTGGAGCTTTGGTATAAACCCCATGGTCATGAAGTGGACCCCAGCATACTCTAGGACATATGAGAAAACAGGATTTTGATACCTACCGGTAAATCCTTTTCTCCTAGTCCGTAGAGGATGCTGGGCGCCCGTCCCAGTGCGTACTTTACCTGCAGTTTTGTGATTAGAGATACACAAGTTGTGTTATATTAGTTTCATCATGTTGCTGTAATTGGTTCATGCCTGTTGGCGTGTGTTCTGTTGAATGCCATGTTGTGCGGCATGCTTGAGTGTGAACTGGTATGTATCTCACCACTAGTTTAAAGTAAGTCCTTTCCTCGAAATGTCCATCTCCCTGGGCACAGTTCCTATAACTAAGGTCTGGAGGAGGGGCATAGAGGGAGGAGCCAGTTCACACCCATTGAAAAGTCTTAAGAGTGCCCATGGCTCCTGCGGAACCATCTATACCCCATGGTCATGAAGTGGACCCCAGCATCCTCTACGGACTAGGAGAAAAGGATTTTACCGGTAGGTATCAAAATCCTGTTTTGTGTTCTAATGCTAATTCTAAGGGCTCTTCCAGTGGTGCTGCTGTACTTCAGCGCGAGAAAGGGTATATTTTCTGTGTGTGTGTGTGTGTGTGTGTGTGTGTGTGTGTGTGTGTGTATATATATATATATATATATATATATATATATGTGTCAAATTACGTTCTACAGCGCCTACTAGTGCAAACATACAAAGTGCTAAATGTGCTCAAGTGAACAAACATTTTGGGAATAGACTTAGCTTCTTAGCTAGCATCTTCGGTCACCAGACCAGCATATAATCAAGATGTATATGAAAGAAAAGAGAAAATATAGAGACCATCATGTGTAACATCTTAACTCTGCATATTTGTTTAAAAGCAACAGATACTGTGTAAAATCTAGGGAAAGCAATCCCAACCAACAAGGTTTTTCCTTTTTTCAAAAACACAGTTTTAATCTCAATAAATACATACTTAAAAACAAATAAATAACAAATAACAGGTAATGGTAGGCAGCACACGTAGAAGAGGTCACAAATATAAAGGTTTATCTGTCCAAGGTGGCATTACTGGATACAGCAAGACTCCCAATGTGTTTCGTCCTTAGGGTGGACTTCATCAAGTGGATAGTGGTCAGGGACTGTTTGAGCTTACAGTATTTATAGCTAGAGAACAGGCCAAATGGCGGCTGCATCTGGCCTAGGAATCATAACATCACTTCCTGTTTGGTCACCACAGGAAGCGTGTCAACGATATCACTTCCTGTGATGACAATAACATAAAATCACTTCCTGCTTGGTTACCACAGGAAGTGTGCTATTACCAACTTAGCTGACATAGACAATACACCGTAAACATTCTCTTAGCTTTAGACTTAAACAGAAGAACTCTAAGACATGTAAATCACTTAAAAACAACAAATACATCCATATGCGGTTGTGGAACGCAGATGAACCGCATCGCATCACTTCCGCTCGCCTGATCCTAGCGGCGGTGGAACGCAGGTGAGGTGCATCGCGTCACTTCCGTCTGCCAGCTCATAGCGTCACTTCCACCTACAATACCAGCCGTGTCCTTCCTGTCCAGTGCTGCACTTATTTCCTTATTCCATGTAGGGTGCACACATCACTTCCGCTCCTACTACATGATGCCACGGACCTCAACACTTCCACCATTTCGGCCATGTTGAAGAAGCACAGCTCCACAGAGAAACAGTTATATTTAATATGTCACTAGGTTAATTCCCAGCTGTAGTGCTTCCATAGGACACTATAAATATACAAAAATACAGTCACTTATCCATCAGAGATCACAGGTTACTTACATAAAACACTGCATATAAACACATTAATAATATTAAAAACTGTATTATGTCTAAACAGAGATTAAAGCATGTAAAAAAAAATATGAAAGAGAATATACCAATCATAAAAAAGGAGCAATTTCAAAACTCTAATTAAAAGCTAATGGGGAAAGTGTCTGTAACTCAAAAATCAGAAACATTTCCCACACTAAGGACGAAACGTGTTGGGCCTCTTGCTGTATCCAGGAATGCCACCTTGGACAGATAAGCCTTTATATTTGTAACCTCTTGTACGTGTGCTACCTACCATTACCTGCTATTTGTTATTTATTTGTTTTTAAGTATGTATTTATTGAGATTTAGGGCCTAATTCAGATCTGATCGTAGATGTGCTAAATTTAGCACATCTACGATCAGCTTCACATTTACATAAAACACCACATTTTAGTGATGATCTCTCTATAAGTTTATGTAAATGTGTGTTTTTATACTGTGTTAACCATGGGACAGCATTTGATTTATAAACGGAGCACAGGTGTGTTGAGAGGTATAAAGTGACCTCATGTACGATCATAGCCACACCCCCTGACGAAGTCCATCGACGAAACGCGTTGGTCGTGGTTTGTGGAGCGATAGACGTGTGAACGTCACCAAGTCTGGTCCCGGCGCGATTGACGAGCTGTGCCTGGCGGCTCTTGCGGTTTGCCGTTTGAATCAACATGGGACGGAGTGACCCTGAGGCTTTTGCTGCCAAACGGTTGATTATGCTGATCTTCGGAAGCTACGATGTATGTGAGCTTTGTTGTTCAATAAATGGAATTGTAATATTTTACTCACACCTGCGCCCTCCATTCTTCTTTTACTTGCATGTACATTGGATTCAGTGGTTCTGGTCCTAAGGCGGAGGAGGCAGCAGCATACATCATTGAATAGCCCAAAATAAACGGACAGAGACTGCTAATTATGGACTGATACTAAGTTTAAGGTGGATTGTAATGCGTAGCTTTATTTGTATTAATATATATACATACATACACATATACACACTTTTTTAATATATGTACACATATATATGTACACATGCATATACAGTATGTTTACATATACACACACACACACACATACATACATACATACATACATACATACATACATATGTATACACATACAACCCAGAGTCTGAAATAAAAATTTAACTGATAGCGGAACAAAAAAACTAAAGAAAATACAGCCAGCATTACTGTTCCCTCTGCTGCTTCCAGGAGTTCCAGGTAGGCTGATGTCACACAGAAGACAAAAGAGAGAGCGCTTGTTTCTCTCTGTCAGTCTGTCTTTTTTCAATATTAATTTTTATTATTTTACGGGTAAACAAAGTCAAAAGGGGAGGGGTACAGAAGAGAAAAAAGGGGGAGGGGGGGTAAGGGGGGTACACAGATTGTTCCACAGAAAATAAACATTAATGCATAGAGGATAACAAAAATAACATCACATCGGATAGAGACTTGTGGCAGAACCCAACCAGCAATCCATATACAATAACATGAAAACATAAAGTCCTAAGGACCATGAGGGGGTGCAGGATCTGGTAAGCGATTATGCCAATAAGTAGACCACGAATACCAGCAGAGCAGTGGGCATGATGAGGTAGGGGCATAGGCCACTCCCGCTGTCTCAAATTCGCAGTGCGATTGTACAGCCAACTCAATCACTTTTATATGAGGGACTCTGACTGAACGCCATTGGCGAGCAATCAATAATTTAGTTGAAATAAGGATATGGCCTAAAATGTATCGATCGCCCGGCGATAAATCGCCATAGTACAGGTGAAGGAGAGCCAGTCGTGGATGGGGATGTATGTAAAGGCCCAGCACTAGTTCCAAGAGGTGAAAGACAGAGTTCCAGAGCGGAGTTAGCATAGGGCAATCCCAGAAAATATGTATTAGGGTACCTATCCCGCCACAAGTACGCCAGCACAGATTGGATGTAGCGGGTTGCATCGCATGTTAGCGGGAAGGGGTGAAATACAATCGGTGGGTGAGTTTATAAAATAGTTCTATATGTGACATACATTTACAAACTGTATAACAGGATCTAAAGATTATCTCCCAGTCATCCTCCGATATCGAATACCCAAGGTCCATCTCCCATTTCGCCTGGTAGGGGGCTGTCTGCAATGATTGGGAGTTGATAATGTAGTTGTACCATTTAGTGATGCCACCCCTGCCCTCCCCGTCATCTAAAAACTTCTGGACAAGTTTGGGTACGGTGGACAGCGAGTGGGGGGGGGGGGGGGGGGGGGGCGTGGAGCCAATGTCTGAGTTGTAAACATTTATAAAATTCCCCATGCGGCAGCAGGAATCTTTCTTGTATCTGGGCAAAAGACAGAAGAGTATTATTCACCATTATATCCTGCAGAGATAGGATACCCTTTAAAATCTAGGAGTCAAATCTCAAATCAGGGATTAATGAGGCTATGCCCGTCAGTGAGAGCAGGGGTAGGGAGAGTTACAACACTAACACTATGCACCACTTCCAACCAAGCCTTCCGGGTAGATTGGACCGAAAGAGACCTGCTGGTCAATAGCTTGCCCTCCGACTTCGGGAGTAGTAAAACATCAGTAAGGGGGAGCGGGGCGACGAGCCCCTGTTCAAGTTTGACCCATGATTTATAGGTATCCGTTCACATGGTCGACCATGTTATGGTCGACAGTCATTAGGTCGACCACTATTGGTCGACATTGACATGGTCGACATGGACACGTGGTCGACACATGAAAATGGTCGACACATGAAAAGGTCGACATGAGTTTTTTTACTTTTTTTTCTTTTGGGGAACTTTTCCATACTTTGCGATCCACGTGGACTACGATCGGAACGGTAATCTGTGCCGAGCGAAGCAGTAGCGGAGCGAAGGCACCATGCCTGAAGCATGGCGAGCGAAGCGGTGCACTAATTGGGGTTCCCAGTCACTTTACGCAAAAAACGACACCCAAAAAAGTAAAAAAAACTCATGTCGACCTTTTCATGTATCGACCTTTTATGTGTCGACGATTTTCATGTGTCGACCATGTGTCCATGTCGACTATGTCAATGTCGACCAATAGTGGTCGACCTAATGATTGTCGACCATAACATGGTCGACTATTCATACCGGAACCGATTTATATGGGGGGCGTGAATACCAAGCACCCATCTGCGCAAGACGGCATGCTAATTGGTAGGAATGTAAATCTGGATACGCCAGGCCCCCTTCCCGTTTTGGCCGGACCATTGTTTTCCTGGCTAATCTCGGTTTTTTACCTTTCCATACGTAAGAGTTGAAAATAGCATTAAATTTAGACAAGAGATAGTTGGGTAGGAGGACAGGAATGGCCCGAAATAGGTACATGAACCTGGGGAGGATCGTCATCTTCAGTGCAGCTATACGCCCTAACCATGAGACATGATGCATCATCCAGTCCGAGACCAGAGCTGTAAGCTTGCGCAGCAGCGGGGGGTAGTTAGCGGAGAGAAGGTCATCCAGCTTTTGGGTGATATGTATCCCCAGATATCTAAGGCTTCTATCCTGCCAGGAATAAGAGTAGGAAGCTTTTAGCGCGGATAAGAGGGGGGGCGGAAAATTGATAGGGAGTGCCTCCGTCTTAGTATTGTTAAGTTTATAATAGGATACAGCTGAATATTCCGACAAGAGTGTGTGTAATGCTCGCAGGGAGGTAGTGGGAGTCGTGAGCGTAAGGAGGACATCGTCCGCAAATAAACAAATCTTATGAGATTGTCCCTGATATTCCACTCCTGTAATCAAGGATGAAGATCTTATTTTCTCAGCTAACAGTTCAATTGCCAGAGCAAATACTAACGGGGACAGGGGGCACCCTTGGCGTGTGCCATTCGTGATCTGAAAAGGGGAGGAGATGAGTCCATTCACACACACTCTTGCCGAGGGGCGGGAGTACAAAGCCAAGATGGAGGAGAGAACCCTGCCAGTAAGACCAAACTTACAAAGAACCGCCTGTAGATACTCCCAGTGTAGGCGGTCGAACGCCTTCTCCGCGTCTAACGACAACAGCAGTAGAGGAGAATCAGACGTAGAGAAGGAGTCTATCACATTTATTACCCGCCTAGTGTTATCGGGGGACTGTCTTCCCGGGACAAACCTCACTTGATTGCAGTGGACTAGCGACGGGAGCAGGGGGTTAAGCCTGTTAGCAACTAATTTCGCGTAGATTTTCAAATCAGTATTTAATAGAGCTATGGGGCGATAGTTAGACATCATAGCGGGGTTTTTCCCTGGTTTGGGAAAGGCAACTACACGAGCTTCCAACATTGCAACCGGGAAATTCCCGACAGAGGAAGCATGATTATAGACTCCGTTCAAAACAGGGGTAAGGGTATCTTTGAAGCATTTATAGAATTTATTGATAAACCCTTCGGGGCCTGGAGCTTTATCCAACGGGAGTGAATCTATAGCTTGAGTAATTTCTGTAGAAGACTAGGGTTGGTTTAAAGCCTGTAAAGTAGATGAGTCAACAGAGGGGAGATGAGCATCTTTCAAAAAGGCCTCAATGACAGCCGGCGTGGGTTGTGGGATAGAAACATCGTCTTTTAAATTATATAGGGAGGAGTAATATGTGGCGAAGGAGTCGGCAATATCCGACGGGTCGGATATTTTGATATTTTTCGAATTCAAAATGTATTTCACCCTCTCTTTAGCAGTTTTCCCCCTCAGCTTGCATGCAAGCATTCTACCTGCTCTGTCCCCCTGTGTATACAACTTTTGTTGCAGTCGGAAAAGATTCTTATGGACCTCTGTTAGAGCTACTTTATTCAACTCATCTCTGACCCGAAGCAGGTCCCGATATAATTTCTAGTTAGAAGGGCTTAGTTTGAGTAGGGATTCTAGATCTTTAAAACGTGTTTCAAGTTCTAATTGATGTTCTCGAGAGGTCCTACGGATATAGGCAGCCGCCTGAATAGCCGCTCCCCTAACTACCGCCTTAAGGGCACACCAGTGTGTGAAAACGGACGTGTCAGCTGATCCGTTGGTTTCAAGGTACAGGGAGAGGGCCTGAGCAATAGACCGGTTAGCCTCCGCATTTGAGAGGAGATATTCCCCAAGGTGCCATAGGGTAGGGCGGGTCCGCACGCGGCGGAGATTCCAGTGAATAGAGAGGGCCGAGTGATCGGACCACGACACTGGCAGGATAGAAGCCTTCGAGACCCGCTGGAGGGTCCACTTATCCAATATTGCTAAATCTATACTAGAGAAAGAGCCATGCACTGGGGAGAAGAACGAATAATCTCTACAGGTCGGGTTCTTAGCCCTCCAGACATCGTAGAAACCATATTCATATAATATATTCCGAAAAGCTTGAGAGCTATCGCGCAGCGAGCCCGTGCTGGAGGTGGGGCGGGTGAAGAATCTATCTACCGTGGGATCAGGAACCATGTTAAAATCCCCCAGCAATAGCAAGGCACCTGATAGGTGTCTCTGAAGAGTTCTGAAGAATTTCCGGAAGAAGGGCATTTGTTTAGTATTCGGGGCATACAGCGTGGCTATGGTGACCGGCCTGTCATCCAATTTACCTGTCAGAATAAGATATCTACCCTCCTGGTCTTTAATTTGATGATCTAGAGTAAAATCACAGGTACTAGAGAATAAAATAGCCACCCCCGCCTTTTTCTTCGGGCCATTGGACGTATAACAAGTGGAATATTTGTTATCTTTAAGGGCGGGGGGCGACAGCGACATGAAGTGGGTCTCCTGTACGGCCACCACGTGCGCCCTACATTTGGCAAAATGGCGCAGGGCCAATCTTCGTTTATTGGGGCGAATTCAGCCCCTTTACGTTTAAGGAAAGAACATTAACCATTAGGCATAACTCTAAATAATGCAAAGATCACTCTACACACATAAACTATGTTGCAAGACCGGCGTGGGTCTCTGTGTACCAGAACTTGGAGAGATGGGGAAGACAGGGAGGGTGGAAGAATTAGTAAGAGGGGAAAAAAGAACGGGCACCCCAAGGGTGTCAAACAGGGTTGCCGAAATAGGCAACACATAGGGTCGTGGCGAGGTGCGGGGAGACATCCCCCTCTCCCCCACTCCTAGAACAAACAAAACAAATAAAACCATATCGAAGCGACATAGGCTAAATGTCTCCTCCCGGACAGTGGTAGGACCTGTGCAGAATAGTGTCAAGAACAAAAAAATTGTATATGAGAAAAAAGTTTGTTAAATAAAAGCGAAGAGATCACTCTGGGGGGATGCAGGGCACACAGTAGTCAGCATAGTTATAGCAAAGATAGTACAATGTAAGCATTTTAATCGAAACTTATACCACATCTACGCATAAACATAAGTCCTGCTGCGCGGTCGTCCAAAGCCCTGCCCGGGAGGTTATCATGAAGACCTATAATAAGGAACAAGAAGGACAAGTCCGACAAAAACATACAACCTGGGTGCGTTAGACAGTCTCTAAAGTCATTTGCCGGCCATGGACCACTCTTGAGCCAATTTAAGGGATGCAGGTGCCGCGTCAGGGGAATCCTCCCTCTTCCAGGAATCTAGTAGTTGCAAACCAGCCTCCGGCGAGACTATCGCGTGCATGACACCGTTGCGCCTCACAAGCAATTTCGTCGGGAATCCCCATCGGTAAAGGATATCAGCTCTCCTCAGTGCTGTAGTTACCGGATAAAACGAGCGCCTCATAGCTAAGCTAGCCGCTGATAGGTCTCCGTACACTTGTATATCCCCCAAGGTCGTGGGCGGTAGATCCGGGCGCATAGCTGCCCGAAGGATTTGATCCTTGATATGGAAGTAGTGCATCCTCAACAGCGTGTCCCTCGGAGCGTCCTTCGGGGCATTTCTAGCCTTCGGCAGTCGATGGATATGGTCGATGAGGAAGTCATCGATAGAGTTGGTAGGGAGAAGAGTCATAAAGAGATCCGTGGCGAATTGTTTTAACTCTGAGTTGGAGACCGTTTCAGGAATGCCACAGAGTTTTACATTGTTACGGCGTGACCTGTCCTCAGGGTCACATGTCTTCCTCCTAAGGTCAGCGACCTCGGCTTGTAGCTCTTCCAATTGATTAATCACCTCATTATGAGACCTCACCACCTCCTCGCACTTTTTCTCGAGATGGTCCGTACGGTGGCCTATGGCATCAACCGTCTGTTGGCAACTCTGGAGCGCCGTCTTAACTTCCATCGAAATATCATCCTTAAAGGAAGCCAAGAGTTGCCGCATTGATTCGAGTGTGAGGGGTGCGTCATCATCCAGTTGAGAGAGTTTTGTTGGAGTCACACGGGGAGACCCTGATACATCACCACCTCCATGGGGTTGCTTAAATAGGGGATCCGATACCGCAGGGCCTTTCAGGCTCTGGGACATCGGCGACTGCTTAAAGAAAGCGACCGGACGGACTGGGGTCGGGTCCTTTTGGCGTTTAGGCGGCTTGATCCCAGGGGGTGTGCTTCACCGCAGTAGTTGTTGACAAGAGAAATCGGGAGAAGGAGGATAGAGATACCTATGTCGGTTCGATATATGTGCCGAAGGCAGGATCACAGCATCAGGAGTGGGGGAGAGTTCCAAGCATCACATCAGAGGTCACATCAGCCCGGATTGACCACAGGCGAATCTTCCCGTGGCTCCCAGTAGCCGGGTACTATGCAGGGGTATTCCGCCAGAGGAGTATGAAGGGTTAAGGGCAGCGTCAGAATGCTCCGCACTATATTGATGAATGGGCTCCCTCAATGGGTGCTTTATATGCACTATAAAATTAAGGGGCAATGGGGAGTCTCAGATATAGGGATCAGAAGAATATGTAATCTTGCAGGGGTGAGGAGAGTGAGGTGCAGTGCAGCATTACCTCTGCTCCGGCTGCTTGCCAGGGAGCAAGATGGCGGCTTCAGATTCCTGTCACAGGCCTCTGGGGATGGAAGAAGAAATGTCCTCCAGATTCGGTGGTGGTGTCAGTGGGAATGTTTTCTGTAGCCGCGACCGCCTCCGCCAGGTCTAATGTCCGCAGTCCGGCTAGGTGCAGCGGCAGTGACAACCGCGGACGGATCGAGCGGCGCAGCCGCGGACCCGCTCTCCCGCCCCGTCCGGCCACTCAGTGGGGTCGCAAACCGCGCCGGGGGAGCCCTCCGGCCCGGCAGGCTCGCTGCAGGTGGGGAGACCGCACTGTGGGGAGACAGCCCGGAGATCCCGATCCACCGTCGTGTTCTCGTCCACGATCCCGCTGCGGCTCTTCCGGTCCGGGCGCCGCACCACTCCAGCCCCCGGCTTCTACTAGGTAGGTAGGCCGCAACCCGCACGGGCCTCAGGGGCACCCACCGGCTCCGCAACCCACCGTACCGCAATCAGCGGGGCCTCAGCAGCCCAAAGGTGTGAATTATAGGGCTGTAGCAGGTGCCGAGAGGGTAGTAAATGTAGTCGTGGTCAGGAGCTCTGGATCAGCACGTCTTGCCCTCTCCACAGCCTGGCCACGCCCCAGTCTGTCTTTTTTCTCTTTCACGCTGCCACATCTCTCTCTCCCCTGTAGCAGATTGAGCCACAAGCTGCTACTTCACAAACTATTGGACAGCTGAGTCGTTGCTCTCCTGTCCTGCTATGCCGCCACCACGGCTGTTAGGTTGCCAAGGCAACCTAAGGGGAGCCGGAAGCACATTGCAGTGCAGCGCCGCAGATCGGTAAGAGAACTCCGATCTGTGGTGGGTGGCAGGGGTCCTACTTAGAAAGGGGGCCTGGGGTACTTACGCCCAGGGCCCCCCTTTTAATCCGGCTCTGACCATATGGCACATGATAGTAAAAGCAAATCGTGCTAGGAGTATGAAGAATGGTACTGTCAATGTTTTGGAATAAGTTTGCAAGTCATGTCACTTCCTACAGCTCAAGAAGGATTTGACGTTTGCCGGCTGTTGATTTTTCAAGTGCGCTCATTCATATTTTCTGTGTACGTATTTAAATGATTTGGGTTAAAATCTGTAGAATATAAAGCACAGTGTGTTTTCATTGACCTAATATGCCCTTCCACTCACACAGGACATTACAGTCAGCCGGCTGCGTGCCTTTGGCTCCTTGCTTTATTTGGCACAGGTAAATCTAAGCCTTAAAAACCTGCATTTTCCACGTACTCTCTTTCCACTAACTATTAACTTAATAAACTGTTGAGAGGAAGTGTTCAGTAAAGTGTAATACTTTGATGTAAACGAACAGACACCTTAACTGTATCTATATCTGCAATTTAAAATTTAAGGGGTAATTCAGACCTGAACGCACGCTAGCTTTTTTCGCTGCGCTGCGATCAGGTCAGAACTGCGCATGCGTATGCACCACAATGCACAGGCGCGCCGCTTGGGTACAAAGCGGATCGTTGCTGTACAATGGGTTTTACGAAGAATCCATTCGCACAGCCGATCGCAAAGGTGATTGACAGGAAGAAGACATTTGTGGGTGGCAACTGACCGTTTTCTGGGAGTGGTTGGAAAAACGCAGGCGTGTCCAAACGTTTGCAGGGTGGGTGTCTGACATCAATTCTGGTCCCGGACAGGTTGAAGTGATCGCGGAGTCCTGGGCTACTCAGAAACTGCAAAAGATCTTTTTGTACCGCTCGGCTGCACATGCGTTCCCACACTAGCACAGCTAAAATACACTCCCCTGTAGGTGGCGACTATCTGTTTGCAGCGCTGCAAAAACCTGCTAGCGAGCGATCAGGTCTGAATTAGGCCCCTAGATCACAAGTTACAGCAATTAGGATAATCAATCTGCAACGGTAAATTCACCAAATTTGCATGTACAGTTTGGACTCAGAATGACATGTGTGACATTTGCCTCATTTGCCAATGGATATTTCACAAAATGTAATTTTGTGCTGCATACAACATATTGTGGGTGAAGGGTTAAAAACAGCATCTAAATGACTATATATAATACTCCTTTCACATCGCACAAATAACCCGGTATCGACCTGGCATATTGCCGGGTCGACACGGGTCAGTGTGCGGTGTGAAAGCACCAAGTCCAAATTCCTGGGTCGCCTGACCCGGTAATTCAACCCGGGTAATAAGCAGTGTTATTCCCGGGTTGAATATCGGGTCAGTGGCTGTGTAAACGGATTCCGGGACCCGTTTACTAGATAGGAAGAGGTGGCAAGGAGATGAGCTAATCTCCCAGCGTCACCTCCGCCCCCACTGCTGGCTGGGCCCCCCCTGCCGCTATGGCAACCGACCCGGCATATTGCCGGGTCGGACAGCCAGACAAAAGGGGTAGGAGAGTCTCCAATGCCGGATCCCACCCGGGAAGGACCCGTTTCCAATTCCCAGGTGGGATCCGGCATTGGAGATGTGAAAGGGGTATAAGAGTGTTGTGCATTGTGTAAAGTTAAGTTGTCGTGTTTTCTTTCTGAAATGTTGGCAGGTGAATTATCAGATTTTTTAGTGGAAGTCTATATATAGCCATGTATTCTGTTTCTCTCTGAGCCAGAAAGTTCTAGGGTATGGGTAGTGGCATTACAAGCCAGGTGTGGGGGGTGCTCGACTATTTGCATGTTGACCTTTTGATCAAGTCAACCTTCTAACCCTGTTTTCCTATGTCATTGTCGATCATTTAATTGTCAACTTTCTGACCCTGTTGCCCTACTGACTATTGACCATCTGATGTTGACCTATTGACTATCTATTTACTGTCTATCTTCCATCTGGATACCGTTGAGTTTGGGCTCAAACCAGGAGATACTGGAGAATGGTCTTTTGCTCCCTGCCAGCTGGATGATATTAAAAGATCCTACAGTGGGACACTGTCCAGGCCTTGGAGGAGTTAGGCTGCTAGACTAGGGAGTCCCATCTGCAGTACATTGCACCTGAGATTGCTGTGACTGTCATCAGTCAAAACTTTGGGGTCTAAAATGCAGCCTCCTCCCAGGAACACCATGTGGTTAAGATTTGAACTAGGAGACTTGTGAATAAAACTGGTGATTGTTTTAAAGGCCATTTAGTGTGATATATCGGGGTAAATTTACTAAAATTCATGTTTCTGTTTAATTTTGCTGAGATTAATCTCAGATGAAATTGACCGTATTTTTTTGCAACTTTTTGAAACCAAACTCAGTAATTTACTAAATTACAGCGTTTGTGTATTTTGAGTTTTCCTAAAGGTATATTTCCAGCCGCATTGTGTTATTCTAGCCGAACATGGGGGGTAAATCAGATCTGATCGCAGCAGCAAATTTGTTAGCTAATGGACAAAACCATGTGCACTGCAGTGTGGACAGATATACATATAACACGTGCAGAGAGTGTTAGATTTGGGTGGGTTATATTGTTTCTGTGCAGGGTAAATACTGGCTGCTTTATTCTTGCACTGCAATGTTGATTTCAGTTTGAACACACCCCACCCAAGTCTAACTCTCTCTGCACGTTATATCTGCCCCCCCCCCCCTGCAGTGCACATGGTTTTGCCCATTAGCTAACAAATCTTCTGCAATCAGATCTGAATAAGGCCCATGGATGCTTTGCTGCATGATTCATGTTTTTTCAATTGCGGCCGCGTTAACACTTGTACTTTTGTTTTCGTCACTCATGCATGATTAGTTGTGTTGAATATGTAGGAATGTCAAAGCACAAACTGTCCAAAACCCGTGGGTTTATATAGTGGAGAGGTGAGAGGTTGTGGTCTGAGTAGTAATTTATTTATTATTTATTTATTTATCACCAATTATTTATATAGCGCGCGCACATTCCGCAGCGCTTTACAGAGACTATTTGGTCATTCACATCAGTCCCTGCCCCAGTGGTGCTTACAATCTATATTCCCTATCACATGTACACACAGACACATTCACACTACGGTTAATTTTGTTGGGAGTCAATTAACCTACCAGCATATTTTTGGATTGCGGGAGGAAACCGGAGTACCCACAGGAAACCCATGCAAGTATGGGGAGAATATACAAACTCCGCAAAATTAGGGCCATGGTGGGAATCAAACCCATGACCTCAGTGCTGTGAGGCAGTAATGCTAACCATTACACCATCCATACTGCCCCAGTTGGTGAGTTATTTTTATTATGGAGTTTGTTTAGAGATTTCTGAGTGCTGTACTGTGTTTGTAAGTTGTATTAACATTCTTGTAGTCTTGTCGTTTAGTAATTTAGCAGTTTTTTGTCCTTGTAATTTTTTCCCCAAGTCTTTTGTCAGTATTTCTGTGTGTGTGTGTGTGTGTGTGTGTGTGTGTGTGTGTGTGTGTGTGTGTGTGTGTGTGTGTGTGTGGTGTGTGCTGTGTAGAGGTAGTGGTGTCTTTATTTTTTAGTGTTCAGTGTTGTTTGTGCCAAGTATGTCCCAGTCTGAGGTGAGTAAGGTGGAGGAGGTTTGTGAGAGGGGGAGGGGAGTGAGGTGAAAGAGGTTATTGAGAGGGGGGCTGTTAGTGAGGTGGAGGAAGTTAGTGAGGGAGAAGTGGTGGCAGAGGGGGCTGCAGATTTTTATTCTGAGGGTGATGTAGCTCCGCCGTAACGTACCACAACCAGACGTGCCGCAATGTCAAATTCACATTTGTTGAGATCGTGGCTTTGGTTCGCAAGATTATGATGCATTATCTTCAGCTATTCAGGCCACAGTCTGCAATGGTGTCGACCCGCAAAAAAGGCATTTTGTGGAAGAAAGTTGTGGCTGCTGTAAACAGTGAGGGCTTGGTCAAGTGCACAGAGGACACATGCAGAAAAAGGTTTTATGATCTCAAGTGCCATGTCAAGCCAAAAATGGCCAAGGAGGCCAAGTCATCACACCAAAAAGGAGGTGGCCATTCATTTGTGGCATCATACTTGGAATATGAAGAGCCCATGCAGATCTTTATTCCTCCAGAAGTGGTGAGGGCAATGTCTGTTGCGGATTCTGATCGGCCCAAGAAGGGTGGCAAGTGTGTTTGTTATTCCATTTTTGAGGTGTTGTAATCTGTAACTTTTTTTTATGAATTATAATTCCGTATGCTTTTGGGTCATCTTTTTTTAATTTTAATTTCTGAAGGTAAAAAGTTACTGGGTATGTGTGTCATTGCTGTATTGTTTCCAAAGTGCTTTTCTGTTTTGTTTTTGTTTTTTTGTTTTTTGTGGTGAAGCATTAAGAATTTTAGTTACATACTGTTGTAATGTATTGTTGCCTACATACCAATACTGTATTGATCATTGTATGGGCCTTGAGCCTGTGCGCCTTATTGTTGATCTGTCACAAGACTGACATCTATGTTGCCAATGGGTTTTTGTGCCAGATTTTTTATTTTATTTGTTTGCTTTGCTGTTTCAGTTAGTGCCTTCATCTATGTACTGTGACCCCTTACGCTCCAATTTAGCTTTACTTTGTAGTACACCAACATCAACTCATACCAGGTTTGTGTTGTTTGTCTGCATTTCAGTATTGTAAAGTGTCTGGGCTAAATCATTTATTTGTATTTTGTTGTTGGCTCATGGTGTTTTTTTTTATTAGACATGAATTGAGAGTGTGCAGATTTAATTTTGCATCTGTCTTGTTTTAAATATGCATTGTATGTTGTTGTTTTTTAGATGTGTGGTTGACATGTGTTGTGTGAAAATGACGTCGAACTTATTTTTGAAAAAATAATTATTTATCCAAACATATAAGTACAGCAAACAACAGTTGTGTCAGCAATATTTGCTTGTATTTTTTAGAAATAAATCAAAGTTGTTTACCATTATAACAATGTCAAGACCACAACCTCTCCACTAGATTTAATCAAATGTTACATATCAATTTTCAGTTAGCCAAAAGTCCAGAACAACAGTGGTTCGTGTCCCCACTCAGCCTGAAGCTGAGGATGATGGCGAAGCTGGTAAGTACATTAGCTTTGGGTTTTTACCACCAAAAAATTGTGTAAAATTATTAATTTGTCCATATTTTGTAGGTCCATCCACACACTCCAAGGAATCGCAAGTCGAATGTGTCAGGCAGGCCAACACACATGTCAACAACACAGAAACAGAAGTCGGCTGTCACAAGCATGCCACATGGTTCCCCACTGTGACGCCACAGAGGTGTCATCCAGGCCACCACTACAACTTCTGCGCAGTCCCACGGCAATTTCACCACACTAACTGCAGCTGCCTGGTGAGTAAAAGATGAGTAAAATTAAGACAAACACTTTAGGACACATACGCTCACAGGGATGCCCTTAATTTGCCACCTGTCAGAATTCCCGCGTACAGGATACCGATGCCGGAATTTTGACAGGCGACAAAGCTGACAGATGGAATATCCGTGCACCAGGACTATTCCCACTTGTGGGTGTCCATGACACCCATAGAGTCATAATAGATCGTGGAGCGAGCACAGCAAGTCCACGAGGGGTCTCTTAGCGCTCACTAGTGATGGCCATCGGTGGGTTATATCACCATCGATAGTAACATTCATGAATAACCTCAATGGTGTAAAACCATCTGTAAAGTAACCATCGATGGTAAAAGTATTCAATATCAGTCATAGACCATCAATGAATTTGAATCATTGATGATCGATGGCCATCCCTAAGCAGAACCCAGAATTCATAAAGGGGCACTAATCTGCATAAACCACCCAGAACTACTTCATGTTCACACTAATTTGCATAATGTTGACTTCTATCATAATAAAGATTTCTTTGATAACGACAGACAGTGCGCAACACTAGGATTCTATAAAAATGAAAGACCAGCTAGAGGCTTGTGAGGTAACCTTTCTTAGTTAGCTTTGCTGGTTTAAGACTGTTTACAAGAGAACCGTCAATGGTCTCACTTACAGATCATCCCAGCATAGTTGGGGAAAAAAATAGATAAACAAAGAGTGGCTCTATGTACCATAGATGTTAAATAAAACATTGGTTCTCCACTCTCAATAGCATAAAATAGGGATGGCCATTGGTGGATAATCAATCGATGGTATAAAACCATATGTAAATGAACCACAGTCAATCAATAGTACCATTCATAAATAACCTTAATGGTTTGAAACCATTTGTAAGGGAATCATGCATTAAGGTACAATGAAATGTGGGCCAATCAGAGTCTTGGGGTGTGGCTTCATGGGTGTTATGGGGCAGGAATAAGCACCATGCCCTGACACATTGAGGAGAAAAAAATATATTCAGTAACACTGAACCATCAATGGCGGGAAACCATATGGTTGTCCCCATCGATGGTGAAATTATTTAACATCGGTCATAAAACATCAATGGTCAATGGCCATCTCTAATCGAGAGTGGAGAACCAATGTTCGATTCAACATCTATGGTAAACAGAGCCACACTTTGTTTATCTATTTTTCCAACTGCTGCTAGGACCATCTGTAGGTGAGACCATTGACGGTTTTCCAATAAACTGTCTTAAACCAGCAACACTAACCAAGAAAGGTTAACTCACAAACCTTTAGCTGGCCTTACATTTTTATAGAACCCTAGTGTTGAGCACTGTCTATCTTTATCATGGAGATCTTTATTATGGTAAAAGTCAACTTTATGCAAATTACTATGAATATTAAGTGCCTCAAGGTGGTTTATGCAGATTAGTCCCCGTTTATGAATTCTGAGTTCCGCTTAGGGATGGCCATCGATGGTTTGAAATATTTGATGGATTATGACCGATGTTGAATACCTTCACCATCGATGGGGTGCCATACCTTCACCAACCAGATGGTTTCCCGCCATTGATGGTTCAGTGCTACTAAAAAAAAATTCTCCTCAAAGTGTCAGGTCACCGAGCTTAGTCCCACCCCCTTACACATATGAAGCCATACCCCCAGGCCCTGATTTGCCCACATTTCATTGTATGATAATGCATGGGTGACCATCAATTGGTAAAACCATCGATGGTTCCCTTAAAAAAGGGATTAACCATTAAGCTTATCCATCAATGGTACCATTGATCGGCTATGGTTAGCTTACATATGGTTTTACACCATCAATGGATAACCCAACAATGGCCATCTCTATTTTATGTTATTGAGAGTGGAGAACCAATGTTTTATTCAACATCTATTTTACACTCTTTGTTTATTTATTTTTCCAACTGTTGCTGGAACCATCTTTAGGTGAGACTATTGACAGTTCTCACATAAACAGTCTTAAACCAACAAAGCTAACCAAGATAGGTCAACTCACATACCTCTAGTCTTAAATTTTTCCTACTGTCTATCTTTATCATGGAGATCTTTATTATGTTAGAAGTCAACTTTATGCAAATTACTATGAATATTATTGGACAACATTTCATTGTACAGTAATGCATGAGTGACCATCGATGTGTAAAACTATTGATGGTTACCTCAAAGATGGTTCCACACCATTGAGGTTATCCATCAATGATACTATTGGTGGTGACTATCGATGGAAAACCCACCGATGGCCATCCCTAGTTCTGCTATTAGCCAAACACTGACTCTACATTGGCTGGCTATTGATGGTTAACAACCAATAGTAGATGGTTGTGTCATTGAGATTGGAGACCCAATGGTGCACAGTCCTCCAATGCTTTTCCACTTGGTCTTTGGACACAGACCGGCCCCCTAGTTATGATTGGTCCACAGTCACCTGATTAATACAGCAGTGATTTCTCTGCTGTTTATTGTTTTATGCTATTGAGAGTCGAGAACCAATGTTTTATTCAACATCTAAGGTACACAGAGCCACTCTTTGTTTATCTATTTTTCCAACTGTTGCCGAGACCATAAGTAGGTGAGACCATTGACAGCTCTCCTATAAACAGTCTTAAACCAGCAAAGCTAAACAACAAAGGTCAACACACAAGCCTCTGGCTGGCCTTACATTTTTATAGAATCCTAGTGTTGAGTACTGTCTATCTTTACAGGGAGATCTTTATTATGATAAAAGTCAACTTTATGCAAATTACTATGAATATTAAGTGCTTCTGGGTGGTTTATGCAGATTAGTACCCCTAATTCTGCTTAAGGATGACCATCGACCGTCAATGATTCAAAATCATGGATGGCATATGACCGATGTTGAATGCTTTCACCATCAATGGGGAGAACCAGAAGGTTTCCCACCATTGATGGTTCAGTGGTATCAATTTTCCCCCCTCAAAGTATCAGGGCACATAGCTTAGCCACACCCCCGGACTCTGATTGGCCCACATTTCATTGCACAATAATGCATGGGTGACCATCGATGGGTAAAACCATCGACTGTTACCTTACTGATGGTTTTACACCGTTGAGGTTATTAATTAATGGTACCATCGATGGTGACCATCTATGAATAACCTACCGATGACCATCCCTACTGTACCTTGAAAATGTTTTTCTATTAGTTGCTGCCTTACCTCCCTCCATACATCTGTACTCCAACTGTCGCCAGATGGTACTAACTCCTCTACTTGCTGACTGTTTTCTTCAGTGTCATGTGGCAGATGTTGTTGCAAACACATGTTATGAAGAAACAGCAGCAGAACACAATTCTAGTCACCTTTAAGGGGCTAAAGGCTAGCAGACTTATCCAGACACCGAAACCAAGCTTTCAGCACACCAAAACATATTTCTATCACTGTCCAAGTGACCTTATGTGCATAATTGTAATTGTGTTCAGCAGGGGAATCAGTAGCCAAGGGAAACAGCCATACCTCCCATCACCTGAACACATAGATATTACAGAATGTAAAGTAGATATACAATAACATATTGGTTACATAAAGTAGTGGATATTGTGTCTGCATTACAAAAGCCACACATATAGTTACATACACGACAGCCAACCATCTGGCATTTGTCTGTCTTCAAATTTTTCATAGAGGGATGACTGACTGAGAATGATTTAATCATTACATCTACCAGAGTAACCCGCAACAACACTCATATTTTTAAGTTTTGCATCACAAACCCCCTGGACATTAGTAGATTGGTCTTGATGTCTATTAGTATATACGTACTGCCTGCCCCTAAGTGGTGTCAGCTGTACATGTGTGCAATCTATTGCACCTAGCACATTGGGCATGCTAGCGATGCGATAGAATGCTAGCTTGACTGCATGCCACTGTGACTCCTGGCTAAAGAAGCAAATAGAGGCATCTATGTGGAGTTGCAAAGCATCAAACACCTGTGTAAGAAAGTGAAAAATGGTGGGGGTTAGATCCCTATAACTGGCAGAGACAGTGTGAAAGCTTTCAGGAGTCTTACAGTGCAAGCATCTGTATGTGGGTGTAAGGCATTCATCACCTGTACTAAATATTTTGAAAAGGTAGAATGTGTGATCCCAATAACTGCGCCAGACACAGACTAAAAGCTTCCAGTAGCCAGAAAGTGCAACACAGCCAGGAGTTTATGCAGGCCTGAGACAGAGCTAAAGTGTGCTGTCTCAGGGTCTAGGTCCGTTTGACAAGGTCATACAGATGGAAAATGTTATTTCTGATGAGCCGGAACATCTATATGACCTGGTCATCGGCCAATGCATTTAAGTTCAAACGTCATCTAAATAAATGAGACCTGCGTAGCGTCCACAGTACCTGCACAACCTGCTAACCATGTTCAGTTTCCTGCCCCTGGTTTCTTCCAGATTGGTGGTATAGTCTCAGGAATCCCACAGCACCCAGCAGTTCACTGCATCACAGCACTGAAGCATTTTTGAGAGTGAATAATGTTCCTATTTCCCTTTTAAAGGCATCAAAATGCAGGTGTGATTAATGGGTAAGTTGACACACAGGTTAAACACGCCAGGCCAAAACAGTTCTATTTAAAGTTGTATTTCTTTTTGAATCACGCCCTTTTGTGGCCATATTTAAGCTTTTATGTTTGCGTTTACAAGTATGAATCCTTGGTAAATTCCCGTGTTGTATGAAATCACAGCCGCATTTGACCGATGGTCTATTGATCGTATTTATGTTGGCGACAGTGAAAAACAATATGAATTAGCCCAACACTGCTGTGTTTACTGTTTAGTAAATTATCGAGATGCATATTCGGCTGAAAATGCAATCTTGATTCAAGTCGGGAGCCTAGCAAATTTCCACTGTTGTTTTGTATTGTATCTTAAATTATGTTAAAGATATAGTTGTATCTCCATGTTGTCTTGCCTATGCGATCCATGAACTCAGGGCCAGGTTAACAATAAGGCGGGTGGAGTTGCCTCTCCAGGCCCCACATTGAAAATAGGCCCACATGATCCCCTGCAGTGCAGCCAGTGAAGACAGGAAAAAAAATCCTGTCACCATCAAGAGCTCATCTCGCTAACCTACCGGCTGCCCTAAGTAATATCACTCATTCACCTCCACCATGAACTGGCCAGCTGAAGTCCTGACCACCCCACGGCCTGTCTGAATAAACTTGCCTGCCCCAAATCTGCCTCAGGATCTGCCCCTGGACCTGTCTGAAGCTCTGCCCCATACCCATCCACAGCTCCGCCCCATAACACCTAAAGCTCCACTTCTGGCTTGTCCAAAGTTATCGCTAATCATTCTGGCCACTTCCCATGACAATCAGATGCGGGATGAAAGAGGGAAAGAGCCTAGGGAAGGATGCTGCTGTCTGTGAGGAAAACCAGGACCGTGGATGTAGTGAATTTCAGAGCGGAGCAAGTGTGTGACACCCAGAGAGATGCGGTGCACAGCAGGCTCAAGGGTCACTCTCTCCCCCTATTTCAGTAATTGGTGTCTGTGTCAGTAAGTTTATCTGTATTGTTTGTGTGTCAGTAAGTAGTGTCTGTCAGTAAGTGGTGTCTGTGTCAGTAAATTTATTTGTGTTGTATGTGTGTCAGTAAGTAGTGTCTATGTTAGAAAGTGTGTGTGTCAGTAACTAATATTGGTCAGTAAGTGATATCTGTGTCAGTAAGTGTATTTGTTCAGTAAGTGGTATCTGTCGTGTGTGTATGTCAGTAAGGGGTGTCTGTCAATAAGTATGTATATGCCAATAAGTGTTGTCTATGTCAGTAAGTGTGATTTTGTCAGTAAGTGGTGTTTATATGACAGTAAGGCGTATCTGTGTCAGTAAGTTGTATCAGTGTCAGTAAGGGGTGTCTATCAGTATATATGTATGTGCAAATAAGTAATGTCTGTATTGATAAGGGTTATCTGTCAGTCAGTGTTGTCTGTCAATAAGCATTTGTATCAATAAGATGTGTCTGTGTTTATGTCATTAAGTGGAATCTGTCAATAAGGGGTACCTCTCAGTAAGTGGTATATGTATCAATAAGTGTGTGTGTAAGTGTTTGTTTCAGTAAGATGTGTCACTAAGTGTGTCAGTAAGAGGTATCTGTCAGTAAAGGGTGACATTTAATGTGTTTGTGACAGTAAGAGGTGTCTGTGTCCGAAAGCGGTGTCTGTGTAGGTAAGTGGTGTGTGTGCCAGTAAGTGGTGTCTCTGTCAGTGTGTGTTTCAGTACAGTGTGTTAGTATGTGGATGTGTCAGTAAATATATGTGCAAGTAAGTGTGTCTTAGGAGAATTTCTAACAGATTGATGTTGAACGTTAATACAATATTTGATATATTCGTGTTGAGTGTGTCACAAAAGATTTTCAAGCTCTCTTGGCCCCCCGTCTAGATAAAAAATATATCATCAATAAAACAAATCCAAAGTGGAATGTTTTTCTTGTAAGTGTTGTTTTGCCATATCACTTGGTCTTCCCACCATCCCATAAAAAGATTTGCGTATGCCGGTGCAAATTTAGTGCCCATCGCTGTTCCTCTTTTTTGTACATACTGTAGAGCCTAATTCAGATCTGTTTGCAGCAGCAAATTTGTTAGCTAATGGGCAAAACCATGTGCACTACAGGTGGGGCAGCTATAACATTTGCAGAGAGAGTTAGATTTGGGTGGGTTATTTTGTTTCTGTGCATGGTAAATACTGGCTGATTTATTTTTACACTGCAATTAGATTTCAGTTTGAACACACCACACCCAAATCTAACTCTCTCTGCACATATTATATCTGCCCCCGCTGCAGTGCATATAGTTTTGCCCATTAGCTAACAAATTTGCTGCAGTGATCAGATCTGAATTACTGTAGGCCCATAGTACTGGTTCTTAAACGGCCCATAGTAGTGGTTCTTAAACCAGAAGAAGTTGTTTTCCAAAATAAAAGAAATGGACTCCTTTATAAAATCCAATTTATTTTCATCTATTTCTTTGTTATTTTTCCTAAAGGAATAAAATTATAGGTAGTACAGAGATATAGCGCTTCTGTAGGGATTTGTTATCTCATGTAATCTTAGGTGCAGCTTGAACCCTAACAAGGGTACCCTACACTTGTGCATAGTAATGAGTAAATTATGGATGTGGGTTCTAGTGCTCTCACAGATTTGATAGGTGTGGAAGGTTAATGTTTAATGAATATTACAATGTAACAATAATGCACATATTAAATAAAAGAAAAACGTGGTACAGAATATTAAGGTGCAGTGCAACACTGAGAATTAGTAGCTGTATAAATGCATAGGTAAATTAATTCAATAGGATTTTATTATGTTGCCAGTCCAAAAGGAATTAACACATGAGGGATTGGATTCTGTTAAACTGAGGAGAAATAATATCTCCTTTAAGATAGCAAGTTCTGAAAAGGGCAATATCTTATTCCAATCGTATGATTATTGTTATAATTGCTGAGTCCCGGAAGTGAAATTGATGAAATAAAAAAACAAACAAATGCGAGTTGATCGCTAGCTGCATTCGTTCGCTGTGCAGCGATGAGGCAAAAAACTGCCCATGCGTATGCGGCGCAATGCGCACGCGCAATGTACTATTACAACAAACGATGTAGTTTCACACAAGGTCTAGCGAAGCTTTTCAGTCGCACTGCTGGCCGCAGAGTGATTGACATGAAGTGGGCGTTTCTGAGTGTCAACTGACCGTTTTCAGGCAGGCGTGCCAGGAAAAATGCAGGCGGTAGTGTGCAGTTGTGGAGAGCTTAGATCTAGCAGGAGCAGGCAACAAAAAATGGGTATGTGAGAAATAGAGAATGAGGGGACTAGAGAAGATTAAGTGATCCTTAAAGGACTTGTAATATAAGAAGCTTTCCTCAACAGGTCCAGGGCAGAGAAAACACCTCCTCAGTTATTGGAATTGTAGTAACTGCAGGGTTGACAGCACAATCACTTATGCTGTCTCAATGTTGGACAGTAATAACAGATTCAGTGGAGTGACACAGCAACTGAGCAGCCCCAGCAGCGTGGATTGTCAGCCCAGGTTAAAGTTATCTGGTAGCTGCCAGCTCAGGAGTGTGGAGTGAGGGGTGTCCAAGGCTGCTGCTGTAAGGTGCCTAGCCACAAACACGACCCACACCTGCAATTGGAGAAGCAGGGGGTTGTGTCACAGCCTTTATTACAGTGGTGTCGTGGGGCTGTAGAGAGGAATGGAGGCTTTATGATGGCATGGCTTTACACAGGTGCCATGGGACCAGAGCAGTCAGAGCAGCGGGGAGCGTTAGTCTGGGGCAGCGGGATGCCGGACCGCCATGTCACTCACCACTGTCCGGGGAAAGGTAAGGTGCGGCTCTGTGAGTCCCGAAGTCGCAGCTGAGTAGTGGGAGTGTGTGGGGAGAGGGGTCTAAAAGCTGGCGCCCAGTGTGTCTCAAAAAAGGGAGAAGAAAGAAGGCTCTTGTGTGGGCGCACTCTTATTTAATTGAAATAACTTACAATATTTATCAAGTTATTCATAAGAAATGCTGATAAAACATAACTTTATTGCGATATTCTTTAAGATCAGTGTAATTGCCCATTATAGAAAATATGATCCAAAGTAAGTTCTGTGCACATTGGGTTGAATTGTGAAAAATATGGTAAAATGCTCTGGTCCTGCCTCAGAAAATGAGATAAGAAAGGTTGTAGACACTTCACAGTCGTACATCCATTTCGACCCGACCAGTACAGACAATCTGTATTAATGAAACCAATATATGGTCAATTGAATGGTAAATTCGTCAAGGTCAAAACTTATAAACAAAACAGATTAAGATTAAGACCCAGGAAGTGAGCCAGCCCTACGGGGCGAAACGCGTTTTCTAATCCAGTTACAGCGGGTCTATCGGTCCTAGCCGCAGCACAGGAAACTGCACTTTATTCCTGAGCACACTCAGGTCAGGTACTCCTACCATTTGGTTACAACGGATCTATTGATCTCAGCCGCAGCACATGATAGTGCATTCTTATTTTTCATTTTTTGTTTGCTTTAATTCAGTTCTATGTATAAATATCTATGATCTGTTTTTTCATTACTGCTATCATGTTTGGCCACAGCAAATCGGTCGCTTCTAGCTGCAGCATATAAAAAATATATATATTTAAATGCAATCAAATTCAGACCTTTTATATGATTTGTATTTGTATCTTTTAGAGATTTACTCTGTATTCTATGTGACTTCTGTTTTGAGCTGGTTCATCCTTTCCGGCTGCAGCACTTTTGTGATTGCATCTCTAATAACGAACACACCTGTGTTTAATCTCATGGAGTCTTGACAGGCCTGATTATAATTAACATTGGAAGTGTGTTGTCTTCTTTTGACTGTTCAGTTATCCACAATAATGGTTTTGACCTTTTCCCATGTGTATGGGCATTCTGGATAGCTGACCAAGATTAAACATCTTCATGTTACTGATAAGTCTAAACAAACCTGTGAGGTCTCTATTTTTCACCAATTTTCTTTTCCATGGACTCTCATCCATGATCCAGGGGCTCAATACCACAGTTGTGGGATTTGATGTCCCCTGTCTAACATAGAAAGCAGATCCACACTTTACTCTTGTGACCAATCAGTCACATCCTCTTATTTTAGGTGCACTCTCATTGGAGTCTGACCCACTTTCTCTACTATCAAACCACACTGCTAATGCCCGATCTCGTCCGATCTTGGAAGCGAAACAGTGTTGGGCTGGGTCAGTACCTGAGGAGGAGACTCACAGGGAATACCCAGTGTTGTAGAGTATCAATCATTTCATATGATGTGTGGTATGTGACATCAACAGCAGCATCACCACTTATTTCTAATTTTCATTAACTTTCTCCTGAGATTGTGTATAGTTCAATCTGAAGAACTAACATTAGTCCTCAAAATACATACATAGATACAGGTCCTTGTAATATATTTGTGCAGTTTCCTGACAAACAGAATGAACCTTAATCTGTTTTGTTTATAAGTTTTGACCTTGACGAACTTACCATTCAATTGACCATATATTGGTTTCATTAATACAGATTGTCTGTACTGGTCGGGTCGAAATGGATGTACGACTGTGAAGTGTCTACAACCTTTCTTATCTCATTTTCTGAGGCAGGACCAGAACATTTTACCATATTTTTCACAATTCAACCCAATGTGCACAGAACTTACTTTGGATCATATTTTCTATAATGGGCAATTACACTGATCTTAAAGAATATCGCAATAAAGTTATGTTTTATCAGCATTTCTTATGAATAACTTGATAAATATTGTAAGTTATTTCAATTAAATAAGAGTGCGCCCACACAAGAACCTTCTTTCTTCTCCCTTTTTTGACATATGTTTTTTCTGGCTCTGGGCGCACCACCAAACTGGACATAGATTTGAGAATTTATGTATAAAATCGTCCAATCTTGGTTTTTCTCAGATTAAATGTGTATCCCTATATGACCAGTGCCGGGTCACCCCTTTTTTTTTGTTTAGCCCAGTGTGTCTCTCCAGACTCCTGGATTCCAGTGTATACGGAGTGGTGGAGAGCCGGGAAACTGCAGCCTCTTGCCCACCACTAGCTCCGGTGCCCTTGGATAGGAAATGCGGGCACTGATCCCTGTGATGATTGGCAGAATCACCAGTTGGTCAGTGGAAGTGGAGAGCTCAGCTAAAACACGGCCTTTTGCTAGGTCCGCCCACCGGAAGTTCCTATAAGCTTCTTTTAAGACTGATGTGAATGAAACAATGTGTTGTAAGCAGGGCCGTTGAGAGCAATGCCGGGCCCTGGTAAAGGCCTAGGGGCGTGGCTTAGTAAGTGGGTGTGACTATGCCCTTTAGTATAAAAATAAGTGAATAATAAAATAGTTGGGGGGCCGCTGAGCGTGCTCCTCAAGGGGGGATGCCATTTTAACATAGAGGGGTGCCTTTTTAACATAGGGGTGCAGGGGGGATGGGACCCGCTTCCTACCTCATTTGATCTGGAAGCGGGTCTCTCATCCCCGACCAGCTCCATCTTCCCAGTGATATTTGAGAAGATGACGCTGGCCACTAGAGAGCAAAGACTTTCTATGCTTTCTATGTGCAATGCCATCTTCCCGAAGATATTACTGGGTGGAGTACAGTACTTATGTCATTGGTGGGGTGGTCAGTGGAGCCGCCCCCCCCCCCCTCCCACACATCTCCCGGGCCCCTCCAGCAGCCTGGGCTCGGGTAATTTGTACCTGCTCCCATTGCCTCTTGGCACCACTGGCTGTAAGCACTGTATAAGTTGGAGCTATATAAATAAGTATAAAGTAGGAATGAAAAACAAAAAAAGATTGCACTGCCTTTGCTTGTGTTGCAGTATTAATAAACAGCATTATCTGGAACGCAAACTGTCAGGAACTTATATTTAGGAAACATAGCCTCTGGAATTAGAATTTCTCTGAAAAGCAGTGATGAGATGAAAAGGAAGATTGCAGATGGTTTGGATATCTTCATCAAACAGAGGGAAATAGGAATAAAAGAACTAATTTTATTTCACATTTCCCAACTCTAAAGACACACAGCTGGAGTCTTCTATGGGCATAATTATTGGACAAAAAATATGAATGGTTCAGAAAATGAAGTTCATCAAATACTTTTAAAGCAATATATACAATATAATTCAGGTGTGCCTTTACTACATATAGATATAAAATACTGTACTTAAAGCATTGTACAATGTTATCTTTTTGTTGGCTGTACAATATATGAATAAAACGTGTGTGCATGATGAATTGCAGTCACTGATCCATTAAATTTCCCAGGAGCACCATAACCTGCATTTATTTGGCAGTATAGTGTCCCATTAGTACTTAAACTGCGGCTGCAGAGGAATCCTTTATCCTCTTTGGCTATAACTGGAAAAAATGTAAATTATATACATGCCAATATACAGTACTACTAGTGTCAGGTGTATACAGGCAGTAGCAGCCCTTGCAGATGTTATAGGGCAGTGTAGGATGACCCTCCTGGCTGTATATTTCCCAAATTGCATAGACACTGCTGTCCTCGGCTTGCATTATTCTTGACACATGTCAAAATGGTAATTACATAGTCTCATCTATAGAGATAGAAGAGTACTTACTGCCGGTGTTGGGGGACCCTTCCAGCCTTTGGAGTAACTGCAAACTCTGCCCTGGTGTTGTCCTATTCAAACTAAATACATTAAAAAAAGAAAAATTCCTTCAGCAAGATGATGGAATGCTATCCGGTCCAGGTGTGTACAATTTTTCTAAAGACAACCTCCTCTGGAGAGATATGTTTAATGAGTATGCAGTAGTTCTATAGGAGGCTGTTAGCTGAGGGAGTGATTAGGAATGAGACGTTGTTCTATGTTTGAGTGTAGTGATACTCGCATTGAGAGAGGAGGTTGCAGGAAGAGGAAAAGAGTTATTGGAAAAGTTACCTGGTTATTTCCCTCCTTGATAGAGAGGATTCTTCTTCAAGAGCTTTTTGCTGTGAGTTTAGAAGCTAACACTGTGTTCGTTTCATATAATCATCATTCATAAAACTTGAGGACAGTATTAAAGTTTATGATTATGATCTGTCCCAGCATTGTTTGTTCCAGACACTGATAGATCACATGTAAGAAAAATTTCCTATCTCACTTTGTGGACATACACCAATGCTCCTATGAGTTTGGCACTGTGCCACTATAATATTATAGCAGCCAGTGGGGTTGGAGAATAATTTACTCTGTTCGGAGGATTATTGTGACTTGTAGTTACCTTTTGCTTTTTGTCAGAAGTTGTGTAAAAAGCCTGTAGTAAGATTTGCTTGAGACTGTCATATGAGAGTTTTTTTTAAGTGATTTTCCAAGTAAATCATCCTTCTGTTTTTTAAGAAATTGTAGAAGTCTTGTTTGGTGAATTCATCCCATTGATATTTAAGAATACTTTCTTCAGAGACTTTGGGGCTGATTGTAGGGGAGAGTGCTTCATGAGATCCAGAGACGGCTAGGTATTACATAGGTGGATCCTTACACTGAAATGGAAAAGGGGATGGTGCAAACATTGAGTGGAAATATATATAGCGTGGGACACATCCACCTTTGGGATTATGACAGACATGAACATAACAGTATAAGGCATCCATAAGACACCCGAGATAGTGATGTATACAAAATATTCAAGAGGTCAAACATACCATGCTGTATGGTGGGGTTATTAGGAGAGAGAACGGATGCCAGGTTTTGCCACTGCCCTATTCAAAGTCTAGAAACAAAATTTAAATAGGAGAAAATGTAGGGTTCAGAACATAGACAAGAGAAAGAAGGGGGACAGTATTTTCTCCTGTGAACATGCTTAGTCTTTATCTTGGTTTCTGGCTGTTGTTTGGCATTTTGAACTTGAAACAAGAGGTAACAAAAAAAAACATCTAGAGTACAAGAACAACAAAGATAATCAACACAGAGACCGGTGAGAGAGCAGATCAATCTTGCAGGAAACATGTTATACTAAGCTCTTTCATGTTCTTATGGAAAAGATGTGGAAAGTCATGGTTGTGCTGCGGAGGTTAGATGGCACTATGGTTTACACTGGGCTTGAGACCATTTGGGCTAAGAAGTACCTTGTCTCCTACGTGAGAACTAAGCAGAAGAAAGAATCTGACCCATAAGACCAACTGTTTAAGTAACTAGATCCCTTGGAGCCAAATGTAGTAGACTGTGGGAGTCAGCGCCATTCTGGAGAATAATGCCCTTATTTATCAATGAGTGATAAATTTCACTGTGAGTGATAAATTGCACCAGCCAATCCACTCCTGTGATTTTTCAAACCCAGCCAGTGACATGGAAGTTAGGAGCTGATTCACTGGTGCAATTTATCACTCACAGTGAAATTTATCCCTCATTGACAAATAAGGGCATTAGTAACCAGATTTAAAGTTTAAAGAGAAAACCAATCATTCTGTAAAGGATTAGTGAACGCCGTGACATCACTCCGTTCTTGTATGAATACAGTAGGTTTTCTTGTGGAAATGTAGCCTTTTTGTTGAAGCTGCTATAGAATGTTGCATCTCAGCTGCAACCATTACAAGGCAATGATTTTGTACTGGTACATTAATAACTATTGTTTTCATTGTTGCTTCCACTTTGGGGGTGTTTATTTTCAATTTATGTTTTTTGGTTTTTTTTAAATATAGGAAAGGTTATTTATTATTTTTATTATTGATTGTTTATATAATACTTAGGAAATTGTCTTGGTTATGAAATTAATAGTATATTTAATAATGACACATTGAGGTGTTTTTTTGCTTATTTATGTCAATAAAGATAGCTTTTTCAATCAAAAATGTGTTTTTAATTAAAGTAAAATGTATCTTTTTACATAAGTGTGCGCGCCATGCTTTATGTATTTTGTATACAGTTTATATGCCTTCTGGGCAAGTTAATTTGGATGGTGCTGGACCACATCAGAGCTGCAAGAATTAGAATTAACTCTGAAACCAACAAAATACATAAACAGTATAGTGTAGAGCCAGCACATCAATGGAAAAGACCATTTACTGGACATGAGTCCATAATACTAAAGTGCATATTTAAAAAGTGTAAAAAAAAAAGAAAGTGTAGCGGCATAATTCATAGCAAAATCATATAGTGTAATACTCACCACTGAGACATAATGCTAGTTATTATCCCATAACAGCCAGCCCGACGGCCATTTTTTTGTTATGCCAACACCTTCATCAGGAGTGTATTCATAAATTTTATTTCTCTGACGTCCTAGTGGATGCTGGGACTCCGTAAGGACCATGGGGATATAGCGGCTCCGCAGGAGACAGGGCACAATAATAAAAGCTTTAGGATCAGGTGGTGTGCACTGGCTCCTCCCCCTATGACCCTCCTCCAAGCCTCAGTTAGATTTTTGTGCCCGACGAGAAGGGTGCAATCTAGGTGGCTCTCCTGAGCTGCTTAGAATAAAAGTTTAAGTTAGGTTTTTTATTTTCAGTGAGTCCTGCTGGCAACAGGCTCACTGCTACGAGGGACTTAGGGGATAGAAGTAAACTCACCTGCGTGCAGGATGGATTTGCTTCTTAGGCTACTGGACACCATTAGCTCCAGAGGGATCGAACACAGGCCCAGCCATGGAGTCCGGTCCCGGAGCCGTGCCGCCGACCCCCCTTGCAGATGCCGAAGTTGAAACCAGAGGTCCAGAAACAGGCGGCAGAAGACTTTCAGTCTTCATAAGGTAGCGCACAGCACTGCAGCTGTGCGCCATTGTTGTCAGCACACTTCACCAACAGTCACCAACTGTCACTGAGGGTGCAGGGCGCTGGGGGGGGCGCCCTGGGCAGCAATGTATAATACCTTTTTATGGCTAAAATACATCACATATAGCCCTTGAGGCTATATGGATGTATTTAACCCCTGCCAGATCTCACAAACTCCGGGAGAAGAGCCCGCCGAAAAGGGGGCGGGGCCTATTCTCCTCAGCACACGGCGCCATTTTCCTGCTCAGCTCTGCTGTGAGGAAGGCTCCCAGGCTCTCCCCTGCACTGCACTACAGAAACAGGGTTAAAACAGAGAGGGGGGGCACTTATTTGGCGATATGATTACATATATAAAAATGCTATAAGGGAAAACACTTGTATAAGGGGTTGTCCCTGTATAATTATAGCGTTTTTGGTGTGTGCTGGCAAACTCTCCCTCTGTCTCCCCAAAGGGCTAGTGGGGTCCTGTCCTCTATCAGAGCATTCCCTGTGTGTGTGATGTGTGTCGGTACGTGTGTGTCGACATGTAGGAGGACGATGTTGGTGAGGAGGCGGAGCAAATTGCCTGTATTGGTGATGTCACTCTCTAGGGAGTCGACACTGGAATGGATGGCTTATTTAGGAATTACGTGATAAAGTCAACACGCTGCAAGGTCGGTTGACGACATGAGACGGCCGGCAAACAAATTAGTACCTGTCCAGGCGTCTCAGACACCGTCAGGGGCTTGTAAAAACGCCCATTTACCTCAGTCGGTCGACACAGACACGGACACTGACTCCAGTGTCGACGGTGAAGAAACAAACGTATTTTCCTTTAGGGCCACACGTTTCATGTTAAGGGCAATGAAGGAGGTGTTACATATTTCTGATACTACAAGTACCACAAATAAGGGTATTATGTAGGGTGTGAATAAACTACTTGTAGTTTTTCCTGAATCAGATAAATTAAATGAAGTGTGTGATGATACGTGGGTTTCCTCCGATAGAAAATTATTGGCGGTATACCCTTTCCCGCCAGAAGTTAGGGCGAGTTGGGAAACACACCTTAGGGTGGATAAGGCGCTCACACGCTTATAAAAACAAGGGGCGTTACCGTCTCCAGATACGGCAGCCCTCAAGGAGCCAGCTGATAGGAAGCTGAAAAATATCCTAAAAGTATATACACACATACTGGTGTTATACTACGACCAGCAATCGCCTCAGCCTGGATGTGCAGCGCTGAGGGGGCTTGGTCGGATTTCCTGACTGAAAATATTGATACCCTTGACAGGGACAAGATTTTATTGACTATAGATGCATTTCTATATATGCGAGATGCGCAGAGGGATATTTGCATTCTGGCATCAAGAGTAAATGTGATGTCCATATCTGCCAGACGAAGACACGACAGTGGTCAGGTGATGCAGATTCCAGACGGCACATGGAAGTATTGCCGTATAAAGGGGCGGTCCATCGGACCTGGTGGCCATGGCAACAGCTGAAAAATCCACCTTTTGTTACCCCAAGTCACATCTCAGCAGAAAAGGACACAGTCTTTTCAGTCTCAGTCCTTTCGTCCCCATAAGGGCAGGCGGGCAAAAGGGCCAGTCATATCTGCCCAGGGGTAGAGGAAAGGGAAGAAGACTGCAGCAGGCAGCCCATTCCCAGGAACAGAAGCCCTCCACAGCTTCTGCCAAGTCCGCAGCATGACGCTGGGGCCGTACAAGCGGACTCAGGTGCGGTAGGGGGTCATCTCAAGAGTTTCAGCACGCAGGGGGCTCACTCACAAGTGGACTCCTGGATCCTACACGTAGTATCCCAGGTGTACATTGGAAATTCGAGACGTCTCCCCCTCACAAGTTCCTGAAGTCTGCTTTACCAACGTCTCCCTCCGACAGGGAGGCAGTATTGGGAACAATTCACAGGCTGTATTCCCAGCAGGTGATAATCAAAGTACCCCTTCTACAACAAGGGAAGGGGTATTATTCCACACTATATTGTGGTACTGAAGCCAGACGGCTCGGTGAGATCTGAAATATTTGAACACTTACATACAAGCGTTCAAATCAAGATGGAGTCACTCAGAGTAGTGATAGCGAACCAGGAAGAAGGGGACGATATGGTGTCACTGGATATCAGGGACGCTTACCTACATGTCCAAATTTGCCTTCTCACCAAGGGTACCTCAGGTTCGTGGTACAGAACTGTCACTATCAGTTCAGACGCTGCCGTTTGGATTGTCCACGGCACACCGGGTCTTTACCAAGGTAATGGCCGAAATGATGATTCTTCTTAAAAGAAATATGGACGCTTTCCTGATAAGGGCAAGGTCCAGAGAACAGTTGGAGGTCGGAGTAGCACTATCTTAAGTAGTTCTACGACAGCACGAGTGGATTCTAAATATTCCAAAATCGCAGTTTTTTCCGACGACACGTCTACTGTTCCTAGGGATGATTCTGGACACAGTCCAGAAAAGGATGTTTTCTCCCGGAGAAGAAAGCCAGGGAGTTATCCGAGCTAGTCAGGAACCTCCTAAAACCAGGAAAAGTATCAGTGCATCATTGCACAAGGATCCTGTGAAAAATGGTGGTTTCTTACAAAGCGATCCCATTCGGTAGATTTCACGCAAGAACCTTTCCGTGGGATCTGCTGGAAAAATGGTCCGGATCGCATCTTCAGATGCATCAGCGGATAACCCTGTCTCCAAGGACAAGGGTGTTTCTTCTGCGGTGGCTGCAGAGTGCTCATCTATGAAAGGGCCGCAGATTCGGCATTCAGGACTGGGTCCTGGTGACCACGGATGCCAGCCTGAGTGGCTGGGGAGCAGTCACACAAGGAAAAAATTTCCAGAGAGTGTGATCAAGTCTGGAGACTTCTCTCCACATAAATATACTGGAGCTAAGGGCAATTTACAATGCTCTAAGCTTAGCAAGACCTCTGCTTCAAGGTCAGCCGGTATTGATCCAGTGGGACAACATCACGGCAGTCGCCCACGTAAACAGACAGGGCGGCACAAGAAGCAGGAGGGAAATGGCAGAAACTACAAGGATTCTTCGCTGGGCGAAAAATCATGTGATAACACTCTCAGCAGTGTTCATTCCGGGAGTGGAAAACTGGGAAGCAGACTTCCTCAGCAGGCATGACCTCCACCCGGGAGAGTGGGGACTTCATCGGGAAGTCTTCCACATGATTGTAAACCGTTGGGAAAAACCAAAGGTGGACATGATGGCGTCCTGCCTGAACAAAAAACTAGACAGATATTGCGCCAGGTCAAGGGACCCTCAGGCAATAGCGGTGGACGCTCTGGTAACACTGTGGGTGTACCAGTCAGAGTATGTGTTCCCTCCTATGCCTCTCATACCAAAAGTACTGAGAATCATAAGAGGGAGATGAGTAAGAACGATACTCGTGGTTCCGGATTGGCCAAGAAGGACTTGGTACCCGAAACTTCAAGAGATGTTAACGGAAGACCCGTGGCCTCTACCTTTAAGAAAGGACCTGCTCCAGCAGGGGCCTTGTCTGTTCCAAGACTTACCGCGGCCGCGTTTGACGGCATGGCGGTTGAACGCCGGATCCTGAAAGGGCATTCCAGATGAAGTCATCCCTACCCTGGTCGAAGACAGGAAGGATGTAACCGCAAAACATTTTCACCGCATTTGGTGAAGATATGTTGCGTGGTGTGAGGCCAAGAAGGCCCCTACAGAGGAATTCCAACTGGGTCGTTTCCTACATTTCCTGAAAACAGGACTGTCTATGGGCCTAAAATTAGGGTCCATTAAGGTTCAAATTTCGGCCCTGTCGAATTTCTTCCAGAAAGAACTGGCTTTAGTGCCTGACGTTCAGATGTTTGTAAAAGGGGTACTGCATATACAGCCTCCTTTTGTGCCCCAGTGGCACCTTGGGATCTCAATGTTGTTTTGAGTTTCCTAAAGTCACATTGGTTTGAACCACTCACCACTGTGGACTTAGCATCGTCACCTTCCATGTGAGATATTTTATTAGCCCTGGCTTCAGCCAGGCGTGTGTCAGAATTGGCGGCTTTATCATATATAAAGCCCTTACTTAATTTTTCATTCTGACAGGGCAGAATTGAGGACTCGTCCTCAATTTCTCCTTAAGGTGTTTTCTGTTTTTCACATGAACCAACCTATTGTGGTACCTGCGGGTACTAGGGACTTGGAGGACTCCAAGTTACTTGACGTTGTCAGGGCCCTGAAAAATATGTTTCCAGGACGGCTGGAGTCAGAAAATCTGACTCGCTGTTTAGCCTGTATGCACCCAACAAGATGGGTGCTCCTGCTTCTAAGCAGACGATTGCTCGCTGGATTTGTAATACAATTCAGTTTACACATTCTGTGGCAGGCCTGCCACAGCCAAAATCTGTAAAAGCCCATTCCAAAAGGAAGGGGGCTCATCTTGGGCGACTGCCCGAGGGGTCTCGGCTTTACAACTTTGCCGAGCAGTTACTTGGTCAGGGGCAAACACGTTTGCTAAATTCTACAAATTTGATACCCTGGCTGAGGAGGACATGGAGTTCTCTCATTCGGTGCTGCAGGGTCATCCGCACTCTCCCGCCCGTTTGGGAGCTTTGGTATAATCCCCATGGTCCTTACGGAGTCCCAGCATCCACTAGGACGTCAGAGAAAATAAGATTTTACTTACCGATAAATCTATTTCTCGTAGTCCGTAGTGGATGCTGGGCGCCCATCCCAAGTGCGGATTGTCTGCAATACTTGTACATAGTTATTGTTACAAAAATCGGGTTATTCTTGTTGTGAGCCGTCTTTTCAGAGGCTCCTTCGTTGTTATCATACTGTTAACTGGGTTCAGATCACAGGTTGTACGGTGTGATTGGTGTGGCTGGTATGAGTCTTACCCGGGATTCAATATCCTTCCTTATTATGCACGCTCGTCCGGGCACAGTATCCTAACTGAGGCTTGGAGGAGGGTCATAGGGGGAGGAGCCAGTGCACACCACCTGATCCTAAAGCTTTTATTATTGTGCCCTGTCTCCTGCGGAGCCGCTATATCCCCATGGTCCTTACGGAGTCCCAGCATCCACTACGGACTACGAGAAATAGATTTATCGGTAAGTAAAATCTTATTTATACAGGTAAAAAAGGCAAATGCTGCAATGATTTTTCACATTTTGTACATATAGGTAGAGAAAGGAAAGAGAAGGCACTCCCACATCCCATGCTAAAGTCAAATCTAAAAAAGAGTAAATGAGTATTTTCTTGGATCTATGGGGGTCATTCAGATCTGATTTAGCACATCTACGATCATTTACTCTGACATGCGGGGGGACGCCCAGCACAGGGCTAGCCCTACCCCCATCCCCCACCCCGTACAGGGTCAAAAGCATCGCACAGCGGCGATGCTTTTGTACCTGGCGAGTAGCTCCCTGCAAGCGCAGCTTCCGCACAATGGCAGGCAGCTACTCGCCGAGTCCTGGGTCACAGCGACTGCGTGTGACATCATGCAGCTGCCGCGGCCCACTCCCACCCCCCCAATGGTCCGGACACATTCTAACGGCGTTGGCACGCCCCCTCCCGCCCCACAACCGCCTCTGCCTGTCAATCAGGCAGAGGCGATCGCAGCCCTGAGATGCTGCTAGCATCTCACGGGGCTCCCGGGGATCAGGCAGTCACCGCCTACAGGGTGAGGGTATATTTTGTGTGCAGGTGTGCATTCGCATTTGTAGTAGAGCTGCACAAACATCAGTTTGTGCAGTATCTGCTCAGCCCAGGACTTACTCAGCCGCTGCAATGATCGGGGCCCTTGGGTGATCTCAAGGTGACTGACAGGAAGAGACCGTTTGTGGGTGGCAACTGACCGTTTTGTAGGCGTGTCCGGGAAAATGCAGGAGGGTGCCTTGAGGACTGCGTTTGAGAACCTCTGCTCTAGACTATAGAAGTTAAAATGATGCTACAGTAGGAGTGTGAATCCTGCTGGCCGACAACTGACTTCTTGGGGGTGATTCAGATCTGGGCTGCTAATTTTGCTGTCCTGCACTCAGATAGTTGCCGCCTCCCGGGGGAGTGTATATTCGCCGTGCAAGTGTGCAATCGCATGTGTACACCGAGCTGCAAAAATACACTTTGTGCAGTCTCTGCGCAGCCCAGGACTTATGCCTACAGTGTGATCACATCAGACTGATCGGGGCCGTAGCCGACGTCAGACACCCTCCATGAAAACACGTGGGTACACCTGCCTTTTTTCCGGACAATCCCAGTAAATGGTCAGTTGTCACCCACAAATGGCCACTTCCTGTCAATCACCTTGCAAACGCCCGTGCGGATAGAATTTTCACACCATCCCGTCGCTGACTGATAATTCCCGTTGTTGTCCAATGCACGTGCCATTGCGGTGCATACACATGCGCAGTTAGTACCTGATCACCCGCTGTGCGAAAATGCACTGCAGCTATCAGATCTGAATCACCCCCTATATTTTAAAGATCTACTAGACAACTAGCTAATGCAAATGGGATCCCGACTGCCGGCATACCGACATCTGGGTGAGCGCTAATGAGCCACCACTATTTATTCTCCCTCCAGCGGGATCATGGACCCCCAAGAGGGAGAATATGTGTCGGCATGCCGGCAGTCGGAATCCCGGCGGCGGCATACTGAAGACCACCCAATGCAAAGGAGTTTTCATTATTAACTAGAACATTTTAAAATATCCACACATGGCCTGGAAAATAGGAGCTGTCAGGACTGAATTTGGCCACCACTGGTTTAATATCTAGCGGTTATCTACCTTTCCCTAACAGGTCACCTGACCATTACTGTCTAGATAGTATTTTGCATTTTTTTTTTTGTTTTGTTTTTAAACTAGTGGCCAGTCCTTCTCATATCTCAGGCCCTTTTTTGCTCTCTATGGGCCAGGTGGTAGGCGTGCCCCAAACACAGCACAGTCCGACTCCTCTTCCCTCATTAACTTGGCCGTCAAAGATAAGTATAAGGCGTAGCTGCGAATGGCAAGCATTTAGGCTTTCTATGGCCCTCATTCCGAGTTGTTCACTCGCTAGCTGCTTTTAGCAGCATTGCAAACGCTAGGCCGCCGCCCTCTGGAAGTGTATCTTAGCTTAGCAGAATAGTGAACGAAAGATTAGCAGAACTGCTACTAAATAATTCCCTGCAGTTTCTGAGTAGCTCCAGACCTACTCCTAGACTGCGATCTTCTCAGTCCGTTTAGTTCCTGGTTTGACGTCACAAACACGCCCTGCGTTCATCCAGCCACTCCCCCGTTTCTCCAGCCACTCCTGCGTTTTTTAGCACACTCCCTGAAAACGTCCAGTTTCCGCCCAGAAACACCCACTTCCTGTCAATCACACTACAATCACTCGAGCGATGAAAAAACGTTGCTCGAGCTTGTGTAAATCTACAAAGTTTTGTGTGAAAGTACTTAGCGCATTCGCGCTGCGTACCATGTGCATGCGCATTTTTACAGTTTTTTCACTTGATCGCTGCACTGCGAAAATCGGCTGTGAGCGAACAACTTGGAATGACCACCTATAATCTTTCCCCTTCAGTGCTTTCCCCAGTCTGTTGCAAAATAACCAGTGACTGGAACTGGTTAAGATATTCAGGAATGCTGCTCTTAATTAACTCATTAATAAAAATATCTTTGAGAACAGCGTTCCACTTTGTTTCCCACAAATCTCCTCACTTGTCCAGTCTTGATATAATTAAAATAGGCATCAATATTTTAGATATACCAGGTAAGAGAATGGGGCATAGGCCAGTGATGTGTTAAACTGAATGCAGCAGAGAATGTGTCAGTGAATACAAGGACAAGGAATAAAAAATCACCCCTAACCAGCAGCTATTTTTATGTCAGGTAGTAGAACAGACGTAGGAGGAAAAATGTCATGTTCAGTTTTAACTATGTTCAGTTTTAAGCAGCAAGAGGCATAAAATAGGAAACCGCTGCAAGGCAGTGAGGAACATGAGCTGTTAGCAAAGATAGGTCAGGAGCCCAGAGACAGCTGTATACTGTATATACAGAATAGAGAAGCATTTTCATAGTCACATTTGTGTCATTAAAATCAAAAAGTAAAAACTACTAAATTTGACTCCTTAAATGAGAATAGTCCCAGTGTCTCCTTGCTCTTATGATTTATTTAAGACATTGCTGAGTTCCAAAAGAACAGTATGTTTGGAGAAAGTGGAAGAGCTGTAACACCTTGAAGTATTGGTTTTACTCTTTCCATAATGTACATCCTATTAGAGTTCATACATAGGTGGGAACATCTGACCTAAGATGTTGGCCTTATACTGTATTACACTTGTTTAACGGGGACAGCCATTGGCATGGAAGTAATTATATATTCTTGTGTACGATACAAAGTTGTGTACCACAAATAACTATGTAAAGATGTGCGGAGGGCACTTTTCATGTTTTGGTTTTGGTTCTGAATCCCCGCTCGTGTTTTGTATCTGGATAGGTTTTGCAAAAACCATCCTTTCAGGTTTTGGTTTTGGATCTGGATGATTTTTGAAAAAAACATAAAAATAGCTAAAATCACAGAATTTTGGGGTAATTTTGATCCTACGGTATTATTTGGTGTAATGGTTAGCATTACTGCCTCACAGCACTGAGGTCATTGGTTCTAGTCCCATCAATGGCTCTACCTGTGCGGAGTTTGTATATTCTCCCCGTACTTGCGTGGGTTTCCTCCGGGTACTCCGGTTTCCTCCCACAATCCAAAAATATACTGATAGGTTAATTGGCTCCCAACAAAAAGTAACCTAGCATGAATGTGTATATGTGTACATGTGGTAGGGAATATAGATTGTAAGCTCCACTGGGGCAGGGACCGATGTGAATGGCCAAATATTCTCTGTAAAGCTCTGCGGAATATGTGTGCGCTATATAAATAACTGGTAATAAATAAATAAATTAACCTCAATAACATTCATTTCCACTCATTTCCAGTCTATTCTGAACACCTCACAATATTGTTTTTAGGCCTAAAAGTTGCACTGAGGTCGCTGTTTGACTAAGCTAAGTGACACAAGTGTGCGGCACAAACACCTGGCCCATCTAGGAGTAGCACTGCAGTAGCAGACAGGATGGCATTTAAACAAACTAGTCCCCAAACTGCACATCATGCAAAGAAGTAAAAGATGTGCAATGAGGTAGCTGTATAACTAAGCTAAGTGACTCAAGTGTGCGGCACAAACACCTGGCCCATCTAGGAGTGGCACTGCAGTCCCACTGCACTAATGGCGGATACCGAATGCTTGTCTAACACCAACATAGCTGTCAAGGCCTCAGTTATCCGCTTTGCAACAGGATGACTGCTGCCATATTTCATCTTCCTCGCAAAGGACTGTTGGACAGTCATTTGCTTAGTTGAAGTAGTACAAGTGGTCTTCCGACTTCCCCTCTGGGATGATGATCGCCTCCCAGCAGCAACAACAGCAGCGGCTGCAGCAGCAGTAGGAGGAAGTGGTTCTTGAGCTTTCCCTATTTTATCCTCCAAATTTTTGTTCTCCATTATTTTTCTGGAGTTATTTAACAAAATGCAGCACACAAGAGCGTACCTCTACACCACACAGGGCAAACCCTGTAAAAATGATTTGGATTAAATATTAATATCCCCTTTATTTAGAGTAAATAATATATAGCACAGGACAGCACCACTGAACTTATATGGCAGCAGCACTGGACTGGACTTATACAGCAGTACCACTGGACTTATACGGCAGTATCACTGGAATTATATGGCAGTACTACTGGACATATACGGCAGTATCACTGGACTTGTACGGCAGTACCATTGGACATGTACGGCAGTATCACTGGACATATACGGCAGTATCACTGGATCTTTACGGCAGTACCACTAGATTTATACGGCAGTACCACTGGAATGGATTTATACGGCAGTATCACTGGACTTATACGGCAGTATCACTGGACTTATACTGCAGTATCAGTGGACATATACGGCAGTACCACTGGACATATACGGCAGTACCACTGGACATATACGGCAGTACAACTGGACATATACGGCAGTACCACTGGACATATACGGCAGTACCACTGGACATATACGGCAGTATCACTGGACTTATATGGCAGTATTTCTGGACTTATATGGCAGTACCACTTGTAAGAGTCTGATATATTTCTAATAAATATTTAAAATGACAGCGCTAATATATGTTACCGATGCAAGGCGCATCTTATTGCCATATACAATAAAAGTGCGCTGTACGTCACAAACACTACATCCCTTAAGAGAAAAACAAGTACTGTACATGCACACATTTATGAGTTCCAAAGCTCATTGATATATATATTTGATATTAAAAGGTTATGTATACAATATATCACATGTACAGTATATATATGGTTACAGAGTACATTTTCATAGGAAGCAATTGTTACAAAAGAATTCATACAGTCACGGCCAGCATACAATTACCATCTCCCTCAATGCACACTTCGCTCCATTTCCTCCATCTTTGGATCTGCCTCAACACCAGCTAACAGCAACTAAACAAAACAGCATCTCGAACAGCACCCAGCAAAAAAACAGAAACTCTTGTGTCCGGGATCAGCTATACACTGTGTATGTTGGGGAGTACATGTCTTCTGTTATTGGTCCAGGGGAGGGAACTTTCTCATTCATGATGAGTCATTGGTCAGTTCATATGCAAGCCTTGAAGATGACATCATGGGCTGGCCTCTGGTTTCCTATCCATCTGCTTTCCTTGGAATGTCCTTTTGTTCAAATAAGAGTGACTTCATATTACTACATTTAATCATAACTACTCATTGCAATGTGCTACAATCTAACCATCGGTATCAAATTAACATACACATTCCTCCGATCATTTTGACACCAAGCATGACATGTCCATCTTGCTCCGCTCCTACAATACACATACATGACGTTATACTCCATTATATAATTTAAAACCTTATAATGTCTGGTGCTTGACATGTTTAATTTATGTGCTGTATAAAATATGTGTTGAATATATCTTTGTGGCATGTCTGTGTAAATGCGTATGTTACCATATATTGCTGTGCGTATTTGCACGCATAGAGACTCGTCTATTTGGAGTTTGTATGTTTTCTCTATGTAATATTTTTGACTTCGACTGTCCACCCTTTGGCAGTGAACAATAACTGCCATCAATTATTAACAGAAGAAAAATATTTCAAACATAATCGGTGACCTAGACACACGTATGTATTTATTTTGCAGATCAGACATTGACCATATTTGGGGTAGACAGGGAGGAGGAAGAGACATCCTTTATTTGCACTCGGCGGTCACGGGACCACTGGTTGGGTGTGGGACATCATTCAACCGATAGAGTATGCTGGGACAGTGCTATGGCCTATGATGTCTGATTTGAATGAACGTTTCACACATACATGTACCTATGTCTTTGCACACTGATGTTCGGTTTTCGATAGAGGTTTTGCTGGGTAGAGGGAGAAAACACAAACAAATCGTGAAAGAGACATATAAAATTTTCATAGTTTATATTCCTATCACTCTCTGAACATTGTTTCCATTTCTGGAACGTATGCTAGGTCTGTTTCATCATTGAACAAGGGTTATTAGTAGTGTCCTTCCTACATAACATAAACCTTCGGAGTTCGGGGAGAGCCATTCATAAACTTTTCTTCCACATATATTAATGAGCTCTTTATCTGCTATGTGTGAATAGCCATTGTCTGATTGTTCCTGATTACCTCCCAATTTCCTAATTTCCTGAAATTGGTGAGATTTAAACATACCAGAGATTTATCTATGGTATTGGTGGATCTTAAGACTAGGGGGGCTAGTTATATTATACTCCTTGTCCACCGGTGTCCCCCCCCCCTCCGTGTAATTCAAGTACCTCAGCTAACTCTAAAGAATATGGCACTAATCCTGCATCATTTCATCTTAGAGGTACCTGTGAGCACATCCAACACTCTGTTTGGTTTAAGACCTTACCCACTAGTGAGTGGTAATCACTCAATGGATGTCTGTCAAATGCTGCCTTATTGCTAGACTGACCTCTCTGGATGCACTCATCTTCAATTATGAGGTCACAATAACTACAAAATACAGTATTCCTCAGACAATAGCCTATCACGTTACCTCCGAACTCCGTAACTATTAGACCTTTGATTTTCTCTGGCTTTAACAAAGTAATAGGCTGATCCTGGGATCCTATAAAGACATCACTCCTTCCTCCAGAATCAGTTCCAGTCCCACACTCGACTACTCATGAAAAACCTCACAGAAATTGAATGTCCTGAAAAAAAATGTTTGTCAACGGGGAAAAAAAGAAAGAAAGAACAAAACAAATCTTGTCAATAGCAAATCAATTACAATGACTGGTCTTTCTGTAATCCTTTAGTACGCTCAGGTAGTGTTCAACAGTGCCGCCTCTCAGTCTTCACGGAACAGACTCTCTGGTGATACTTCTGCGATCTCACTCCATTTACGAGTTCCTTCCGGATTACTGACTTTCCTGCGATGGGAATCATGGACCCAAGTCTCTCTCTCGGCTACTTTCACTGGGATTGTGCGGTCAACAAAACTTGGTACGGTCCCTTCCCACCTGTCTATTAGACAACCTGAGCGTAAGAACAATCACACAGTCTCTTGGTTCACAATCAAAACATTATTTGGCATACCAGGAATCAACAGTTTCAAGTTCTTTTGTCAAGTTCTTAAATGCTGGCTTATCTCGATAAGGTACTGTACTGTCACCTCATTGGTGTATTTCTGATCATGGTGCGGATCGATCATGACATGAGGTTGCCTTCCAAAAAAAAGAGGGTGATTTGTTAAGTGGGGATCTGGGAGTGGTTCCGATACTACATAACACTAGTGGCAGTGTATATAACCATAATAGTCCAGTTTCAAACTATCACTTTGCTCTTACTCCTAAGGATACCGTATCTACACACAAATTTCTGTACAATTTTATTTGCGGTAAACACAGCAGTACTTGTGGAGGCAGGAAATGCCTCTACCCAGTTTGAGAAGACATCTGTGTACACCAATACATAAAAATAATTCCTACAGGGTGTTAACTGTACGAAGTCGATTTGTATAACCTGAAAAGGACGGCTGCAGGATGAGTATGGGATGGCTCTGTTAGTTGTACCTTACCAAATGTTCTTCCTCATGCAAGGAAGACAGGTCATTGCTTCCCTGCTTGCCTGAGAAGAGAACCCTGGTGCATGCCAGTAAGCTCTTACCAATTTGCACATACCTTCCTTACCCTAGGTGAGTCAGACCATGTGCCGCCTAAGCTAGGCTTTGGAGATACATCCTGGGGGCCACTGGCTTACCTTGTCCATCTCTCCAGAGTTCTGAGGACTCCTGACCATACCCCTTTGCCTTCCAGACCTCCTTTTCCTGTAGGGAATACAAATTTGTATCTTAATTTAACTGTTGTGTGTTGCAATGTAGAGTACCATGATCATCTCTCAAAAAAAAAATCTCTAGAGGAGAAAAAGAAGAAGAAAATATCAGGTCTGCGTTCATCAACGGCTGTCACTTATGTCTTGTCTCGTAGTAAAGGTCAGATTCAGATATTCCATACCATCATGCATATCAGTGTCTATACAAAATTTCCCTTCACCAGTATTCTCATCCTCCACCCTTTGTGCATGACAAGGCACACTGCAGTAATATACTGGTGCCATTGTGCTGGTGAGACATACCGGGTTCGGGCAGAACTTTGAAGGACCAATACGGCATGTGATGTATGAACTGTCAAATCATGTACCAGTACTATGCCCCAGGTATTTGACCCTTGTCCTACACAACTGTAGTTTATCCTTTGAGACCTGGTGTCCTGTTTGGAAGAGATGAAACAGAAACTGCTTTGTATCTGCCAGGGACGACTCAAATTAATCAGCGCACAACAACAAGTCATCAACATATTGTATCCGCACCGACCCACTCTCAGGCTGAAAGGACTGTAAACAGTCATGCAGGGCTTGGGAGACAATACTCAGGCTGTCACTTGAAATCTTGGGAGAATCGGGTCCATGTATTGTACCACCCTGTGTGAACGCAAAAGATGAAGAGGAAACTGTGGAAAAACAGAATAGAGGTTGGTGACAGATAAGTTTGTAGGGGTGGAGAGGATTTTATTAAAATGACAACTGGATTGGGCCCTAGGGGAATTGATTAACTACTTGGTCTACCGCCCCCCCTTTTAAGCTTGTGCATGCTGTGTCACTACTGGGACTACCTCAGCCGTCAATCCAATGTTCTGTCCATCCTAAGTTCGTAGGGAACCCGGTATCTGTGAGATAATTTCCTCTACCTGTGATGGACATCAATCTAGAACAGTGGAATGCAACATTAGTCTTTGAGGGTATCTAACATACCTTGTACTTCTTGAGCGGGAGTACATTATATGTATTTCACATTTAACAAAATCTCTGTCGATTAAGTTAGGCAGGGGCCACTGCTGCTAGGAAAAAAAGAAAGGGTTTAGCATCATAGAGGCCCAATCGTAACTTCAGCAGGTTTTCTCAAAGGGTAATGTTGCACTTCTTTCGTTCCTCCCATTTGCTGAATTAGTGTTTACCAGTGGTCTTATCCAGATGGAGAATTTTTCTAGTACTGCAAAAGAAAAAAATCAACAAGCTTCTAGGTCATGCAAAGTATTCATTCAATCCTTCTCATCCCGTATTAAGGGTCTGTACATGGTCCAGCAAACATTTCCGAGCTCATCTTGACTAGGGGCATTACTAGAAATGAATACTTCTTATATGGTAACTAAAAGAAATACCCGGAGGTTACCCTATCTCTGTCCGCTTTCCTAGTGGCAAATACTAAATGTGCGGACTGGATATTCTCCATTTATGACGTTACTTTCTTGTTTGTTTTTATTTTGGGGTTTTACTATATATGTACTTGACAGGGCCGGTTCTTGCCCTTGTGGCGCCCCGGGAAAAATATAGGGGTGTGGCTTCATATGGGGGCATGGTCAGTTACGCCCCCATTTTTCCCCCTTGAAGCGCCGCTGAAAGAAAAAAAAAGAAAAATTTATACTTACGATCCCCGCTCCTGATTACAGACCGCTGCAGACCTCCACCGACGCCGCTCCTCTCCTCAGATCTATGGGAAAGACGTCAGTCATGACGTCTCTCCCATAGCACAGCATAGACACTAGAGGTCAATTATGACACCTAGCGTCTGTGCCACAATGCTATGCGGTGCGCGATGATGTCATCGCGCACCGCACAGCAAAGGTCCTCTCCACGAAGGGAAACTAGATGCGTAGCGTCTGGTTCCCTTCGCAGCGGGGGATACTGCGGGGGGCACAGTGGCAGATCTTGCCATGGTGCGGCGCCCTCCGGATGGTGCCGTTGCCCTCCAGAAGGTGGCACCCCGGGCAAAAGTCCTGCTTGCCCGTGGCAAGATCAGCTACTGGTACTTGAATGACTCCATACTTACCAGTTCCACTGGTCTCAGCCACTTTTCCTGCAGGCTACTGCTCCTCTTTTGCCGGTTGGATACTCCTCTGAGTGCATGAGAAATGGCTGAAACCAGTCAGATCGCCTTCTCCTCCTAAATAAAACTTTGACATTCATTAGTACATATATAGGTTACATTCATATTTTTCATATTTTTATTATTTTCTATAGTTTGTATGCTGGCTGTAACTGCTTCCACATCTACATATGGCGGTGTACTTGCTTTCTCTTTTTTTCTACTTATTTATTGTTGCTACAAGTTCAAAAAGTTATTATATTTCCGTTCTTGTCTTATATGACTTTGGTTAGACATACTACCTGCAATACCTCAGGTTCAAACTCACCAACTCTAGGAAATGATGCCCTATCATCCATTGTCATTCGCACCCATTCGTCACCAAAAAGCCTTTCCGTGTGGACCATACTTTCCACACACTATAAACCAAGTGGGCCCTCTTGGACTCCGCTACCCAGCCTGAACCCTGGCTGCTGAACGTTTCTCGCTTGTTCACTTGGTTCCCATCGCGGACTTTTTACACGATCCCCAAATGAACAATACAAGCAAATGGTGAAAGTCCTCAGAGTTCTCTCACCAACTCCTTCTCCGCTGGAAGTACCACGACTCACTCCAATAGTGACCACCGTGTACCCAGTGAGGAGCCTACCAGCTTCTGGTCTCTATCCACTGGAAGTTTTGTAGGATGAGAAACAACTTATCGATCACCCTTTCCAGAGAATGTCTTACCTAGGAAGATTTCCTGAGAGAGAGTCAGCGAAAAATTCCTTTTACAATACACAAATCACATTTGCGTATGCTTTACACAGCACGTATGATGACGCAATTTACACAAAAGAGCTCAAATGGTATCATGTTGCACCACGTATCGCACACACAAACGCGCGGTCCAATCGCACAGCGTATAGATACTTGTTATCTATACACCCTACGATCACTGGAGTCGAATTCACAAGCTGCGCTCCACTACCGGAGCGTAACACTAAACCTTAAATCAATACTTCACAACCTATCACGCTCCTTTGCACGTTTTAAAACACACACACTACGTGCATTAATACCAATTAATACGCAAGGTTGCGACCCTTACATGCCGCCGAGCCTCTGCCAACTCAGCGTCCACTCCTACCTTCCACTCACGCTAGTACACAATGTTTTTCTGTACAGAAAAATATCACTCCCTTTGATTGATAGCTTGTCCCAGAGGTAGTACACTTTAACCAAACTATTTGTAGTAATCTGCTTTTAAAATTGGATAGTTACTTGCTATTGTATGACTATAAATCCTTTACCCTGCTTTAACTTGAACTGCTATCGTGTGGTTATAACTTGTGCTCGCTGCTTCACACAACCATGCGTGCTTACGCAACCATGCGCGTTCCTGTACCATGTGCGCATTCTTGTACGCTTACCTCATGTACCGTACCACGTGTATACCGTGCGTTCGCAACTTAATATACCAGACTTATCACGATCAAATGTGAGCAAAAATGCTATTGCTCACTACACAATACACTTGTTCCTTACACCCGCTGGAAGTCGCCCACAAAGCTGATCCCCCTTTTGAGTGTTTACCTAAACGTTTTAGGCCGGAACTGTGTTTTGTGTTATTTATAATTACTCCCTTAACGAAATATATCAACTATATATAACAAATAAACGTATCCGATTCTTTGCAGATCTACAATGACTATTGACTATAATTTAAATGCTATGATTCAGATTGGATAGCTATCTTGCAGAACATACACTGATATAAATATCCATATTATATAATAATATAATATATATATATAATATATATACACACACACCATTATTGCACTTCTTGAGACCCCTCACGCAGCATATGTATTCGTAAACACAGTGAATGAATGTAGTTCCTCTCAGAGCCTCTATAATTTGCATATCAACAGAGGTTCATATGCCTGTTCAAGACGGTGGTGGGACAGGTTAATTAACATTTCAATGGCTATCCTACCCTAGCAAACAGAGAGTTAACAAATCCTGGAAAGAAAAAAAATACTTTTTTTTATATCTGTGTGTAATTTCTTACATCAAGTATTCATCTCACTGTTAACTCTCACTAGGCCCAATTTAAACTATTTGTAATTGACTATGGCATGGGTTAAATAACTTCATTGGTAGCTTTTAAATGGTGTTGGATTTGTACATATATGTTGTTTATTTGTGACAAAGGAAACTGTTTTAAACAGACTGAAAGTCAGCTGTTAGCTAAGTTGGATAGGGGGACCTTCCTAAAATGGCCACTGCTCCTCCCCCTCATTCCCATACATGTGCTTGAACAAGATGGTGGACAGGCCATGTGGCTAGCTCCTTTGTCACAAAGAAATCACAATTTATACAAGCACCAGAAGTTACTTTAGGCCTGAGTGTAAAAGTATGTGAATTGGCCTCAGCATGCTAACACAGCTATATTATACCTATGCACCAACTTTTAAATGCTCTTTTAAATTTACTTAACAGATAAACAAACCAATCTGAATCAAACACAATATGACTTATTTGAACTTTGTTTTGCAACAATAAAAATACGCTGTAGCATTTTAAATACTGTGCATTTATATATTGTCCCTTGAATTTCATATCAGCGCCTTACTGATCACACAAAAATACAAACGGCAAGTGATTCAGCAGCATCAAGATGCATCCATCGTTAGCTGGTAGACCACAGCCGCATCTGTACAGTGAAATCATTAAGAACGTGATATCGCGGATGCGCCCCATCTGTAAGCGTCCGATATATTTCTAATAAATATTTAAAATGACAGCGCTAATATATGTTGCCAACACAAGGCGCATCTTATTACCATATACGATAAGAGTGTGCTGTATGTCGCAAACACTACATCCCTTAAGAGAAAAACAAGTACACGCACACATTTATGAGTTCCAAAGCTCATTGATGTATATATTTGATATTAAAAGGATATGTATACAATATATCACATGTACAGTATATATATGGTTAGAGTACATTTTCATAGGAAGCAATTGTTACAAAAGAATTCATACAGTCACGGCCAGCATACAATTACCATCTCCCTCAATGCACACTTCACTCCATTTCCTCCATCTTGGATCTGCCTCAACACCAGCTAACAGCAACTAAACAGAACAGCATCTCGAACAGCACCCAGCAAAAAAAAAAAAAAAAAACAGAAACTCTTGTGTCCGGGATCAGCTATACACTGTGTATGTTGGGGAGTACATGTCTTCTGTTATTGGTCCAGGGGAGGGAAATTTCTCATTCATGATGAGTAATTGGTCAGTTCATATGCAAGCCTTGAAGATGACATCATAGGGGCTGGCCTCTGGTTTCCTGTCCATCTGCTTTCCTTGGAATGTCCTTTTGTTCCAATAAGAGTGACTTCATATTCCTACATTTAATCATAACTACTCATTGCAATGTGCTACAATCTAACCACCGGTATCAAATTAACATACACATTCCTCCGATCAGTTTGACACCAAGCATGACATGTCCATCTTACTCCACTCCAACAATACACATACATGACGTTATACTCCATCATATAATTTAAAACCGTATAATATCTGGTGCTTGACATGTTTAATTTATGTGTTGTATGAAATATGTGTTGAATATATCTTTGTGGCATGTCTGTGTAAATGCGTATGTTACCATATATTGCTGTGCACGCTGTGCGTATTTGCACGCACAGAGACTCATCTGTTTGGAGTTTGTATGTTTTCTCTATGTAATATTTTTGACTTCGACACACTGGACATTTACAGCAGTATCACTGGACTTATACGGCAGTACCACTGGATTTATACGGCAGTACCACTGGATTTATACAGCAGTATTACTGGACTGGATTTATATGGCAGTATCACTGGACTTATACGGCAGTATCACTGGACATAAGCGGCAGTACTACTGGACATATACGGCGGTACCACAGGACATATACGGCGGTACCACAGGACATATACGGCGGTACCACTGGACTTATACGGCAGTATCATTGGATTTACACAGCAGTATCACTGGACTTATACGGCAGTACCACTGGACATATATGGCAGTATCACTGGAGTTATACGGCAGTATCACTGGACATATATGGCAGTACCACTGGAATGGATTTATACAGCAGTATCACTGGACTTAAACAGCAGTACCACTGGACATATATGGCAGTACCACTGGACTTATACAGCAGCACAGGGACACCACCACTGTACTTATGCAGCACAACACAGTACCACTGGACTGGACTTATACAGCAGCACTGGAAATACGGCAGCAGAGGACACCACCACTGTGACTGGACTGATGCAGCACAAGACAACACCACTGGACTAATGCAGCACAAGACAGCACTGGAATGACACACATAATACAGCGCAGGTCGCCACACCATTATCCCGCACAGACAGACACTGAGGAGAGAGACACGTCCTCTCGCTACACTCTCCAGGACTGGAGTAAAAAAGGGCGGCGACGCGCGGCTCCTTATATGGAATACAAAACCCGCGAGAATCTGACAGCGGGATGATGATGTTTTGCCTCGTTCTGGTTTCAGAGTCCGGCGGGAAGTCCCGATTCTCTGAGAACCAAACCCGCTCATCTCTTCTATGTATATGTCCATGTGTAGATTTCTGAGTACGGGAGCCACTTTTGCTTAGGGATTACATATTGACCCCGCCAGCTGTACTTTATCATTAGAATAGTAATTATATTACAGTATTTCAAGCTGCAGCTGTTTGTTTTACCTAATTGACATTTACGTCTGGGCTGTTGCAGGAAATAATAGTCTTGTTTGATTTTTGAAGAGGTAAAGACTAGGTACGGAGGTGTTTGTATTTTAGTAACTGAAAATGAAACATTTGTATTTATTACTCTATACAGGGGCAGTTTAAGAGAGGAGGGGGCCCGCGTTCAGGCTCTGTGTGTGCCACCTGCCCCTCCAGCAGCAGCAATGTAGACTCTGTCAGATGGCTTTGTGCCAGAGTCTAAAGCGCATGCGCAGGACTTCGGGAACATGGTGCCCACACCTTGTTCCTGGGGACATCTCTGCGCAAATCACTGGGCCATTTTTCTAGTGATTTCTGGGGGGTTTCAGTTAAGGTACAACATTTGGTACCTTCTGATGGGAGAAACTGGGTAGATCAAGGTGCTCCTTAGTTAATGTAGACATGCAATAATCAAATCATTATTTTTCTTGATAAGGTTATTTACCTAATATTAATATTGGGTATTTAATGGTTATCAAGGTGGGTGGGTGGGAGGGCATAGAAGAATTTTTCTGTCTGCAAAAGAACTGGATGATACATTTAATACATTTATCCCAGCTGGGTATCTGCAGCACAAGGAGAATAGGCTGTGCTGTGTTTTCCATTTTCCTTCCAGCTATTCTTTGGATGTGACAAGCACTGACTCTAACCAACACCACTGACTTAATGTGACACAAATTACAGAAGTGTCAACATCAGTAAGGACACAGGACTGCAAGGTGGGGGAACTGACACTGCTCCCTACGTGGGTGTCAATGGGTCCATTAGAATGACCAGGATGGCAGATATAAGGAAAAGAAGAAATTGCATTGTAGTCATTGGGTAACAGTTCATTAATCAGAATACATCTCAAAGCAACTATATTCCCCCATTGTACTGCCATAGCACAAATGTACAATGTCTGGATTTTTGTGACATTTTTGTGACATATAATGGTTTTACCAGAATTAGCATTTATTACATCACAAAATATTGGCATTGGAACTGGAAATGGCATGGTGTCACAGTGACCACATATCACTGGTCACTAGTAGGCCCGAAACAAGGGAAATAGAAGTAAATACGTATTATTATTATTATTATTATTATTATTATTATTATTATTATTATTTTTTTTTTGGGGGGGGGTTCTTAACATTTCCTTATATAGCACCAGCATATGCTTTTGCACTTTGAAACAAAAGAGTAATAGAACAATAATAAAACAAACTGAGAAACAGACAAGAGCTAAGAGGGCTCTGCTCGTGTGGCATCCCAGTCCTGAGGGATACCCCTTTTATGGAAACATAGGAAAGGGTTACAAGCTGTGGCTCGGCTGTGTCACTTGTGAACTTAATGAACTGTGACAGTCTGGGATTCTGCAATTGCAGCCTGGGTGCTAGGCAACCGAGGCTGTGCAAAACGGAAGCAATCTAAAGGGTATTAAGACCCAGGAGAATTTGTGTGGGGTGGCCCCTGAGTAAGCAGATTATCACTACAGTCATAGGACACGTGAGTCTGGCTAAGTTAGCCACTGAGTACTGGAGTATCCTAACGACTGGGACAGTCTCATACACTATACTAAACAGCTGCGTACGGGTGTAAAGACCCATAATTAGCCTCTGAAGAAGAGTGAAGTAATATAAAGGCCCCCTCTGCCCCTCCGTAGACTACCAGGCTGGCAGACTATAGAAGAGAGAGACTCTGGTCACGAATGACTGAACACTGCCTTACAAGCTAAATCACTGCTATCTCAGTGAAACTGACATTGATTATACATTGAGCATTTAGAAGTGATCCTTCACACTGCAGCACCACCTGGGAACAAATAGAGATTAACAAGACTATATCCCTCATACAGAGAGGAAATTCAGCAGACTTCCAGTTTGGGATCTCCACTTTAAATAGTGATCTGTGGGGGCTCCTCCTAGATACAGCAATTGGTGCCATTTCCACTATACTTGCCAGTCCCTACATATTATATGGAAAGCAAGCTTTATCAAAGGATTGCAATCCTAAAACCCTGTGCACAGGTATAAAATCAACATTTGGACACTATTCATGTTACGTGTGTTCGGGTACCCGATGCTAATGTTTATACAGTAATTAAGCATAGTTGTGATAATTGATTGGTGTCTTGTTTGAAGTCTATTTTTGAAAGGTGTTAAAATCACTTAACAGGCCTAATAAAGGGTCACAGAGTTGGGCCCTGCCTAAAGGTCCAATAATCTGAGTCACTCAAGTAATAACCCTAGAGTGGTTGTGCCTATTACTGTAAGTTATATACAAGTTGTCATTACGGTGAAAGAAAGACAGTATCAGGCAACAAGTAATCATATGCAAAGTTTGTGCTTAAAGTTATCATTGTTGTGATCCCATGTATTTTACTGAGTTACTACTGTGCTAGTGTACAGACTATATTGCGTGCACTGGTTCTTGAAATAAATACACCTGCATTATTAATGAACGTTGTTTTTCATATTCAAAAGTGTGTTACTCATACCTTCAGACCTCTCCGCGAAGAGAATAGGAGTATCATCGTGAAGCTGAGTTCTGGTAAGCACATTGCCATAAGGGGCTAACCTGAGGGTACCACACTCGCAAGCTTACATTCTACAAGGAAAGCTACCAATCTGCTATATATGAGAGCATCCACATGTAGAACTCATTGGAGAAAAGATAATAATGACTTTATTGATGCAATTAGCCAAACTAGACTTATGGTCAGTGGTGGAACTAGCGGTGATGCAGCCGGTGCAATAAAGGGGCCAGCAGCCGGAAAAATTACAATGAGTCAGACTGACTAATTTCATGCCGCCCGCTGGCACACTGCAAGCCGCCAGTCCTGGTAGCAGAATGAGCTGCTGCTGTCTTGGGGGTGGGGGGGTGAGGACACATAGGAGGAGAGGGAGGAGGGAGGAAAATCACACGGGCATCTAATTTGGCGTTTCCTCAAACTTCCGAATTTGTACGGTCCTACAAAGTTGACACTTATTAGAAGTTTACACATGCGTTTGATAAACATATATTAGAATATATTCACTAATCTCTCTAGGGTTTTTGTAGATATAAAGTATGACGTATTAGTCATCATTTACACAAATTCTGTTCAATTTTCCAGGAGATACAATAATTTCTTTCAAATAGGATTGGCAGGAGTTATGAGTCCTACTTTGCATGTTTTTGCATTGCAGCTATTTATGTCTGATTTACATTGATACACCAATGACCATAAAAAGAAACTGGAGACGTTTTCAGCATTCCTCTTTAGTGAATAGGAATGTAAATTTGCCTATGGCGTGCCCACAGGCAACATCGAATGGTTGTTAGACAGCGATTTCACAGCTAGTATAATAAAAATATAATATCATATTTATGTACCACACAAAATAATCTGGATAGGAACCCCTTGTCTTTAGTGCAATAGGTCCCCAAAAGATTTAGGGGTTGATGTCTAAAGCAGTGAAAAGAGTGGAGAAGTAGACAAGTGGAGAAGTTGTCCATAGCAACCAATCAGCTTTGAGGAAGCATTTATCAAGTGCTTTCTATAAAATGATAGGTAGAGTCTGATTGGTTGCTATGGGCACTTCTCCGCTGATCCACTTCTCCAATTTTCACTGCTTGATACTAGTGATGAGCGTGTTCGGTTTCTCGGAATCCGAACCCCCCCGATCTTCACCCATTTTACACGGTGCCGAGGCAGACTCGGATCCTCCCGCCTTGCTCGGTTAACCCGAGTGCGCCCGAACGTCATCATCCCGCTGTCGGATTCTCGCGAGATTGGTATTCTATATAAGGAGCCGCGCATCGCTGCCATTTTCACTCGTGCATTGGAGATGATAGGACGAGGACGTACAGCGTTCTCTCAGTTTCTGTGTTCAGTGTGCTGCAAATATCTGTGCTCAGTGTGCTTGCAAATATCTGTGCTCAGTGTGCTGAAAATATCTACGTTCTCTGCCTGAAAAACGCTCCATATCTGTGCTGCATTGTAGTATAGGAGGACAGTGCAGAATTTTGCTGACCAGTGACCACCAGTATTATATAGCAGTACAGTACAGTAGTCCACTGCTCTACCTACCTCTGTGTCGTCAAGTATACTATCCATCCATACCTGTGGTGAATTTTAGTTGTGCACAGTATATATAGTAGGAGGACAGTGCAGAATTTTGCTGACCACCAGTATATAATATATAGCAGTACGGTACAGTAGGCCACTGCTCTACCTACCTCTGTGTCGTCAAGTATACTATCCATCCATACCTGTGGTGCATTTTAGTTGTGCGCAGTATTATATAATAGGAGGACAGTGCAGAATTTTACTGACCACCAGTATATAATATATAGCAGTACGGTACAGTAGTCCACTGCCCTACCTACCTCTGTGTCGTCAAGTATACTATCTATCCAAACCTGTGGTGCATTTTAGTTGTGCGCAATATTATATAGTAGGATGACAGTGCAGAATTTTGCTGACCACCAGTATATAATATATAGCAGTACGGTACAGTAGTCCACTGCTCTACCTACCTCTGTGTCGTCAAGTATACTATCCATCCATACCTGTGGTGCATTTTATTTGTGCGCAGTATTATATAGTAGGAGGACAGTGCAGAATTTTGCTGACCACCAGTATATAATATAAAGCAGTACGGTACAGTAGTCTACTGCTCTACCTACCTCTGTGTCGTCAAGTATACTATCCATCCATACCTGTGGTACATTTTAGTTGTGCGCAGTATTATATAGTAGGAGTGTGACAAACCAGGTAAGTATCGGGTTTGGACGGATATGATGATTGGTTGAGTTACCTTTTTATTCCTGCCGCCTGGACCTTTAGCAGTATAGATCTTTGCTGAGAGGTGTGTCGGATAACTCCTAAGAAATAACCGTTGCCTTTAGTTGCTTAGAATTAATTTCAATTTATTGATATAGCAATGGTGCTTAAGAAATTCCTGGTAAGTTAAATAAGTATTAATTCGATAAACCATCACAATATGGTTTCATTGTCAACAGAATAATTAACTTTACAATTAGTAACCGTGTTTATTACACTACTCCGTGCTGTCAATTCCGCCTGTAAACAAATGGATACCCAACTTTCTCTAATAACATGCCGGTTATAAGTGAATACAAGCATAAAACATTTGGTAAAACTCTAACAGACCAGTATTGCTGGTTAAATGTACGTACTACAACTTTGTAAGATTAGTACATGAATCACGTCCCCGGTACTCCCCAAGTCTGACTTCACAATGCAGTTCAATTGGGTACTACTTTTATCATGTTAATTGAACTTGTCCTTAACGATGGACGAATACAGTTACCACTCTAATATGGGTGACGTCCCTCAGTGGATCTATCACAATTAATTCCCGTCCAAGCTATAGTCTCTCGTTCAGAATTTACTGTTGAGATCTGTAAAACACCCTGTTACTCTAAATGACTGAGTGCCTTAATGAAGGTATTTATTAGTCACTCCATTACCAAGTCACTGGTATTCCTCTCTCACTGGGTGGACATGCACATCTACTGTATGTAACTTGACGGATTCAGTTCATTCTCCTGACTTTAGGATGCATTACACTGACTCCCTCTCTTTGTTGTTAGCATAGTAGGGTAGCAGAGGCTTGATTCCTGACGGAAATGTGATAGCTCTTAACTGCGATACAATCTTCTTTCCTATCGACGCTTACTAGTTGTGTCGATTGCTGCCTCCGGACTACTATATGAACGTGTTGAATCAATGCTGAATTACACTGCAGTGTGTCTTTTACTACTTTTCAGTCTGTTTAATAAGTGCACTTATTGGTATTTGCAGGTAGCTTGACTCTCTGTGTGGTGTGCCTGCGTGGAGTTGTAGGATTAATAAAGTTAAGGTACCTTTCCTATACTCTCAGCTGTGGCTGACTCTTTGTTTCTTTCTATTATAGATGGCTCCGCCTCCCTGGCCGTCACTCACCAACAGGCCGCTCCTCTCCTCTCCCTCTGGATCTCTGCGTCACTGCCAGCCGCCTCAGCTCAGCTCCTCACCACCGCCGCTGGAGGCTTGCGTCCCGGGTCCCGCCGGCGTGGATTTTCCGCTCACTGCTGCCGAGGGAGAGCTCACATCGCTACTGCTGCTGGGTGCCAAACACCGGGTGAGAGTCGCTGATCGTGAAGGGAGACCAAACCCTGTCCTCAAGCTCCGTAGCCTTACAGCGCTTCCCCTGCTTCGTTAGCTCAGACCCTCTCTCATCCGTTGCTCAACTGCCAACCGACCAGTCCTCACTCCTCTTCACCTCCTTTCCCCGAGTCCCCGTATCCGTCCGCCGGGACCCAACAGTTTTATTCTCGTGCAGGGCCAGTCTCTCTCCATATCCCCCATGTGCGGGTCCCCCCAGACTATTGTTCATGCAGCACAGATTTTTAGATACAATAAATTCAATGCCCAGTGGGTGACAACAATACCACTATATTTACTACCGTGGTGCACAATTATCATCTTCACGGCAGTGGGGCACCACAGGAGGACAGTGCAGAATTCTGCTGACCACCAGTATATAATATATAGCAGTACGGTACAGTAGTCCACTGCTCTACCTACCTCTGTGTCGTCAAGTATACTATCCATCCATACCTGTGGTGCATTTTAGTTGTGCGCAGTATTATATAGTAGGAGGACAGTGCAGAATTTTGCTGACCACCAGTATATAATATATAGCAGTACGGTACAGTAGTCCACTGCTCTACCTACCTCTGTGTCGTCAAGTATACTATCCATCCATACCTGTGGTGCATTTTAGTTGTGCGCAGTATTATATAGTAGTAGGACAGTGCAGAATTTTGCTGACCACCAGTATATAATATATAGCAGTACGGTACAATAGTCCACTGCCCTACCTACCTCTGTATCGTCAAGTATACTATCCATCCATACCTGTGGTACATTTTAGTTGTGCGCAGTATTAAATAGTAGGAGAACAGTGCAGAATTTTACTGACCACCAGTATATAATATATAGCAGTACGGTACAGTAGTCCACTGCTCTACCTACCTCTGTGTCGTCAAGTATACTATCCATCCATACCTGTGGTACATATTAGTTGTGTGCAGTATTATATAGTAGGAGGATAGTGCAGAATTTTGCAGACCATCAGTATATAATATATAGCAGTACGGTACAGTAGGCCACTGCTCTACCTACCTCTGTGTCGTCAAGTATACTATCCATCCATACCTGTGGTGCATTTTAGTTGTGCGCAGTATTATATAGTAGGAGGACAGTGCAGAATTTTACTGACCACCAGTATATAATATATAGCAGTACGGTACAGTAGTCCACTGCTCTACCTACCTCTGTGTCGTCAAGTATACTATCCATCCATACCTGTGGTGCATTTTAGTTGTGCGCAGTATTATATAGTAGGAGGACAGTGCAGAATTTTGCTTACCACCAGTATATATATAGCAGTACGGTACAGTAGTCCATTGCTCTACCTCTGTGTCGTCAAGTATACTACAAAAGTTCAGTAAAATGACCCAAAAATCTAAATTAAAAGCATCTGATGAGAAGCGTAAACTTGCCAATATGCCATTTACGACACGGAGTGGCAAGGAATGGCTGAGGCCCTGGCCTATGTTCATGGCTAGTGGTTCAGATTCACATGAGGATGGAAGCACTCCTCCTCTCGCTAGAAAACTGCAGTGCCACTCCTAGGTGGGCCAGGTGTTTGTGTCGGCCACTTGGGTCGCTTAGCTTAGCCATCCAGCGACCTTGGTACACCTCTTTTTTTCTTTGCATCATGTGCTGTTTGGGGACAATTTTTTAAATCGGCCATCCTGTCTGACACTGCAGTGCCACTCCTAGATGGGCCAGGTGTTTGTGTCGGCCACTTGGGTCACTTAGCTTAGCCATCCAGCGACCTTGGTGCACCTCTTTTTTTCTTTGCATCATGTGCTGTTGGGGACTATTTTTTAAATCGGCCATCCTGTCTGACACTGCAGTGCCACTCCTAGATGGGCCAGGTGTTTGTGTCGGCCACTTGGGTTGCTTAGCTTAGCCATCCAGCAACCTTGGTGCACCTCTTTTTTTCTTTGCATCATGTGCTGTCTGGGGCTATTTTTTAAATCGGCCATCCTGTCTGACACTGCAGTGCCACTCCTAGATGGGCCAGGTGTTTGTGTCGGCCACTTGGGTTGCTTAGCTTAGCCATCCAGCGACCTTGGTGCACCTCTTTTTTTCTTTGCATCATGTGCTGTCTGGGGACTATTTTTTAAATCGGCCATCCTGTCTGACACTGCAGTGCCACTCCTAGATGGGCCAGGTGTTTGTGTCGGCCACTTGGGTCGCTTAGCTTAGCCATCCAGCGACCTTGGTCCACCTCTTTTTTTCTTTGCATCATGTGCTATTTAGGGACTATTTTTAAATCGGCCATCCTGTCTGACACTGCAGTGCCACTCCTAGATGGGCCAGGTGTTTGTGTCGGCCACTTGGGTCGCTTAGCTTAAACATCCAGTGACCTTGGTGCACCTCTTTTTTTCTTTGCATCATGTGCTGTTTGGGGACAATTTTTTAAATCGGCCATCCTGTCTGACACTGCAGTGCCACTCCTAGATGGGCCTGGTCAGACGTGTGTGTGTGAGCTCCTGAGTTCCACTCGAGTGTCGGATTACACCCAAGATCCCTGGAGCCCTTCCCAGCTGGGATGGAGCCTCCCAGGGGTAAGGAGAAGCAGTTTCCCCCGGTTATGGAGCCTGACCCAGGGGAACCTATACTGTGCAAAGGCTCTGGTGCTGGGGATTCAAGTCCAGTGTCCCAGTCTGCTGTAAAATCATCCTGCATGCAGTCTGCTATGGAGGTCACTGTGGAAAGCCCCAGCAGTGTGTCTAAAGCCTGTGGTTTAACAACAATTACTGACCTATCTACAACAGCTGGTTTATCTACACCAGTGTTCCCTGATCCTGCAAAGACTGCTCCTAGTTTGCCTACTAGTGGATCCCCTGCTGCATCTGTTAATGGCCGGAGCATGGAATCTTATGTGGAGCCGCTGCAGAGTACCGGGGGCTGTGCTCCCTTTTCAGCGGGTGCTAGCGGCGGAGTCCGGTAGTCAGGAGAGCCGGTGAAGACCTTAATAGGCAGCCCTGAGCTCCCCCCTGCAAGCGCTGTGAATGGCGTCGGGATCCGGCGTCTGGAAGTGAAGCCGCTGGAAGGAGAGTGTTCTGCCGCTGGAGCCCCTGCTGACGCGACGGTGAAGAGGTTAGTAAGTCCGGCCGTCGGCGGGTTCCCTGCGTGTGATCGTCGCTCTGTAGATGCAGGGGCTGGTATAGTGGCCCCTGGGTCTGCGGCACCAGTGTGCACTGCTGCCAGCCTTAATGTAAAAAATCAAAAGGAGGTGGAGGAGGTTTTGGATGGTGATAAGGACAATCAGGGAATAAAGCCCCCTGCTAGTAATGTTCCATCCATGCCAACAGGTGTTACTAAAGTGGTTCCCCCCATGTTAAGTTCGGCTGCCAATAAATCAGTGACAATGATTAAGGAAGGTGACGTTCAAGTGGCGCCTATTTCTACATCTGCTGTACTTAAAAAAAATCCTGTGTGCCCAACTGGTGATGAGACATCTATGATTAAGGAAAAAGTGACTGGGGGCTCGGTTGCTGTGAAAATTGAGGGGTGTCTAGTGAAGATGACCCCCTGTACAGTGAATTTAAGTTCCCCCGTTTCCGTGCCATCTGGATCTGCTTTGTTGGTGTGTGAGGGAAAGTCTGTGGCTGCTACCGTGGGACCGGTGACCAGGTCCAGAGCTGTTAAACCTGTGGTAGCCCCTGCAAAGTTTATTGTGGGTAGCTCAGGGATCGGTGATGTCAAGAAACCAGCCACTGTGGCCTCTGTGTCAAAAACAAAGAAGCCGGGGCTGAAGTGTGATGCCTTGGTGGAGTCAGGTTCGTTGCTCGATGTGGTATCCTCTGACACCGAACAAACGCAAGCACAACTCTCATCCGCTGCAATTGGGGGTAATCTCCCTGCGACAATTAAGTTGGAGTGTAGGGCGGCTGGTGCCCGGAGTGTATCCTCTGACCTGCCTGTGGAGGTCCAGGACAAAGTGACAGAGCAGTCTGTCTGTGAGACGGGTTTGTCGTCTGGCGACTCCCAATCTTCTTGTGGGACTAGCATGGCAATTATCGATGAGGGTAGTAAGGAGATGGAGATGCAGGACTTTGCTAGCACTGGTGAATCGAGTATTGACATTGCTGAGTTGAAAATGTTAGTTGTTAAGAATGGGATTTTGATTGCGGAGAAGAAGAGGAGGAGGAACACTTGTCCAAAATGGGAAAGGAAGAGGATGGAGGGGGACATACGTAGGTTGGAGCTTGAATGTATATGTTTGGAGGCCAGGATGCTAGCACTTCAGAAAGAGCTGGAGGAAGAGGAGAAAATTGAGTGTGAGCCAAGTGGATCGACCGTGCCTGAGGAAGAGGATCCAAGGTGTGATGGTGGTGCTTCTGCTGGTGAAGATGCTGTGGATTCTGCGATGGATCAGGGCCTGGAGTGTAATGTTGCTATGGTGGAGGAGGCGTCTCCTCTTTTGATTGTGGAACAGCGGTTGGATGGTGGTCTGGGAGGTGTCGCTGTTCAGGCTGGTGTTGCTTGCTCGGGGTCGACCTCCCAAGATCTGGCCTCCTCCGCTGGGAAGCAGGTTGCGTCCATGGTGGGTCCGGCGCGTGCCGGTGAGATGGCTGAGGCGAGTCTCCCCAATCTGCCTACGGGTGGTGGCGTTAGCAAGCCAAGCATGGTGGCAGGGGTGAGTGGTGCCAAAGACGCCACTGGCACTAATGTTGATGGTGTCACTTGCTCTAAGGCTAGGGCTAAAACAAAACATGTTGCCGAGACTGGTGTTAAGAGTGTGTCGGTGGGTCCAGTGTCATCGTGTGGACTTGCCCAAGGTCTTCCGGCATTAAGGAAAGAAGATTTATCTGCAGAGGAGCGGGCTATTGTTGATGGTCTATATGGTAGCTTGGGCGTACCTGTGAGATCCTTGCCAGCTATATCCGTTATTAGAACCTCTTTGGCCAATAAAAATGCTAGTTCTGTATCTGTTGGGCAGGGTGCTGGGCGGGGTAATGTTGTAGGCTCTGTTGGGCAGGCCTCGCCTCAGGTAGTTCCTAAGCCGGGCTAGTCCTCTTATGCGGGTGCTGTCTCAAGTGGCAATAGGATTGTTGCTCCAAAGGTGTTTTCAGCTTCTGATCAGGCTGGTAAGCATCGCAACGTGGTTTCACTTAAGTGGATAGGGGTTGAGGAACCCCCTTCTAAAGGGGATTTCCTGGAAATGGTGTTCTCATTAGGTTTCCATGCCCCTGATCTTTTTGCTTGCATCCACCCTGTAAAGACCCCTGACTACGACCTTAGTTTCATATCTTACCAAGGGCTGCGGGTGTTCTGGGAACAGTGGGAGCTAAAGAAGGGGTGTGAGCCGTATTGTCGCTATAAAGCAGCGGCTGTTACTCGCCAGGATAGAGTCCGTGCAACTGTATTGGTCAGGAATGAATCCCTCCCTGCTGCAGATATTGGCTATTGGTTAAGTCGATATTGCGACATCTTGTCTCCTCTGGTGAAGATTGATTTCACGAAAGGTGTGTGGGGTGGAGCCTGGTCGGCTGTGATCAGGCTTAGGCATAATGGTCAGGTGCCTTGCCATGTTCCCTCTGCTGCTTTCATTGGGAGAGACAAAATCCAATGTTTTTATCCTGGTCAACCTAGACAGTGTCACCGCTGCGGAGACTTTAGTCACCTAAGCAGTGACTGTACTGTCCTGAAATGTGCCCTCTGTGGTAAAACTGGGCACGTGGCGAGGGATTGTGGCAACGTAACCTGCAACCTTTGTGGGTGCGAAGGCCATCCTTATAGTAGGTGCCCCAAGGCCTCCCATAACCTTGAGGTTATGGGGGAAGAGCTAGAGAGGGAAATGGGGCGTCTTTTTGAGGAGGAGCGACGGGAGGTTGTAGAAAAGCAAGTGGTGAGGGCGGTGGTAGAGAAGAACAGTGTGGTGAGGAAGGTGTCTGCTGAGGTGGATAAAGATGTGTGGTGAGGAAGAGTCTGAGGTGGAGGACAGTGATATTGTCTTATCTGAAGGGCAGCTTGTCCAGGTCCCAAGGGATAAACCCAAGAAACAAAGAAGGAGGTCCTCTGTTTAGAGTTCCTTTGGGGAAGTAGCGTCCGTGGTAGAGGGGAAGGGGTGTAGGAGGAGTGAAAGGAGGAGAAGAAGTAATGAGGTTGATAGTTCTGGTCAGGTGTCTTCAAAAGTTAGATCGGTGGTAACATCAGACACTGATGGGAAACCTCAGAGTTCAGTCGGGGAAGATGTGGGGGATTTTTCCTCCATGCCTTCCTGTACCCCTCAAATCCTTTCCTCATTGCCCCATGATCTCGTGGATCCTCCCCCTGTCCCTGTGGACCCTAGGTCCTTTCCCGCTTCTCCAGGAGCGGAGCCTCCTGATCCGGGTCCTCTTCATGATGATTTGGGCCGAGATATTTCTGCAGGTGAGAGTGATACTGAGGAGGTGTTTATTGGGGAGGATGATCCTCTTCCCTTGGGGACTAGTTTTAAAAGGTATGGCTCCGATGAGGAGTCAAGTAGGCAAGCAAAGAGAAAGTGATTGGGTCCTACCTTACAATCCAATGAAACATGGATCCCCAGCCTATACGATGTGCCATTATTAATGTGGCTTCCGTTTTGTCCGAACGTGCTCGTTTTATGGCCTTTGATTTTTTCAGCACAATTGAGGCTGATTTTTTATTTTTGCAGGAGACCAGGATTGGTGATCTGGCGGTTCTTCATAGAGCAAAGCGTGAATGGAGGCGTGGACCGTCTTTCTGGTCTCTTGCGGCCGAGCCGTACGGTGGGGTGGCGGTGCTTTTTACCGGTATGGTAACCGTGCACAGGATTGTAGAGTTACAGGTAGGTAGGTGTATGGTTTTGGATATCAACTTGAAGGGACAGAACCTACGGCTAATTAACATCTATGGGCCCCAGTCCCCTTCACGGAGATAAAACCGTTTCTTTTTTCAGCCCGGCAGATTGTCTTTGGTGGCGATTTTAACGCTATTACTAGGCCAAAAGACAGGGGGGGCACAAAGACAACCCTGGGTCATGATTCCAATTTTTTAGCTAGCATGACTAGGGAGGCTGGTCTGGTGGATGTGCACGTTCGCCATTTTCCAGACCTCACGGGTTACACCTTCTATTGTGGTAGTCGTAGGTCTAGGATAGATAGGTTTTTTGTTAAGGAGTCCGCGAAAACTTTGCCTCCTGAGGTGAAGCTAGTAGAGTTCTCCGATCACTGTATTCTGAGTTTTGCTTTGAATGCTTCGGAAACCCCTCAGAAAGGGCGGGGTCTATGGCGGCTGAATTCGGGGCTCCTGAAGGAGGAGATGGTGAGACAGTCCTTTAGAGATTTCTTTCAACTACAAGAGAATCTTTTGGAGGCAGGTTGGAGTAGATCCGAGTGGTGGGAGGAGTGTAAAAAGCGTACTCTGGGTTTTTTCCGTAGGCTGGTAGCCCGGAAAAACTTGAGAAAACAAAATGCCTACTATGACTTGCGAAGGAAACTTGATTTCTTGATCTCTGAGCGTGGAGATAGTGGGGAGATCTCTCGGGTGAAGGCTCGGTTGAGGGAATATCAATACAGTCGCATGGCTTCCTTGATTTTGGAGAGGGATTATGGAGCTTACCACTCACCTGATCCCTGTCAGAATTGTAGAAAGTCGGTTGATCTGAAGGAGGTGCGGGATTTGGTTGATTCTCAGGGTGTCCTTCGTGAGGATAGGGAGGGCATTCTGGGGGTCATCAGATCCTACTACTCCGATCTTTTGTCCGAGCAGCCACTCATCAGAGAAAGGATGGAAAGGTTTCTTAGGGAGACACCTGGGCTCGGGGGCCTTGATGCCTCTTTTGACTCTTTGGGAAGTGATGTGACGGCGGAGGAGATCAGGAAGGCCATAGACGGTTTGTCTATAAAGAAATCTCCGGGCCCGGATGGCTTAACATCTGAATTTTTTAAGGCATTTTCGGACCTCTTGGTTCCTCATCTTGTGGAGGTTTTTAATGAGAGCCTGGCTGAGGGTTTGCTCCCTCCCTCCATGAGGTTGTCCGCCCTCATATTATTGTCCAAAGGTAAGGATCCATCTCGTGTTGAGAACTGGCGCCCCATCGCTCTTCTCAATACAGACAGGAAGATTTTGGCAAAGGTGCTCTTCAATAGGCTGATGGAAGTTTCCGGGCTGTTGCTTTCTTTTTCTCAGCATGGTACCGTGAAAGGCCGTAGCACCTTTAGTGCTGTCCTTGGCGTCCGGGAGGCTGTGGAGCGATGTCGTGCTGAGAAGTGGGGAAAGTACTTGCTGGCATTGGATCAGTCTAAGGCTTTCGATAGAGTCAATCATGAGTACCTGTGGGCCTTGCTTGAAAGGTATGGACTTCCAGTGAGGGTGGTGGATTGGCTTCGCGTTATTTATAATCAGGCCGAGAGTTTCCCGCTTGTCAATGGTTGGGTAGGTCCTGCCTTCGCGGTTAACTCCGGTGTCCGTCAGGGTTGTCACTTGAGCTCCCTTCTGTATGTGTTCGCAATCGACCCTTTCGTCAGGAGGGTTGAAAGTGGTGCACTCGAAGGGGTGCAATTGGGGCCGGAGTGTCTGCTGAAGGTGGTGGCCTATGCAGATGACGTCACGATTGTCGTGTCGTCTACGACTGAGGCACGTGATGTGGAACACCTTATCTGCGAGTACTCTGGGGCCTCGTGCTCCATGATAAACCAAGACAAATGTGAAGTTTTCTGGATGGGGAAGGAAGGTGAGGAGTTCAGCCTTCCGGACAGCCTTCCCCGGGCCAATTCGTCAATCAAAATCTTAGGGATTTGGTTTAGTCGTGGTGATTATACCACTCTAAATTGGGTGAGTAGGCTGGAAGTTGCTGCCCGTAAAGTAGAGAGCTGGAGAAGATGGACATTTTCTCTCAGGGAAAGGGTTGACCTGTGTAAGACTCACCTGATCCCGGTGTTTCTTTATGTCAGTTATGTGTGCTGTTTGCCTCAATCTTTGTGGTCCAGGATTTATTCTTTGTTCTTCCTGTTGTTGTGGGGGAACAGGATGAATCTCGTTAAGAGAGGCATCACCTACAGACCGAGGGCAGAGGGTGGACTTGGTATGGTCAACCCTGTGGTGTTTTTCACATCCACTTTTGTAAAGTTACATCTTGGGAGTCTGTTTTTGGAGGCCCCCCCTCGGTGGGTAGAAGGCTTTAGGGTTTGGGTGCACCCCTTCCTCAGGTCATGGATAGATGGCGGTCAGGTGAGAAACCTCCGAGTTGATAAATGCGGATACCTCCCGATCTACGTCATCTTGTGCTTGAAGGTGACAAGGCTATGGGGAATTTTGATGAGTGAAGTCAAAGGCTTCTCTAGAAGGGAGTTGGAGAGGAGCATTTTGCGATCTCATTTTTATGCCCAGCCATCGCTAAGGGACTGCCCGGGCAATGTGTACTCAGCTGGGTTGAATCTGATTAATTCTCGGAGGATCCCACTGAAGTTCAGGGACATTGCCTGGCTTCTTTTTCAAGGGAAGCTTTATGTTAGGGGGAAGATCGGGTTTCGAGGTGCCAGTGATCGTGTTTGCCCACGTGAGGAGTGTCCTGGGGTGGTGGAGACTGTGGACCACTTCTTGCTCGACGTGAGGAGTGTCCTGGGGTGGTGGAGACTGTGGACCACTTCTTGCTCGAGTGTCCCTTTAATGTAAAAATTTACAAAGCCGTTTCAGCCGCTTTACGCCTTCCGTGCCTTTCGGGGCTTAGTTACCCTGAGTGGGCGTATGGGGCGTTCAAAAAGAGGTTTGGGAGGTTTGATTTAGTCACCATTTACTTAGTTAGTTTAGCGGTCAGGTACCACACTTGGAGTGCACGGTGTCTAGTTTCCCTTAGAAGGTTAGTCCTTCCCTGTACTGAGGTGGTTGGTACCATTCTTCACGAGGTAAAGAGGATGATGGATATGGATCGAGGGAGGATGGATGCCGTCAGTTGGTCCAGGCTTTGGCGCCATCTGAGACCCCCTTGAGTGGGTGGCTGAAGTCTTTCCTTCCTTTCATCCTTCTGGCTTTCTTTCCTTTCACCCCCTGTAGATTTTGTGTTATAGTTTTTTTTTATGTTATGGTTTTAACATACGACTAAAAGCTCACCTCACTTTCTCTATGTTTGGATTTTGTTGTGTGTTATGGCTTGATTTTGTACATATTGGTCTGTATATTGCTATTGATTGTCTATTTGACAAACTATTATTAATCTTGCCAGTGCTATGGACTTTTGAGTTTATTTGGCATTGCCTCTTCATACACTAATCTGATATATTATGCCATCGTAGTCGGACTAAAGACTTTGGACAATATTATTTAAGTATGGCTTTTGGCTGGTATCACCTTTGTTTATGTAAGTTATTATTTTTTTCTCGTGTTTGTTGATTGCTTTGTTTTGTTGTTGCAATTTTTCTAATAAAAACATAGCCACTCCTAGATGGGCCAGGTGTTTGTGTCGGCCACTTGGGTCGCTTAGCTTAATCATCCAGCGACCTCGGTGCAAATTTTAGGACTAAAAATAATATTGTGAGGTGTGAGGTCTTCAGAATAGACTGGAAATGAGTGGACATTATGGTTATTTAGGTTAATAATACTATGGGATCAAAATGACCCCCAAATTCTATGATTTAAGCTGTTTTTGAGGGTTTTTTGTAAAAAAAAAAAACCGAAGCCAAAACACACCCAAATCCGACAAAAATTTTCAGGGAGGTTTTGCCAAAACGTGTCCGAATCAGTGGCGTAACTACTGCCCCCGCAGTCCTCGCGGTGGCTTGGGGGCGAGGGGCTGCGGGGGCGCCACTGATTTAGAACAGATTGACATGCGGACGAGCGTCCGCATGTCAATCTGTGATCTCCTCTCCCTCCCTGCGGTGCCTGCTCCCCCGGCCCCCCCCTATGTGTTGGAGGGACACGAGCGCATCGCGCGTCTCTCCTGTGTCCCTCCTGGCTCTCCCCCGGCCGGTCTAAGGAAGCAAGTGCCGTTCGTGAGCTCTGATTGGCTCACGAACGGCACTTCCTTTATTAGACCAGCCGGGGGAGAGCCAGGAGGGACACAGGAGAGACGCGCGATGCGCTCGTGTCCCTCCAACACATAGGGGGGGGCCGGGGGAGCAGGCACTGGGGCATATACCCGGCACTGGGGACATATATCTGGCACTGGGGGGGCAGATCTGGCACTGGGGACATATACCTGGCACTGGGGGGGCATATACCCGGCACTGAGGGCATGTACCTGGCACTGGGGGCATATACCTGGCACTGGGGGGGCATATACCCGGCACTGGGGGCATGTACCTGGCACTGGGGGCATATACCCGGCACTGGGGGCATATACCCAGCAATGGGGGGGCATATACCCGGCACTGGAGGCATATACCTGGCACTGGGGGGGAAGCAGGCACTGGGGGGGAATATCTGGCACTGGGGGCATGTACCTGGCACTGGGGGCATATACCCGGCACTGGGGGGGCATATACCCGGCACTGGGGGCATATACCTGGCACTGGGGGGGCATATACCCGGCACTGGGGGCATATACCTGGCACTGGGGGGGAAGCAGGCACTGGGGGGGATATCTGGCACTGGGGGCATATACCTGGCACTGGGGGCATATAACTGGCACTGGGGGGGGCATGTACCTGGCACTGGGGGCATATACATGGCACTGGGGGCATATACCTGGCACTGGGGGGGAATATCTGGCACTGGGGGGGCATATACCTGGCACTGGGGGCATATACCTGGCACTGGGGGCATATACCTGGCACTGGGGGGGTATATACCTGGCACTGGGGGGGTATATACCTGGCACTGGGGGAATATACCTGGCACTGGGGGGGCATATACCCGGCACTGGGGGCATATACCCGGGACTGGGGGGGCATATACCTGGCACTGGGGGGGGGAAGCAGGCACTGTGGGGGAATATCTGGCACTGGGTGCATATACCTGGCACTGTGGGGGAATATCTGGCACTGGGTGCATATACCTGGCACTGTGGGGGAATATCTGGCACTGGGAGCATATGTGGCACTGGGAGCACGGCCCTAGCAACAAGCACTACCCCCTAGCAACGAGCATGACACCCAGTGCATGAAACCCCTGGCAACGAGCATGACATCCTGGCACCGTGCATGGAACCAAGAGCATGAAACCCCTGGCAACGAGCAGGTAATTTAAAAGTAATTGGAAGCCTTACTGTAGAACTTAATGTGTAATGGGCATTACGGTGTGTGGCATAATGTATCACGGACATTGCAGTGTGTGTCATAATGTATCTGGCATTACGGTGTGTTGTATACTATGTCACGGGCATTGTGGTATGTGGTATAATGTCTCAGGATCATTGTGGTGTGTGTCATACTGTGTCACAGACATTGTATGTGCTATAATGTATCAGGGGCATTGCAGTGTGTAGCATAATGTATAACGGGCATTGCGATTCCTGTCATAATGTGTCGGGGGCATTACGGTGTGTGGCATAATGTGTCGGGGGCATTACGGTGTGTGGCATAATGTGTCGGGGGCATTACGGTGTGTGGCATAATGTGTAGGGGGCATTACGGTGTGTGCATATTGTGTCATGTGCATTATTGTCAGTGATCGCAAAAACGCGCTATGGCGCGTATTTTACCCAGAAACAGCCGCCCGGGACTCACATTTAGAAGATGAGCGGGTCCCACAGGACGCGCTCATCTGAATATGTGTTTGCATGTGTTAAGCCTGTCAGCGGAATGCAGGAGGTGACTGGCTGTTTCCTCGGCCAATCACCTCCTGTAGTCTCCATCCAATCACAGCCTGCAGCATCTTCCGCTTTGAATCCTGCTCCCCGCCAGCACATGAATCTGTGCTGCAGGGCTGACAGACAGGCCCCGCTCATCCGGCTCCACTGCCGCTCTGCCGCCAGCACCCTCCTCTGCGACTGGGAGTACAGCTCCGGATCTGCCCGCCGCCACCCCCCTACCCGGGACCCGCTCAACGCCCCACCGAGACCCGACAACTACCTTCCAGCAGGAGCCGGCCGGGCTGCACAGCTCCCGCTGTAGGTAAGCAGTAGACAGTGCTGCATCGCCCCGCTTCACCTGGAGTAGCTGGTGCAGATGCGGGATGTCCGGGGGCTGCAAGCTCCGTGTGTGCAATGTGAGGCCGCTCAGAGTGTCAGGGCCTCACTGACACCATTTTTCTGACAGCACAGTGCAGTGAGTGCACTGGCACAAGTAGCCAGCCGGCGCCGCAGCATGAAGGAGCTATCTGTGAAATCGCAAGCAGAGGCTGGCAAGAAGGAGCTCCTCCGATCGCTTCCCCTGACGGGCTGGCCACTGCTAAATATACCAGTAATCAGTACAACTGTGCAGTGACACTGACTTTCCCATTGCACCTGGGGCTCCACTACTTTGACACAGTTGGAACTGATTATCGGTATATTTAGCAGTGGCCAGCCCGTCAGGGGAAGCGATTGGACGAGCTCCTTCTTGCCAGAGAACAGCCTCTGCTTGCGATTTCACATAGAGCTTCTCCAGGCTGCGGCTACTACAGGCGCAGGCTGGCTACTTGTGCCAGTGCACTCACTGCACTGTGCTGTCAGAAAAAATGGTGAGTGTCAGTGAGTTGCTGCTGGGGGCGGAGCCACTTGTGTCAAACAGCCCCTTCGTGCAACTGGAGGTGATAAGTGAGTGGTTACTGCAATGTGCCTCAGTGCTCTACCAGGCGCATTGTGTATAATAACGTGCTCTACCAGGCGCATTGTGTATAATAACGTGTTCTACCTGGCGCAATGTGTATAATAACGTGTTCTACCTGGCGCAATGTGTATGATAACGTGCTCTACCTGGCGCAATGTGTATGATAACGTGTTCTACCTGGCGCAATGTGTATGATAACGTGTTCTACCTGGCGCAATGTGTATGATAACGTGTTCTACCTGGCGCAATGTGTATGATAACGTGCTCTACCTGGTGCAATGTGTATAATAACGTGCTCTACCAGGCGCAATGTGTATGATAACGTGCTCTACCTAGTGCAATGTGTATAATAACGTGCTCTACCAGGCGCATTGTGTATAATAACGTGTTCTACCTAGTGCAATGTGTATTATAACGTGCTCTACCAGGCGCATTGTGTATAATAACGTGTTCTACCAGGCGCATTGTGTATAATAACGTGCTCTACCAGGCGCATTGTGTATAATAACGTGTTCTACCTGACGCAATGTGTATGATAACTTGCTCTACCTAGCGGCAATGTGTATGATAACATGCTCTACCTGATGCAATGTGTATGATAACGTGCTCTACCTGGTGCAAAGTGTATGACGTGCTGTACCTGGTGCAAAGTGTATGACGTGCTGTACCTGGTGCAAAGTGTATGACATGCTGTACCTGGAGCAAAGTGTATGACGTGATCTACCTGGATCAGTGTGCATAGGAGGTTCTACCTGGTGCAATGTGTATAAGCGCCACTACTGTGTGGTGTAATGTGAATTGACACTATTATGTGGTCACGCCCCTTCCCTATGAAGCCACACCCCTAAAATTTTGCGGCGCGCACTACCTGTTCTTTATGGTCTAAGTGGTCTAACACCAATTCACTTTCTGCCTAAGGGCACCAAAATGTCTAGTTACAGCTCTGGTGTAGGGTGTCCTGCATGCTACACAGCCCAGCAGCATTGTCACCCCATCCCCCCCATCTTGCAACACTTTTGTAGTGTCCAAACAAGATTAAAATTAATAAGAACCTTCATTCCGATGGGACCCAGAAAAAGACCGGTAGGACCCCAATTTTTAAAAGTGAAGGGTCCCTGGGACCCACTTTTTTTTTGGCTCAGCGCGATTACTGATTGTGTGTGGAATAATGTCTAAGGGCCATTGCAGTATGTGGAATAATGTATACTGGGCATTACTATAAGGAGGAAAAATGACAAATAATGTAAGGGAATAAAAAACACATGGTACCAGCGCTGGCTGTAAGAATTATATAAGGACGGTTTGCTGAATAAAATGTCAATTTATTAAACCATTTAAAAAGACAAGTGTGAAGTCTCGTTATTATCTAAATAACACTTAAAATGTATAGTATAATAATTCCCCCTGGGTATAATCACTTTTACATCCACTCTCCTTTGGGACATGTATGGATTTTTTCACGGCTAGGACAGTCTCCAGATAACATTCACTGTAGCAGCAGATAATTACCGGTTTCCACAGAAAGGATGTTTGATGGCATCAGCTTTAGGAAGAGTCCATTGCTAGAACTAGTCCAATGGACTCTTCCTAAAGCTGATGCCATCAAACATCCTTTCTGTGGAAACCGGTAATTATCTGCTGCTACAGTGAATGTTATCTGGAGACTGTCCTAGCCGTGAAAAAATCCATACATGTCCCAAAGGAGAGTGGATGTAAAAGTGATTATACCCAGGGGGAATTATTATACTATACATTTTAAGTGTTATTTAGATAATAACGAGACTTCACACTTGTCTTTTTAAATGGTTAATAAATTGACATTTTATTCAGCAAACCGTCCTTATATAATTCTTACAGCCAGCGCTGGTACCTTGTGTTTTTTATTCCATTATATTCTGGGATCTGACCATCCCTATACCAGCTGCTGCTGGCTGCGCACTTACATATCTTTTTACTTTTAAATAATGTAAGGGGCATGAATCAGGATTATTTTTCTTTCCTGTGGTGGCCAACGTCTGGGCGTGCAGGTTGCAAAACTGGGGTATAAGGTAGTCTTTTCCTGCAATGCCACGCCCTCCACGCAAAGCCATGCCCATTTCGACAAAGCTACACCCCTTTTTGCCAGCGCACGCCTGCGGCGCGCGCATTTTTCTACCTTTGCTAGTGCCAATTACGGGGTGTATGGGGGGGGGGGGCGCCGAAGGATTTTTTGGCTTGGGGGAGAAAAATTTCTAGTTACGCCACTGGTCCGAATCCAAAACACGGCCGCGGAACCGAATCCAAAACCAAAACACAAAACCCGAAAAATTTCCGGTGCACATCACTACTTGATACACCTCTCAGGGGTCTATGTACAAAGCCTTGGATGGAGATAAAGTGGATGGAGATAAATTACCAGCCGATCAGCTCCTAACATGTCACAGGCTGTGTTTGAAAAATGAGTAGCTGGTTGGATGGTAATTTATCTCCGTCCACTTTATCTCCATCAAAGGTTAGGTAAACAGACCCCTTAATCGATCTCTGGGTGCTGACAGGCCATCAGACAAATATAAATGAACTAGCTGAGTACCCGTACTTTGCTACAGAATTTAATGTATTTCTGTGTGTATAACTTTAATTTTGAAGGAGTTCCTGGTAAACTAATTAGACTTACAATAGGACATGCTCCACCCGCCGCCGCCAATCTTTTTCAGGCCGCACCTCCAGGAGGGCCTTCTCCGTATTGATGCTGTCAAAAGGCTGAGGAGAATAATCCGTCTCCCTCTCTGCCCCGTCCTGCCTCAGTGCTGTAAATGCTGGGATGACAGGCTAAGCTCTGCCCGCTGTATGTTAAATCTGTAAGGTTTGCAGGGATAGGCTGACTCTATTCCAAAGGGCCCTAGGTCCCCTTGCTTATCTTCTCACTCTCCTTAGGGCTCCTCCTTTGAGGTAAAAAGGTACAGATTTAAGCACAACACTTAAGGTCATTGGGAGAGCTGTTGGTACCCTTTACACAGCAGATAAGCAGTTGCTGACTTTAATGCATTTAAGAGTCAAAATATCTATGTCTCCTTTCCTCCTATTGATCTAAGAGGTTTGGCAATGTTTAGTTCAAGTGACAAGTTAACCTCTGATAATTGAGACACTGGGGCTAATTCAGACCTGATCGCTGCTGTGTGTGTACACACAGCAGCAATCAGGTCTGAACTGTGCATGCGCTGGCGCCGCTGTGATTGACCGGCAGAGGTGGTCGCTGGGCGGTAGGGGGCGGGTTATCGGCATTTGACCGCCGTTTAGGGGGCACGGTCCGGACAAATTTAGCACATCTACGATCAGGTCTGAATCACCCCCATCATCCTCTCCTGACTGGAAATAGGTTGGTTAAGTGCTTATATCTGAAATATATATATATATATTGTAACACTGTAGGGGTGCAAGGCGCCTTTTCCTGGGGAATATGGCAGCACGCAGCAGTTGCATCAGAAAGCGTGTCTCTCACACACAGATCCTGCAGCCTTCCCAGGCAGTCTGCTCCTACTAATCAGGCTAGCAGCCCTATAACACACTTACACAGCTGAAACCTTGATTAGCCCTCTGTGAGGCCAAAGACCCGAACTGGGCCCAATGTCTAGAACTCTCCTTATCTCTCTCTTAGAGCCTATACCCAGCTTTTACAGCAAACTGAAAAGGTTCTGACAAAACCAAAAGCATTTTTCCTAGAAGTTAACACTTTTTAAAACATGTAAGACAAGAACCTGGGACAAACATACCTGCCCTCAAACACTATCCCAGTGTTCTTGTCACATATCCCCCTCCCCTGTTTCGACCTAGGGGCCGGAACACTTGTAGCCCCCAAACAGAAGATGCGAGACAATGCATCTGCGTTGGCCAATTGTGTTCCCGGTCTATGTTCAACAGTAAACTTAAAATCCTGCAACGCTAGAAACCATCTAGTTACCCGAGCATTCTTGCCTCTATTTACATACATCCATTTTAAAGGGGCATGATCCGTCACTAGTCTGAATTGTCTACCCAAGAGGTAATATCTCAAGGTATCTAGTGCCCACTTAATGGCCAAAGCCTCCTTTTCCACAATGGCATACCTTTTTTCATGCTCATTGAGTTTCCTACTCAAATAAATGATAGGGTGTTCGTCCCCATCTCTGGTTTGGGACAGCACAGCACCTATCCCTACCTCTGAGGCATCTGTCTGTACCACAAATTCTTTTGAAAAATCTGGTGTTATCAACACCGGTTGTGAACACAAAGCCACTTTTAACGCTTGGAACGCCTTTTCTGCATCAGGGTTCCATTTCACCACATTTGACTGCTTCCCTTTGGTAAGGTCTGACAACGGCACCGCTGTGGTCGCAAAATTGGGAATAAACCGTCTATAGTACCCAGTAATTCCCAAAAAAGCCCTTACCTGTTTTTTATTCACTGGACGAGGCCAGTTTTGAATAGCATCAACTTTATTCAATTGGGGCCTAATCAGACCTCTGCCTATGGTGAAGCCCAAGTATTTGACCTCCTCCATTGCGAGGCAGCACTTCTTTGGGTTAGCAGTTAACCCTGCCTCTCTGATTGAGTCCAGTACTGCTTGTACTTTAACCAAATGGGACCCCCAGTCTTTACTGTGAATTACCACATCATCCAAATAGGCAGCTGCATATTTTCTATGGGGCCTCAAAATTTTATCCATCGCCCGTTGAAAGGTTGCTGGAGCCCCATGCAACCCAAAGGGTAACATCTTATACTGGTACAGCCCCTCCGGAACCGAAAAGGCTGTTTTTTCTTTGGCACTATCAGATAAAGGTATTTGCCAGTAACCTTTGGTCAGGTCCAATGTGGTGAGAAACCTGGCTGTTCCCAGCCTTTCTACAAGCTCATCCACACGGGGCATGGGGTATGCGTCAAACTTGGACACCTCATTTAACTTACGAAAGTCATTACAGAAGCGTATGCTACCGTCGGGCTTCGGGGTGAGCACTATGGGACTGGACCACTCACTGTTAGACTCCTCTATGACTCCAAGTTCTAACATGGTTTTAACTTCTTTAGAAATAGCTTCTCGCTGAGCTTCAGGAATCCTATATGGCTTTAAATGAACCCTGACCCCTGGTTCTGTGACAATGTCACGTTTTATTATGGTCGTTCGGCCAGGCAGCTCTGAAAATACCTCCCTATTTTGGATGAGAAATTCTTTAACCTGATTGTTCTGATCAGCTGATAATGTCTCTGACACCTTCACTGCGGGAAGCAACCGGGGTGAAGACACCGAAGGGGAAGGCTCCGCTGACAGAGACAACCTATCTTTCCAGGGTTTGATTAAGTTAACATGGTAGATTTGTTCGGGTTTTCTCTTTCCCGGCTGGTATACTTTGTAATTAACCTCATTCACTTTTTCCCTAATCTCAAATGGACCCTGCCATTTAGCTAGGAATTTGCTTTCCACAGTGGGTACCAAAACAAGAACTCTATCTCCAGGAGCAAATTCCCGTATCTTGGCACTCCGGTTATAGACCCTCTGTTGAGCACTTTGGGCCTGTTCCATGTGCTCTCTGACAACAGGTACCACGGCTGCAATCCTATCCTGCATTTGTGTTACATGCTCAATAACGCTTCTATAAGGAGTGGGCTGTCCTTCCCACGTCTCTTTGGCAATATCCAACAGCCCTCTGGGGTGTCTACCATACAACAAATCAAATGGAGAAAACCCCGTAGAGGACTGAGGAACTTCTCTGATGGCCATTAACAAGTAGGGCAACAAACAATCCCAGTTTTTCCCATCTCTCTCAACAACCTTTTTTAACATACTTTTTAATGTTTTATTAAACCTTTCCACCAACCCGTCAGTTTGGGGATGGTAGATGGACGTCCTGAGGTGAGTGACCTTAAATAACTTGCACAATTCTTTCATGATCCTTGACATAAATGGAGTACCTTGGTCAGTCAAAATTTCTTTTGGTATTCCCACTCTACTAAATACCTGCACCAGCTCCCTAGCTATCGCCTTGGTTGTGATAGTGCGTAAAGGGACAGCCTCAGGATATCGAGTGGCATAGTCCATAATTACCAGGATATACTGATGGCCCCGAGCAGACTTTAACAAGGGCCCCACGAGATCCATGGCTATTCTGTCAAACGGGACCTCTATAATAGGCATGGGAACTAGTGGGCTCCTGAAATGGGGTCTAGGGGCATGATACTGGCATTCAGGACAGGAAGAACAATATTCAGACACTTCTTTATAAACCCCTGGCCAAAAGAACCTTTGTAAAATTCTTTCAGTGGTTTTTTCTGCCCCTAAATGTCCTGCGGTAACGTGACTATGAGCTAAATCTAGTACCGTTCTCCGATAAGGCTGGGGAACTACCAACTGTTCCACCACATCCTCACCCCTTTTGACAATGTGGTACAAGAGCTCATTACAGATGGCCATGTGGGGATACGTAACCCTGTCACCTGGTACCACAGGTTCCCCATTAACAATCTTAACATTCTCTCTAGCCTTTATTAAGGTAGGATCCTTTAACTGTTCAGACGCAAACAGATCCTTCTTTACCTCCAGGTCAGGCACGCTTTCAGTTCTAACTACTATGTCTCTGTTCCCAGCAAGAGGGTCCTCACTGGACTCCCCATCTGTCACTTCCCCAGCCAAACTAGCAAAAGGCAAAGGGCCAGAAAGTTCCGAAGACCCACGTTCATCCATAAAATCACCGGTATTATCAACTGGCTTTTTACTTCTCACATCTGTAGATAACCGTGATTCCCACAGTTTCCAAAAATGAGGAAAATCCCTCCCTATTATGGCCTCATGCACCAAGGTAGGGACCAGTCCCACTTTAACTATTGCTGACCCACAACAAGTTTCTATATTCACCTCAGCAGTGGCATAATGTTGGGTATCCCCATGTATGCAAGTTACCCCAATAGGTATTTGCTGGACCTTTAAGGGGTTCACTAACCCAGCTTTCACGAGGGTAACTAAACTTCCTGAATCTAGCAAGGCCTCTACCCGGTTACCCTCTAAGAACACATCACACATTTGTTTTTCCAGCTCAGGTGAAGGTACCACAGTACAGGCTAACCTAGCAAAGAAAGACATTCTGCGACATTCAAAGGCAGCATCACATTGCATGGGTTCTTGCGTGACTGGGCAATTGGCAATAACATGACCTGGCATACCACACCTAAAACATTTAATCACACGATTATCAACCCGTTTGGGCAGCATAGACCGTTCTAGCCCCATTGGCCTGTTTCCAGGGCCAGTGTTTACAGTCTCTCCAGCCTTGCGTTCTCTTAACCGCCCAGCAACGTTTTCCCACGGAACAGTCTTACCAGTCTTTACTGAAGGGCGCTGTCGAGGATCTATGGGTTGCGGGGTGGTCATCAGTAGTTCCTCTGCTGCCAAATACCTCTCTACCATGTCCACTAATTGGTCAGCAGTACCCGGGTTTCCATGGCTCACCCACTTGCGCAGGACCATGGGCAAAGATCTCAAGTAGCGGTCCATGACGACTCTTTCCACCATCTGGGGACCAGTTAATGTCTCTGGCTGTAGCCATTTTTTTGTTAGCTGAATAAGGTCGTGCATCTGGGAGCGCGGAGGCTTCTCCATGGCGTACAGCCAACGGTGCACCCGTTGTGCTCGTACTGACAGCGTGACTCCCAGGCGGGTCAGGATCTCAGTCTTTAGTTTATCATAGTCCCGAGCCTCAGCAGGGCTTAAATCAAAGTAAGCTTTTTGGGGCTCACCTGACAGGTGTTATGATTCCAGTACTTCTGACCAGAGGAGATCTTATGACAAAGGCCAGAGTACTGGAGGGGAATGCTGGTTATGGGAGCAGGAAAGCCTAGTAACCCCTGGCGCCCTAACTCCGTTGTCTCGCCCGTGTTATCAGAAATCCCCTGCGAGACTATGGTTGCTTGAGCCCATGGCAGCCGCGTTTGAAGGGCGGATTATGTCTGCCCAACTCCGATGCCCCCTCAGGTCTTAATGGGAGACAAAGGGAAATCCGAGACAGGGTGATAACAAGGGGCCCTCTGACTAAACAACCAGGCCAGGGGCTACAAGCTAACTAAACTCAAACCAGAAGTATGTGCGGACAAACCGCCAGGGAAAAGGACAACCAAAATCCACTAATCCGTTACTCCTACCCAGCACCGCTGGATACCAGAGTGGATTTGTGGGAGCGGAATCCTCCGCAAAAGCTCCGAGACTCAATATAACAAATAATAAATAGTAAGCGGTCAAGCCGCAACACACGGCTACGCCGCGACTCACGAACACCACAGGATGTTAAAGGTGCTCGGTCAGGACTCCAGGAACAGATGACAACTTCCGAGTACTGGACCACTGAGGACAGGAACGACCGGATAGAGCAGGACTGGAAACACTCTCTGCAACAGATACAGCAAACAGGAAGCTCAGGAACTAGCAGGAACCAAGCTCAGAACTCAAGCAGACTGAAAACCCAGAAATATCACCAGCGTCTGTGAACTGCAATCAGCCAGCATATAACAGAGAGGCCTAATTAATAATCCAGAGCAGCTGGCCTATTGCATGATTCCAGCTGACAAGATGCAATTAGCAGCCAGGTGAGGCTGAACACATGGAACAAGCTGCAATTACACAGACTAACCAGCGGCAGCAGACAAGAGCATACTAAAACAGAGCAACAGGAAATCCTGGCATGCAAGACAACTTAATAAACATAAAATAGAAATGAACCACTACCTGTGGTTCATAACAGTATCCCCTCCTTAAGGGTGAGCTCCGAGCACCCCATGATACCCACGGGGAACATAAACAGAAGTATAACATAAAATACAGAACCAAAATGCAAAACAGGAATGAGCCACAGCCGTGGCTCATAACATTACCCCCCTCTTGAGGAGGGGTCAAAAGACCCCAAAATTCAGACTATCCAGAACAAGGGATACAAAAAAAAAAAAACCTGACACATTGGTCAAACAGACACGAAAACAGAAACAAGCTGCAACCACAGCTTGTAACAGTGCCCTCCCCCTGACGGTGGCCACTGGACACAAGATAAGGAAAAAAAATCTTTTTTTTGTTTTTTTTTTTTTTTATCAAGGCAAGAGTCAAAAATTATTTCTTTTTCTTCTTCTTCTTTTTACAAAGCTCTTTAGGTCTGACCAAGGTAATTCCCCAAACATTGTCTGAACTGATGGTACCACCCAACAAGGCTGCGTTCAAATCAGAGACAGGTTTCTTACCCTTGGGAGCTGAACTTTCTGGCAAAGTACTATTATTAGAAGAAGAAGAAGTCAGAAAAGCACATCCTGCAGTCAAAACAACGGGCTGGGACTCTTGTGCCGAGTTTACAGTATTTGGTGGAATCTCAGAAGACAAGACGGGTGACTTAGAGGAACCTGAACCAATTTCTTTGGAACCATATCTTTTAATAATTGCATCACTGAATGCTGGGGGATCCTGAAGAATGGGATCTTCAGCTTTCATTAGGCTGGTCACCCACTCAAAAGGCTCTCCTTTAAAAGAATAAATAAGATAGAGCACAAGGTTCTCTGGAGTGATGCCCAGAAATGGTCTAGACAACATAATAATGTAATAGTGTTTGTAAAGCGCCAGAAATTGGGCTAAGTCCCCATCAAAGATTATGGATGTTGAGATATCAGAGTCAGGATCTGTTTCCTTCCCATCTGACTGACTGAAGTGCTTTGCTAGTACCTGGTCACTATTGACCTTACTTGAGACCTGGTCACTATTGACCTTACTTGAGGCTGAGACTCTCTGAACCCCACCCAGGGCAGTGACTCTCTGAACCCCACCCGGGGCAGTGACTTTCTGAATCCCACACGGGGCAGTGACTTTCTAAACCCCACACGGGGCAGTGACTTTCTGAACCCCACCCGGGGCAGTGACTTTCTGAACCCCACCCGGGGCAGTGACTTTCTGAACCCCACCCGGGGCAGTGACTTTCTGAACCCCACCCGGGGCAGTGACTTTCTGAACCCCACCCGGGGCAGTGACTTTCTGAACCCCACCCGGGGCAGTGACTCTCTGAACCCCACCTGGGGCAGTGGCCTCCGGGAACCCCGCTGGGGCAGTGGCCTCCGGGAACCCCGCTGGGGCAGTGACCTCCGGGAACCCCGCTGGGGCAGTGACCTCCGGGAACCCCGCTGGGGCAGTGGCCTCCGGGAACCCCGCTGGGGCAGTGGCCTCCGGGAACCCCGCTGGGGTCAGCACCTCGGATTCTTTTACTGGGACCGGACCGTTGGCCTCCCTGACTGGGATCGGGCCATCGGCCTCCCTCTCTGAGTCGATAATTATCGAAAGTTCTCCCGGGACTATGACTTCCGGGACTTTTGCTGAAGCCATAACGTTCAGATCCTCCACTAATGCTATGCTTCTTAAGTTCTTTCCTGGGGAAGCGACTTCTAGACCCTTCTTTGGGGCTGCGTCTCTCGAGACCCCACTTGGGGATATTACTTCAAAGATCCCTTCTGGGGTTTTGCTTCTCGAGTTCCCTTCAAGAACTATGGTTTTAGATACCCTTTCTGGGATTGCGCTTTTCAAATCCCTACCTGGGGTAACAGCTTCTGAGACCCCTTCCGGTATGGACACCTGAACTATAATATTTGATGTCCCTCTATAAGCTAGGGCATCGGGTACCGCTCCAGCACTCTGGGCATCGGGTACCGCTCCAGCACTCTGGGCATCGGGCACCGCTCCAGCACTCTGGGCATCGGGCACCGCTCCAGGACCCTGGGCATCGGGCACCGCTCCAGGACCCTGGGCATCGGGCACCGCTCCAGGACCCTGGGCATCGGGCACCACTCCAGGACCCTGGGCATCGGGCACCACTCCAGGACCCTGGGCATCGGGCACCACTCCAGGCCCCTGGGCATCGGGCACCACTCCAGGCCCCTGGGCATCGGGCACCACTCCAGGAACCTGGGCATCGGGCACCACTCCAGGAACCTGGGCATCGGGCACCCCTCCAGGAACCTGGGCATCGGGCACCCCTCCAGGGACTTGCAACTCCGCTTCCACAGGAACCTCAAGAGAGGAGAGAAACATTCTCTTTTGATTCCTGAATCTATAATGGGGCTCCCTTGCCCAAGGACCCCAATTATAGGACAGAGAGCTTTTTTGTGTGGGTTGTGTGACAAGTACCTCTGCCACAGTAGAGACAGGAGTAGGTCTTGTATCATGACTCAACTTGGCCAGAGGGCAAGACTCGTCACCACACTTTGGCTTGCGCAACTCACAGGTCTGCAGATAATGGCCTAAACCCCCACAATATAGGCATAAGTTTAAGTTTCTGCGACGCAGACGCTCCTCTTCTGAGAGCCTGGGCCGCAGAAAACTTTTAAACCTTTTCTCTTCAATTAAACCAGAGGATTCTCTTGTCACCATACTGTGAACAAGAGTCTCTTTAGAGATAGATGTACTCTCAACGACTTCTGGCAAAATGAGCAAGATTTTAGTCAGAAGGTTTTGCAGTTGCTTTAGGGATTGCTGCCAAACTTGTAGTCGCTCTGGTCTCAAAGCACTGAATACAGAGTTCAGGGCTTCGAGAGATGCCTGCAGGGCTTGCATAGTAGACATAGGAGGATTTAAGACAAGGCAAGACAAGGCAAGGCAAGACAAGACAAGACAAGACTAAATTTTGCTAAACAAATCAAGACTTTTTTTTTTTTTTTTTTTATTAATTTTTTTTTTTTTAAACACCGGACTGGATTCTAAACACCGGACTGGATTCTAAACACCGGACTGGATTCAAGACTAGACACTGGACTGGGCCAAAAAAGAAAAAAAAGTTTTATTTCTTTTTTGTGGTATGGCTGGTGATAATGTTATGATTCCAGTACTTCTGACCAGAGGAGATCTTATGACAAAGGCCAGAGTACTGGAGGGGAATGCTGGTTATGGGAGCAGGAAAGCCTAGTAACCCCTGGCGCCCTAACTCCGTTGTCTCGCCCGTGTTATCAGAAATCCCCTGCGAGACTATGGTTGCTTGAGCCCATGGCAGCCGCGTTTGAAGGGCGGATTATGTCTGCCCAACTCCGATGCCCCCTCAGGTCTTAATGGGAGACAAAGGGAAATCCGAGACAGGGTGATAACAAGGGGCCCTCTGACTAAACAACCAGGCCAGGGGCTACAAGCTAACTAAACTCAAACCAGAAGTATGTGCGGACAAACCGCCAGGGAAAAGGACAACCAAAATCCACTAATCCGTTACTCCTACCCAGCACCGCTGGATACCAGAGTGGATTTGTGGGAGCGGAATCCTCCGCAAAAGCTCAGAGACTCAATATAACAAATAATAAATAGTAAGCGGTCAAGCCGCAACACACGGCTACGCCGCGACTCACGAACACCACAGGATGTTAAAGGTGCTCGGTCAGGACTCCAGGAACAGATGACAACTTCCGAGTACTGGACCACTGAGGACAGGAACGACCGGATAGAGCAGGACTGGAAACACTCTCTGCAACAGATACAGCAAACAGGAAGCTCAGGAACTAGCAGGAACCAAGCTCAGAACTCAAGCAGACTGAAAACCCAGAAATATCACCAGCGTCTGTGAACTGCAATCAGCCAGCATATAACAGAGAGGCCTAATTAATAATCCAGAGCAGCTGGCCTATTGCATGATTCCAGCTGACAAGATGCAATTAGCAGCCAGGTGAGGCTGAACACATGGAACAAGCTGCAATTACACAGACTAACCAGCGGCAGCAGACAAGAGCATACTAAAACAGAGCAACAGGAAATCCTGGCATGCAAGACAACTTAATAAACATAAAATAGAAATGAACCACTACCTGTGGTTCATAACAGTATCCCCTCCTTAAGGGTGAGCTCCGAGCACCCCATGATACCCACGGGGAACATAAACAGAAGTATAACATAAAATACAGAACCAAAATGCAAAACAGGAATGAGCCACAGCCGTGGCTCATAACAACAGGAAAGGTGCCAGCAGACTGGCCCACTGTGCTTTCGGCCAGTTCTCACGCTCGGCAGTCCTTTCAAACGTGGTCAGATAGGCCTCCACATCATCAGCCTCTGTCATTTTCTGCAGGAAGTGACTGGCCCGTATAGAACTAGAGCTGGTTGGAGCACTGACGGCCACATCTCCAACCCGAGCTGCAAGTCTCTGCACCACTTCTGCTAAGGCCTCTCTATCCTGACGCTGTTGCCTGTAAAGTTCATCAACAACTGCCTGCTGTTGTCTCTTATTTTCCTCCATTGCCACCTGCTGCTGTCTGTTGGCCTCCTGCTGTAGTCTCCAATTTTCCTCCATTGCCACCTGCTGTTGTCTCCTATTTTCCTCCATTGCCACCTGCTGCTGTCGGTTGGCCTCCTGCTGAGCCGCTGTAGCTTGCAGCAAGGCTTTAAGCAGATCCTCCATGTCGACAGATTTTTCAGGCGGCTTTGTAGCTGCTTTCACCCAGGACATATATCAAACCCTCAGGGGTGAGTCTCAGTAACTTCACACTGGGCTGTATCTGCATAAACCACCGTTTTCTGCAGGCCTCACAAAGCTGCTGCTTTCACTTATGCGCAGAACGGTGTGCTCGCATTCTCCACCAAGTTGTAACACTGTAGGGGTGCAAGGCGCCTTTTCCTGGGGAATATGGCAGCACGCAGCAGTTGCATCAGAAAGCGTGTCTCTCACACACAGATCCTGCAGCCTTCCCAGGCAGTCTGCTCCTACTAATCAGGCTAGCAGCCCTATAACACACTTACACAGCTGAAACCCTGATTAGCCCTCTGTGAGGCCAAAGACCCGAACTGGGCCCAATGTCTAGAACTCTCCTTATCTCTCTCTTAGAGCCTATACCCAGCTTTTACAGCAAACTGAAAAGGTTCTGACAAAACCAAAAGCATTTTTCCTAGAAGTTAACACTTTTTAAAACATGTAAGACAAGAACCTGGGACAAACATACCTGCCCTCAAACACTATCCCAGTGTTCTTGTCACAATATATATATATATATATATATATATATATATATATAAATAAATATATATATATATATATATATATATATATAAAAGGAAAGTACACCACTGACTCATCACAAAATCTCCTGAACCGTAAGGCTGCACTTCCTTGCTAGTGGCCGTTTTAGAGAAGTCTATTATTCAAATAGGGGAGCCACACTCAACAATGTTTGACAGTGTTTAGGGGTGGCAGTTGATGTGGCTCCCCTATTTGAATAATGGACTGCTCTGCCACTGAAAGGAAGTCAAGGAACAGAGCATTGTGTCCTCCCCCCTCCGTGACTTGGTATCGCCGGCACTATGCATTCTTTATAGCCCTGGCTGGGTGGGCTGTCTTAACTCTTCTCTGTGAGGGTTGAATTATCTCACCCCTTTTAACCCCTTTGTGGATGGAATTTAAAAAAAATCCTTCTTAGTTGGTGCCTACTACTGGCCAAATTTAAAGTTCTTAGTACTTAAGGTTCAGGAGATTTTGTGATAAGTCAGTGGTATTTGCCTTTTTGTACTGTATATATAGATTATCAGACCCAGGAGGGGACACTTGCTCTCACTCATAACAGTGACAATGGAGTCCATATGATGATAATGTCACATCAACCTCACATCTTTCATGGTAATCTCACCAGTGACAGCGGGTGATAGAGTTTCCATCTGTAAGTGTTAACAGTCTGATGGGCATGGGCAATTGTCTGGGAATTATGTAGTGAGGTCTGAGGGGCATGTGGTACACTTCAGTACTGTGTGGTGGGCATCATAACAAGACTTAGAAATCACAAGTCGGAGTCCTTTTCCTTAAGCACTCCCCTCTGAAAATAGTCAATCAGTTTATCTGCACCATTAAAATACTATAAAAAATCCAGGTCTATAAAGCGCTGTTTTTAGTCAGTTTTACACCGTCACCGTCTTTCATGACACATTTATAAAAATGCAGATTACTTCATACTTTCCAAAAAACGGGGAAGAACCTCCTCACTTTACTCCAACTCCAGTATACATGCTCCCGCTGGGTGAAATATCAGGCGCCATGGGCAGGTCTACCACTGCTATGCAGATGATACACAACTGTACTTGTCCTTTGCTCCGGGCACTGATAACCCAATAGCAACCCTAAATGGCTATCTAGCTGAACTCCAGGAGTGGATGAGTGCCAGTTGGCTGCAACTGAACCCAGATAAAACAGAGGTCCTTATGATAGGACCACAACATCAAAGGACAAGACTGCAGTATAGCCAACCAACTGGACTTACACTCGGGGATTCAGAATTACAAACCAATGATCGTGTGCGCAATCTTGGCGTTGTCCTGGATGGTGGCTTGACACTTAAACATCAGATATCAGCCACAATCAAATCCTCATTCTTTCACCTGAGGAACATAGCCAGAATCAAGCACTTAATTCCCTCAGATGATCTGCCAAAAGTCATCCATGCATTTGTATCATCTCGATTAGACTACTGTAATGCCCTCTACCTTGGTCTCCCAGCAAAATAATTGCACCGCTTACAGCTGGTGCAAAACACAGCTGCCAGGCTGTTAACCGACCAGCCCCATTCTAGCCATATAACACCCATACTCTACTCCCTTCACTGGCTGCCTGTAAGATGGCGAATTATCTTCAAGATTGGCTTACTGAGTATCAAAGCACTATATGACCAGGGCCCAAGGTACCTGAAGCAGCTTCTGACCCCATAGTACCCCACTCGATTACTGCGATCTGTAGATGAAGTACCTTTAGCAGTACCTAGAATCTCCCGTAATTCATCTGTGGGTCAAGCTTTTAGCCATGTGGTTCCGACTCTATGGAACTCACTTCCCCGCACAGTGCGAGAGGCCCCAACTATAGAATCCTTCAAAAGTAGACTCAAGACTTTCCTGTTTACTCAAACATTTCCATAATGTCCCTTTAGTATCTACATGCTTCTGTATTTTATGAAAAGCTTTTCTGTACTTCATTATTTTCTGTACTATATTATGCTATGTATCTGTTAAGCGCCTTGAGTTCTATTGGAGAAAGAGCGCTATATAAATATAAATTATTATTATTATTATTATCTTAGCAACACGTCCACACAAAAGATTATATAGTCCAGCCATAGGTAGACTCAAATTAAGTACATTTATTTAAAAAAAAGTATTAAAAAAATCCTCCTTCCCACCATAATCAGCATAGAGTCTAGCAGTACCACACCTCGGCTGTAGTATCACTACCGGGAATTACCTCACCGGATTAACTGGATGCCTGATGTTCTCACGTTATTCCCTCTCCCCTGGGAATTTCGCTACCCGGGGTTTTTCAAAACTCCATTACCGCTGGCCATCCTTCGGTCTGATATCTCCGAGCACCGTTATGTGCCGCCGATCCTCCCACTCTGGCTCTATCTGAAAAAAGCGGCTCCCAGCTTTGTTCTCATGCAGTAACGAAGTCCACCTGTTTCCACTGACATGTTTCTACCCGGTATGGGTTTTTGTCAAGGCACAGGTAGGCTTGGTCTGTTCACTCATTTATACTATTTCCTGGAAGTCTGGTGTGTTACTTCCCATATGCATGTATACATGTCCCAGGTTATGTCATGCACATGCTCTGGCATCTTAAAAACATATTACCATTAATTCAGATTTTAAAACATTCCTGATCTTCATCCTCCAAATATATTGTGCATTACTTTAAAAAGTTCCCAATACTTTTTTATCCACACAATTACCGTAAATAACATAATTATAAAATTTGACAATACCATTGTACAATACTATTTTACGGCTGGACAGAACTAAAGTTAATATTTCATTACTGAGCTTTAAACGGAACCCTTCCTGCAAGGCCACACTTTTACTCATATGTGACCTCACAGGATCCACTTCATCTCAAAGTCACCATTTAACCCTTTTGGCTGTAAGGTTTTTAATTTGTAAAGCCAGTGCTTCTCAGTTCCAGCTAAAGTTGTGTTAGCGCCGGGGGGTGCACGTCCCAGCCGTTGCTTAGGAGCTGGGATACCGCACCTCCCAGCTGACCCGCGCCTGGTGCCTAGCAACAGACAGACGCCGGACGCAAGGTCTCTTGGTCCCCGCCCGGGAGCCTAGCAACAGACTGACGCTGGGTGCCGCCGGACTCCTAGCAACGGAGATGCAGCAGGGCAACTGCATAGTATTGTTAATTTTAGCAGTGATTGGTGCAGCACCATTTATATTCCCTTCCTGGCCTCTCCCAAATCGCTGGTGATAGTTCCTACTTTTGTGAGAACATGTCAGCCTGTGCAACACCCATGATTCTGAGACCCTGCCTGATTGATTTCCTGATCTGATCTAGCAAGCCGTGTACTCAGGTTTTGGTGTGGAGTTTCGACACAGGCACAGTCTTGCCAACATTTGTTTATTGTATTCATCCTTGTGCATTGATGCATTTATGAACCATTTGTATATACAGTTTCGTTATTATTACACCCTGTGCATTATTGTTTGTACGAAGTTATCGTGTTTTTTTTTTTTGTTTATTTAATTTTCAAGTTATACAGGGTTACATTAGCCCCCCACAACGGGTTGGGAGGGTTTATCCTTAAAACAACATTATTTGTATAGCAGAGATATAATCTAGGAACAGAGATCGTGAGGTTCCCATATTGAAGAGAATAAAATAAAAACATTGTGTTGGTAGTATAGGAAATAGAAATAAAGCATTCGTCAATAGCGACCACAGCACATTGATTAGTTAGGAACCCCCCAGAAAAAAAAAAAAAAAACGAAAAAGAGAAACAATCTCGTGGTTGCATCAGTGGGGAGAAGAAGAATAAAGAGGAAGCGAGAGAAGAAGAGAAAGGAAAGACGAGGAGAATATAGAGAAGGATGAAAAGAGACAGAGCCGTAGGGTCCGTCGGTGCGCCTCTATGTACAGCCTATATCGCTCGGAGCGTCAGTGTAACCTAGGAGGCGATGCTTAAGGTACATGAACATATGGTATTAAGGACGGTCACAAATCTGCTCTATGGGAGGTGGGACTCCTAAAATCACAGTAGGAGTGTCGCTGAGCCCCTAGGGGTGCGCGTTCTACATGCTGGAGCTTGAGAGTTAAACCATAATTCCCAAACCATAAGAAACTGGAAGGATCTGTTATGGAGGTATGCAGTAATTTTTTCCATGCTTGCGAAGTACCATACTTTACCAATAACCATCTTAATAGGGGGGGCCTCCTTCTTTTTCCAATGGAGAGCTATTGAGCAGCGAGCAGCATTTAATATCTGAGTCAGTAATTTACCGGTATTTGGAGGTGTATTAATAACGGGAAGGCCCAACAGAAAAGACCAAGGGTCTCTAGATATTTGGGATTGGAGCACTGTACTTATCAAGTGCGCGATTGAGTCCCAAAATAGCACGATCTTGGGGCACGTCCACCAGATGTGGAGGAAAGAGCCATGACCGCCGTATCCCCTCCAGCACATGGGCGAAGAGGAAGGAAACATCTTGTGGAGTCTAGAGGGGACTAAGTACCACCTATATAATATTTTGTAAGCATTTTCCTTCACTAGCGTTGAGATGGAGGATTGTGCGGCAGCAGTGAAAACATCCGACCAATCATGGTCAGCAGGCGGCGGGCCGCGGTCCCGCTCCCACTGGAGAACATACGCTGGGGTCACCGGTTGCCCTCCTACTTGGAGAAGGGAGTATAGTAGGGAGATAATTCCTCGAGCAAGCGGTTTATGATAGCTATATGATTCCAGAGTGGATAAAGGTTGGAATGGGGTAGAATTCGATATAGAAGATACAAAGTGTCTTATCTGGAAATAGGTAAAAGGGTTTGCCTCCGGGAAATCGTATTTTGTCATGATGTCCGATAGAGGCGCGCACGTAGTCCCAGCTAAAACATCCCGTACGAAGCGAATGTTCTTTTCCGTCCATGGACGAGATCGAGTCAGAGATTGACCTGGGGCGAAAGAAGGGTTATCCCATAAAGGGGTAAGCGGAGAGGGAGATGACAGGAGGTGAAAGCGCCGAGTACAATAGTTCCCATATCTGGCAGGAGAATTCCAGTACAGGGTGCAGTTGCAAATGGGGGGATCTAGCTCTGGGGGAGGATAAGAGTAGTGATGACAAAGACGTAATATGGCCCAGTGCAGATTCTAGTTGAAGCCATTGAATGTTCTGAGAAGGGGCAAACCACGCGACAGCTTGGCTAAGATGAGTGGCCAAATAGTAAAGGCGAATATCTGGGAAGCCTCTTCCAGTTATCGTGTTTTGATTATGGGGGTCATTCCGAGTTGATCGCTCGTTGCCGATTTTCACAACGGAGCGATTAAGGCAAAAATGTGCATGTGCATGGTACGCAGTAAGTATTTTAGCACAAAACTTAGTAGATTTACCCACGTCCGAACAAAGAATTTTCATTGTTGAAGTGATCGGAGTGTGATTGACAGGAAGTGGGTGTTTCTGGGCGGAAACTGACCGTTTTCTGGGAGTGTGCGGAAAAACGCAGGCGTGCCAGCATAAAACGCAGGAGTGTCTGGAGAAACGGGGGAGTGGCTGGCCCAACGCAGGGCGTGTTTGTGACGTCAAACCAGGAACGAAACTGACTGAACTGATCACAGTGTAGGAGTAAAGGGCCCTACTCACTGGCCGACCCGCCGCCGAGCTGCCCGACGGCGGATACGGCCGACGAGCGACCCGGCGGCGGGGGGGCAGTGACGGGGGAGTGAAGTTTCTTCACTCCCCCCGTCACGCGGCTGCATTGAAGTGCAGGCAAATATGGACGAGATCGTCCATATTGGCCTGCATGCACAGCCGACGGGAGACCAGCGATGAACGAGCGCGGGGACGCGCATCGTTCATCGCTGGAGTCTCCACACTGAAAGATATGAACGAGTTCTCGTTCATTTATGAACGAGATCGTACATATCTTTCAGAAAATCGGCCAGTGTGTAGGGCCTATTAGTCTCGAGCTACTCAGAAACTGCTAAGAATTTTCTATTCGCAATTCTGCTAATCTTTCGTTCGCAATTTCTGCTAAGCTAAGATACACTCCCAGAGGGCGGCGGCCTAGCGTGTGCAATGCTGCTAAAATCTGCAGCGAGCGAACAACTCGGAATGACCCCCTATATTCTAACTTGTGCATTGTTGCACTTACATGCATTCCTCATATATTCCTCAGTCTGTGCCTTAGCACAGTAGTAAGGTTGTGTCAGGTGAATGTCTCACCATGCTGCATTTACCCCTGCCCAGCCTCCGATAGCCGCCTTGTATATACATAAAACCTGGGGGCTTCTGAGTATGGGGTGGACCTAATTCACCATGGAAAGGCGACTGCTATAGGTGAAGTCTTTGGCAGGAGATTAAAGATCTACAATTAGTCACACAGACATGTGGGGAGACACCCAAGCACAGTGCTAGTCCGCCCCGCATGTCATGCCCAACACCCCCGCAAAGTACAAAAGCATCGCACAGCGGCGATGCTTTTATACTTTAGGAGTAGCTCCCTGCCAGCGCAGCTCCTGCGTACCAGCAGGAGCTACTCATCACTGTGAGGGTCGCAGCTGCTGCGTGTGACATCCCAACGTTGCCCGGACCATGTCCCCTAAACAGCGTCCGAAAGCCGCTGGCCCGCCCCCTCCCGCACAGCGACCGCCTCTGCCTGTCAATCAGGCAGAGGCGATCGCAGGGCTGAGACAGCTGTTGGCTGTCTGGCATGCGCTGGTGCACTGTGCACTGGCATATGTGCAGTTCAGACCTGATCTGCTGCTGTGCGAAAATGCACAGCAGCGATCGGATCTGAATTAGGCCCCTGGTCCTTTAACTGCAGTAGTTCTGGGCCTGCCCTAGCTAAAAGCTCATAACCCAGTATTCAACTGGAGTACGGGAGAGCTTGTTTCCTGGAGCATGGAATGTGCAGCCAAATGCCTGACCATGCCAGTCTGCTCAGCACTTCCAGTCCCTGGAGGTTTATCCACCCAGTACATGTCTTTCATGGATATTTTTTCCAAACAACAAGCTGAGTCTTTGCCTCCTCACCAGCCTTATGATTGCGCAATCAATCTTATACCTGGAGCTAGACTCCCTAAAGGCCGCCTCTTCGCTCTGTCTTTGCCCGAGACGAAAGCTATGGAGGAATACAGCCATGAGAGTTCAAAAAAAGGCTTTATCAGGCCCTCTAAGTCATCTATGGGAGCTGGGTTTTCCTTTGTCAGGAAAAAGGATAGCTCATTACGGCCATGCATCGATTACAGGGGACTGAATAAAATTACGATCAAAAATTCATACCCATTGTCTCTGATCTCCATCTTATTTGATCAGCTCAGAAATGCTACAGTCTTTTCTAAAATTGATTTGCAAGGAGCATAAAATCTCATTCGGATCTGGCAGGGGGACAAGTAAAAATCCGCATTCAATACCCACTCAGGCCACTACGAGTACTTGGTAATGCCTTTTGGACTCTCCAACACCCCTGCCGTCTTCCAGGATCTTAAAAAATTTCATTATTCGAGAATTCCTTGGAAGATTTGTGGTCGTCTATCTTGATGATATTTTGACTTATTCCGCCTCACTCAAAGAACATCAAGCTCATGTAAAAGTGGTCCTCACCAAGCTCAGGGAGAATCATCTCTATGCTAAATTGGAAAAATGTGAATTTGAGGTTGAGAAGATGGCCTTCCTAGTATACATTATCACCTCCAAGGGGTTTTCTATGGACCCTAAGAAACTTCAGGCAATTGTGGAATGGTTTCCACCCTCTAATCTAAAGGCTACACAACGTTTCCTCGGTTTTGCAAACTACTACAGAAGATTTATCAATTTGTTTTCTTCAGTTGTAGCCCCAATTGTGATTCTAACCAAGAAGGTGCGGATCTACTCATTGGTCACCACAGGTGGTAAAGGCATTTGATGAGCTTAAAAAAGCATTTATCTCTGCTCCTGTTCTCTGGCATCCCAATCCAGATCTGCCTTTCATTGTAGAAGTGGATGCCTCTGAAGTAGGCGTTGGAGCTATTCTTTCACAAGAAGATGCAGTCAGTCATAAGCTCCACCCCTGTGCCTTGTTCTCTCTGAAAAATTTCCCCTGCTGAAGTCAACTATGATGTAGGAAATCAAGAGCTCTTAGCAGTCAAATGTGCTTTGCAGGAATGGAGGCACTGGCTGGAGAGAGCACGACATACAGTAACTGTATTCACAGACCACAAAAATCTAGTTTATCTTGAATCTGCTAAAAGGTTGAACTCTTGGCAAGCCAGATGGGTGTTGTTCTTTGCTAGGTTCAATTTCATAATGACCTATAGGCCCGGCTCCAAAAACATCAAAGTTGATGCTTTATCCCAGAGTTTTATATCTAGCCATGAAGTCGTTAAACTTCCGGAGCCAATTCTCACCCCAGGATGAATTCTTGCTGGTCTAACCATGAATTTTGCCTCTCAAGTCAAATAGGCACAGACGCAGGCCCCATCTGACAATTCTTCAGGACTCCTGTTCATTCTAGAGAAACTCAGAGCAGCCATGTTATCTGAGTTCCATTTCAAGAAGACCTCAGGATATCCAGGGGTTAATAAGACTTTACACCTAGTCTCTCGCTCAGTATGGTCGCCAACTATCAAGACAGACATTCAGGAGTTTGTTAGGGCCTGTCATGTCTGTGCCAAAAACAAGTCTCCTCGTATTTTTCCTTCTGGACAATTACTTCCTCTGTCTGTACCCTCCAAGCCATGGACCCATTTGTCAATGGATTTTATTGTGGACCTGCCAAGATCTTCCAAATGCTCGTCATCTGGGTAGTAGTTGATCGTTTAAGTAAAATGTCTCATTTCATTACCCTGTTTAAATTGCTTAATTCTAAGGACCTTGCCTCATTGTTCATTCAACACATATTCCCTATTCAGTGCCTACCACAAGACATTGTCTCGGATAGAGGTTTTCAATTTGTAACCTGTTTCTGGAGGTCTTTTTGTGCAGAACTGGGGATTAATATCAGTCTCTCGTCAGGGTATCATCCACATTTCAATGGTCAGACAAAACGGGTTAATTAATCGTTGGAGCAATATCTACAATGTAATAGCTCTAAATACCAGGATGATTGGGTTGATCACCTACCCTTTGCAGAATATGCGTATAATAATTCTGAACAATCTTCAGCTTCCATGTCTCCTTTCTTTTGTGTTTCCGGTATTCATCCTAAGTTTAATACTTTCACTCCATCACAAAAGTCTAGTTCTTTTTCTCCCATGTCTCACCTCAGGAGAATTTGGAGGGAAGTACATCAGGCCTTGGAGGGTGCGGCAGCCCGGTCTAAGAGATTTGCTGACAGATTTCAGAAACCTTATTTCAAAGTAGGAGACATGGGCCCTCATTCCGAGTTGATCGCTAAGAGTCATCGCATCGCAAATGTCCGAAATGTAAGTATCTGCGCATGCGCAAATGCGTGATTACGCATGCGCGAAGACATACGTACGACAACTGTGCAAAATTACTTTGGGAAAAAAAAGCCGTAACTGCCAAACGAAAACGAGGAGTGGCGTGGGCGTGGCGGAGGCGAGACTTCGCAATGCTCCGACATGGGCGTGAAAGTGGGCGTACTGTGTGGGAGTATGCAACTTGCAATGGGCGTGTTTTTCGCAAATAAACTTTGTCGCTGTTAAAACTAACATAGGAAACCGTAGCAACATTCACGCAGCAGCAGAGTAGGTCTGCAGTTACTCTACATTTGCGAAGTACTGGTACAAGTGTGTATGCAGTAATTAGCAGTTAATTGGAGAGCACATTCATCTGATGTTCAATTACTTGTTAATTACTGAGCACATGAAAGTTACCAACCAGCAATTGACTGAACACACATTACATGTTTATTCTACTCACATATTAATCTCACACACTGTGAAATAAGGTTGTTATTTGTGTTTAACTTGGTGTGTAAGCATTGTGACGAAATGTTTTAATGTGTGTTAGACTACTAAATACAAACAAGTTACATTTTTATTTAAAGTTATATAATTCTGCAACATTCTGATTAATTAACCAACACCCACATAATGCCGCATACACTATGTTTTATTTTTAAAAGTCACAATAATATATGTTTTTAACATCTGTCAATGTTTTCAATGATGTCATGTTGTCCAAAGATATTTTATCAAGTTGTCGTGTCTGTTTTATTAATATGGACATTAAAGTGTGGTGCAAAACATACCTTTTTTAACATTTTTGTTTAATTTTAAGGAGAATTAGCAGATTGGTCACCAAGTGTCTATATGTTGACCTAATCTTTTGGTAACTAAGATTTTGCTAATGCATTACCTTCAAGAAATTGCACACATTTTTTTTTTTAAATTTTTATTACAGTAATAATATTATCCAACATTTAAACATGGCTCCACATGAGTCTCACAGGCAGAGATAGACCAAGCACCAAGCAGATGGCACTGACAAAAATTATATTGCAGAACTCAGTACTCTGCAAATTTCTGCTTCTGACAAAAGTATCTTATAAATTCATAAATTCAACATATTTCACACCCTGCCACACAAAAATTTGACACAAACTGAGAAATAATTAGTATCCACCACACAAACACAACAATACACAGCACACTAGTGAGAGGAAGATGGCTCTGTTGTTTTTTAAAAGAAACTCACAGGCTACAATTCCTCCAAACAGAAAAAAGTCATTTCACTAAGAGGGAGTGATCCATTCTGGCCACACAAGCCAAGTCCAAAATAACATAGAGGCAACTACAAAAACATGGGTGCTGCCCATCTGGAGAGACATCACTTTCTTCTTTTTCGCCCCGCCTGAGGCTGATCTTCTTTGCTTGGTCTGCGGAGTGACCTTCGTTGGGCCTGCCCAGTGTCCTGTTCTTCCTGGGCAGGGGCAGGGGAGGGAGCCGATGTGGTTGGCTCTCTGCCACTGTGGGCAAGGGAGACAGCGATGGCCTGGAGCCCTTGCAAGATGTTAGTTGCAAGGCTTTGGTTTGAGGAGGCCAGTTGTTCTTGGGCCTGCCTGATCTCTGCCAGACTTTGGCAGAGTTGAGCAACACCTTGCTCAACACAGGTTCGGATCTCAGTGAGCCGGACAGTTATCTGGCTTACCTCCCGGATGACCCCGTCTTGAAATGTGTTTAGGCTCTCACCATACCTAGCAATTTCAAGCAGGATCTCCGGGATAGCAGAGGGTTGGGTGGGGGGGCCAGTAGGAACCTGCATAGGTGGGTTTTGTTGGCCCACACTGGCAGACCCACTAGGTCCCTCCACCTCAGCCTCAACCACATAACCGGCCTGTGACTCAAACTGTTCACCCCCCTGTGCTGTGTTTTGTGGCAAGCAAATAGAAGAATGTGTGGGGGAAAAGTTGGAGTCAAAATTAGTTTAAGATTATTAATACAGTTCAAATTTCAGACAAATACATGTGTAAACTTACCTTCCAAGTCATGTCCCGTCAGAATCTCAGGCAGGTCCGTGTCCATATGAGACACCCCTTGGCCCTCCTCATAACTCACACAGGCCATCGCCATCTCCTCCAAGTCAGTAAACTCCACAGCGACAGGTGGTCCCCCCCCTGTTGCCCTTGAGGCATTCCACTCCGCAGCCCTCTTTGCCTTCAGGCGGGATTTGAAGTCGGCCCACCTACATAAATATTGTGAAAGAGGGAAAAAGTTGAGTCTTCTTATTGTTCAAAGTAAATATATAGCACACATGTTCTGCTTGTGTTTGCTAGACATAACATGACATGTAACTACATTTTTTATGCAACTTAGCACAGAAAAAGGATTGTCAAGATGCACTTACCGTCGTCTCACTTCCTGTGATGTTCTGACGACAGAGCCAACTTCATTCACAGATTTTGTGATGTCTCTCCAGATGCGTTCTTTGGAAGCAGCCCCCATGTTTTTGGGGCCCCTATGTATTTTGGACATGGCCTGCGTGACCAAGACACGCAACTCCCTCTTAGTGAATGCAGGCTGTCTTTTTTTCCGTCTGGAGGTAGCCTGTGAGGTTTCTTCAGGTTGGTCATCTCCATCTTCCTCCTCACTAGCAGCTTCTGTCTGCTGTGTTTGTGTGGCTAAAGTCAATTCTCCCTCAGTTTGCTCACTATGTGTGTGTGGCAGGGTATCCACACTCAATTGTTGAGGTTCAGAAGCAGAAATTTGCAGAGTACTAGGTCCTGCATTAACCTCCGCAGAGGCGTATTCTAACAAGCGCCTTTGACACTCTAGCCGTTGTTTCTGCAATGCCATCTGCTGCTCTGCAATGCGGTCTATCTCTGCTGCGATTTGCTCACGAGAAGCCATGTTTGTGATGACGTGTGTACGCCGAGGTGTGTGCGCTTATATACCTACGTGCGAGTCGTTAATTCACACAGGTGTACACTGTTATTCTGTTGAATGATTGCACTGCTTATTTAAGGGCCTACTGTGCATGCTGTAAGTGTTGGTAGTTTGGCGTTTGAGTTGTTGGCTTGTGCGGGAAGGTGATAGTGGAATTGGCAGAGTGAGTAATTGTCAAGCATACCTTTGTCCTTTTCTTTGCGTTTTGAATATAGACAGTGGCATTTTTTGTGGGTATTTTCGTTTGTGAGTATTCTGTTTTTTTTTTTTTTTTTTTGTGTTGGCAAGTTTTTTTAATACATTTTAATATTTTAATTTTTATAACACATATATATTTTGCAAGTCCATTTGTGAAAATATTCCCGTGCTTCTTTGTTTTGACTGTCATTAGTGTTCTCTTGTAGGAGTTTACTTTTTGGTGAGAAAAAGCAAATTTTTTTTCGATTTTGGGTGTGGTCCACAAAAACAAGACTTTATTTCTTTAGGAGCAGGTAAGTGTCGTTGGCCTGTGTTGGAGCTTGTTTGTTGGAAGTGTCTGTATGCTGTTTTTGACTGTCATTTGTGTTCTCTTGTAGGAGTTTATTTTTTGGTGAGAAAAACCAATTTTGTATTCATTTTTGGGTGTGGTCCACAAAAACAAGACTTTATTTCTTTAGGAGCAGGTAAGTGTCGTTGGCCTGTGTTGGAGCTTGTTTGTTGGAAGTGTCTGTATGCTGTTTTTGACTGTCATTTGTGTTCTCTTGTAGGAGTTTATTTTTTGGTGAGAAAAACCAATTTTGTATTCATTTTTGGGTGTGGTCCACAAAAACAAGACTTTATTTCTTTAGGAGCAGGTAAGTGTCCTTGGCCTGTGTTGGTGCTTGTTTGTGTTTGTTAAAATTATTATTTTTTTTTTTTTTAAAGTTTGCTAAACAAAGTGTTTGGGTTTTCCAGGATTGATCTGCAAAGTAGTGTTTGTCTTTCCTGGACTAGGTACTAAATTTCTTATTTTTTTGGTATTTTTTTTTAATAAAGTTTTTTTGCATTAATATATGTTTTTTAGATCCAAATCTTAAATTTAGTTTTATTTGCTTTTTATTTTTGCATTTTGGACATGAATTCAACACAGAAAAAATGTACGCTCCTGCAGTAAGTTGACACCACAATTGTAAAAACAGTTATTGTGTAAAATTTTGGAAAACTTTGAATTATTTTTTTTTAACATTTCTTAACATTCTCTCCAAAAAGTGTGTGATGTCAATACATATTGCGGCAGAAGCCCTACCTCCCCAACCCACGCCAGCACTCCCACCCCAACCGCCAGCCCCACAACCACAGCCGGCTCCTCATCAACCAAGGCAACGGAGGCGTGCTAGGCCACCAATTTTCAGAACCCGTGTCAGACTTTTTGGGATGCCAGATGATGTGGTGGTGCGTAGATACCGGCTGCCACCACATCTAATCCTAGACACTCTCTCCATAATAGAGAGTGATCTGGAGTCTGAAATTCGGTATCCTACAGCAATACCACCATTGACACAATTCCTTGCAGTGTTACATTTTTTGGCCACAGGATCATTCCAGCATGTGGTTGGAGACCTGGTTGGCATGTCGCAGGGCCAGTTCAGTAAGGTCCTGCGACGTGTCTGCCAGGCTTTCCTCAAGCGTGTTAAGCAATTTATTGCTATGCCTTTGGATGTTGGTGCCCTAGATGTGGTGAAGCGGCAATTTGCGGAAGGTGGTAGTCGCTTCCCACATGTTATTGGGGTTGTGGATGGCACACATGTAGCTATTCAGCCACCAAAACATAATGAAGAAATTTTTAGAAACAGGAAACTGTTTCATTCTCTGAATGTAATGGTTGTTTGTGGGCCATCCCTCCAGATCCTTTCCCTGAACGCAAAGTTTACTGGAAGTTCCCATGATGCGTATGTCATTAGACAATCAGGGATATGGCAGAGATTAAGATCAAGTCAACGACCAGACATGTGGTTATTGGGTGAGTTGTTGCTCAAATATTTTTGAATAAAAAAAAATTAAAATTTTAAATTTTAAGATCTAAATTTTTGCTTTTATTCCAACAGGAGACCGTGGATATCCTTGCACCCCCTGGCTCATGACTCCTTACCGTAATCCCAGGCCAGGACCACAGATGGCATTTAACTCCGCGCTTACTGCCACTAGGCAGCTGGTGGAGCGCACAATTGGTGTCCTGAAAGGGCGGTTTCGTGTTCTCCACCGCACTGGTGGCGACATCATGTATTCGCCGGAGATGGCAAGTAAAATAGTGGTCCTGTGCGCAATACTCCATAATATCGCGGTAAGGAGTAGTGTAGAGTTTCCTCAGGCAGAGGAATTGCCTGATGAGGAGCCAGGGGTTGTGCCACGCTTCGGTGGGGGGAGTGTGACACGGAGGGGGAGCCAAGTGAGGGCAAGAATTGTAGCAGAATATTTCAGGTATAGTGTTTATATATTTTATATTTGCCCAAATAATACAACACAGTATGCTTCTGTTTTATAAACCATGATTTCAATTTGTATGATCTTGTAAAGTGATTGGGTACGGATTTTGTGGTGTTGGAATGTGTAATTGTTTTTGGTTCAAAATACAAAAACACGTTAAGCTTACAATGTTTATTTTGAAATTTAAATACTGTAATGTTGCTAAATAGTGTCCTTATTTGTTTTATATCATCAAATCCTGATTATGTAACCAAACACACAAACAAATGATACTCAATGTTTCACACTTTGTGACTGTCCAGCTGAATTATCACACGAACTGTGGTGAGTACACAGATATGTTTAGTATTTGTAACTAAAGTCTGTGTCTCTGTGTGTGTTTTGTTTGCTTAAATTTGTGTACCAAACATTTTCGCTTCTGCTATTGCGTTTTTATGCTCGTGCCAAATAACACTCTGCTTTTCACAGCATTGCAAAGATCAATAAAGTTAATAGAAATGACAACATAGATTTTTGACCAATCACATGCTAACAGACACTATAAATATATGCCCAAATAAGGAAAACGCCATTGCCATGATGCGTGCAGCACCGTTCACCAGGCGGGAGCTCCGCGTGCTGGTTGCGGTGATGGACCGCCGCGTAGGCCGCGTTGGGCGCTTCATCCCCAATCGGGTGAAGCGCGAGGCCTACGCGGAGGTCCGCCGCCTGCTGCGGACGCGAGTCCGCAGCAGGCGGACAATCATCCAGCTCGAAAGGAGGTGGAGTGATCTCCGTAGGCGGACTCCAGATTTGTTGGCGGAGATCCGCCATCAAATCCGTGCGCTGCATACACGAAGTAAGTTACCTTACATAAGTTTTTTGCACTAAATTGTGCTAATGTGTTATTTTCCAATTTTTGGCCTTCCGTAATTTAAGTAACAATTGTTAAATACAATGAGCACTGCAGGGGAAGCATATGTAACATGTGCAGAGAGAGTAAGTTTTGGGTGGGGTGTGTTAAATCAGGTGCAAAAATTTGCAAGGCTAAAATAAAGCTGCATGTATTTACCCTGGCCATAATTTTAAATTTAAAAAAAAAAACACACTCTCTCGGGACATGTTATATCTGCCACCCCTGCACTGCACATGCTTTTGGCCAATTGCCTACTCAATACCTGCTGTAAACCCCTTGGATTTGCAGACATTTTACAGTAAGTGGTAGGCTAATTGCAACCTGCAATGCCCTTTTATGGAAATTAGGACACTGTGTGTGGTTAGGTAAAACAGTACTGACTGTAGCAAAGTAACACCAAACAAGTGCATGTTTACAAAAAATAAGAAGCAGGCAGGAAATTAATCCACAATACTTGATCAGTGCAGGCTATATAATAAGGTGCCTTGAATAGTAATCTGGTGATGTTGCTGAGACCAATCACTATGACTCAATTGCCTAGATTAAGGAATGAGCTTCAAAGTTAAATTTTAGACTCATTTTGTTTGCTGTGGCCAACATGAAGAGGATCTTAACATGTTTGCTTTTCTTTGGAACAAAACAAATAATTTAACAATGAACAGAACATTGATAAAACAAATTGATTACTATGTAATTTATCATGTTTGAACAATTTGAACAATATTATCATTCTAGGACAACAACAACGGCAAAACTCCCCACCCCCTTCCCCTTCTCACTCCCCCTCCCCTTCTCACACCCCCTCCCCTTCTCACTCCCCCTCCCCTTCTCACTCCCCCTCCCCTTCTCACTCCCCCTCCCCTTCTCACTCCCCCTCAGCTTCCCAGTCCCCCTCAGCTTCCCAGGCCCCATCAGCTTCCCTGGCCCACTCCACTTTACATTCCCCTTCTCACCACACCTCTCCATCTCTTTCTGGGACCCCTTCTCCTCCTTCCCATACCCCTTCTCCTTCAAAATCAACATCACAATCTGAACCACCCTCACCCTCTATTGCTTTAACTTTTTCTCCGCCCCCCTCGCCCTCTCAATCAGACCCCCCCTCTGAAATTGCGGACCAAATCCAGCCTCCTTCCCCCATCCAGCCTCCTTCCACAATCCCTCCTCCTTCCCCAATCCCTCCTCCTTCCCCAATCCCTCCTCCTTCCCCCATCCAGCCGCCTTCCCCCATCCAGCCAACATCCCCACCAAGTGAATGGGCAGAGGAAGCCCCTGCCGAACGTTCCGGGAGTCTGGATGTTGCCGTGGAAAGTAAGTATATTTTAATTTTTTAAAAAATGATTACCCACTTACACTTACAATGCCAAAACATGCAGTGTTGTACTGTTTGAATTCTTGGACCCTGGAAAAATATTTAAAAATTTCATCATGGTGTACATGTTGCCTTTACATATTTGTGAGTGTCATTATATGTACAGTGTGTATGTGTGCAATGTTTTGTGTGTCCACTCTAGGTTGACACTCATTAGGTAGCCAGGGTTGCCAGGAGAACAGGGTTTATATGTGTTACTTTTTCTGGGAAACAGTTAGACCTGAGTGGAGTTTAGTATGTTTGCCTTTTACACTTGGGCCTGTGTAGTCTGAATATTTACACTTAAAAATCACATGCTTCACTTTGTTATGCAGCCTAATGACACACTGTTTTTTTGTGTGAAAGTTACATTCTCAAAATTAATAAGTGTTCAAGTCAAACATGTTTGCACTTATTTAGTAAGGGCAGCTTTCATGGAGTGTGGGAATGCTATGATATGTTGGCCTTCTGAAGATGTGGATATGCAGTGTGATGATGCAGGACCAACCCACTAAAAATACAAAACAAATAAAACAACAAATGGGAATGAATGCCAACATGGTGTCACACTGACGAAGATGGTAGTTATCTTTAACATGGGATGTCGGACATAGCAATCAATAAGATTATACTTAAAAAATTGGGATCCACTTCTACAATATAATAATCATATTTTTGCTTGATTGCTATGGGCAACGTTCCATCTTAAATATAACTCACATAGTAGTAAATGTAACACATGGTCTGGAACACTTTAAAATCTGATAAAAAGGCTGAGCAGGCTTGTGTGTTCTGCTAATGATTGTACCATAAAACAGGCAGGATGTAGTAACTTTGCCATTAAAGCAGGCCTGTCCAAACTGCGGCACTCCAACTGTTGAGAAACTACACATCCCAGCATGCCCTGACACAGCTTTGCCATTCCCTGACCACAAAACTGTGTAAAGGCATGCTGGTATATGTAGTTTCACAACAGCTGGAGTCCAGCAGTTTGGACATGCCAGCATTTAAGTGTGCTTTGCGCCTTGCTTGGCTAATAAGTAATGTAATTAAGTTATTAATGTTTGTGTTGCATCTTAATTTCAGATGTTGCAGTTGGAGATCCCACAAGTTTTTCAGGGATACTTTACACCATGCGCCAACACCTGCAAGGAATGATGGATTGTGTGGACCATTTGCAAAAATTTGCTTGACTTGTATTCTTTGATTTGTAAAAAAAAAAAAATATTAACAAATACAAAAATAAAAAAGTTGATTAAAGTTAACCGGGTGTTGTGTTTATTAATGCAAAAAAGGATCAGCAGATTGGCAGGCAGAATTTGTTTTGTACAAAAAATTACACACATCTAACGTTACATTTTTACCAAAAAAAAAGGAGATTATTGTGTTAAGAAACATGTAAACACCTTCATTCACAAACAACACCTTTAAAAATTAAAAAAGTGAAAAAAAAAAAAAAAAATTTTACACTTTGACATGTTGATGGCCAATTATGGCAACAAAGTGTTAATTTTTTTTTATTCTCACACTTAATTGTTTTGGAACATTATCAATCATTACACTAATTGGGTTCGTAATTGAAAAGGGCTTGTGGTCTTTAAAAGGAAAGGTGTCATTGCACTTAATAGGCCAAAAAAACATTTTTGTGCGTTTTACCTTAAAAGTGTGCACTTTTACGCAAAACTTTGTAAATATACTCAAACTTAGTATTTTTACGATTAAGTATGTGTTATTGCGATGATTTCGCAATGCTGCGATGGTTTCGCATTACTGCGATGTCATTTGGCGTACGCCCACTTTGTGTAATACTGCGTACGAATGTGCAAAAATACGTTGGGGGCGGAGGTTCGCATATTTACTACATTAACGCAACTTTGCGAATATGTTGTGCGACCGAAAAACTTAGCGAGCAACTCGGAATGAGGGCCATGGTATGGTTATCTGCCCGAAACATCAAGCTCCGCCAGACATCTCAGAAACTGGGTCCCCATTACAGTGGACCTTTTCAAATCATCCAGAAGATCAATCCTGTTGCTTTTCGTCTGCAATTACCCAGATCTTTGAGAATCAATAATACCTTCCATTGTTCTCTATTTAAACCGGCATTTGTTTCTAAGAAATTTAAAGAAAGAGTTATCAGGAGACCATCTCCAGTCAGATTCGGGGACATCAGGAGTTTGTTATTGAAAGAATCCTGCACTCCAAGTTTGTGTGGGGTCAAGTACATTTCTTAGATCATTGGAAAGGTTATGGTCCTGAGGAGAGAGCATGGGTGCCTGGGAAGTTCCTCCATGCTCCTGAACTAAAAAAAAGGGTTCTTCAAGAGATTTCCCCAGAAACCTGGATCTAGGGGTTTCTTAACCCCTCTTCAAGGTGGGGGGGTTTACTGTTAGCACTGGGAGGTGTGCAGAGCCGGCCTTAGGCATAGGCAAACTAGGCAAATACCTAGGGCATTTGGTATGCTTAGGGGCATCAGCAGCTTCTGCTGATTAAAATGATATGCGGCATGCCTATATTCTGTGTGTGACTTCGGCTGTATCTGCATACGAAATGCTACGTTGCGTGTATTCCTGGAAATCACTGTAATGTAGCATTTCGTATGCAGATACAGCCGCAGTCGCACACAGAATATAGGCATGCTGCATATCATTTTAATCAGCAGAAGCTCCTTGTGCATCATAGCCTCATAGTAATGCAAATAATATGCATTTTCATAAACAAAAGGCACCCGACGTTAGCAGAGCTGCCAGCTGACTCATGCCAGGTGTCAGGGTTCTGGTTTTGTCTGTCCCCGGCGGGGGCACTAGTGGGTCAGTGTTAGTGCGATGTACAAAACGTGGAGGCAATATGAAAGTCCGGCGCATAAGCGCTGATGTTTATTACACAGGGATCACACAGTAGATGGTATAGCAGTGAATGATAAACTGAAACCAGGCAATAAAGTAACAGTGATTGGTAATGGAATCCAAAATAACTGAAAAGTCTCTTGCAACAGAAATATATAGTGACTTGATGCTGAATGTGAATGAAATAAACAGAACTCCGGTAAGACTTGAGAAACACACAGTTTCTGTATAACAAAGTCCTTATGGCCACACTAGGCCCAAGCAGGAGACAGTCTCTATGCAGGGGCGGAACTGTGGGAGGCAGTGGAGTCGGCTGCCGCCGGGCTCCTGACCTCAAGGGGGCACTTCTCCTCCACTGTCTCCCGCTGACGATCGCTCACTGCCTCTTTTTTTTAATGATTCTTACAGACGGAGGAGCTGTGTCCGTTTCATGGAAGCTGCCTCCTGTATATACAGAGAGCTGGCACTGGCTGCAGCTAGGGGGAGCTCCAGAGCGCAGCTCCTCCCCGGCCCTTCCAGTTAAGCAAGCCAGCCGAATGAAGCTCTCTGTTCCTCCATCAGGTTGATGATAGCCAAAGGTAGGCACTGGCCTCAAGCTGCACTGTGGTGGGAAGGTGTAGTTGGGGTTGCTGGGGGGGCTTTGATAAATGTTGGAAGCACTGTGTTTTTTGTGTGCATGTTTTAAGTGAGGTGTGTGTGTGTTTTTAAGGAAAGTTGTGTGTTCAAGTAAAAGAGGCATGTGGATAGGTGGATCCAGGGGGAGGGGCACTTGTTTCTGACTTCTTCTTTTTTCAAAAGGAGAAAAGCAGCAGCAGTACTGCTATTTCCATCAGTCAGATTTGATAAAAGAGCCGGCAGGCACTAGGACCCGCCGCTGCTCTAACAGCAAGTCCATGTGGTAACCAATGGGGAGGCTGGAGCTGCAGCTCCAGCCTCCTCCTGCTCACACTGCAACCTACCTCCCCCACTGCCTGCCAGCCAGCCAGAGTCCAGCCCAGGCATGGGGTTCAGATGCCAGCATCAAGTAAGACTGTTACTTATGACGACGCAGAAGGCTTCATTAGCCCTCACTGCACAGTTTCCCAGCACTTCCTCCTCCACTTCCTTTATCACCATGCTAGGTGCAGTCAAACTCAGCCTCAGCTTTGAGAAGGCGGCCCGTGTGATTGTGACAGGGCTATCCTGCAGTAGTCTTATGCTGCTTGTTGGAGATCCAGCTGGCTGCTTCTGCTAATCAAAGATGGGCAGTTCGTATTCTGCAGTCTGAGTCTCAGTGCAGTGCCCAAAACAAGCTATGCTGCACCTGCCACCATCAACTAAACACTATAATAATTATATTGTGCTGGGGTGCCTTCCAGTCTCCCATAACTAATGGAACTGGTGACCAACATTTCAAGGCCCAATCAGCCTTTTCATCAGGGTGATACATTGGCAATAAACCAGGATGCGCTCCTACAGCCAATCATTACCTGATGGCGTATTCTGTGAGGCCATGCCCACTGTAATACCACTCCTCTTATCTGGGAGCACGTTACCGTTCCCTATCATGGTGCCCCCCCTTTCATTTTCTTCTGGATCCGCCCCTGGGCATGTGTGTGTGTAAGTGAGAGACATGTGTGAGAGACATGTGTGTGTGTGTGTGTGTGTGTGTGTGTGTGTGTGTGTGTGTGTGTGTAAGTGAGAGGCATATGTGAGAGGCATGTGTGTGTGTAAGTGAGAGGCATGTGTGTGAGAGGCATGTGTAAGTTAGAGGCGTGTGTGTAAGTGAGAGGCATGTGTGTGAGAGGCATGTGTGTAAGTGAGAGGCGTGTGTGTGTGTGTAAGTGAGAGGCATGTGTGTGAGAGGCATGTGTGTATGTGTGTGTAAGTGAGAGGTGTGTGTGTGTAAGTGAGGTGTGTGTGTGTGTGTGTGTGTGTGTGTGTGAGAGGCGTGTGTATAAGTGAGACGCATGTGTGTGAGAGGCATGCGTGTAAGTGAGAGGCATGTGTGTGTGTAAGTGAGAGGCACGTGTGTGAGAGGCAAGGATGAAAGGAGGCATTTGAGCATTATTACAGGACTATGAGGGTCATTCCGACCCGCTCACATGCAGCGGTTTCTCGCTGTGGTGCGAACGGGTGCGGAATGTGCATGCGTGGCGGACGCTGTGCGCATGCGTGACGTTGCCCGGCGACAGAGGTTGCTGGGTTACGTCGCGCCTACCGACAGAAGCGGTCGCAGAGGCGACCGCTAAGAAGATTGACAGGAAGGAGGCGTGGCAGGGCGGATCCGGACCGTTGGAGACCGTTTTCGTGGAGTGGTGAGTAAAATGCAGGCATGTCCAGGACAACGGAGGGGGGAGGTGTGACGTCAAAGCCGGGCCCATCATCGCTGGATCCATTGCACAGGGTAAGTATGTCCAGGGCTGGTTTATTTCTGCTTGAAATTTTTGTAGCTTAGCAGGGCTGCACATGCGATCGCAGACCTGCTAAGCTAAAATACACTCCCCCATAGGCGTGGTCTATTGATCGCTGCAGCAGCTAAAAGTTGCTGGCTGCGATCAACTCGGAATGACCACCGATGTACAGAGCACACACCTGGTCTGGGTACACGCTACCTTACAAATATATGGAGGGGTGTCCATTTCGGAATGTGTGTGTGTGTGTGTGTGTGTGTGTGTGTGTGTGTGTGTGAGGTGCGTGTGTGTGTGAGAGGCTTGTGTGTGTGTGAGTCGTGTGTGTGTGTGTGTGTGTGTGTGTGTGTGTGAGAGGCATGTGTGTGTTTAAGTGAAAGCGGCGTGTGTGTTTTTAAGTGAAGGAGGCATGTGTGTGTGTGTGTGTGTGTGTGTGTGTCTGTGTGTCTGTGTGTGTGTGAGTGAAAGAGGCATGTGTGAGAGGTATGTGTGTGTTTTTAAGTGAAAGAGGAATGTGTGTGTTTGAGTGAAAGGCGTTTGTGTGTTAAAGTGAAAGCGGCATGTGTGTATGTTTAAGTGAAAGAGGCGTGTGTGTGCTTTTAAGTGAATGAGGTGTTTGTGTGTTTTTTATATATATCGGCACACCGCTGCGCCAAAGCATCTTCATCGAGACCTGCTGGCGGGTGAGGGAGCACTGTAGGTGTACTATAAAAGTATGCTGGTATCTGTTTTTATTCTAATGACTGACTTGGAGTGGGTCCACTTTTTATGTGTATCTATATTACTATTGGGAAAGGTACCTGAGCACACTGCTACTGTTCACCCTTAGTGCCGGATAGCTACATATGGTATGTGTGTGTATATGTAGGGGGGCACCAACATTTATCATGCCTCCGGGCGACTGGGACGAACTTACGCCACTGTCTCTATGCAATGAGATGATATAACTTGCAGAGATGCACAGATGATATGCAAATAGCAGTGCACAGGTAGTAATGAATGAAACACCTGAGGAGAGTCTCTTACTGCTTGATGAGCTGGTAACTGGCTGTGGCTGAAGTCTGAAGAAAACAGGAGAGCTGAAGTAAGATGAGATGACAGAAGGTAACCACGGGGATCGCTGGAAACAGGAACACAGGAGTCCGGAGAACAAGGCACACCATATGTGACTCGTTGTTCGAGGCAATGAAACTGAAACAGGAACAGAGGTTTATACCCCTGGCTCAGTGATGATTGGATGCCAGATCCCTGAGTGAACACACCCTGCTGGATTAGATGTCCGGATCAGGTGAGCGCAGGTGTCATAGCAACAGCTGACCCGGACAGACGCTGGTACACAGCAGAGCACACGCTGGACGCAGTTCGGAGGCGTGCAGTGACGTCAGTCATGGCGCTTGCGGGCAGTATACTCACGCAGCCGCAACTGGGGCCGTGACCTCCGGAGGCCTGCACACTAGCGCGCTGGTAAGTGAGATGCTGCAAAACGCCGATTCCTGACACCAGGACTTCTCCTGCAGAACTAGCGGCGGTGCTAGGGGGCACCAGCCAAAATCTTGCCTAGGGCATCATATTGGTTAGTGCCGGCTCTGGTGGCGTGTGTCCCAGCCGTTGCTTAGGAGCCAGGACGCTGCACCTCCCGCTGACCTCCGCCCAGCGCCTAGCAACAGGCGGACACCGGGTGCAAGGTCTCCTGGTCCCTGCCTGGCGCCTAGCAACAGGCTGACACCGGGCGCTGGGAGCTGCCAGACTTCTGGCAATGGGTTAGCCAGAGGCAGACGCCGTTCCCTGTTGCTGGGTAATTAAAGTATTCAACTGTCTGTGTAGGAATGTGCAGCAGGGCAACTGCACGGTATTGTTAATTAGGGTTTTCAGTAGAGATGAGCGGGTTCGGTTTCTCTGAATCCGAACCCGCACGAACTTCATGTTTTTTTCACGGGTCCGAGCAGACTCGGATCCTCCCGCCTTGCTCGGTTAACCCGAGCGCGCCCGAACGTCATCATGACGCTGTCGGATTCTCGCGAGACTCGGATTCTATATAAGGAGCCGCGCGTCGCCGCCATTTTCACACGTGCATTGAGATTGATAGGGAGAGGACGTGGCTGGCGTCCTCTCCATTTAGATTAGGGTTGAGAGAGAGAGAGAGAGAGATTGACCTGAGGCTGTGATACTGTAGAAGAGAGTGCAGAGTTTAGTGACTGATGACCACAGTGACCACCAGACAGTGCAGTTGTTTGTTTTATTTAATATATCCGTTCTCTGCCTGAAAAAAACGATACACACAGTGACTCAGTCACATACCATATCTGTGTGCACTGCTCAGCCCAGTGTGCTGCATCAATGTATATATATATCTGACTGTGCTCAGCTCACACAGCTTATAATTGTGGGGGAGACTGGGGAGCACTGCAGTGCCAGTTATAGGTTATAGCAGGAGCCAGGAGTACATAATATTATATTAAAATTAAACAGTGCACACTTTTGCTGCAGGAGTGCCACTGCCAGTGTGACTAGTGACCAGTGACCTGACCACCAGTATATATAATATTAGTAGTATACTATCTCTTTATCAACCAGTCTATATTAGCAGCAGACACAGTACAGTGCGGTAGTTCACGGCTGTGGCTACCTCTGTGTCGGCACTCGGCAGCCCGTCCATAATTGTATATACCACCTAACCGTGTTTTTTTTTTCTTTCTTTATAGTCATACTAGTTACGAGTATACTATCTCTTTATCAACCAGTCTATATTAGCAGCAGACACAGTACAGTGCGGTAGTTCACGGCTGTGGCTACCTCTGTGTCGGCACTCGGCAGCCCGTCCATAATTGTATATACCACCTAACCGTGGTTTTTTTTTCTTTCTTTATACATACATACTAGTTACGAGTATACTATCTCTTTATCAACCAGTCTATATTAGCAGCAGACACAGTACAGTGCGGTAGTTCACGGCTGTGGCTACCTCTGTGTCGGCACTCGGCAGCCCGTCCATAATTGTATATACCACCTAACCGTGGTTTTTTTTTCTTTCTTTATACATACATACTAGTTACGAGTATACTATCTCTTTATCAACCAGTCTATATATTAGCAGCAGACACAGTACAGTGCGGTAGTTCACGGCTGTGGCTACCTCTGTGTCGGCACTCGGCAGCCCGTCCATAATTGTATATACCACCTAACCGTGGTTTTTTTTTCTTTCTTTATACATACATACTAGTTACGAGTATACTATCTCTTTATCAACCAGTCTATATATTAGCAGCAGACACAGTACAGTGCGGTAGTTCACGGCTGTGGCTACCTCTGTGTCGGCACTCGGCAGCCCGTCCATAATTGTATATACCACCTAACCGTGGTTTTTTTTTCTTTCTTTATACATACATACTAGTTACGAGTATACTATCTCTTTATCAACCAGTCTATATTAGCAGCAGACACAGTACAGTGCGGTAGTTCACGGCTGTGGCTACCTCTGTGTCGGCACTCGGCAGCCCGTCCATAATTGTATATACCACCTAACCGTGGTTTTTTTTTCTTTCTTTATACATACATACTAGTTACGAGTATACTATCTCTTTATCAACCAGTCTATATATTAGCAGCAGACACAGTACAGTGCGGTAGTTCACGGCTGTGGCTACCTCTGTGTCGGCACTCGGCAGCCCGTCCATAATTGTATATACCACCTAACCGTGGTTTTTTTTTCTTTCTTTATACATACATACTAGTTACGAGTATACTATCTCTTTATCAACCAGTCTATATATTAGCAGCAGACACAGTACAGTGCGGTAGTTCACGGCTGTGGCTACCTCTGTGTCGGCACTCGGCAGCCCGTCCATAATTGTATATACCACCTAACCGTGTTTTTTTTTTCTTTCTTTATACATACATACTAGTTACGAGTATACTATCTCTTTATCAACCAGTCTATATTAGCAGCAGACACAGTACAGTGCGGTAGTTCACGGCTGTGGCTACCTCTGTGTCTGCACTCGGCAGGCAGTCCGTCCATAATTGTATACCACCTAACCGTGGTTTTTTTTTCTTTCTTCTTTATACATACATAGTTACATAGACGTCTCTTTATCAACCAGTCTATATTAGCAGCAGACACAGTACAGTACGGTAGTTCACGGCTGTGGCTACCTCTGTGTCGGCACTCGGCAGCCCGTCCATAATTGTATATACCACCTAACCGTGGTTTTTTTTTCTTCTTTATACATACATACTACTACGACATCTCTTTATCAACCAGTCTATATTAGCAGCAGACACAGTACAGTACGGTAGTTCACGGCTGTGGCTACCTCTGTGTCTGCACTCGGCAGGCAGTCCGTCCATAATTGTATACCACCTAACCGTGGTTTTTTTTTCTTTCTTCTTTATACATACATAGTTACATAGACATCTCTTTATCAACCAGTCTATATTAGCAGCAGACACAGTACAGTACGGTAGTTCACGGCTGTGGCTACCTCTGTGTCTGCACTCGGCAGGCAGTCCGTCCATAATTGTATACCACCTAACCGTGGTTTTTTTTTCTTTCTTCTTTATACATACATAGTTACATAGACATCTCTTTATCAACCAGTCTATATTAGCAGCAGACACAGTACAGTACGGTAGTTCACGGCTGTGGCTACCTCTGTGTCTGCACTCGGCAGGCAGTCCATAATTGTATACTAGTATCCATCTCCATTGTTTACCTGAGGTGCCTTTTAGTTGTGCCTATTAAAATATGGAGAACAAAAATGTTGAGGTTCCAAAATTAGGGAAAGATCAAGATCCACTTCCACCTCGTGCTGAAGCTGCTGCCACTAGTCATGGCCGAGACGATGAAATGCCAGCAACGTCGTCTGCCAAGGCCGATGCCCAATGTCATAGTACAGAGCATGTCAAATCCAAAACACCAAATATCAGAAAAAAAAGGACTCCAAAACCTAAAATAAAATTGTCGGAGGAGAAGCGTAAACTTGCCAATATGCCATTTACGACACGGAGTGGCAAGGAACGGCTGAGGCCCTGGCCTATGTTCATGGCTAGTGGTTCAGCTTCACATGAGGATGGAAGCACTCAGCCTCTCGCTAGAAAAATGAAAAGACTCAAGCTGGCAAAAGCAGCACAGCAAAGAACTGTGCATTCTTCGAAATCCCAAATCCACAAGGAGAGTCCAATTGTGTCGGTTGCGATGCCTGACCTTCCCAACACTGGACGTGAAGAGCATGCGCCTTCCACCATTTGCACGCCCCCTGCAAGTGCTGGAAGGAGCACCCGCAGTCCAGTTCCTGATAGTCAGATTGAAGATGTCAGTGTTGAAGTACACCAGGATGAGGAGGATATGGGTGTTGCTGGCGCTGGGGAGGAAATTGACCAGGAGGATTCTGATGGTGAGGTGGTTTGTTTAAGTCAGGCACCCGGGGAGACACCTGTTGTCCGTGGGAGGAATATGGCCGTTGACATGCCAGGTGAAAATACCAAAAAAATCAGCTCTTCGGTGTGGAGGTATTTCACCAGAAATGCGGACAACAGGTGTCAAGCCGTGTGTTCCCTTTGTCAAGCTGTAATAAGTAGGGGTAAGGACGTTAACCACCTCGGAACATCCTCCCTTATACGTCACCTGCAGCGCATTCATAATAAGTCAGTGACAAGTTCAAAAACTTTGGGTGACAGCGGAAGCAGTCCACTGACCAGTAAATCCCTTCCTCTTGTAACCAAGCTCATGCAAACCACCCCACCAACTCCCTCAGTGTCAATTTCCTCCTTCCCCAGGAATGCCAATAGTCCTGCAGGCCATGTCACTGGCAATTCTGACGATTCCTCTCCTGCCTGGGATTCCTCCGATGCATCCTTGCGTGTAACGCCTACTGCTGCTGGCGCTGCTGTTGTTGCTGCTGGGAGTCGATGGTCATCCCAGAGGGGAAGTCGTAAGCCCACTTGTACTACTTCCAGTAAGCAATTGACTGTTCAACAGTCCTTTGCGAGGAAGATGAAATATCACAGCAGTCATCCTGCTGCAAAGCGGATAACTGAGGCCTTGACAACTATGTTGGTGTTAGACGTGCGTCCGGTATCCGCCGTTAGTTCACAGGGAACTAGACAATTTATTGAGGCAGTGTGCCCCCGTTACCAAATACCATCTAGGTTCCACTTCTCTAGGCAGGCGATACCGAGAATGTACACGGACGTCAGAAAAAGACTCACCAGTGTCCTAAAAAATGCAGTTGTACCCAATGTCCACTTAACCACGGACATGTGGACAAGTGGAGCAGGGCAGGGTCAGGACTATATGACTGTGACAGCCCACTGGGTAGATGTATGGACTCCCGCCGCAAGAACAGCAGCGGCGGCACCAGTAGCAGCATCTTGCAAACGCCAACTCTTTCCTAGGCAGGCTACGCTTTGTATCACCGCTTTCCAGAATACGCACACAGCTGAAAACCTCTTACGGCAACTGAGGAAGATCATCGCGGAATGGCTTACCCCAATTGGACTCTCCTGTGGATTTGTGGCATCGGACAACGCCAGCAATATTGTGTGTGCATTAAATATGGGCAAATTCCAGCACGTCCCATGTTTTGCACATACCTTGAATTTGGTGGTGCAGAATTTTTTAAAAAACGACAGGGGCGTGCAAGAGATGCTGTCGGTGGCCAGAAGAATTGCGGGACACTTTCGGCGTACAGGCACCACGTACAGAAGACTGGAGCACCACCAAAAACTACTGAACCTGCCCTGCCATCATCTGAAGCAAGAAGTGGTAACGAGGTGGAATTCAACCCTCTATATGCTTCAGAGGTTGGAGGAGCAGCAAAAGGCCATTCAAGCCTATACAATTGAGCACGATATAGTAGGTGGAATGCACCTGTCTCAGGCGCAGTGGAGAATGATTTCAACGTTGTGCAAGGTTCTGATGCCCTTTGAACTTGCCACACGTGAAGTCAGTTCAGACACTGCCAGCCTGAGTCAGGTCATTCCCCTCATCAGGCTTTTGCAGAAGAAGCTGGAGACATTGAAGGAGGAGCTAACACGGAGCGATTCCGCTAGGCATGTGGGACTTGTGGATGGAGCCCTTAATTCGCTTAACAAGGATTCACGGGTGGTCAATCTGTTGAAATCAGAGCACTACATTTTGGCCACCGTGCTCGATCCTAGATTTAAAGCCTACCTTGGATCTCTCTTTCCGGCAGACACAAGTCTGCTGGGGTTGAAAGACCTGCTGGTGACAAAATTGTCAAGTCAAGCGGAACGCGACCTGTCAACATCTCCTCCTTCACATTCTCCCGCAACTGGGGGTGCGAGGAAAAGGCTCAGAATTCCGAGCCCACCCGCTGGCGGTGATGCAGGGCAGTCTGGAGCGACTGCTGATGCTGACATCTGGTCCGGACTGAAGGACCTGCCAACGATTACGGACATGTCGTCTACTGTCACTGCATATGATTCTCTCAACATTGATAGAATGGTGGAGGATTATATGAGTGACCGCATCCAAGTAGGCACGTCACACAGTCCGTACTTATACTGGCAGGAAAAAGAGGCAATTTGGAGGCCCTTGCACAAACTGGCTTTATTCTACCTAAGTTGCCCTCCCACAAGTGTGTACTCCGAAAGAGTGTTTAGTGCCGCCGCTCACCTTGTCAGCAATCGGCGTACGAGGTTACATCCAGAAAATGTGGAGAAGATGATGTTCATTAAAATGAATTATAATCAATTCCTCCGCGGAGACATTGACCAGCAGCAATTGCCTCCACAAAGTACACAGGGAGCTGAGATGGTGGATTCCAGTGGGGACGAATTGATAATCTGTGAGGAGGGGGATGTACACGGTGATATATCGGAGGGTGATGATGAGGTGGACATCTTGCCTCTGTAGAGCCAGTTTGTGCAAGGAGAGATTAATTGCTTCTTTTTTGGGGGGGGTCCAAACCAACCCGTCATATCAGTCACAGTCGTGTGGCAGACCCTGTCACTGAAATGATGGGTTGGTTAAAGTGTGCATGTCCTGTTTTGTTTATACAACATAAGGGTGGGTGGGAGGGCCCAAGGACAATTCCATCTTGCACCTCTTTTTTCTTTTCTTTTTCTTTGCATCATGTGCTGATTGGGGAGGGTTTTTTGGAAGGGACATCCTGCGTGACACTGCAGTGCCACTCCTAAATGGGCCCGGTGTTTGTGTCGGCCACTAGGGTCGCTAATCTTACTCACACAGTCAGCTACCTCATTGCGCCTCTTTTTTTCTTTGCGTCATGTGCTGTTTGGGGAGGGTTTTTTGGAAGGGACATCCTGCGTGACACTGCAGTGCCACTCCTAGATGGGCCCGGTGTTTGTGTCGGCCACTAGGGTCGCTAATCTTACTCACACAGCTACCTCATTGCGCCTCTTTTTTTCTTTGCGTCATGTGCTGTTTGGGGAGGGTTTTTTGGAAGGGACATCCTGCGTGACACTGCAGTGCCACTCCTAGATGGGCCCGGTGTTTGTGTCGGCCACTAGGGTCGCTAATCTTACTCACACAGCTACCTCATTGCGCCTCTTTTTTTCTTTGCATCATGTGCTGTTTGGGGAGGGTTTTTTGGAAGGGCCATCCTGCGTGACACTGCAGTGCCACTCCTAGATGGGCCCGGTGTTTGTGTCGGCCACTAGGGTCGCTAATCTTACTCACACAGCTACCTCATTGCGCCTCTTTTTTTCTTTGCGTCATGTGCTGTTTGGGGAGGGTTTTTTGGAAGGGACATCCTGCGTGACACTGCAGTGCCACTCCTAGATGGGCCCGGTGTTTGTGTCGGCCACTAGGGTCGCTTATCTTACTCACACAGCGACCTCGGTGCAAATTTTAGGACTAAAAATAATATTGTGAGGTGTGAGGTATTCAGAATAGACTGAAAATGAGTGTAAATTATGGTTTTTGAGGTTAATAATACTTTGGGATCAAAATGACCCCCAAATTCTATGATTTAAGCTGTTTTTTAGTGTTTTTTAAAAAAAACACCCGAATCCAAAACACACCCGAATCCGACAAAAAAAATTCGGTGAGGTTTTGCCAAAACGCGTTCGAACCCAAAACACGGCCGCGGAACCGAACCCAAAACCAAAACACAAAACCCGAAAAATTTCAGGCGCTCATCTCTAGTTTTCAGCAGTGATTGGTGCAGCACCATTTATATTCCCTTCCTGGCCTCTCCCAAATCGCTGGTGATAGTTCCTGCTCTTGTGAGAATCTGTCAGTTGATGTGAGAACCTGTCAGCCTGTGTAACACCCATGATTCTGAGACCCTGCCAGATTAATTTCCTGATCTGATCCAGCTAGCCGTGTATTCAGGTTTTGGTGTGGAGTTTCCAACCAGGCACAGTCTTGCCAACATTTCTTTATTGTATTCATCCCTGTGCATTCTTGCATTTACAAACCATTTATATATACAGTTTCGTTATTATAACACCCTGTGCATTATTGCTTGTACGAAGTTATCGTGTTTTGATTATGGGGGTAATTCCAAGTTGATCGCAGCAGGATTTTTGTTAGCAATTGGGCAAAACCATGTGCACTGCAGGGGAGGCAGATATAACATGTGTAGAGAGAGTTAGATTTGGGTGGGGTGTGTTCAATCTGCAATCTAAATTGCAGTGTAAAAATAAAGCAGCCGGTATTTACCTTGCACAGAAATAAAATAACCCACCCAAATCTAACTCTTTCTGCACATGTTATATCTGCCTCCCCTGCAGTGCACATGGTTTTGCCCAATTGCTATCAAAAATCCTGCTGCGATCAACTTGGAATTACCCCCTATATTCCAACCTGTGCATTCCTCATATATTCCTCAGTCTGTGCCTTCGCACAGTAGTAAGGTTTTGTTAGGTGAACGTCTCACCGTACTGCATTTACCCCTGCCCAGCCTCCGATAGTCACCTTGTATATACATAAAACCTGGGGGCATCTGAGTACGGGGTGGATCTAATTCACCCTGGAAAGGCGGCTGCTAAAGGCAAAGTCTTTGGCTGCAGGAGACTAAAAGACTGCTGGGCAGTGGATAATTGTGTAAACGTCACAAGACACCACCTAGAAACCTACAGAACTGAATGTAATCATAACAAGTTGATGTTACATAATTTTTTTCTCCAATTGCCTTTAACCTGATCTATGATCTTAAATTTATAATGCTATTAACAGATTATTTATGAAAATCTTTACAGTGTGCCGACAATGATTTTCTACACCTTTTTTTTTAATATTTGTTATATTTTCTCCCATTTAAATTTTGAATGGTCTACTTGTTCTCCCCACATATTGTTTCATACACTCACACTGTATAAGATATATTACATTATTGCTTCTACATGTTACAGAATGATTAATTTTATACTCCTTCTTGGTTGTGTTTGATGCAAAGGTTTCATTCTTACTACCTTCATTGCCCTTAATATGATTACACCCAGTACAGAGCCCACATCTAAAGAAACCCTTTGATTTCACTCAGGTTATCATAGTAGATGCAGAAGCTACTGTTCTTTTAACCGGAAGGGGTTTTTTTAGGCTAGGTGCCCTTTTATATATAACTTTGGGCTATTGGGTAATATCCTTTCCAATATTGGATCAGTTTTAAGATTTTCCAATGGTTTTTCAAAGCAATCTTAATGTTCTTATACTTATTATTGTATGTAGTTACAAAAGTGGTAGAAAAATCCTCCTTCTTTACCTTTACCCTATTATGTAATAATATCTTTCTCTCAATTTATTAATATTCTCTAAGGTATTTTCCAAACCATCACGATCATATCCCTTATGTAGAAACTGGATTTTCATCACTTGTGCTTGCTCTTTATATACAGTGTCCTCAGTGCAGTTCCTTTTTAAATGACGGAACTGACTACCCGGGACTCCCTGCAGCCAGTTAGGATGGGGACTACTATCACTTCCAGTAAAGGAATTGCTATCCATTGGTTTTGTATCATTTTGCATACAGATAGCCAAATACTTTATGTATACTGTCAAATCTAAAAAATTAGATTTGTCCGGGAGGCACCTGAAAATCATGTGGCTCTCCTGCCCCCCCCCCCCCATTCCCCTCCCCTCTCCTTGAAAGGCAGGAAAGTCTTCTGCATCCTCCTCTAGCCCCCCACACCCCTCTCTAGCCGCCCACAATAGAGCATAAGTGGGTGGGCTGAGAGTACCAGATGATTCATGCTGAATTGCGTCATTATAGCCCCATCCCCTGCTATACAGTGCCTGCAATCTCAGCATGTGCCACCATGCCTCCCAGACAGCCAACCTACTTGCTATAGAGGCACTACCGGTGTGAGTGTGTGTGGGGGGGAGGGGTGGCGGTAGAGATGGGGAGGCTGCTGTTTCATTTGTAGGGGACCCCACAATCTGGGATAGCAGCCCTGCCTGGCTCTTTCCTCCAATTAGGACATTCAACTTTTGTGTATGTACCACACATATTATCCACTCTTCCCCTTCACTTTCTCCCACATTTGTCAGATTGATAGTATACTGCTATGGAGAGTACCAGGAAAAAGGCAATGACTGGAAATTATCAAAAGCACTAAAAACGGGGTATAGCCTCACATGAAAGTGGTATGGCCTTATGTCATGTCCTTTTTATCGTCAATCTGGGGATGTGCCCAGTGCTCCCTGAGCAGCTGGGATGCCGTCACGCAAAACTCCAGACTGTTTTGATGCCATGCACATGCATACGGCATCTATTCAGCACTTCCCTGCTGCTCTGCAGCGCAGAAACTTAGTTAGACATAAGAGGATGCCTTCTTACAATATATAGCTCAGGATGAAAGAAGGTGTGTGGAAGATCACTGCAGGCTGGACTCAATTCACGGCATTATGGGCGGGATGTACTAATGGCAAAATGAGGTCAAAAGGAGGTCTGAATATATTTCCTATATGTATGAAGCTCCGAAAAGCTAAACTTTTTGTAACTTGCTCCCAACAGGCAACACCATCTACAGACGCTGTAGCTTATAGGCCTCTTTTCACATAATTCCATGGGAAGGGCCCATCTAAACAGGAAAAAAAAACATAGAACTTCCCCATCACACTATAATGGACCAGTAAATGAGATTTACATCCTATTCGATAATAGTATATCAGAGATCTCAGCAGGACCTAGATCCTTTAAATGACATGGGATCAGTAGTTGGAGGACATGCTGGTCCATTTAGCGCCATTTGGAGGATCTTGGGGTGCCTGCAGATTAGATAGCTCTGAATTTAGAAAAATATAAATGTATATGCCATTATCATGCAGCAATACACAAATATATGACCCAAAGTTGTCATGTAGTGTTGAGACCACCATCTCAGAAATGCTGTGGCTGGTGGCTTAACCATATCTTTGCGAATATGAATATATATATATATATATATATATATATATATATACAAACAGAGAACCCAGCACTCACCAAAGTAAACTCACTTATCCTCAACAATTCAATAAATAAATGATGGGGGTTTAGTTGGTGGATTGGCCAATGCACGGAAGCCTGTATACCGATTCAAGGTACCCCACCTTCATACAGGTCCTACACTATCACAGAGTCTTAAAACCTGACTACCACACTGCTGCATCATCTGCCTGCTAGATGTAATGTGTACCTGCCACAGACTATATGGCTTTTAAAGGCACACTAGTCACCTATTGCACTGGCTCAAAGATGATTGCTAAAAAACAGCTGAGACAGGTTCAGGATAATAAAGTCCACACAGGGGTGCATGAGAAAGCTAGTGGCCACGGTTAATAAGAGCTAACCATAGATTAACCCCTTCATATACACACAGAGTAAAAACCACAGCACTCACCGCACCAGAAGCGGGGCTCAGCTATGCACTTACCACTCACAGGGTGGGGTGCATGTAACACTGCACTCTCCACCACAGAAGCGGGGTACACAGCTGTACTTACCACTCACAGGGCGGGGTGCATGTAGCCCATGACCACATCGCTCTAATAAATACAAACAGAGAACCCAGCACTCACCAAAGTAAACTCACTTATCCTCAACAATTCAATAAATAAATGATGGGGGTTTAGTTGGTGGATTGGCCAATGCACGGAAGCCTGTATACCGATTCAAGGTACCCCACCTTCATACAGGTCCTACACTATCACAGAGTCTTAAAACCTGACTACCACACTGCTGCATCATCTGCCTGCTAGATGTAAAGGTTTTTACTCTGTGTGTATATGAAGGGGTTAATCTATGGTTAGCTCTTATTAACCGTGGCCACTAGCTTTCTCATGCACCCCTGTGTGGACTTTATTATCCTGAACCTGTCTCAGCTGTTTTTTAGCAATCATCTTTGAGCCAGTGCAATAGGTGACTAGTGTGCCTTTAAAAGCCATATAGTCTGTGGCAGGTACACATTACATCTAGCAGGCAGATGATGCAGCAGTGTGGTAGTCAGGTTTTAAGACTCTGTGATAGTGTAGGACCTGTATGAAGGTGGGGTACCTTGAATCGGTATACAGGCTTCCGTGCATTGGCCAATCCACCAACTAAACCCCCATCATTTATTTATTGAATTGTTGAGGATAAGTGAGTTTACTTTGGTGAGTGCTGGGTTCTCTGTTTGTATTTATTAGAGCGATGTGGTCATGGGCTACATGCACCCCGCCCTGTGAGTGGTAAGTACAGCTGTGTACCCCGCTTCTGTGGTGGAGAGTGCAGTGTTACATGCACCCCACCCTGTGAGTGGTAAGTGCATAGCTGAGCCCCGCTTCTGGTGCGGTGAGTGCTGTGGTTTTTACTCTGTGTGTATATATATATATATATATATATATATGGATAATCCTTCCTGAGGGCTGCATGCACCCGTTTGGCTACTCTGCAGGAGTTTTCTAGTGTGATGCAATTGGATTTAAGCGCACAAAGCCATCTTTCTCACTATTACCAAATTCTACTATATGTCATATTGCGGTAATTCAGAGCAGCTATTTAAGGCTCCATTGTAGAAGTATCAGAGGATTATTAATCTTTTATATCTTTTTATTGATACTGTAGAGACAGTTTTACTTTTTCTATCGTACTTGAAGAATATTATGCTTCATCAGATTTGAGAAGCCATTAGGCGCTTACTTTCAATTTTGGTACAAAAAGTTGGTATCAGCACATTGGATTTTTTTGCTCCACTAGATATGAGAAGCGCATAGGAGTTTTTCCTATTATCTAGGCACAAAAAAGTTGGTACTACCTTACTATTATATTGTATTCCTCGTTCCACTGGATATGAGAAGCCTATAGGAGTTTTTCCTGTTATCTAGATTCCTACCACTGAAAAAGTCCAATAGGACGAAACCTGTAGGGTCTATCAATTCTCATCCGCCATCCAATTGTACAAGCACCCACCCTAAAGCGCACACCTGTTTTAAAGTGAGGGGGGGAATTTGTGAACACCTCTCTTACATTGGATTGTGTGCATGAGATTGTACTGCTTACTTGTAACAATTTTACACAAATGTTGCATTGTCTACTATTCTTAACATTTTTAAATAAAATGTATGGTATTTTTAACTAATGTATTTTTTCAATTTCTCTGGTTGATTTCTTAGTGAGAGTTTATTATTATAGTCCCCCAATTTGGGTAATCTGTTAAAGCTAAGAAACAGAAAAGATCTCTGGATATGAAAATTAAGATCTGGCTACACCATATTCGTTTACCAACATCCACGCATCAGCGCACTTTGGAATTTGTTGTTTGTATCTATGTTTATTGGTTCCCACCGACAGTGGTTCCTACTGTGGTGCTGCTGAAACTTCAGCGTGAGATATGGGCATTTCTTTGGTAACATATATATATATATATATATATATATATATATATATATAGCAGCTGGTATCGGATCGGCACTCTCCTGGATACAATTAAAGTGCTCAGGTGCCTTCTGGAGAAATCCATGCAGATGAGTAACTGTAGTACAAACAGCGGCACTCAGAGACTGACACAGCCAAATGGAGGTAAAGTGCTGGTGCTATTTATTCCATAAAACAGGCTAAGTGTTCCAACGTTTCGGGGCACGCAAGCCCCTTTGTCAAGGTGAGCCAAATACAGAGTGAAGTGAAAAACATAAATCATTACCTTTATGGTGTAGAGGACCCACGAGTGGGAGGAACAGCAGCGTCCGGGGGAGCGTGGTGCTTCCGTCCCGGATGGTGTGACGTGTGTGCGCCGTGATCACGTGATCCTCCTGGGCGTCGTTGGATTACCGCGTTGCCATGGCAACCTGACGCACTGCAGTTGTCATGGATGCCTAGGGTTGACGTGGGTCTCCCGATCGCGGAGGTGGAGTGACCCGGGCTGTAAAAAGTGACAATTGTGTAGATGATATGTATGCTGCACAAGGAGATGAATACAATTCAATTAACTTTTTACAGCCCGGGTCACTCCACCTCCGCGATCGGGAGACCCACGTCAACCCTGGGCATCCATGACAACTGCAGTGCGTCAGGTTGCCATGGCAACGCGGTAATCCAACGACGCCCAGGAGGATCACGTGATCACGGCGCACACACGTCACACCATCCGGGACGGAAGCACCACGCTCCCCCGGACGCTGCTGTTCCTCCCACTCGTGGGTCCTCTACACCATAAAGGTAATGATCTATGTTTTTCACTTCACTCTGTATTTGGCTCACCTTGACAAAGGGGCTTGCGTGCCCCGAAACGTTGGAACACTTAGCCTGTTTTATGGAATAAATAGCACCAGCACTTTACCTCCATTTGGCTGTGTCAGTCTCTGAGTGCCGCTGTTTGTACTACAGTTACTCATCTATATATATATATATATATATATATATATATCTGAGGGATATGCGCATTTGGATTTGTGTGTGCGCATTGGGATTTGAGAACAATCATGAATTAGGACCCTTATTATCAACACACCTCTGCATTACTAGTATCATATAAGATGTAAATCTCATTTACTGGTACTTTATAGCGTGCTGGGAAAATTCTGTGCACTTTTTTTGATGTTTACTTATTGTATGGAGATGGTGTTGGCTATTCATGTAATAGTAGTGTGATGGTGGTTCTGTGGTATTTTTGTTTTCGCTTTAAGTTAAGGTGGGGTGATGGGACTATTCATTTAATGCTGAGTTGGTTTTGAGAGCTTATTTGAATTTTGGGCCAAGTCGGTGAAGGAGTACTTTAACATGTGAAATCTAATTTAAAGTACTGTATGTGCGCTTTGGAGAAAAGAGGCTTATTTATGAATCTAATTGCTATTGATTTGATGATAGGGCTGGTTCTGAAGAGATGGGTCTACTTCTTAAATGGGGATGATATTAATTATTAATCATGGTGGGTCTAATTCCTTCACTGCGGATCTCACAATTGTGTGGGGCAACAGTAAGAAGCCATGAGGGAGTTACATTGTTATCCTCAAGGCAGCATGATTCCAACAGTAGCTGGGCACTTCAAGATTGCAAGATTGGAATACCTGTAGGGCAGGGGAGGGCAATTACTTCATGTGGGGGGCCACTTAAAAGTTTTAGAAAACAGTCAAGGGCTGAATACAATATATGCCATCAGGACCTTCCACATGTCCATTTTATCAGACAGTTCTGCATGCCCATTTTATACTATCCCTTTTTTATTCCACATGCCCTTATATGGAATATGATCCCTTCGAACAGCCAATGTAACTCAAATACACCCATCAGAATCCTCAAATCCCCACCGCCACCCTACTTACTGTAGCTTTTCTGTGGGAGCCCATGCAGAGAGTTGTAGCCATGAAACAACAGTCTTCCTCCAGCCATACTGGATCTGCCTCACTGTGACCTGCTCTGATGCTGCTGGGATCCTGCTTCTTTTCCTTGCTCCCTGTCGTGCCACTTAAAGGTGTCGAACTGACATCATGATCCATGGAGAATGGCTGGAAGGCTGGGAGGGAGAAGACAGGTAGAGAATTGCTGTGTAGATGGACAAGGCCTATAGAGAAGAACTGTGGGGAGGGAGAAGGCAAGCTTATAAGGACTGTGGGATAACATAAGGCAGGCAGAGAATGGATATGGAGCAGGAGAAGGTGAGCAGTGAAGGGCTTTGGGGAGGGAAAAGGGCAGAAGATCTCAGTCTGGGCACTGCTGGTCACACTGCACCACTAAGGGGACAGTGCCCCCGTTTGGCTGCTCCATTTGAGCAGCCATCAACCCGGCACTGGGACAAGTTTGGGGTGTCCCCTTCAGGGCTGATGTCTGGAGGTTACCACCTCCATTGTCTTCTGCATTTCTACCCTTGTCACGGTGGAACCATGGCAAGAAGACATGCAAACAGGGGTTATATGTTATACCTGGGACATGGGGTAGGTGTGTATAAGTGTGCAGTGGACTCACCGGCTGTCGGTTTGAGGATCTTTGGTGTAGCTGATCTGGGCTACCGAGTTATTATATACGTTGTCTGTCCCCCCCACCCCCGGACACTTGGAGGGGCAATAAAGGTAAGTTGACACAGTTAGTAATATTGAGTAGTAATTCTCTGCCAAGTATAACACTTTATTCACAAATCGATCACATCAATCAAGCACAACGTAACAGGGCAAAAGTTATCACTTTCTTTGAAGTGTTGAAGAGGCTCAATACAAAGGCACTGACCACGGAGTATATTACTTTAGTAGATATTATTGCAACATGGATTAGATTACCAAGAGTAAAGAGGTTTAATAAGTAGATACGTATGGAGAAATCTCACATATCAAACTCACTGATCAACGCTTATACATCGTTTGAACATGACTTACTTCTTCTTAGATCATAGCATAACAATCTGAACAACATTTAACAAAATACAACCATAATGTCCAAAACATCACCCCTCCTAGTAACACAGTGAATATCCCTTTACCTGGGTCCAGGTTATTAGTCACTTTTAACTGAAGTCACTTGACCACATACAGTATGTCTATTTGTATATATATGCATATATAAGTGATTGAAGCCAGGTGAGATCCTGTCTCACAGGTGTAGGTAAAGTTCCTAAGTTTGGAGAGGACGCCAGTAGAACAAGTCACTTGCAATGATTAAGGGAATTAGCTCAGCAGCTATAACATCCGCAGTTTGGCTCCTCCAGTCTAGAATGCAAGATGCTGTTTGGTTAGGGCGCTGACACAGGGTAACAGAGCAAGGGAAGCTAAGTTGTGTGGGAGCAGAGTAGTAATGAGTTTACTATGGCTTGGGGCAAATATTTCAGAAGTTGTAGTCTTGAATATAGCAGATAGTTGCATGGCACCAAAGAATCTATCTTTATGTCACACAACAGTTTGAGTCAGTAAGTTGCTTCCATGATATCCTACAGTGGGGATTGAAAGTTTGGGCACCCCAGGCAAAAATTAATTTTAATGTGCAAAAAGAAACCAAGGAAAGATGGAAAAATATCCAAAAGGCATCAAATTACAGATTAGACATTCTTATAACATGCCAAAAAAAGTTTGATTTTATTTCCATCATGTACACTTTCAAAAGAACAGAAAACAAAAAATAGCATTTGCAAAAGTTTGGGCTCCCTGCAGAGTTAATACCTTGTACTGCCCCCTTTGGCAAGTATCACAGCTTGTAAACGCTTTTTGTAGCCAGACAAGAGTCTTTAAATTCTTGGTTGAAGTATCTTCGCCCATCCTTCCTTACAAAAGTCTTCCAGTTCTTTGAGATTCCTGGGCTGTCTGTGACGCACTGCTCTTTTAAGGTCTATCCATAGATTTTCAATTATGTTGAGGTCAGGAGATTGTGAAGGCCATGGCAAAACCTTCAGTTTATGCCTCTTGATGTAATCCACTGTGGATTTTGAGGTGTGTTTAGGATCATTATCCATTTGTAGAAGCCAGCCTCTCTTTAACTTCAGCTTTTTCACAGATGGCATCAAGTTAGCATCCAAAATTTGCTGGAATCTTATTGAATCCATTTTTCCTTCTACTCGTGAAATGTTCCCTGTGCCACTGGCTGCAATACAACCCCAAAGCATGATTGATCCACCCCCATGCTTAACAGTTGGACAGAGGTTCTTTTCATTAAATGCTGTGCCCTTCCTTCTCCAAACGTACCTTTGCTTATTCCGGCCAAAAAGTTCGATTTTAACCTCATCGGTCCACAGAACTTTATTCCAAAATGCATCAGGCTTGTCTTTATGTTCATTTACAAACTTCAAACGCTGATTTTTGTGGTGAGGACGTAGAAGAGGTTTTCTTCTGATGAATCTTCCATGAAGACCATATTTGTACAAGTATTTCTTTATTGTGGAATAGTGTACCACAACTCCAGTGTCTGCCAGATCTTCCTGGAGGAATCGTGCAGTCAAACGTGGATTTTGACTTGCTTTTCTCACAATCCTGCAAGCTGTTCTGTCTGATATTTTTCTTGGTCTTCCAGATCTTGCTTTAACTTCCACTGTTCCTGATGACTGCCATTTCTTAATTACATTCCGAACAGAGGATATGGGCATCTGATAACGCTTTGCTATCTTCTTATAGCCTTCTCCTGCTTTGTGAGCGTCAACTATTCTCAGTTTCAGTGTTCTACACAACTGCTTAGAGGAACCCATGGTGCTAATTGTTGGAGCAAGGTCAGATGAGTCTGGGCTTTTAAAACCTTTAAGATTAACATCACCTGGTCTTTCCAGACGATGATTGAGAACAATCCATGGCACTGCCAGGTCTCAGCTGTCCAAAGGGGGCAGTACAAGGTATTAACTCTGCAGGGTGCCCAAACTTTTGCAGACGCCATTTTTTGTTTTCTGTTCTTTTGAAAGTGTAAATGATGGAAATAAAATCAAACTTTTTTTGACATGTTATAAGAATGTCTAATCTGTAATTTGATGCCTTTTGGAGATATTTCCATCTTTCCTTGGCTTCTTTTTGCACATTAAAATGAATTTTTGCCTTGGGTGCCCAAACTTTCAATCCCCACTGTATATACTGTCAGAGAAGGCAACCATGCAGGGGTTTGATACAACAGTAGGTGCTTACAGATCACTGTCTCTCTATCGCATTGCAAGATCGGTACATGAGCTGTCTGGAGAAGCGAGTGACTAGTCTGACCCGTGTCTCCCACACAATCCTTATGGGACCCTTGACCCGCTGACTGTTACGGGGCTCCATGCTGCAGTTATGTTTCTCCCCCTCTACGGAGGTAAAGGAATGTCTCTTTGTACTCAAGGCTGGCTGGGCACTGTTGGTGATTTACTGTCACCGCCAGAACCCCCCCTCGGGCATGCTGTGTGGTTTCTCGACAGGGGAACTAAGCGACTGTAGATTCCGGAGCCGTCACCGCGGCTGGCATGGGCTCTGCCCTCAAATGCTGTGTAGTCTGCTGCCTCTCCGACCCTACGTGACACCTCCATGCACTGGGGTCTTGCGCTGCCTCTCCTGTCAGAGTTCACTGCTGCCACCCTTGGTCCCTGGTTGCTGCAGCCGGAGATCACTCTGGTATGCTGGGTAGAGTGAAGACTAGGATGGTACTGTCTTCTGGCTTACAGGACACTGTCACCCTCCGTCCCGGGTCCTCCACATGGCGGCCGGGATGCACAAGCCGCAATTGAGCTGGAGCCATCAGACTCTCCTCCTTCAGTGTCTCCTTCCTCTAGAGCGCTTTCCCGCCATTTGTTGCTCCCTTTTAACCCTTCGGCTGTTGGCGTCCCCGGATCTATCCCGTTCAGAGAGGTCATCCAATCAGATCTGTCCCGTTAGTTACGTCACTCTCTCCTCCCTCTCTGCTATTAGTAAGTCTAAACAGCGAAGGGGGTGTGGTGGGGAGGAGGTCACAGAACTGTGGGCAGTGTGCCTGTGTCTCTAATTATCCAGGGCACGCAACCACCATTTTAGTCAACTTGATGATGTATAATGCAAGATGCTGGGGCACAGTCAGTTCTAGGGCATAACAGTAGTCCTTCTGGGGTACTACATATACATATACATTACATGCTTCAGCTCTGCAAGTGGCCCTTATAGCTCAGGATTGGATTATGATAAATTGGAAATAAACAAAGGCCTATTATAAGAAGCAGAGGATGTGTAGGCATATCCTTTGCCACTTAAGCATATACATTCATGGTTTAGAATCAACCGTGTGGCCAGCTAAGTCAGCTAGTCGTCATCATGCTAATAATTATAATAATAATAATTTTATTTATATAGCGCTCTTTCTCCAATAGGACTCAAGGCGCTTAACAGATACATAGCATAATATAGTACAGAAAATAATGAAGTACATTTTCATAAAATACAGAAGCATGAAGATACTAAAAAGGACATTATGGAAATGCTTGAGTAAACAGAAAAGTCTTGAGTCTACTTTTGAAGGATTCTATAGTTGGGGCCTTTCGCACTGTGCGGGGAAGTGAGTTCCATAGAGTCGGAGCCGCATGACTAAAAGCTCGACCCCCAGATGAATTACGGTAGATTCTAGGTACTGCTAAAAGTCCTTCATCTACAGATCGCAGTAATCGAGTGGGGCAGTATGGGGTCAGAAGCTGTTTCAGGTACCTTGGGCCTTGGTCATGTAATGCTTTGAAACTCAGTAAGCCAATCTTGAAGATGATTCGCCATTTTACAGGCAGCCAGTGAAGGGAGTAGAGGATGGGTGTTATGTGGCTAGAACGGGGCTGGTTGGTTAATAGCCTGGCAGCTGTGTTTTGCACAAGCTGTAAGCGTTGCAATTCTTTTGCTGGTAGACCAAGGTAGAGGGCATTACAGTAGTCTAAACGAGATGATACAAATGCATGTATTACTTTTGGCATATCATCTGAGGGAATTAAGTGCTTGATTCTGGCTATGTTCCTCAGGTGAAAGAATGAGGATTTGATTGTGGCTGATATCTGATGTTTAAGTGTCAAGCCACCATCCAGGACAACGCCAAGATTCCGCACACGATCACTGGTCTGTAATTCTGAATCCCCGAGTGTAAGTCCAGTTGGTTGGCTATGCTGCAGTCTTGTCCTTTGATGTTGCGGTCGTATCATAAGGACCTCTGTTTTATCCGGGTTCAGTCGCAGCCAACTGGCGCTCATCATGCTGATGGGCCTATTTTTATGTGAAGGCCTAGAACTGTAGTCCCTTGTGCCCTATTGTTAATCTGGCCCTGTTGTAGCTTTATGTATCTGCATACCACTACTTTTTTCTTTGACACTGTATCATAGACGAGAATAGAGACTCATAGGGGGAATTTAATTCAGCATGAGGTTTAGCAAGTTAAAAAAAAACTCACGCCAAATTTTGGGTTATCAGAAGTATGCATGCTCCCGATATCCACAGTATCCAATTGAAAAAATATATTGTGGGGTTTTCAGCGCTGAAAAACAAAATCAATACGTACCTTTCCTGTAGTCCCCGCAGCTCCCGGTAATCTCTGCAGGTCCTGGTTACATCTCCTCCATCTTCCTACTTGGGAGGGCGCTGCAAGGAGTCTTTGTAGCTGCTGGGAGGCTTAAGGGCTGCTGGGAGATGTAGTTATCCCATCAGCCACCTCCAGGGTGGATAACACTGCACAGGGGGGTTACACACACTGGGGGTCTCACACACACACTCAAACACACTTTTATACACACTTACACTCACATACTCACCGCTGCTGCAGAGAACCGGATTCTGACACTGTAGGAGAAGACACTGCTTCGGAAGGTGAGTAATTACAAACTAATGAAACTAATTGGAAACTTCCAATTGTTTAATTACAGTAGTCCTCCGGGGGCTGCCATCGGGGTGCCAGAGCAAGTCCCTGTGATTTTTCTTAAAATGAATGATTTGCTCTGGAGATGTGTGAAAAAAAGACGCATCTTGGTTTGGATGAAAATGATGAAGTGGTAATTAATAACGATACTTCCTTTTTCTAGCATGACAAAGTTTTATTTGATGTATTAAAGACACTAAGGCAGATCTGCCTGCCATAAGTCTATTATTTTTGTATTCTGCAATAACTATTACTTCAACTTGTAAAGTTTCTCACATCATCGTGAGTCAGCAGACTATAGTATTATACACTTGAGGATTAGCAGGTACTTTAAATGAAAGTACGTCTTGTGCAGAGAGCTGCTGCCACAATCATTTCCAGGTAACATGAGAGAACAATAAACAATGAGACTGTTTCATACCTCTTACAAGTGTTAAAAATGTAAAAGCATCTAAAATCTTTATCCTACCTTATGAAATTAGTATTCACTGATCTACAGTAGGATCTGTCACTGATTTATTATTATTCATCTCTCTGTGACTATAAGGGGTATCAAATTATCCGCGATAATGCAATCCACGATAGTGGCTAAAGTTATCGCACCTATCTCTTGAAAAAAAACAGCTTATCGCCTACTATCCTATTCCAAAATGGTGAAAACTGGATTTGCGCGATAGGGCAAAACCAGATATAAGTATAGGTGAAAGTGGAGAAATCTGCCTGTACCCCCCAAAAAGGCCAAACTAAAATAGGAAAACTTTATAGAAGTCTATACGCCCTAATAAAACTAGTTGGTGTAATAAATTGGTTTACATGGCTGTTAAATGAATTTTTTTTAAATGTAAAAAAAAAAATATAGAAAGCTATTTTTTTCAGCAAAATAAGTGCTCTTATTAAATTTGGGGTACTTAAAAATGGGTATAAGCAGGCCTGGGGCTACCCGCTCAGCAAAGGGATGCAGAGCAGGTGGACGCCATGCTGGAGAGGTGCTCTCCCTGCTCTGCATCCCCGCTGCTGCGCCTGGCCTCCCTACTGCTGCCGGCTGCTGTGCCTGTCACTGTAGGACAGGCAGTGGCGCCGGCAGCTTAAAGCCTCCTCTCCCCCTCCTGTGACAGTGGCAGTGACTGATCGGACAAAAAGGGGCAGAGCTACATGGACAGAGGGGACAGAACTACACGGGGCCAGCAGACTGCAGTGCCACAGAGGAGTACATGCTGCTCCAGACCCTGCCAGCCAGACTGTGATAAGTAAGTGAAGAGAGAGTGAGTGAGAAAGTGTGTGTGTGTGTGTGTGTGTGTGTGTGTGTGTGTGTATGTGTGTGTGTGTGTGTGTGTGTGTGTGTGTGTGTGTATTTATGTATGTGTGCGGGGGGGATGTGAATAATCGGCACTTCTGTGGGTGTTATGTGTAAGCGGTGCTATTACGGGGGCGTTATGTGTATGCTGTGCTACCACTGGGGGCGTTATGTGTTAGCGATGCTACTACTGGGGGTGTTACGTGTAAGCTGCGCTACTACTGGGGCGTTATGTATAAACTGTGCTACTATTGGGTTTGTTTTATGTAATCTGCGCTACTACTAGGGGTGTTACGCGTAAGCTGCTCTACTACTGGGTTGTTACGTGTAAGCTGCGCTAATACTGGGGCGCTATGTGTAAACTGTGCTACTATTGGGTTTGTTTTATGTAATCTGCGCTACTACTAGGGGTGTTACGTGTAAGCTGCCCTACTACTGGGTTGTTACATGTAAGCTGCGCTATTACTGGGTTCATTATGTGTAATCTGCACTACTACTGGGGCATTATGTGTAAGTGGCACAACTACTGGGTTCGTTATGTGTAAGTGGCACTATTACTGGGACATTACATGTAAGCAGCGCTACTACTACTGGGGGTGTTACGTGTAAGCGGCGCTACTACTGGGGCGTTATGTGTGAGCTGTGCTACAACTGGGGCATTATGTGTAAGCAGCACCACTACTGGGGGTGTATTAATTGGGGGAACTATTGTGTGGTCATGCCCCTTCCTTGTGAGACCACATCCATTTTTTGATGCGAGCTGTCGCTTTGTAAAGTATGGGAGGGCGCAAATTTATAGTTTGCAGGAGGGCGCCAAACACCCTGGCACCGGCCCTGGGTATAAGTATATATTTGGATCATTTTAGGGGACTGATAAAAAAATAAAGTGGAAACAGACTGATTACTCCTATCTGCAAGTCTATGAACACTTGTCCCACTCATAAAGCACCCCAATATACCTGTCCCATACCTTGTACCCCAATTTCCATCACTTTCCATTTTTTGAGTCCAAAAATGACATGTCATTATTGGCCAATTGAAACATCTAAGTGCCTAATTAGTCATTCAGGGGGGTGTCCCAGGGGTTCTGAACCAAATCCCCATATTTTTACCTTAAAATAGGGATTTTGCACTACTTATCCCCTGCTCAGAGATGGTGAAGAAATATTTGCGATAAACCCCTTTGGAGACTTTTTATAGATAACTTGGTATCCAATTAGATGCAAAAAGTTATTGCAAATGCGATAAAAAGCCCTGATTTTATCATGAAACTGCATAATCACGGCTAATTGGATACCCCTCAAAGAAGTTAATGTTTGCATCACTGGTTATCCCGAAGTGTATTTACTGACAGCAGCACATTGGTGACTGCTCCAGGGGGGAAGGGAGAGTGAGTGAGAAAGTGTGTGTGTGTGTGTGTGTGTGTGTGTGTGTGTGTGTGTGTGTGTGTGTGTGTGTATTTATGTATGTGTGCGGGGGGTGGGTGGGGAATGTGAATAAACTGCACTTCTGTGGGTGTTATGTGTAAGCGGCGCTACTACTGGGGCGTTATGTGTATGCTGTGCTACTACTGGGGGCGTTACGTGTAAGCTGCGCTACTACCGGGGCATTATGTGTAAACTGTGCTACTATTGGGTTCGTTATATGTAATCTGCGCTACTACTAGGGGTGTTACGTGTAAGCTGCGCTACTACTGGGTTGTTACGTGTAAACTGTGCTACTACTGGGTTCATTATGTATAATCTGCACTACTTTCGGGGCATTATGTGTAAGTGGCGCAACTACTGGGTTCGTTATGTGTAAGCGGCACTATTACTGGGGCATTACATGTAAGCAGCGCTACTACTACTGGGGGTGTTACGTGTAAGCGGAGCTACTACTGGGGCGTTATGTGTAAGCTGTGCTACAACTGGGGCATTATGTGTAAGCAGCACCACTACTGGGGGTGTATTAATTGGGGGAACTATTGTGTGGTCATGCCCCTTCCTTGTGAGACCACATCCCTTTTTTGACGCGAGCTGACCCTTTGTAAAGTATGGGAGGGCGCAAATTTATAGTTTGCAGGAGGGCGCCAAACACCCTAGCACCGGCCCTGGGTATAAGTATATATTTGGATCATTTTAGGGGACTGTAAAAAAAAATAAAGTGGAAACAGACTATCTGCAAGTCTATGAACACTTGTCCCACTCATAAAGCACCCCAAAATACCTGTCCCATACCTTGTACCCCAATTTCCATCACTTTCCATTTTTTGAGTCCAAAATGACATGTCATTATTGGCCAATTGAAACATCTAAGTGCCTAATTAGTCATTCAGGGGGTGTCCCAGGGGTTCTGAACCAAATCCCCATATTTTTACCTTAAAATAGGGATTTTGCACTACTTATCCCCTGCTCAGAGATGATGAAGAAATATCTGCGATAAACCCCTTTGGAGACTTTTTATAGATAACTTGGTATCCAATTAGATGCAAAAAGTTATTGCAAATGCGATAAAAAGCCCTGATTTTATCATGAAACCGCATAATGACGGCTAATTGGATACCCCTCAAAGAAGTTAATGTTTGCATCACTGGTTATCCCGAAGTGTATTTACTGACAGCAGCACATTGGTGACTGCTCCAGGGGGGAAGGGAGAGTGAGTGAGAAAGTGTGTGTGTGTGTGTGTGTGTGTGTGTGTGTGTGTGTGTGTGTGTGTGTGTGTGTGTGTGTATTTATGTATGTGTGCGGGGGGTGGGTGGGGAATGTGAATAAACTGCACTTCTGTGGGTGTTATGTGTAAGCGGCGCTACTACTGGGGCGTTATGTGTATGCTGTGCTACTACTGGGGGCGTTACGTGTAAGCTGCGCTACTACCGGGGCATTATGTGTAAACTGTGCTACTATTGGGTTCGTTATATGTAATCTGCGCTACTACTAGGGGTGTTACGTGTAAGCTGCGCTACTACTGGGTTGTTACGTGTAAACTGCGCTACTACTGGGTTCATTATGTATAATCTGCACTACTTTCGGGGCATTATGTGTAAGTGGCGCAACTACTGGGTTCGTTATGTGTAAGCGGCACTATTACTGGGGCATTACATGTAAGCAGCGCTACTACTACTGGGGGTGTTACGTGTAAGCGGAGCTACTACTGGGGCGTTATGTGTAAGCTGTGCTACAACTGGGGCATTATGTGTAAGCAGCACCACTACTGGGGGTGTATTAATTGGGGGAACTATTGTGTGGTCATGCCCCTTCCTTGTGAGACCACATCCCTTTTTTGACGCAAGCTGACCCTTTGTAAAGTATGGGAGGGCGCAAATTTATAGTTTGCAGGAGGGCGCCAAACACCCTAGCACCGGCCCTGGGTATAAGTATATATTTGGATCATTTTAGGGGACTGTAAAAAAAAATAAAGTGGAAACAGACTATCTGCAAGTCTATGAACACTTGTCCCACTCATAAAGCACCCCAAAATACCTGTCCCATACCTTGTACCCCAATTTCCATCACTTTCCATTTTTTGAGTCCAAAATGACATGTCATTATTGGCCAATTGAAACATCTAAGTGCCTAATTAGTCATTCAGGGGGTGTCCCAGGGGTTCTGAACCAAATTCCCATATTTTTACCTTAAAATAGGGATTTTGCACTACTTATCCCCTGCTCAGAGATGGTGAAGAAATATCTGCGATAAACCCCTTTGGAGACTTTTTATAGATAACTTGGTATCCAATTAGATGCAAAAAGTTATTGCAAATGCGATAAAAAGCCCTGATTTTATCATGAAACCGCATAATGACGGCTAATTGGATACCCCTCAAAGAAGTTAATGTTTGCATCACTGGTTATCCCGAAGTGTATTTACTGACAGCAGCACATTGGTGACTGCTCCAGGGGTAGGAGCCAACCACCAGCAGCGAATCACAGGCAGAGTTGCTCCCTTTATGGACAGGGCCGACTCCAAGTAATTCTCAGCCCTGCAACGTGTGACGCTGTCCATTGCCCAAATCACTGAATGGGAGTCCAGCCCGGATGTAGGTAAGTGGCAGACAAGCCCCTTAGAAACCCATCTATACCGATTTGTACAGTGGGGCCAATGTATCATTTCCGCATTCATCTTGCAAAAAAAAAAAAATGGGCTATTATAGCAATGCAAAAAGAAAATTAATTGGCGGAATGTAACAAATGGATTCCACGTAAAATTGCAATGCGAAACCCAGTGTGGAATGTGAAACTGGAATGTGAAGCTGGTTTAGAGATGCAATGGTTTTCATTTTAGCTTATCGCAAATCTGTAGCCCAACACCCAGGAATTTGTTACATTGTGTCTGTAACAAGAAGCACAAACAACTCCCTTGTGTCGTCGCTCCGTAGAGGAGGAAGAGGAGCTATGTTCCAGTTTTACATTATTCAATTATGATTTATCATATATTGTGGATTCATTGACTTACACATGTAGAATAATTAATGGTGATTTAAAGATTCAGATGAAGTGGTTTGTGATGAAGGCTCCTGCTCACTAGCAGCAAGTAGGCAGTGGGGCATGTGCCTAGATAAGGCACTTGTTGGGGGTGGCACTTGGATGCTTGTTTCAGTATTGCCGGTCCGAAATGTACCTATAACTACAATATGTTTTACTCTACTGTACCATACCATACCTCCCAACAATGCTCTACGTCTGGACTTTCTCTTATAGGCCCTACACACTGGCCGATTTTCTGAAAGATATGAACGATCTCGTTCATAAATGAACGAGAACTCGTTCATATCTTTCAGTGTGGAGACTCCAGCGATGAACGATGCGCGTCCCCGCGCTCGTTCATTGCTGGTCTCCCGTCGGCTGTGCATGCAGGCCAATATGGACGATCTCATCCATATTTGCCTGCACTTCAATGCAGCCGCGTGACGGGGGGAGTGAAGAAACTTCACTCCCCCCGTCACTTCCCCCCCCGCTGCAGGGTCGCTCGTCGGCAGTATCGGCTGTCGGGCACCTCGGCGGCGCATCGTGATATGTGTAGGGCCCCTAAGTATATGATTGCCGTCAGCTGTTTTGAACAGGTTAATGGATAAGAAAGGTGTTTCAGCACAGGTGATGGCAATCATAAAATAAGAGGGAACTCTAGGAGCAGAGCATTCTGTCCCTCCTAGGAGGCATGCCATACACCACCTTGAGTGCAGCGTATATGGGTAGGACATGCACAGACTGTCCCTGTAAGCTGTCTTACTTAGTAAATATGTATGCATAATTACAATAAAATGAAATGTTACAGTTAATAGCTATTATTATTATTATTATTATTATAATACATAATGAGGGCATATAACCAAAAAATTGGGTAGAGAGGGGCAGCCATTACTGTTGTGCCCAGGGGTGCCCTGATTCCTAAATCCAACCCTGCAAGTAGGCCATGGGAAAGGAGGTGTTGTCCTACATTGATGGGCTCCCAAATTCCTCTCTCCCACCTTCTTCTTAGGAAAAAGCTATTTTCTACGCCAGGAAAATCTGATACATATTTGCGATGTTTGAATGAAGCATAAGAAAATATTGCAGATCTACTTTTTTCAGCTGCAAGACAGAGGTTTTGTGTTCTTCACTAAATACTGTAGATATTAATCGCAATTAATTTTCCATGCAAAAAATAATAAATCACCCATGACTTTATTCCGACGAACTTAACATTTATAACTAGCTAGCTTATCACTAAGAAATAAACACACGGACACCAACTGCTAGATTTAAAAGGTCAAACAGATATTTATTGTTTGGTGACCTGTCGTTTAAACTAAGAATATTGGAGGATGGCAAGAAAAAGGCGCTACCAACTCACCAGCACCAGTCAACTATAATAAACCATAAAATAGGAGGGGCCTCACAACCGCCTCCTTAACATAACCTGCACTGCGCAGGCTCACCCCCCTTACTTTAGCAGAGCCGTGGACGAACCCGCACGGGAACATCCGTAGTCCACCCGCAAGGGGAGGGCATACTCGCTGTTCATTCAAAAGGGGGTGCCCCACAGTGACCACTTATGTAACTATTTGACCGCTGGCTGGTAGCGACTTTCCGCCCATCTGGCTATCAAAGCCTGCTGAGAAATGGAATTAGAGGCCCGAAAAGCGAGCCTCAAGCAACCTTATAGGGAGGGTGGGAGGGCATCCAAGAAAAACTGGCAAGAGGAAGATGGCTGCCAAAACCCTGAACTATATACCCCTGTGCATACTCCTCCTACCTATCCCTAATAGGCACCCATCTGTCACCTGACCACCACTGTCAGTGTCAATCACTAAGGCTAGCCCTGCCTATCCTCAACACATGTCAGAAAAATTCAGGGAGTTTATGAGGCTTCGAGCCTATGCGGATCTCTGCCTGCCTAAATCACCCATGACTTTATTCCGACGAACTTAACATTTATAACTAGCTAGCTTATCACTAAGAAATAAACACACGGACACCAACTGCTAGATTTAAAAGGTCAAACAGATATTTATTGTTTGGTGACCTGTCGTTTAAACTAAGAATATTGGAGGATGGCAAGAAAAAGGCGCTACCAACTCACCAGCACCAGTCAACTATAATAAACCATAAAATAGGAGGGGCCTCACAACCGCCTCCTTAACATAACCTGCACTGCGCAGGCTCACCCCCCTTACTTTAGCAGAGCCGTGGACGAACCCGCACGGGAACATCCGTAGTCCATCCGCAAGGGGAGGGCATACTCGCTGTTCATTCAAAAGGGGGTGCCCCACAGTGACCACTTATGTAACTATTTGACCGCTGGCTGGTAGCGACTTTCCGCCACAACAAGGATTTTAACAAAAAACCGCAGACCGCCATCCACCAACAACAGGAGAAGAGATTCAACCGGACAGTACTCTAAAAATACTGTCCAAGAACACACCAATACCCGCAGGGGAAAGGTGAATACCATCTTCCCTATAAAACTGCACATTGTGCAGCACCAAAAGCGGATGCCTAACCACTAAACCTCCTATCGCCTGCACGTATACTGACACTGCGGAATTAACTTTCTTCCTAGCTTTTTCTATAGCGGAGAAACGAATGGCACCCCGCCAATGGAAACGGGGCACTATGTCGGACCACACCACTATCACCCGTGGCCAAGATGCCCGTAACGCCACTAAGTCCGCTTTGATACTCAAGATGAGATCAATGCCTTTGACCCTCCCCATATCATTCCCCCCGAGGTGAATGACAACCCAGCCGGGCCGCCCCCACCTCCGCTCATGGCGAAACAGCAAGCGAAGTAAACCCATCCAACGTAAACCTCTAACTCCTAACCATCTAACTACCCTGTCCCCAAATAGTTCGCCCGTTCGTCCTGCCATTGGATGCCTCTCCGCCCAAAAAATAATGGCCAATGAGCCAAATCTGATCCGAGATGTCCAAAGTAGCTGCAAAAAGAAAATTCCTTACCGTCAGACATTATAAAGATCAAAACAAATTAACCTAAACATGCAAGTAAGAACCCGAGTGAAGGAGCAAACTCAAAAAAACTCCCGTGAACCGTGTGTGAATGCCAATTGTAATTCGGTCCCCTCGGAGGAAAATTAAAAAATTCACTTCGCACCCTCCATTTCTGAACGCTAGCCGTTCAAAAACCGACGAGTAAAACACGTTTCCGGGTTCGCGCAACAGGCGCAATAACAACAATACTTAACAGATCCTTATACTAGGCGCAAGCCTAGCCAACTGAATACCGGTTGCCCAAACCCAAACGGTATCCCGCCCGCAGGGGCAAGACCCACTCACCGGGGAGGGCCTTAGTCAACGATTCTCCACAGGAAGGGCGGCACCAATAGACCCCCAACCTCCGCATCAGGTACCAGCTCCCTAAACTTGTCGAACTCAAAACGCGACAGTGCGTCAGCAATTCTGTTGTCAACCCCTGGGACATGCGCAGCCGTGAAATGAATGTTATGCCTCAAGCACTTGAGCACAAGATAACGCAACAAGCGCAGAGCCTCAGGAGAGGACGAGCGCTGGTTATTAACGGCGTGCACGACGCCCAGATTGTCGCAGCGAAATACAATACTCCGATCCGACAAGCTGGGTGCCCACAACTCAACCGCCACTATCAAGGGGAATAACTCTAGCAGGAGCAAGTTCTTTGTAAACCCTCGGGTCACCCATGCTGTGGGCCAAGGCGCGGCGCACCACTGTGTTCTGAAAAAAGCCCCAAAGCCCGAACCACCAGCGGCGTCGGTGAAAAGTTGTAACACAGCGTTGGAACAGCGTTTCGCTGGCCACAACACCTCCCGGTTAAAAGAAACCAAGAAAGTGGACCAGGTTCTCAAGTCCTCCCTGACCTCGCGCGAAATATAAACCGTATGGTGAGGTTTCCGTACCCCCGCTATGGATCTCTCAAGTTTACGGCAGAAAACCCGGCCCATGGGTATGATCCTGCACGCAAAATTAAATGACCCGAGCAACGACTGAACCCGTTGTAGTCTGACCCTGCGCGAGAGGAGGCACTGCTCTATGAGACCCAACAATTTGAGCACCTTATCGGCCGGAAGCCGGCAACAGCCGGCTTCCGAATCGATTTCAATGCCCAAGTAACTGAGGCATGCCGTGGGCCCCTCGGTCTTATCCGAGGCCACAGGAACGCCCAGGCGACCGAATAAACTCTGAGCTAAACCCAGTACATCCCCGCACGCCGACCCCACCCTTGGACCCACAAAGAGAAAATCGTCTAGGTAGTGGGCGACCCCCGGGTGGCCGGAGGCCGACACTATGCACCAATGCAAAAATGAGCTGAATTTCTCAAAATAGGCACAAGAAATGGAACACCCCATGGGCAAGCACCTGTCTACATAATACCCACCCCCTAACCTGAAACCAAGGAAACGCAGGGAGTCGGGGTGGATGGGCAGGAGGTGGAAAGCGGACTCAATGTCCAGCTTGGCCATGGGGGCGCCGGGACCCGCCCTTTGGACTAACCGCAGGGCCTCATCAAACGATTGATATCGCACCCTGCAAGCTTCCTCCGGGATGGAGTCGTTGACCGAGCCGCCACGGGGGTGTGACAAATGCTGGATGAGGCGGAATTTACCCTGAGCTTTCTTGGGGACCACCCCTAACGGTGAAATGCACAGCCGGGGCAGGGGAGGGGACGGGAAAGGGCCGCACATGCGCCCCAAATCGATTTCCGCCCGAACCTTACGGGCGACCACGAAGGGGAAATCCCGTGCGGATTTTAAATTGCGCCTGGAGACCACGAGGACCGAATCCGGGATGGGAAGCCTGAAACCGCTACGAAAACCTTCCAACAAAAACAACCCCGAAGTGACGTCGGGGTAACTGCCCAACCATTTAGGCCAATTCGGGGTAGAGATGAGCGCCTGAAATTTTTCGGGTTTTGGTGTTTTGGTTTTGGGTTCGGTTCCGCGGCCGTGTTTTGGGTTCGACCGCGTTTTGGCAAAACCTCACCGAATTTTTTTTGTCGGATTCGGGTGTGTTTTGGATTCGGGTGTTTTTTTCAAAAAACCCTAAAAAACAGCTTAAATCATAGAATTTGGGGGTCATTTTGATCCCATATTATTATTAACCTCAAAAACCATAATTTCCACTCATTTTCAGTCTATTCTGAATACCTCACACCTCACAATATTATTTTTAGTCCTAAAATTTGCACCGAGGTCGCTGGATGACTAAGCTAAGCGACCCTAGTGGCCGACACAAACACCTGGCCCATCTAGGAGTGGCACTGCAGTGTCACGCAGGATGGCCCTTCCAAAAAACACTCCCCAAACAGCACATGACGCAAAGAAAAAAAGAGGTGCAATGAGGTAGCTGTGTGACTAAGCTCAGCGACCCAAGTGCCCGACACAAACACCTGGCCCATCTAGGAGTGGCACTGCAGTGTCACGCAGGATGTCCCTTCCAAAAAACCCTCCCCAAACAGCACATGACGCAAAGAAAAAAAGAGGTGCAATGAGGTAGCTGTGTGAGTAAGATTAGCGACCCTAGTGGCCGACACAAACACCGGGCCCATCTAGGAGTGGCACTGCAGTGTCACGCAGGATGTCCCTTCCAAAAAACCCTCCCCAAACAGCACATGACGCAAAGAAAAATAAAAGAAAAAAGAGGTGCAAGATGGAATTGTCCTTGGGCCCTCCCACCCACCCTTATGTTGTATAAACAGGACATGCACACTTTAACCAACCCATCATTTCAGTGACAGGGTCTGCCACACGACTGTGACTGATATGACGGGTTGGTTTGGACCCCCACCAAAAAAGAAGCAATTAATCTCTCCTTGCACAAACTGGCTCTACAGAGGCAAGATGTCCACCTCATCATCATCCTCCGATATATCACCGTGTACATCCCCCTCCTCACAGATTATCAATTCGTCCCCACTGGAATCCACCATCTCAGCTCCCTGTGTACTTTGTGGAGGCAATTGCTGCTGGTCAATGTCTCCGCGGAGGAATTGATTATAATTCATTTTAATGAACATCATCTTCTCCACATTTTCTGGATGTAACCTCGTACGCCGATTGCTGACAAGGTGAGCGGCGGCACTAAACACTCTTTCGGAGTACACACTTGTGGGAGGGCAACTTAGGTAGAATAAAGCCAGTTTGTGCAAGGGCCTCCAAATTGCCTCTTTTTCCTGCCAGTATAAGTACGGACTGTGTGACGTGCCTACTTGGATGCGGTCACTCATATAATCCTCCACCATTCTTTCAATGTTGAGAGAATCATATGCAGTGACAGTAGACGACATGTCCGTAATCGTTGTCAGGTCCTTCAGTCCGGACCAGATGTCAGCATCAGCAGTCGCTCCAGACTGCCCTGCATCACCGCCAGTGGATGGGCTCGGAATTCTGAGCCTTTTCCTCGCACCCCCAGTTGCGGGAGAATGTGAAGGAGGAGATGTTGACAGGTCGCGTTCCGCTTGACTTGACAATTTTGTCACCAGCAGGTCTTTGCACCCCAGCAGACTTGTGTCTGCCGGAAAGAGAGATCCAAGGTAGGTTTTAAATCTAGGATCGAGCACGGTGGCCAAAATGTAGTGCTCTGATTTCAACAGATTGACCACCCGTGAATCCTTGTTAAGCGAATTAAGGGCTGCATCCACAAGTCCCACATGCCTAGCAGAATCGCTCCCTTTTAGCTCCTTCTTCAATGCCTCCAGCTTCTTCTGCAAAAGCCTGATGAGGGGAATGACCTGACTCAGGCTGGCAGTGTCTGAACTGACTTCACGTGTGGCAAGTTCAAAGGGCATCAGAACCTTGCACAACGTTGAAATCATTCTCCACTGCACTTGAGACAGGTGCATTCCACCTCCTATATCGTGCTGAATTGTATAGGCTTGAATGGCCTTTTGCTGCTCCTCCAACCTCTGAAGCATATAGAGGGTTGAATTCCACCTCGTTACCACTTCTTGCTTCAGATGATGGCAGGGCAGGTTCAGTAGTTTTTGGTGGTGCTCCAGTCTTCTGTACGTGGTGCCTGTACGCCGAAAGTGTCCCGCAATTCTTCTGGCCACCGACAGCATCTCTTGCACGCCCCTGTCGTTTTTTAAAAATTCTGCACCACCAAATTCAAGGTATGTGCAAAACATGGGACGTGCTGGAATTTGCCCATATTTAATGCACACACAATATTGCTGGCGTTATCCGATGCCACAAATCCACAGGAGAGTCCAATTGGGGTAAGCCATTCTGCGATGATCTTCCTCAGTTGCCGTAAGAGGTTTTCAGCTGTGTGCGTATTCTGGAAAGCGGTGATACAAAGCGTAGCCTGCCTAGGAAAGAGTTGGCGTTTGCGAGATGCTGCTACTGGTGCCGCCGCTGCTGTTCTTGCGGCGGGAGTCCATACATCTACCCAGTGGGCTGTCACAGTCATATAGTCCTGACCCTGCCCTGCTCCACTTGTCCACATGTCCGTGGTTAAGTGGACATTGGGTACAACTGCATTTTTTAGGACACTGGTGAGTCTTTTTCTGACGTCCGTGTACATTCTCGGTATCGCCTGCCTACAGAAGTGGAACCTAGATGGTATTTGGTAACGGGGGCACACTGCCTCAATAAATTGTCTAGTTCCCTGTGAACTAACGGCGGATACCGGACGCACGTCTAACACCAACATAGTTGTCAAGGACTCAGTTATCCGCTTTGCAACAGGATGACTGCTGTGATATTTCATCTTCCTCGCAAAGGACTGTTGGACAGTCAATTGCTTACTGGAAGTAGTACAAGTGGGCTTACGACTTCCCCTCTGGGATGACCATCGTCTCCCAGCAGCAACAACAGCAGCGCCAGCAGCAGTAGGCGTTAAACGCAAGGATGCATCGGAGGAATCCCAGGCAGGAGAGGACTCGTCAGAATTGCCAGTGACATGGCCTGCAGGACTATTGGCATTCCTGGGGAAGGAGGAAATTGACACTGAGGGAGTTGGTGGGGTGGTTTGCGTGAGCTTGGTTACAAGAGGAAGGGATTTACTGGTCAGTGGACTGCTTCCGCTGTCGGCCCAAGTTTTTGAACTTGTCACTGACTTATTATGAATGCGCTGCAGGTGACGTATAAGGGAGGATGTTCCGAGGTGGTTAACGTCCTTACCCCTACTTATTACAGCTTGACAAAGGGAACACACGGCTTGACACCTGTTGTCCGCATTTCTGGTGAAATACTTCCACACAAAAGAGCTGATTTTTTTGGTATTTTCACCAGGCATGTCAACGGCCCTATTCCTCCCACGGACAACAGGTGTCTCCCCGGGTGCCTGACTTAAACAAACCACCTCACCATCAGAATCCTCCTGGTCAATTTCCTCCCCAGCGCCAGCAACACCCATATCCTCCTCATCCTGGTGTACTTCAACACTGACATCTTCAATCTGACTATCAGGAACTGGACTGCGGGTGCTCCTTCCAGCACTTGCAGGGGGCGTGCAAATGGTGGAAGGCGCATGCTCTTCACGTCCAGTGTTGGGAAGGTCAGGCATCGCAACCGACACAATTGGACTCTCCTTGTGGATTTGGGATTTCGAAGAACGCACAGTTCTTTGCGGTGCTACTGCTTTTGCCAGCTTGAGTCTTTTCATTTTTCTAGCGAGAGGCTGAGTGCCTCCATCCTCATGTGAAGCTGAACCACTAGCCATGAACATAGGCCAGGGCCTCAGCCGTTCCTTGCCACTCCGTGTGGTAAATGGCATATTGGCAAGTTTACGCTTCTCCTCCGACAATTTTATTTTAGGTTTTGGAGTCCTTTTTTTACTGATATTTGGTGTTTTGGATTTGACATGCTCTGTACTATGACATTGGGCATCGGCCTTGGCAGACGACGTTGCTGGCATTTCATCGTCTCGGCCATGACTAGTGGCAGCAGCTTCAGCACGAGGTGGAAGTGGATCTTGATCTTTCCCTAATTTTGGAACCTCAACATTTTTGTTCTCCATATTTTAATAGGCACAACTCAGGTAAACAATGGAGATGGATGGATACTAGTATACAATTATGGATGGACTGCCGAGTGCCGACACAGAGGTAGCTACAGCCGTGGACTACCGTACTGTACTGTGTCTGCTGCTAATATAGACTGGTTGATAAAGAGATGTAGTAGTAGTATGTATTTATAAAGAAGAAAGAAAAAAAAAACACGGTAGGTGGTATACAATTATGGACGGACTGCCGAGTGCCGACACAGAGGTAGCTACAGCCGTGGACTACCGTACTGTACTGTGTCTGCTGCTAATATAGACTGGTTGATAAAGAGATGTAGTAGTAGTATGTATGTAGAAAGAAGAAAGAAAAAAAAAACACGGGTAGGTGGTATACAATTATGGACGGACTGCCCAGTGCCGACACAGAGGTAGCTACAGCCGTGGACTACCGTACTGTACTGTGTCTGCTGCTAATATAGACTGGTTGATAAAGAGATGTAGTAGTAGTATGTATGTATAAAGAAGAAAGAAAAAAAAACCACGGGTAGGTGGTATACAATTATGGACGGACTGCCGAGTGCCGACACAGAGGTAGCTACAGCCGTGGACTACCGTACTGTACTGTGTCTGCTGCTAATATAGACTGGTTGATAAAGAGATGTAGTAGTAGTATGTATGTATAAAGAAGAAAGAAAAAAAAACCACGGGTAGGTGGTATACAATTATGGACGGACTGCCCAGTGCCGACACAGAGGTAGCTACAGCCGTGGACTACCGTACTGTACTGTGTCTGCTGCTAATATAGACTGGTTGATAAAGAGATGTAGTAGTAGTATGTATGTATAAAGAAGAAAGAAAAAAAAACACGGGTAGGTGGTATACAATTATGGACGGACTGCCCAGTGCCGACACAGAGGTAGCTACAGCCGTGGACTACCGTACTGTACTGTGTCTGCTGCTAATATAGACTGGTTGATAAAGAGATGTAGTAGTAGTAGTATGTATGTATAAAGAAGAAAGAAAAAAAAACCACGGGTAGGTGGTATACAATTATGGACGGACTGCCCAGTGCCGACACAGAGGTAGCTACAGCCGTGGACTACCGTACTGTACTGTGTCTGCTGCTAATATAGACTGGTTGATAAAGAGATGTAGTAGTAGTAGTATGTATGTATAAAGAAGAAAGAAAAAAAAACCACGGGTAGGTGGTATACAATTATGGACGGACTGCCGAGTGCCGACACAGAGGTAGCTACAGCCGTGAACTACCGTACTGTGTCTGCTGCGACTGGATGATAAATAATGATATAAAAAATATATATATATCACTACTGCAGCCGGACAGGTATATATTATATAATGACGGACCTGCTGGACACTGTCTGTCAGCAGAATGAGTTTTTTATAGAATAAAAAAAAAACACCACACAAGTGAAGTCACACGACGAGTGTTTAACTTTTTCAGGCAATCACAATATAGTATACTATACTACTAACTATACTGGTGGTCAGTGTGGTCAGGTGGTCACTGGTCAGTCACACTGGCAGTGGCACTCCTGCAGCAAAAGTGTGCACTGTTTAATTTTAATAATAATATGTACTCCTGGCTCCTGCTATAACCTATAACTGGCACTGCAGTGCTCCCCAGTCTCCCCCACAATTATAAGATGTGTGAGCTGAGCACAGTCAGATACGAGTGTTTAACTTTTTCAGGCAATCACAATATAGTATACTATACTACTAACTATACTGGTGGTCAGTGTGGTCAGGTCACTGGTCAGTCACACTGGCAGTGGCACTCCTGCAGCAAAAGTGTGCACTGTTTAATTTTAATAATAATATGTACTCCTGGCTCCTGCTATAACCTATAACTGGCACTGCAGTGCTCCCCAGTCTCCCCCACAATTATAAGATGTGTGAGCTGAGCACAGTCAGATATATACATAGATGATGCAGCACACTGGGCTGAGCAGTGCACACAGATATGGTATGTGACTGAGTCACTGTGTATCGTTTTTTTCAGGCAGAGAACGGATATATTAAATAAAACTGCACTGTCTGGTGGTCACTGTGGTCAGTCACTAGTAAACTCTGCACTCTCTACAGTTCTACAGTACTCCTAAGCTCCAGTAAATCAGGTCAATCTCTCTCTCTCTCTCTTCTAATCTAAATGGAGAGGACGCCAGCCACGTCCTCTCCCTATCAATCTCAATGCACGTGTGAAAATGGCGGCGACGCGCGGCTCCTTATATAGAATCCGAGTCTCGCGAGAATCCGACAGCGTCATGATGACGTTCGGGCGCGCTCGGGTTAACCGAGCAAGGCGGGAAGATCCGAGTCGCTCGGACCCGTGAAAAAAAACATGAAGTTCGTGCGGGTTCGGATTCAGAGAAACCGAACCCGCTCATCTCTAATTCGGGGACGTTGATGGGGGAAAACGCCTTACTTTCCACTTCCGGGCACCTCGGCAGCATCAGAGGGCCTGGACCCGGAAGGGGACTGGCAATCTTTGGCCGGGTGCTCCCCGCCGCACGCCTTGCAGGAGTGGCGAAAACGGCAGTTAGCCCCCCGGGAACCCTTGCCCTCGTTGAAGGCAAAGCATTTCCCTTTATTCCCCGTGGGCGGGCTCGGCCGGACATTTAAACCCGGCTTACCGCCCTGGGCTTCATAAAGGGGCCTATTCTGATGAGTGACCTCTAACCAAACTTCCACGTCCTTGAAACCCAAGGGTAGTGTCGGGTTATCGTCTTGGTTACGACGGAATTTCTCATCGTAATCCCTCCACGCGTAACCCTTGGATGTCAAGTACATTCCATGCACCAGGTACAAATACTTGACCGTGTTGTGATATTCCTTAGGCCTCGTCTCGGCGTAGCACGCCGTGAACACTAAAAACCCCCGGAGCTACTGGTGAAAATTGCGAAATGCATTCTCGCCAATGCCACCAACCTTCTTGGCCTTATCGAAAGCCTTCCGCATGTCATCCGTAAGGGTGAACATGTCGACGTATTTACCTTTCTTAATCTTCTCCCTCATCCGTTTACGTAAACCCCTGGTGACCGCAGTGTTAGCGCAGTGCACCATTTCCGTAAAACGCGGAGGGCCAGGCGTGGCTGCCGCAGCTGCGCCCTTAGCCTTCCTCTCTTTCTTGTGCAAGCGATGCGCAATGAGCCTAGCTAACTTACGCGGGCGCCTGGGGGACCCGGAAGACTTAGTATCAGAAGAGGAGCTGGAAGAAGAGCTATCAGAAGAAGGATTAACTGTCTCACCCGTTCCCGGAGGACCCCCCGCGTCCACTGCTGCGATGGCGGGGCCGGATGGAACCTCTTCAGGGACCCGAGATCCCCCCGTCTCCATATGTTCAGCCTGCTTCGCCGCTCCTATCTGTGCCTCGCTGGATGTTGCTGTCGTCGTGGCCCCCGACAATCCGGCCGGGGGAGAGACCCCCCTCGCCGTACCTGCACCTGTTGGGGAAACAGAAGGGGGGGGGGGGGAGGCACAAAAGCAGCCACCTCCGGGGGGGGAACCGGAGGTAGCGGGGGAGGGGGAGCCGCAAGTGGGGGCCGCGAACCGAGTGCGGGCAAGCCTGGTGTCGCGACGCCCGTCATTTCAAACGCAGCGCCAGACGCTGGAGGCACTGTGCCCGGGGAAGTAAAACCAGCGTGCCAAGTGGACGGAGCCTGTGAAAACGGCGACGCCCAGTAAGGCATCTGGCCGAGGGCCCCTGGGGTAAAACCACTGGAGTAAGAACCCCCCCATTGCGCAAAACCCGGACCACTCGGCGTGGGCCATGAGGTCACCGATCCCTGCGTGTGCGTAAACGCTGCCGGCAAATAAGTGGACGAAAAGGGGGCAGGAACCCCGCGGAATGCGGGTGCCGCCCCGGAAGTCATGACCGGGAGCTGCAATGACCCCGACCAGGCCACTGACACCGAAGCCGCCGGAAGGAAACCCGCGGGCGAAGCCGTATACGTGCTGCCCCGGTACGCGAATGGAGCGGCCAAGGAACTTGGTCCTGACCCCATCTGGTGCACCAGGAGCTGGCCAGCAGACGGCGTCGGCTCGCTGGGCCACAGGCCACTCACAGGCGGCAGCAGTATCTGGGACACCGGGAGCGCCCCGGGGTAAATCCCAGATGTCTGCCCGCTGACGCCCGACACCCCGCTGCCCCCCACGATATTGGCACCTATGGAAACGGTGGGGGGAAACAGAGCCTGCGCATGCTCAAACGCAGGCCCCGCACCCCCCATTGTCCCTGGACCAGAAGGCAGGGACACTACATCCTGCACCAGCCAGGCACCCGCAGGGGAGCTGGCCGGTGAAAGCCCCGTCATTCCCCTCCTCACCGCTGATTCGCGGCACCCACCCGCCGGGTCACGTGACCCGCCAATCGCGGCCGTGTGGAGAGGCGTACTAACGCCTGTGGAGGCCGGAGCCCCGGCGCGCGCGGCTCTGCCGCTGCGCCGGGCTCTGGGAACGGCCGACGCTGGGGAAGCACCACCGCCCGTGGAGAGCAGGACCCTGTCTCCGGCGGGCGGCGAAGCGGAGGGGGGGACCACGCGCACCCGGGGCCGGCGATAGCCCGCTGCCGCGAGCGGTCGGGAGGCCTCAGCCAGGCGGCGGGGGGGGGGGGCGCTGATCTTCTGGGACGGGGCATGCTGCAGCAAAACAGTGTGGATAACACCTAAATCGTACACTGACTGTAATATAAAGGGAGGGAGCAGTAGTATATGCAGTATTTAAAAGAGGGGAAATAACTGACAAAATGCTGACAGTATGCCTTACCCTCATCCAAGAAAAACTGGCAAGAGGAAGATGGCTGCCAAAACCCTGAACTATATGCCCCTGTGCATACTCCTCCTACCTATCCCTAATAGGCACCCATCTGTCACTTGACCACCACTGTCAATCACTAAGGCTAGCCCTGCCTATCCTCAACACATGTCAGAAAAATTCAGGGAGTTTATGTGGCTTCGAGCCTATGCGGATCTCTGCCTGCCTAATTTCTTGCTTAATACATCTGACTGTTATACCCCTTTCACATCGCACAAATAACCCGGTATCGACACGGCATATTGCCGTGTCGACACGGGTCAGTGTGCGATGTGAAAGCACTCTGCCGGAATTAGCGGGTCGCCTGACCCGGTAATTCAACCCGATATAAAAGAAGGATTATACCCGGGTTGAATACCGGGTCAGGTGCAGTGTGAATGGGAGCCGCGTCGATGCGACACGGTTCCCATTCACAGCATAGGGAGAGGCGGCGCAGGAGATGAGCTCATCTCCCAGTGCCGCCTCCAACCCCGTCCTGCTGCTGCTGCGCCCCACCGCTGCTATGGCAACTGACCCGGTATATTGCCGCGTCGGAAAGCCACCATAGCAGAGCAAATGCCGGATCCGACCAGGTAAGGACACGTTTCTCTTACCGGGTGGGATCCGGCATTTGTGATCTGAATGCGGTATTACTTATTTATCATGCCATAATGTTGTAACTTTTTTGTGCAATCCATCTTGTTACATTAGCCCAATAATCCAGCCATGCTCCCAACCTCTCCAGTCCTTCTTTTGCTGCAGTCTGACCTCCACTTTGCTGACTTTGCAGAACTGCCTCTGTAGCATCAGTGTTAATTATGTACAGAAATATATATGTCTGTGTAGAAGCCTAAAATACAAGTGTTCCTCATTCACTCACTTGCCGCATTCAGGGTTGGACTGGCCAACAGTGGTACAGGGGAAACCACCGGTGGGCAGGGCCGGAGCTTCCATTAGGCAGCCGCCTAGGGGCGCCGGATCCTGAGGGGGCGGCCGGCTACAGCTGCCTGAAAAAGGTAGCGTGGTCCTATCTCACAGTCGTCGCAATCCCCCCCCCGGCACTTATATCTTACAGCAGTCGCGACTGGCAAGCTCCCATATTGCAGCCTCCAGCTCTGCCTCCACCTGGCACAGGCAGTAACTTGTACAGCTCCTGGAGTCCTGGCTGGGGGTAACATGCGGCGCTGCTCTTCATTCCAGACTCTTTCGCAGATTACTCAGTCTCAACTCTTAATCGCAGCCTGCAGGTAAGGTGGTTGCACAGTGCACTCTCTGCATTTGATAAGGAAAGAGGGGGAGAGCAGCAGTCTAGGGAGGGGGTGGGCGTAGATCAGCAGCAGGCACGCACACTGTCTGGGGGGGAACGTGCAGCAGCACACACACAGATGGTGGGGGAGATGGAACAGCAGACATTTAACAGAGTGTGTGTGGGGGGGGGGGTGAGAGCAGCAGGGCACCCACGCATACTGGGGAGATGGGGAGAAGAGAGCAGCCATGCAACAGACTGGGGGTGGGGGAGAGCAGCAGCATGTCTTTCACCTGGAGGGCAGATAGGTGGAAGGGTCAGTAGGCAGAAGTTTTGCCTAGGGTGCCAAGAAACCTTGCACTGGCCCTGCCGGTGGGCCCTACTGCCTGGGGGCCCACCCCCGCCTCTAGGGATCAGGTTCCAGACTGTGCTGTTACTAATCTAGTACATTATCTTGCATGCACTACAGTATTTACTGTATATATTTATCTAGGGGACCAACACTTGCAAAATGGTTAGGCAAACCAATGTGGTGGCTGGGCACACCCCCTCTAGAGATTGAGCCCTTACATGCCCCAGTCTGACACTGGCTGCATTTGTTGCCAAATGTAAACATAATTTGTTTATTCATTTTGCACCATCCTGTTAATCAATTAAAAAAATAAATACATGTCCCGTTTTGAGGTGTGATGAGATGGAGGACAGTAGCAGTGTTGGGTCTGAGTCACATTTTTTTTAAACAGGGCATTTGCAAAATTTAAAAAAAACTTGTGCTATGCATGTATTACATATAAAGGATCTGTTGCGATTGAGATGGCTGGTATAAAAATGTTGTGGAAAAGTGATAGGCGTTGCTGGGCAGGGACTGGGAGCCGCAGGCGGCTAGAAATGCACGCACAAATGGTCTATTCAGGAGGTGTGTTATGGGAGTGTTGCAGGTGTGTCAGTGAAAGTGGCTCTGTACACAGAAGCTCGACTTCTTACATAGGAGGCCATACAAGATGCAGAAACTGCACCTGCCATAGGGCTGGTGAAAGTTCCAAATAGTGTGACCGATGTTGGAGTCTAAGGACTCACCAATCAGTATGTACAGAGGCTGAAAGTATATGTGTCAGTGCAAACACATTCAGCCGCATGCACTAGGGAAGGAGTTTGTAGTGGCATCTACATAAAGTTGTAAATGACAACCGCCAATAGATGATGCTGCATGCACTGCTGCGTGAGACTCAGAATCAGCCCATTAGCTCTAAATCATTAGCTGGAAAAGTCAGATACGACTGCATTATAGTTTCTACTGTTCAAGCCACAATCAGGGCTGTATTGACAGCACTGTAGATCCTGGGCAAAGCAATGCACTGGGGCCCCTACATACCCATTCATGGGAATAAATGTAAAAAAACTTATCCTTCTTGTGGTCCTCCTGTGCCAACTCTCCACGTTCTTCCATACAACGAATGGCTGTCGATAGCTCCTGCCATCGACCAATCAGCATTCTCAGAGCCATTCAATATACACCAGCACGGGTTGGAGGGGCAGATGCTCCCAGACCAGCCTGCCCCTGCTCGAAGGCCCCTAGAAATGTGAGGCCCTGGGCAACTGCCCAGTGTGCCTATACGTTAAGCTGGCCCTGGCCACAGAAAAACACAATAGGACTGGCTCAGGGCTGGACGCTAATGACAAAGCCACTCTGTCTTTGTATGTAGTAGCTGTGCAAAATCACGAAAGCCACAGGAAGCATCATATGTAAAAAGATGACCACTGCTGGCTTCTCTGATCCCCTGCTGTGTCCAAAACTCCAGAATCAGATCAACTGCTTGTACAATGGACATATGAGTAACCTGAGGGTTTCTCAGGATGTCCAGCAAAATCATGCTGCTGGGACCAGTGAAGCTGTGTACGAGGACGCAGCCACTTGCTTCAGCACACCCAGAAACAGGGGTCGATATGGCCTTGTTTTCTGAAACAGTCGCCGTCACCCCTCCCCCAAACGCCAGCAGTGTGTCCCATCATGCTGCAACTTTTGGGGCACTGCGTGTGACATCACATCCCCAGATCTGCACATGCGCAGATAACTAAACATCCGAGATTTACGGAAGTATCGGATTTACATAAATCTCTGGATCAGGTCCTATATTAGTAAATAAGCAAAGTGCATTGGTCACCCTGCTCTGCAACCTCCCTCCTTCCTTCATTATTTAATTAACTAAGGCCCTCATTCCGAGTTGTTCACTCGCAAGCTGCTTTTAGCAGCATTGCACACGCTAAGCCGCCGCCTACTGGGAGTGAATCTTAGCATAGTAAAATTGCGAACGAAAGATTCGCAATATTGCGAAAAGACTTCTCTGTGCAGTTTCTGAGTAGCTCCAGACTTACTCTTCCAGTTCGATCAGTTCAGTGCTTGTCGTTCCTGGTTTGACGTCACAAACACACCCAGCGTTCGCCCAGACACTCCTCCATTTCTCCGGCCACTCCCACGTTTTTCCCAGAAACGGTAGCTTTTTTTCACACACTCCCATAAAACGGCCAGTTTCCGCCCAGAAACCCCCACTTCCTGTCAATCACATTACAATCACCAGAACGAAGAAAAAACCTTGTAATGCCGTGAGTAAAATACCTAACTGCATAGCAAATTTACTTGGCGCAGTCGCACTGCGGACATTGCGCATGCGCATTAGCGACTAATCGCTCCGTTGCGAGAGAAAAATAATGAGCGAACAACTCGGAATGACCACCTAAATGCACATTAACACAAACTGAACAGCAAAGACACAACCGAGAGGAGAAAGAACAGCGCTACCTATGACTCTCTAATCAGTCCACATGAAGGGCGTGCTGCCTGTCACGTATATTCATGTCATTATGCTACGGTTAAATACAAACTATATTAAAGCTGTAATTATAATATACAGTAATGTTTTGTTTTCAATTATCCCAACAACTAAATCGTGAAACTAGGTCAATGTCACGTCGCACAATCACTGGCCGTGCACTACATCTATGTCTGTGATCTGATATGCTTGGTATTAAAGTACCTGTTAACATATGTTTATAATGTTGCCAAGTAACCGCCCGGTTTTTATTGCTCTGTTAAACAAAGGGCATATTGTTGTGCTTACGTGCTTTCTGCATTGTACTACAATATATGGCTGCTGTATGACATGTATTATTAACTAAAATGGGCACTGCACACACTAATGGTTTCCTCTATACTGCTGGGCTGCTATATAGGAACACACACCTATACACACATAACCATACCTCCCAACATGACCCTCTCCAGGAGGGACAAAATGCTCTGCTCCTGGACTTTCTTCTTAATTTATGATTGCCATCACCTGTTTTGACCACCAGGTTAATGGATAAGAAAGGTGTTTCAGTACAGGTGATGGAAATTATAAATTAAGAGTGAAGTCCAGGAGCAGTGTATTCTGTCCCTCCTGGAGAGGGTCATGTTGGGAGGTATGACATAACTGCACTGCTGTATCTACAAATATAATGTTATGATCATAAAGAGACGTTATTTCCAAGCTAGGACATTCTTGTATCAAACAATAACATCGCAGTGCCATCTATGGGCTGAAGAATATATTTCATTTAGTCCTCCATTTTATTTTATTTTGTGCTGAAACGGAGCAGTACACTTTTTGTTTCATGACTTCATGTAGCCATTTGTGTACAATAATGAACATATATATGGATGCATGCTATAGCACATCAAAATAGCAATGACTGTGGCCGACCTAGGCAGGGCTGGCCATTTTATACTGATGGCGCACTAAGCCACACAGATTCTTCATGTAAATGCAGAAAAACATAACAAAGTAGCATTTTGTTTAGTCAGTATGAATTTTATTTTGTAAAATTTTATTTTGTAAATTAGTTTGTGTAATTACATGTTAAGTAAAAATGCCACACATGAGACAGAGAAAGGACAGATGTGCCCTGACTTGTTACTGCCACCTGATTCAGAGGTGATGCACACAACATGCCAATGTTTGCATGGCTAAGCCATTAATTACTACTGTGCATGCATAGAATATGGAAACCCCTACAGCGCATGCATTACCCTAAGTGTCTGCACCAATGTGCTATTGTGTACGGGAGAGCTGGTTTCTGAACTGTAGAAGCAAGGCAATGAGCTGCCGTGGGCGGTGTCTGGTAGGTTACCTGATGGGAATGCAAAAACGTTAGTCTCGTGTGTTATGGGAATGTCTTGTGTGTCACTGCAAGCGCACGGCATTCTCAGGCGCAATGCCGCTTCCACAAAAACCATGTTCAGACGGAGACACTGCGCATGCCATAGTGCTGGAGGACGCGATGGTACGCAGAAGTGGACTGTATGGAACCACCAGTGATGCTACTGCATATAGGGACACAGAAAATGGGCATCTCAGTACCTGCAAATTCCGTCGCACACTAGTGCACAAGGGGAGGGCTGAAACTAGCATTTGCATATTATCACACCTGTGAATGGGCCAAAGCGCGCCAGTGTGGATGCAGTAGCATCCACCTCTAAATCAGGCCCAGCAGGGGCAGCCATTCATCCCATCAATTCACCAAGATATGGTCAGACCCCTGATGCTTAAGGTACAAAGTGCTTCTTTAATGCCACCAGTAAGTACCTTTGCCTACAACATGGTCCCCTCCTCTGAGTGTAGACAAATGATCCTCCAATGAGAATTACAGATAACACTAAGGGGGTCATTCAGATCTGATCGCTGAGCTGCTAATTTTGCTGTCCTACATTCAGATAGTCGCCGCCTTCAGGGGGAGTGTATATTCGCCGTGCAAGAGTGCGATTGTGATATGTGTACGCCGAGCTGCTAAAATCCACTTTGTGCAGTCTCTGCGCAGCCCAGGACTTACTCCTACAGTGTGATCACATCAGGCTGATTGGGTCCAGAGCTGACGTCACACACCCTCCCTGAAAATGCTTGGATACGCCTGCGTTTTTCCGGACACTCCCAGTAAACAGTCAGTTACCACCCACAAACGGCTACCTCCTGTCAATCACCTTGCGAACGCCTGTGTGAACAGATTTTTTGCACCATCCTGTCGCTGACCAGCGATGCCCTTTGTTGCTGTCCGACGCACGTGTGCACTGCGGTCCATACGCAGTTAGTACCTGATCGCCCGCTGTGCGAAAATGCACAGCAGCGATCAGATCTAAATCACCCCCTAAATCAGGTAGGACTATGCTGAGGTGTGTATTAATACGACAGACTACAGGCCCATTTTTTTACTTTTTAAAGCAGGAGCAGGCGTGCAACTTTGCATTGTGCACAGGAGGCAAAACAGATGTTTTATACATAAAAATATACACTGCAACGTTGCATTTTTTTTATAAATAACCCCCAGAGAATGCAATTTGTAAAGCTCATATATACAGTAATATAAAATACTATTATGTATAGTTGAGTGACGCAGAGCTCGTCGAAGACACATCTCTTCATCACACTGCTCAAGCAAATCTTGCTTTAGAACAGTAGTGAAATATGACACTTCCTAAAGTGAAGAGGATGCATCAAATTGTGCGACACTTGCCTGGCACACTCCAGAATTTTCCATTGTGCGTGTAGTGCAGTCAAAGCTGTGGGGCGCTGTCAGTGCACCGAGCACTAAGACATAACCCCGTCAACTTGTCACCTTTGTGGATATTGAGCAGTGTACACAGACAAACGACAGGGGTGTGGTTCATTAGGTCGACAAGGTCATAAGGTCAACATGAGTTTTTTGACTGTTTTTGGTGTTGTTTTCTTCGTAAAGTGACGGGGAACCCCAACTAGTGCACCGCTTTGCTCGCCATGCTTCGGGCAAAATGACTCGCTCCACTACCGCTGCACTTGGCACAGATTACCATTCCTAATTGTAGTCCACGGGGAGCATTAAGTATGAAAAAGGTGAAAAAATGAAAAAAAAATTGTAAGAAAACTCATGTCGACCTTTTTGCATGTCGACCTAGTACATGTCGACCTAGTGACCATGTCGTCCTAATGCATGTTGACCTTCAGTGGTCGACCCAATGTATGTTGACCTAACGACTGCCTCCCGATGACAGCAGGAGGTTTAGAGGTTTTTACTTACTGGATGGTTTTCCTCAGCAATAAGTGTACAGTCTTACAAGGTTCATTGCATTTAGCTTCTCATACAATATTAAATAATGTGCATGTCTTCACTTTCACATCGTTATTCTTAATCGTAGATGTAATTTATTGATGTGGCTGTTAGTGTTATTCTTTAATAGATATGAAGCAGATTTGAGTTCCAAAATTACTGCCATCCCGAACGTTAGAGAAAAATGTATCAGCGTGGCAGGAGGTACAAAGGGTGACATCTCTACTCTTGTCCACAATGGTGTCATCTTGAATATTCTGTGGCAGGATGCCACCACGTTCCAGTAGAATCCTGGGAGAGAAAAAATCCAGACAATATCAGGTCACCTAGAATATTCATTGTGCAGGTGATTTACCTCCACATACTGTACCATCTACAGAGCATGAAAAGTAATTTCATCTCAGCACATAATATGGTGGACTAGAGCAGGAATTCAGTATATTAGTCAATGTACATTGACTGGACTCACTGGTATGACGTACACAACAAGAGTTTGGAAAAGGTTTTCTGGTCATATCAGGTGAAGCAGTTGTGTAAAGAAGCCTCCTGTAACAAGTTCAGGGTTGTGTTGGTGTATTTCATATACAGGAGGACTAAATGCATAGTGATTGATGGAGATATGTGTAAAATATTAATATATTTCTAAGTGCAGTAGGCTGCACTGACTGTGCTCCTACCAAACGGTTCCCTCTGGAGAACTTCTCTACATGAATATTTGACAACCGAAGAAGAATATTACTCTTGAATCTCCGCCACAGCTGTGTAACATATTTACAGAAGTTTGTCTAACACAGTAAAAGCATTTGGTTATGAGACCAGTCTAATCCTGTAATGTGCTTTCAAGTGAACTTCAAAATATATAATACAGTGCAATTCCAAACAACATTACTTTAAATCTAGAATCCCTACTTATAGGTCATTATTGAGAATCCTTATTAAACTGTTTACATCAGTCATGGCAGCAAACCTATTGTTAGAGCGTGTGTGGTATGCGTTGCCGGCGGCTGGGATCCCGGCATTCAGTATCCTGACACCGGGATCCCGGAGGCAGAATGCCGGTGGGGGTGGGTGAGCGCAACAAGCCCCTGCTGCGGGCTCGGTGGTGAGCTGCCACAGGTTCTTTTCCCACGCTATAGTTATCGTGGACTCCCACAAGTGGGAATAGTCCCTACTGGTCAGCATGCTGACCGTCGGGTTAGTGAGGGGGCGGCATGTAGGTGGAGCTGTTGTGATCGGCGGTCTCCTTACCGCTGGTCACATAACTACATCCCGTTTGAGCTTGTTGTCTTTTACAGGAGCTAGAAATCAGTTTCCTATTATATAACATAAGTTCTAATTTCACTGTCATCGAGATCAGGATACTTAGAGTAACCCATATTGTCATCACATTTTTCCTTATCACTTTCAGTTTCTAGAATCCCTTCCCGGGTGTACAGCTGTGTGACTGAATGTGCAAGGACTGAGAGACCCACTTTCACGTTTAGATGCTCAAATACCGCTTGGTTTGTCTTTAGATGCAACCATCAGTTGTACCATTGAAACTTACAGCAGCCCCATGCTAGGTGTAGATTTTCTGTCACAGTATGGCCTCCAATGCGAGCGATTGTGCATCTGAATTTGCAGCCACTACAGCAACAAGCCTGCAACACTCCCGTAGCATGCCAATAAGATGAGCCATCACCATGCCACCTCTTTGTCACCACCCAGGAATGCCCAATAACTTTTCAAGACATTTCTGAGACCGCCTGCCTACCAAGCATCTCAATCGCAATTGCACACATGCTTAGACGCAGAAAACAAAATGCTCAATTGCATCCGACATCAGCACCAACTCCCCCAACTATCTACCAACACCCCAGCACACAAACACTACCTGATGATGATCAGGGTCTTCTGTTCTTGCTATTTGCTGCTCCCACCCCAACAACCGAAGCAGAAGGTCCCACACGTATGAGGGAGAAGTGCCAACAAAGGAGGGAGGAGCAATGCACTCCAGCCTGTGCCTCCCTCTCCTCTTATGTACATGGGTGTGGTTTTATGGCTGGAGATCTGTCTGCATGGGCGGGACCCCGGAGTAGGGGGTGGGGGGTATTGCAGCACATGCTTATTCATGCTCTAGGGCGCAAAAACCAGTAAACCCTCCTGAAAAAATCCAGTTACAGGCAGAGCAAATATGCCCCTGTCTAGTCTCAAGATGCGGGACATCGGTAAGAAGCCTTGACGAAATAACACTGTTATCCCTAAAGCAGTACGGTTCCAACATTAACTGGGCACCTGAAGATGCAATGTTGGACTACCAACCACACGTCCAGCCTTTAGGGCAGGGGAAGGCAATTACTCGAGGTGGGGGGGTACTTAATAAGTTTAAGTAAACGGTCTCGGCTGAATACAAAATCTGCTATCAGGCTTCTCCACATGCCCATTTTATGCCATCATACCTCTTTCATAATATCCCTTTTCTACTCCACATACTTTTATATAGAATATGCTCCCCTTCCCCCACCCACACACACAAACACACATACACTTACTGTAGCTTTTCTCTGGGAGCCCATGCAGAGTGGTGTAACCGTGGGACAACAGTCTTCCTCCTGCACTCTCCAGCACTCACTGGAGACCACACTGCCTGCTGGCTCTGCCTTACTATGACCTCCTCTGTTGTACAGAGGAGGAGGTCACATCAGTGACATGTATAAAATAAGCAAAGGACACATCCGCACAGGTATATGTGGTAATTTAGTACAGAGTGATGTAGAAAAAGAGAGAATCCTCAAATATATAAATATTTTGGACTTGGACAAGATGGGCCCACTGGGAAAATGTAATGGTAGCGACCAACATAAAGGCTTGGCTAACCATTGGAAAGTGCATGGTCTGGGTCCTTTTATAAATATAGTGTGTGTGTGTGTGTGTGTGTGTGTGTGTGTGTGTGTGTGTGTGTGTGTGTGTGTGTCTGTGTGTGTGTCTGTGTGTGTGTGTGTCTGTGTGTGTGTATGTAGTGATGAGCGGGTTCGGTTTCTCGGAAACCGAACCCCCCCGAACTTCACGCTTTTTACACGGGTCCGAGGCAGACTCGGATCTTCCCGCCTTGCTCGGCTAACCCGAGCGCCCCAGAACGTCATCATCCCGCTGTCGGATTCTCGCGAGGCTCGGATTCTATCGCGAGACTCGGATTCTATATAAGGAGCCGCGCGTCGCCGCCATTTTCACACGTGCATTGAGATTGATAGGGAGAGGACGTGGCTGGCGTCCTCTCCGTTTAGAATAGAAATAGATAGAGAGTGAGAGTGAGACACTTGATTTACTGGAGCTTAGGAGTACTCAGAGAGTGCAGAGTTTACTAGTGACTGACCAGTGACCACCAGTGCAGTTTTATTATTATTTAATATAATCCGTTCTCTGCCTGAAAAAAAACGATACACAGTGACACAGTATACCATATCTGTGCTCAGCCTCAGTGTGCTGCATCATCTATGTATATCTGACTGTGCTGAGTGCTCACTGCTCACACAGCTTAATTGTGGGGGAGACTGGGGAGCAGTTATAGCAGGAGTACATTAACAGTGCACACTTTTGCTGCCAGAGTGCCACTGCCAGTGTGACTGACCAGTGACCACTGACCACCAGTATACTGTGATTGTCTGTCTGAAAAAGTTAAACACTCGTCGTGTGGTGTTTTTATTCTATAAACGCATTCTGCTGACAGTGTCCAGCAGGTCCGTCATTATGTAATATATACCTGTCCTGCAGTAGTAATATATATATATTTTTTATATCATTATCATCCAGTCTATATTAGCAGCAGACGCAGTACGGTAGTCCACGGCTGTAGCTACCTCTGTGTCGGCAGTCGCTCGTCCATCCATAATTGTATACCACCTACCTGTGGTGTTTTTTTTTTTCTATCTTCTTGATACTAGTAGCTTACTTTAGGAGTCTGCAGTGCTGACAGTGTCCAGCAGGTCCGTCATTATATAATATATACCTGTCCGGCTGCAGTAGTGATATATATATATTTTTTATATCATTATCATCCAGTCTATATTAGCAGCAGATGCAGTACGGTAGTCCACGGCTGTAGCTACCTCTGTGTCGGCAGTCGCTCGTCCATCCATAATTGTATACCACCTACCTGTGGTGTTTTTTTTTCTATCTTCTTGATACTAGTAGCTTACTTTAGGAGTCTGCAGTGCTGACAGTGTCCAGCAGGTCCGTCATTATATAATATATACCTGTCCGGCTGCAGTAGTGATATATATATATTTTTTATATCATTATCATCCAGTCTATATTAGCAGCAGACGCAGTACGGTAGTCCACGGCTGTAGCTACCTCTGTGTCGGCAGTCGCTCGTCCATCCATAATTGTATACCACCTACCTGTGGTGTTTTTTTTTTCTATCTTCTTGATACTAGTAGCTTACTTTAGGAGTCTGCAGTGCTGACAGTGTCCAGCAGGTCCGTCATTATATAATATATACCTGTCCGGCTGCAGTAGTGATATATATATATTTTTTATATCATTATCATCCAGTCTATATTAGCAGCAGACGCAGTACTGCAGTCCACGGCTGTAGCTACCTCTGTGTCGGCAGTCGCTCGTCCATCCATAAGTATACTAGTATCCATCCATCTCCATTGTTTACCTGAGGTGCCTTTTAGTTGTGCCTATTAAAATATGGAGAACAAAAATGTTGAGGTTCCAAAAATAGGTAAAGATCAAGATCGACTTCCACCTCGTGCTGAAGCTGCTGCCACTAGTCATGGCCGAGATGATGAAATGCCATCAACGTCGTCTGCCAAGGCCGATGCCCAATGTCATAGTACAGAGCATGTAAAATCCAAAACACCAAATATCAGTAAAAAAAGGACTCAAAAATCTAAAATAAAATTGTCGGAGGAGAAGCGTAAACTAGCCAATATGCCATTTACCACACGGAGTGGCAAGGAACGGCTGAGGCCCTGGCCTATGTTCATGGCTAGTGGTTCAGCTTCACATGAGGATGGAAGCACTCAGCCTCTCGCTAGAAAAATGAAAAGACTCAAGCTGGCAAAAGCACAGCAAAGAACTGTGCGTTCTTCGAAATCACAAATCCACAAGGAGAGTCCAATTGTGTCGGTTGCGATGCCTGACCTTCCCAACACTGGACGTGAAGAGCATGCGCCTTCCACCATTTGCACGCCCCCTGCAAGTGCTGGAAGGAGCACCCGCAGTCCAGTTCCTGATAGTCAGATTGAAGATGTCAGTGTTGAAGTACACCAGGATGAGGAGGATATGGGTGTTGCTGGCGCTGGGGAGGAAATTGACCAGGAGGATTCTGATGGTGAGGTGGTTTGTTTAAGTCAGGCACCCGGGGAGACACCTGTTGTCCGTGGGAGGAATAGGGCCATTGACATGCCTGGTGAAAATACCAAAAAAATCAGCTCTTCGGTGTGGAAGTATTTCAACAGAAATGCGGACAACATTTGTCAAGCCGTGTGTTGCCTTTGTCAAGCTGTAATAAGTAGGGGTAAGGACGTTAACCACCTCGGAACATCCTCCCTTATACGTCACCTGCAGCGCATTCATCATAAGTCAGTGACAAGTTCAAAAACTTTGGGCGACAGCGGAAGCAGTCCACTGACCAGTAAATCCCTTCCTCTTGTAACCAAGCTCACGCAAACCACCCCACCAACTCCCTCACTGTCAATTTCCTCCTTCCCCAGGAATGCCAATAGTCCTGCAGGCCATGTCACTGGCAATTCTGACGAGTCCTCTCCTGCCTGGGATTCCTCCGATGCATCCTTGCGTGTAACGCCTACTGCTGCTGGCGCTGCTGTTGTTGCTGCTGGGAGTCGATGGTCATCCCAGAGGGGAAGTCGTAAGACCACTTTTACTACTTCCACCAAGCAATTGACTGTCCAACAGTCCTTTGCGAGGAAGATGAAATATCACAGCAGTCATCCTGCTGCAAAGCGGATAACTGAGGCCTTGGCATCCTGGGCGGTGAGAAACGTGGTTCCGGTATCCATCATTACTGCAGAGCCAACTAGAGACTTGTTGGAGGTACTGTGTCCCCGGTACCAAATACCATCTAGGTTCCATTTCTCTAGGCAGGCGATACCGAAAATGTACACAGACCTCAGAAAAAGACTCACCAGTGTCCTAAAAAATGCAGTTGTACCCAATGTCCACTTAACCACGGACATGTGGACAAGTGGAGCAGGGCAGGCTCAGGACTATATGACTGTGACAGCCCACTGGGTAGATGTATGGACTCCCGCTGCAAGAACAGCAGCGGCGGCACCAGTAGCAGCATCTCGCAAACGCCAACTCTTTCCTAGGCAGGCTACGCTTTGTATCACCGCTTTCCAGAATACGCACACAGCTGAAAACCTCTTACGGCAACTGAGGAAGATCATCGCGGAATGGCTTACCCCAATTTGACTCTCCTGTGGATTTGTGGCATCGGACAACGCCAGCAATATTGTGTGTGCATTAAATCTGGGCAAATTCCAGCACGTCCCATGTTTTGCACATACCTTGAATTTGGTGGTGCAGAATTATTTAAAAAACGAGAGGGGCGTGCAAGAGATGCTGTCGGTGGCCAGAAGAATTGCGGGACACTTTCGGCGTACAGGCACCACGTACAGAAGACTGGCGCACCACCAAAAACGCCTGTACCTGCCCTGCCATCATCTGAAGCAAGAAGTGGTAACGAGGTGGAATTCAACCCTCTATATGCTTCAGAGGTTGGAGGAGCAGCAAAAGGCCATTCAAGCCTATACAACTGAGCACGATATAGGAGGTGGAATGCACCTGTCTCAAGCGCAGTGGAGAATGATTTCAACGTTGTGCAAGGTTCTGCAACCTTTTGAACTTGCCACACGTGAAGTCAGTTCAGACACTGCTAGCCTGAGTCAGGTCATTCCCCTCATCAGGCTTTTGCAGAAGAAGCTGGAGACATTGAAGGAGGAGCTAACACAGAGCGATTCCGCTAGGCATGTGGGACTTGTGGATGGAGCCCTTAATTCGCTTAACAAGGATTCACGGGTGGTCAATCTGTTGAAATCAGAGCACTACATTTTGGCCACCGTGCTCGATCCTAGATTAAAAACCTACCTTGGATCTCTCTTTCCGGCAGACACAAGTCTGCTGGGGTTCAAAGAACTGCTGGTGACAAAATTGTCAAGTCAAGCGGAACGCGACCTGTCAACATCTCCTCCTTCACATTCTCCCGCAACTGGGGGTGCGAGGAAAAGGCTCAGAATTCCGAGCCCACCCGCTGGCGGTGATGCAGGGCAGTCTGGAGCGACTGCTGATGCTGACATCTGGTCCGGACTGAAGGACCTGACAACGATTACGGACATGTCATCTACTGTCACTGCATATGATTCTCTCCCCATTGAAAGAATGGTGGAGGATTATATGAGTGACCGCATCCAAGTAGGCACGTCAGACAGTCCGTACTTATACTGGCAGGAAAAAGAGGCAATTTGGAGGCCCTTGCACAAACTGGCTTTATTCTACCTAAGTTGCCCTCCCACAAGTGTGTACTCTGAAAGAGTGTTTAGTGCCGCCGCTCACCTTGTCAGCAATCGGCGTACGAGGTTACATCCAGAAAATGTGGAGAAGATGATGTTCATTAAAATGAATTATAATCAATTCCTCCGTGGAGACATTCACCAGCAGCAATTGCCTCCACAAAGTACACAGGGAGCTGAGATGGTGGATTCCAGTGGGGACGAATTGATAATCTGTGAGGAGGGGGATGTACACGGTGATATATCGGAGGATGAGGATGAGGTGGACATCTTGCCTCTGTAGAGCCAGTTTGTGCAAGGAGAGATTAATTGCTTCTTTTTTGGTGGGGGTCCAAACCAACCCGTCATTTCAGTCACAGTCGTGTGGCAGACCCTGTCACTGAAATGATGGGTTGGTTAAAGTGTGCATGTCCTGTTTATACAACATAATGGTGGGTGGGAGGGCCCAAGGACAATTCCATCTTGCACCTCTTTTTTCTTTCATTTTTCTTTGCGTCATGTGCTGTTTGGGGAGTAGTTTTTGGAAGGGCCATCCTGCGTGACACTGCAGTGCCACTCCTAGATGGGCCAGGTGTTTGTGTCGGCCACTTGGGTCGCTTATCTTAGTCACACAGCTACCTCATTGCGCCTCTTTTTTTCTTTGCGTCATGTGCTGTTTGGGGGGTGTTTTTTGGAAGGGCCATCCTGCGTGACACTGCAGTGCCACTCCTAGATGGGCCAGGTGTTTGTGTCGGCCACTAGGGTCGCTTATCTTAGTCACACAGCTACCTCATTGCGCATCTTTTTTTTCTTCTTTGCGTCATGTGCTGTTTGGGGAGTAGTTTTTTGAAGGGCCATCCTGCGTGACACTGCAGTGCCACTCCTAGATGGGCCAGGTGTTTGTGTCGGCCACTTGGGTCGCTTATCTTAGTCACACAGCTACCTCATTGTGCCTTTTTTTCTTTGCGTCATGTGCTGTTTGGGGGGTGTTTTTTGGAAGGGCCATCCTGCGTGACACTGCAGTGCCACTCCTAGATGGGCCAGGTGTTTGTGTCGGCCACTAGGGTCGCTCATCTTAGTCACACAGCTACCTCATTGCGCATCTTTTTTTTCTTCTTTGCGTCATGTGCTGTTTGGGGAGTAGTTTTTTGAAGGGCCATCCTGCGTGACACTGCAGTGCCACTCCTAGATGGGCCAGGTGTTTGTGTCGGCCACTTGGGTCGCTTATCTTAGTCACACAGCTACCTCATTGCGCCTCTTTTTTTCTTTGCGTCATGTGCTGTTTGGGGGGTGTTTTTTGGAAGGGCCATCCTGCGTGACACTGCAGTGCCACTCCTAGATGGGCCAGGTGTTTGTGTCGGCCACTAGGGTCGCTTATCTTAGTCACACAGCTACCTCATTGCGCATCTTTTTTTTCTTCTTTGCGTCATGTGCTGTTTGGGGAGTAGTTTTTTGAAGGGCCATCCTGCGTGACACTGCAGTGCCACTCCTAGATGGGCCAGGTGTTTGTGTCGGCTACTAGAGTCGCTTAGCTTAGTCACACAGCTACCTCATTGCGCCTCTTTTTTTCTTTGCGTCATGTGCTGTTTGGGGGGTGTTTTTTGGAAGGGCCATCCTGCGTGACACTGCAGTGCCACTCCTAGATGGGCCAGGTGTTTGTGTCGGCCACTAGGGTCGCTTAGCTTACTCACACAGCTACCTCATTGCGCCTCTTTTTTTTCTTCTTTGCGTCATGTGCTGTTTGGGGAGTAGTTTTTTGAAGGGCCATCCTGCGTGACACTGCAGTGCCACTCCTAGATGGGCCAGGTGTTTGTGTCGGCCACTTGGGTCGCTGAGCTTAGTCATCCAGCGACCTCGGTGCAAATTTTAGGACTAAAAATAATATTGTGAGGTGTGAGGTGTTCAGAATAGACAGAAAATGAGTGGAAATTATGGTTATTGAGGTTAAAAATACTTTGGGATCAAAATGACCCCCAAATTCTATGATTTAAGCTGTTTTTTAGGGTTTTTGGAAAAAAACACCCGAATCCAAAACACACCCGAATCCGACAAAAAAAATTCGGTGAGGTTTTGCCAAAACGCGTTCGAACCCAAAACACGGCCGCGGAACCGAACCCAAAACCAAAACACAAAACCCGAAAAATTTCCGGTGCTCATCACTAATAAATACTGCTGGTACATGCATGATAATGTACTATACAGCGATACAGTTTAATAGCAGCAATACACTGTAGTGAATCACCATAATCCTGTGCAGTATAATGTAACATGTATAATGGATAATTCAAGTGCACACAGGGTTGGACTGGCCCACAAGTGTACAGGGGATCTCTCCGGTCGGCCCGACTGCCTGGGCCCCCACCTCCTCTTGGGTCTATGGTGTATTTTCTACAGTGCACTGGCATTATTAAGCTGGTACATTATCAAGCATGCACTAGCAGTATTTATTTTTCAAGGGGCCCCAACTATGCACTCTCTAACAGGAGCGTCTGAACATTTCTCGGTAGGGAGGAGCTAAAATAAAATCTCACCTTCCTACGACATTAGCCGAGTCCCTTGTAGTGCTTGTGAGGAGTCCTCAAGAAGTCTTTAGGCACAGCCACTGCAGAAGAGGGGGGCGGGGCTACTAGAGAGGAGCAGGAGGCACTACAGAGGAGGCTAGGAGTTTGACAACCGGAGGCGGAGGGAGGCGGTACGATGGGAGGCGGAGGTGGTACCATGGCATAGTGACAGCACCATGGGAGAGGTGAGTCCTGCCGCCAGGACCATTGGGAAGCAGGAAGGACTGTCCATTATAGGAATAGGCTCCCACTGCATGGCACCTGCACTGCTGATGCGGAGAGGTGTGAAGTACGGCAGAGGTATATCACCTGACCACTCCTTTAGTATCGGCGTCTCTCTCATGTTTCAGGGGAGTAAGCTGCCCCCTACTCTCTAATGGTTATCCAAACCTATGTGGCACCTAACCACACCCCCTCTGGAGACACCCCTAAACAAGGGCTCCTATCACTGCATTCCCGGGTGGGCCCTTTATGCCCCAGTCCAAAATTGAGTGCACAGTTTGGAACCTGTTCCCTAGAGAAGGATGTGGGCTTCGGGTAATGGGGCCCACCAGGGATTTATTCTGTGCCCCTGTGGGTTAGTCCAACCCTGTTCTTATGTGAAAACAGGGAGTGATATCATTGACAACAAAAATTCAGTTGTTGTAAGTAGAGATGAGCGGGTTCGGTTCCTCGGAATCCGAACCCGCCCGAACTTCATGTTTTTTTACACGGGTCCGAGCGACTCGGATCTTCCCGCCTTGCTCGGTTAACCCGAGCGCGCCCGAACGTCATCATGACGCTGTCGGATTCTCGCGAGGCTCGGATTCTATCGCGAGACTCGGATTCTATATAAGGAGCCGCGCGTCGCCGCCATTTTCACACGTGCATTGAGATTGATAGGGAGAGGACGTGGCTGGCGTCCTCTCCATTTAGATTAGAAGAGAGAGAGTGAGATTGAGACAGAGACACTTGATTTACTGGAGCTTAGGAGTACTAGAGAGTGCAGAGTTTACTAGTGACTGACCACTGACCAGTGACCACCAGTGCAGTTTTATTTAATATAATCCGTTCTCTGCCTGAAAAAAACGATACACAGTGACTCAGTCACATACCATATCTGTGCTCAGCCCAGTGTGCTGCATCATCTATGTATAATATCTGACTGTGCTCACACAGCTTAATTGTGGGGGAGACTGGGGAGCAGTTATAGGTTATAGCAGGAGCCAGGAGTACATACATATTATTAAAATTAAACAGTGCACACTTTTGCTGCAGGCAGGAGTGCCACTGCCAGTGTGACTGACCAGTGACCTGACCACACTGACCACCAGTATAGTATACTATATTGTGATTGCCTGAAAAAGTTAAACACTCGTCGTGTGACTTGTGTGGTGTTTTTTTTTTTATTCTATAAAAAACTCATTCTGCTGACAGACAGTGTCCAGCAGGTCCGTCATTATATAATATATACCTGTCCGGCTGCAGTAGTGATATATATATATTTTTTATATCATTATTTATCATCCAGTCGCAGCAGACACAGTACGGTAGTTCACGGCTGTAGCTACCTCTGTGTCGGCACTCGGCAGTCCATCCATAATTGTATACCACCTACCCGTGGTTTTTTTTTTCTTTCTTCTTTATACATACTACATCTCATTATCACCCAGTCTATATTAGCAGCAGACACAGTACAGTACGGTAGTCCACGGCTGTAGCTACCTCTGTGTCGGCACTCGGCAGTCCATCCATAATTGTATACCACCTACCCGTGGTTTTTTTTTTCTTTCTTCTTTATACATACTACATCTCATTATCATCCAGTCTATATTAGCAGCAGACACAGTACAGTACGGTAGTCCACGGCTGTAGCTACCTCTGTGTCGGCACTCGGCAGTCCGTCCATAATTGTATACCACCTACCCGTGTTTTTTTTTTCTTTCTTCTTTATACATACATACTACATCTCATTATCAACCAGTCTATATTAGCAGCAGACACAGTACAGTACGGTAGTCCACGGCTGTAGCTACCTCTGTGTCGGCACTCGGCAGTCCATCCATAATTGTATACCACCTACCCGTGGTTTTTTTTTCTTTCTTCTTTATACATACATACTACATCTCATTATCAACCAGTCTATATTAGCAGCAGACACAGTACAGTACGGTAGTCCACGGCTGTAGCTACCTCTGTGTCGGCACTCGGCAGTCCATCCATAATTGTATACCACCTACCCGTGGTTTTTTTTTCTTTCTTCTTTATACATACTACATCTCATTATCATCCAGTCTATATTAGCAGCAGACACAGTACAGTACGGTAGTCCACGGCTGTAGCTACCTCTGTGTCGGCACTCGGCAGTCCATTCATAATTGTATACTAGTATCCATCCATCTCCATTGTTTACCTGAGGTGCCTTTTAGTTGTGCCTATTAAAATATGGAGAACAAAAATGTTGAGGTTCCAAAATTAGGGAAAGATCAAGATCCACTTCCACCTCGTGCTGAAGCTGCTGCCACTAGTCATGGCCGAGACGATGAAATGCCAGCAACGTCGTCTGCCAAGGCCGATGCCCAATGTCATAGTACAGAGCATGTCAAATCCAAAACACCAAATATCAGTAAAAAAAGGACTCCAAAACCTAAAATAAAATTGTCGGAGGAGAAGCGTAAACTTGCCAATATGCCATTTACCACACGGAGTGGCAAGGAACGGCTGAGGCCCTGGCCTATGTTCATGGCTAGTGGTTCAGCTTCACATGAGGATGGAGGCACTCAGCCTCTCGCTAGAAAAATGAAAAGACTCAAGCTGGCAAAAGCAGTAGCACCGCAAAGAACTGTGCGTTCTTCGAAATCCCAAATCCACAAGGAGAGTCCAATTGTGTCGGTTGCGATGCCTGACCTTCCCAACACTGGACGTGAAGAGCATGCGCCTTCCACCATTTGCACGCCCCCTGCAAGTGCTGGAAGGAGCACCCGCAGTCCAGTTCCTGATAGTCAGATTGAAGATGTCAGTGTTGAAGTACACCAGGATGAGGAGGATATGGGTGTTGCTGGCGCTGGGGAGGAAATTGACCAGGAGGATTCTGATGGTGAGGTGGTTTGTTTAAGTCAGGCACCCGGGGAGACACCTGTTGTCCGTGGGAGGAATATGGCCGTTGACATGCCTGGTGAAAATACCAAAAAAATCAGCTCTTCGGTGTGGAACTATTTCAACAGAAATGCGGACAACAGGTGTCAAGCCATGTGTTCCCTTTGTCAAGCTGTAATAAGTAGGGGTAAGGACGTTAACCACCTCGGAACATCCTCCCTTATACGTCACCTGCAGCGCATTCATAAGAAGTCATTGACAAGTTCAAAAACTTTGGGTGACAGCGGAAGCAGTCCACTGACCAGTAAATCCCTTGCTCTTGTAACCAAGCTCACGCAAACCACCCCACCAACTCCCTCAGTGTCAATTTCCTCCTTCCCCAGGAATGCCAATAGTCCTGCAGGCCATGTCACTGGCAATTCTGACGAGTCCTCTCCTGCCTGGGATTCCTCCGATGCATCCTTGCGTGTAACGCCTACTGCTGCTGGCGCTGCTGTTGTTGCTGCTGGGAGTCGATGGTCATCCCAGAGGGGAAGTCGTAAGCCCACTTGTACTACTTCCAGTAAGCAATTGACTGTTCAACAGTCCTTTGCGAGGAAGATGAAATATCACAGCAGTCATCCTGCTGCAAAGCGGATAACTGAGGCCTTGACAACTATGTTGGTGTTAGACGTGCGTCCGGTATCCGCCGTTAGTTCACAGGGAACTAGACAATTTATTGAGGCAGTGTGCCCCCGTTACCAAATACCATCTAGGTTCCACTTCTCTAGGCAGGCGATACCGAAAATGTACACGGACCTCAGAAAAAGACTCACCAGTGTCCTAAAAAATGCAGCTGGACCCAATGTCCACTTAACCACGGACATGTGGACAAGTGGAGCAGGACAGGGTCAGGACTATATGACTGTGACAGCCCACTGGGTAGATGTATGGACTCCCGCCGCAAGAACAGCAGCAGCGGCACCAGTAGCAGCATCTCGCAAACGCCAACTCTTTCCTAGGCAGGCTACGCTTTGTATCACCGCTTTCCAGAATACGCACACAGCTGAAAACCTCTTACGGCAACTGAGGAAGATCATCGCGGAATGGCTTACCCCAATTGGACTCTCCTGTGGATTTGTGGCATCGGACAACGCCAGCAATATTGTGTGTGCATTAAATATGGGCAAATTCCAGCACGTCCCATGTTTTGCACATACCTTGAATTTGGTGGTGCAGAATTTTTAAAAAAACGACAGGGGCGTGCAAGAGATGCTGTCGGTGGCCAGAAGAATTGCGGGACACTTTCGGCGTACAGGCACCACGTACAGAAGACTGGAGCACCACCAAAAACTACTGAACCTGCCCTGCCATCATCTGAAGCAAGAAGTGGTAACGAGGTGGAATTCAACCCTCTATATGCTTCAGAGGTTGGAGGAGCAGCAAAAGGCCATTCAAGCCTATACAATTGAGCACGATATAGGAGGTGGAATGCACCTGTCTCAAGCGCAGTGGAGAATGATTTCAACGTTGTGCAAGGTTCTGATGCCCTTTGAACTTGCCACACGTGAAGTCAGTTCAGACACTGCCAGCCTGAGTCAGGTCATTCCCCTCATCAGGCTTTTGCAGAAGAAGCTGGAGACATTGAAGGAGGAGCTAACACGGAGCGATTCCGCTAGGCATGTGGGACTTGTGGATGGAGCCCTTAATTCGCTTAACAAGGATTCACGGGTGGTCAATCTGTTGAAATCAGAGCACTACATTTTGGCCACCGTGCTCGATCCTAGATTTAAAGCCTACCTTGGATCTCTCTTTCCGGCAGACACAAGTCTGCTGGGGTTGAAAGACCTGCTGGTGAGAAAATTGTCAAGTCAAGCGGAACGCGACCTGTCAACATCTCCTCCTTCACATTCTCCCGCAACTGGGGGTGCGAGGAAAAGGCTCAGAATTCCGAGCCCACCCGCTGGCGGTGATGCAGGGCAGTCTGGAGCGACTGCTGATGCTGACATCTGGTCCGGACTGAAGGACCTGACAACGATTACGGACATGTCGTCTACTGTCACTGCATATGATTCTCTCAACATTGAAAGAATGGTGGAGGATTATATGAGTGACCGCATCCAAGTAGGCACGTCACACAGTCCGTACTTATACTGGCAGGAAAAAGAGGCAATTTGGAGGCCCTTGCACAAACTGGCTTTATTCTACCTAAGTTGCCCTCCCACAAGTGTGTACTCCGAAAGAGTGTTTAGTGCCGCCGCTCACCTTGTCAGCAATCGGCGTACGAGGTTACATCCAGAAAATGTGGAGAAGATGATGTTCATTAAAATGAATTATAATCAATTCCTCCGCGGAGACATTGACCAGCAGCAATTGCCTCCACAAAGTACACAGGGAGCTGAGATGGTGGATTCCAGTGGGGACGAATTGATAATCTGTGAGGAGGGGGATGTACACGGTGATATATCGGAGGATGATGATGAGGTGGACATCTTGCCTCTGTAGAGCCAGTTTGTGCAAGGAGAGATTAATTGCTTCTTTTTTTGGGGGGGTCCAAACCAACCCGTCATATCAGTCACAGTCGTGTGGCAGACCCTGTCACTGAAATGATGGGTTGGTTAAAGTGTGCATGTCCTGTTTATACAACATAAGGGTGGGTGGGAGGGCCCAAGGACAATTCCATCTTGCACCTCTTTTTTCTTTTATTTTTCTTTGCGTCATGTGCTGTTTGGGGAGGGTTTTTTGGAAGGGCCATCCTGCGTGACACTGCAGTGCCACTCCTAGATGGGCCCGGTGTTTGTGTCGGCCACTAGGGTCGCTTATCTTACTCACACAGTCAGCTACCTCATTGCGCCTCTTTTTTTCTTTGCGTCATGTGCTGTTTGGGGAGGGATTTTTGGAAGGGACATCCTGCGTGACACTGCAGTGCCACTCCTAGATGGGCCCGGTGTTTGTGTCGGCCACTAGGGTCGCTTATCTTACTCACACAGTCAGCTACCTCATTGCGCCTCTTTTTTTCTTTGCGTCATGTGCTGTTTGGGGAGGGTTTTTTGGAAGGGACATCCTGCGTGACACTGCAGTGCCACTCCTAGATGGGCCCGGTGTTTGTGTCGGCCACTAGGGTCGCTTATCTTACTCACACAGTCAGCTACCTCATTGCGCCTCTTTTTTTCTTTGCGTCATGTGCTGTTTGGGGAGGGTTTTTTGGAAGGGACATCCTGCGTGACACTGCAGTGCCACTCCTAGATGGGCCCGGTGTTTGTGTCGGCCACTAGGGTCGCTTATCTTACTCACACAGTCAGCTACCTCATTGCGCCTCTTTTTTTCTTTGCGTCATGTGCTGTTTGGGGAGGGTTTTTTGGAAGGTACATCCTGCGTGACACTGCAGTGCCACTCCTAGATGGGCCCGGTGTTTGTGTCGGCCACTAGGGTCGCTTATCTTACTCACACAGTCAGCTACCTCATTGCGCCTCTTTTTTTCTTTGCGTCATGTGCTGTTTGGGGAGGGTTTTTTGGAAGGGACATCCTGCGTGACACTGCAGTGCCACTCCTAGATGGGCCCGGTGTTTGTGTCGGCCACTAGGGTCGCTTATCTTACTCACACAGTCAGCTACCTCATTGCGCCTCTTTTTTTCTTTGCGTCATGTGCTGTTTGGGGAGGGTTTTTTGGAAGGGACATCCTGCGTGACACTGCAGTGCCACTCCTAGATGGGCCCGGTGTTTGTGTCGGCCACTAGGGTCGCTTATCTTACTCACACAGTCAGCTACCTCATTGCGCCTCTTTTTTTCTTTGCGTCATGTGCTGTTTGGGGAGGGTTTTTTGGAAGGGACATCCTGCGTGACACTGCAGTGACACTCCTAGATGGGCCCGGTGTTTGTGTCGGCCACTAGGGTCGCTTATCTTACTCACACAGTCAGCTACCTCATTGCGCCTCTTTTTTTCTTTGCGTCATGTGCTGTTTGGGGAGGGTTTTTTGGAAGGGACATCCTGCGTGACACTGCAGTGCCACTCCTAGATGGGCCCGGTGTTTGTGTCGGCCACTAGGGTCGCTAATCTTACTCACACAGCTACCTCATTGCGCCTCTTTTTTTCTTTGCGTCATGTGCTGTTTGGGGAGGGTTTTTTGGAAGGGACATCCTGCGTGACACTGCAGTGCCACTCCTAGATGGGCCCGGTGTTTGTGTCGGCCACTAGGGTCGCTAATCTTACTCACACAGCTACCTCATTGCGCCTCTTTTTTTCTTTGCGTCATGTGCTGTTTGGGGAGGGTTTTTTGGAAGGGACATCCTGCGTGACACTGCAGTGCCACTCCTAGATGGGCCCGGTGTTTGTGTCGGCCACTAGGGTCGCTTATCTTACTCACACAGCGACCTCGGTGCAAATTTTAGGACTAAAAATAATATTGTGAGGTGTGAGGTATTCAGAATAGACTGAAAATGAGTGGAAATTATGGTTTTTGAGGTTAATAATACTTTGGGATCAAAATGACCCCCAAATTCTATGATTTAAGCTGTTTTTTAGGGTTTTTTGAAAAAAACACCCGAATCCAAAACACACCCGAATCCGACAAAAAAAATTCGGTGAGGTTTTGCCAAAACGCGGTCGAACCCAAAACACGGCCGCGGAACGGAACCCAAAACCAAAACACAAAACCCGAAAAATTTCAGGCGCTCATCTCTAGTTGTAAGCGGTGTACAGCAGTATTCTTTTTAAACACACACACAAAAAAAGCCCCTACTTCTCTAGATCTGTATTTTTATTAGATTTCGCTGATTGATTTGTATATAAACAATATTTTAAATATATATATATATATATTAATAAAAGTAAAATGTTATTATGTGTGCATAAAGAAATTACACCTCTTTCCCTTTCTGACCTAGTGACACCTGCAGCGCAGGTCCTACCCATAGACACCGCCGCTACAAGCCAGCTCCATCATGCCGCCTAAAGGTGCCAAACTGACATCACGAACTGAGTCGTAGAGAAGGTGGAGAAGGGCTGCAGGGACTGGAAGGGAGAGATTTCCTATTGGGAAGGAGAAGGTGAGTAGAGAAAGATTGTGAGACAGGAAAAGGCTGGCAGAGAACAGCTATGGGCGGGAGAAGGTAGGCGTTGATGGGCTATAGGGAGGGAGGAGATGGAGCAGCCGGAAATGGAGGTGCATCCCCTAATGGGGACACGCCTCTGTTCTGCTGCTCTACTTATAAGGCACTCGTGCAGGCCCTAGGAGGTCAGGATGCCCAGAGGCGATTACCTCCAATGTCTCATGTATGCCACTGTCAAAAACAACCATAAAGGAACTACCTTTTTGATGGATACATTTATTTAGCGCTGAAAACTATTATATGTATAATGGCACATGATTTCTAAGGCGTTGTATGTGTGCACAGACACAATCTGCATTGTGGTTAAGTTTTTTCCCCCAACATTTTTTAACAAAACACTACAACTTAGTAGAGATGAGCGCCTGAAATTTTTCGGGTTTTGTGTTTTGGTTTTGGGTTCGGTTTCGCGGCCGTGTTTTGGGTTCGAACGCGTTTTGGCAAAACCTCACCGAATTTTTTTTGTCGGATTCGGGTGTGTTTTGGATTCGGGTGTTTTTTTAAAAAAACACTAAAAAACAGCTTAAATCATAGAATTTGGGGGTCATTTTGATCCCAAAGTATTATTAACCTCAAAAACCATAATTTACACTCATTTTCAGTCTATTCTGAATACCTCACACCTCACAATATTATTTTTAGTCCTAAAATTTGCACCGAGGTCGCTGTGTGAGTAAGATAAGCGACCCTAGTGGCCGACACAAACACCGGGCCCATCTAGGAGTGGCACTGCAGTGTCACGCAGGATGTCCCTTCCAAAAAACCCTCCCCAAACAGCACATGACGCAAAGAAAAAAAGAGGCGCAATGAGGTAGCTGTGTGAGTAAGATTAGCGACCTAGTGGCCGACACAAACACCGGGCCCATCTAGGAGTGGCACTGCAGTGTCACGCAGGATGGCCCTTCCAAAAAACCCTCCCCAAACAGCACATGACGCAAAGAAAAAAAGAGGCGCAATGAGGTAGCTGTGTGAGTAAGATTAGCGACCCTAGTGGCCGACACAAACACCGGGCCCATCTAGGAGTGGCACTGCAGTGTCACGCAGGATGTCCCTTCCAAAAAACCCTCCCCAAACAGCACATGACGCAAAGAAAAAAAGAGGCGCAATGAGGTAGCTGTGTGAGTAAGATTAGCGACCCTAGTGGCCGACACAAACACCGGGCCCATCTAGGAGTGGCACTGCAGTGTCACGCAGGATGTCCCTTCCAAAAAACCCTCCCCAAACAGCACATGACGCAAAGAAAAAAAGAGGCGCAATGAGGTAGCTGACTGTGTGAGTAAGATTAGCGACCCTAGTGGCCGACACAAACACCGGGCCCATCTAGGAGTGGCACTGCAGTGTCACGCAGGATGTCCCTTCCAAAAAACCCTCCCCAATCAGCACATGATGCAAAGAAAAAGAAAAGAAAAAAGAGGTGCAAGATGGAATTGTCCTTGGGCCCTCCCACCCACCCTTATGTTGTATAAACAAAACAGGACATGCACACTTTAACCAACCCATCATTTCAGTGACAGGGTCTGCCACACGACTGTGACTGATATGACGGGTTGGTTTGGACCCCCCCCAAAAAAGAAGCAATTAATCTCTCCTTGCACAAACTGGCTCTACAGAGGCAAGATGTCCACCTCATCTTCACCCTCCGATATATCACCGTGTACATCCCCCTCCTCACAGATTATCAATTCGTCCCCACTGGAATCCACCATCTCAGCTCCCTGTGTACTTTGTGGAGGCAATTGCTGCTGGTCAATGTCTCCGCGGAGGAATTGATTATAATTCATTTTAATGAACATCATCTTCTCCACATTTTCTGGATGTAACCTCGTACGCCGATTGCTGACAAGGTGAGCGGCGGCACTAAACACTCTTTCGGAGTACACACTTGTGGGAGGGCAACTTAGGTAGAATAAAGCCAGTTTGTGCAAGGGCCTCCAAATTGCCTCTTTTTCCTGCCAGTATAAGTACGGACTGTGTGACGTGCCTACTTGGATGCGGTCACTCATATAATCCTCCACCATTCTATCAATGTTGAGAGAATCATATGCAGTGACAGTAGACGACATGTCCGTAATCGTTGTCAGGTCCTTCAGTCCGGACCAGATGTCAGCATCAGCAGTCGCTCCAGACTGCCCTGCATCACCGCCAGCGGGTGGGCTCGGAATTCTGAGCCTTTTCCTCGCACCCCCAGTTGCGGGAGAATGTGAAGGAGGAGATGTTGACAGGTCGCGTTCCGCTTGACTTGACAATTTTGTCACCAGCAGGTCTTTCAACCCCAGCAGACCTGTGTCTGCCGGAAAGAGAGATCCAAGGTAGGCTTTAAATCTAGGATCGAGCACGGTGGCCAAAATGTAGTGCTCTGATTTCAACAGATTGACCACCCGTGAATCCTTGTTAAGCGAATTAAGGGCTGCATCCACAAGTCCCACATGCCTAGCGGAATCGCTCCCTTTTAGCTCCTTCTTCAATGCCTCCAGCTTCTTCTGCAAAAGCCTGATGAGGGGAATGACCTGACTCAGGCTGGCAGTGTCTGAACTGACTTCACGTGTGGCAAGTTCAAAGGGCATCAGAACCTTGCACAACGTTGAAATCATTCTCCACTGCACTTGAGACAGGTGCATTCCACCTACTATATCGTGCTCAATTGTATAGGCTTGAATGGCCTTTTGCTGCTCCTCCAACCTCTGAAGCATATAGAGGGTTGAATTCCACCTCGTTACCACTTCTTGCTTCAGATGATGGCAGGGCAGGTTCAGTAGTTTTTGGTGGTGCTCCAGTCTTCTGTACGTGGTGCCTGTACGCCGAAAGTGTCCCGCAATTTTTCTGGCCACCGACAGCATCTCTTGCACGCCCCTGTCGTTTTTTTAAAAATTCTGCACCACCAAATTCAAGGTATGTGCAAAACATGGGACGTGCTGGAATTTGCCCATATTTAATGCACACACAATATTGCTGGCGTTGTCCGATGCCACAAATCCACAGGAGAGTCCAATTGGGGTAAGCCATTCCGCGATGATCTTCCTCAGTTGCCGTAAGAGGTTTTCAGCTGTGTGCGTATTCTGGAAAGCGGTGATACAAAGCGTAGCCTGCCTAGGAAAGAGTTGGCGTTTGCGAGATGCTGCTACTGGTGCCGCCGCTGCTGTTCTTGCGGCGGGAGTCCATACATCTACCCAGTGGGCTGTCACAGTCATATAGTCCTGACCCTGCCCTGCTCCACTTGTCCACATGTCCGTGGTTAAGTGGACATTGGGTACAACTGCATTTTTTAGGACACTGGTGAGTCTTTTTCTGACGTCCGTGTACATTCTCGGTATCGCCTGCCTAGAGAAGTGGAACCTAGATGGTATTTGGTAACGGGGGCACACTGCCTCAATAAATTGTCTAGTTCCCTGTGAACTAACGGCGGATACCGGACGCACGTCTAACACCAACATAGTTGTCAAGGACTCAGTTATCCGCTTTGCAGTAGGATGACTGCTGTGATATTTCATCTTCCTCGCAAAGGACGGTTGAACAGTCAATTGCTTACTGGAAGTAGTACAAGTGGGCTTACGACTTCCCCTCTGGGATGACCATCGACTCCCAGCGGCAACAACAGCAGCGCCAGCAGCAGTAGGCGTTACACGCAAGGATGCATCGGAGGAATCCCAGGCAGGAGAGGACTCGTCAGAATTGCCAGTGACATGGCCTGCAGGACTATTGGCATTCCTGGGGAAGGAGGAAATTGACACTGAGGGAGTTGGTGGGGTGGTTTGCGTGAGCTTGGTTACAAGAGGAAGGGATTTACTGGTCAGTGGACTGCTTCCGCTGTCACCCAAAGTTTTTGAACTTGTCACTGACTTATTATGAATGCGCTGCAGGTGACGTATAAGGGAGGATGTTCCGAGGTGGTTAACGTCCTTACCCCTACTTATTACAGCTTGACAAAGGGAACACACGGCTTGACACCTGTTGTCCGCATTTCTGGTGAAATACCTCCACACCGAAGAGCTGATTTTTTTGGTATTTTCACCTGGCATGTCAACGGCCATATTCCTCCCACGGACAACAGGTGTCTCCCCGGGTGCCTGACTTAAACAAACCACCTCACCATCAGAATCCTCCTGGTCAATTTCCTCCCCAGCGCCAGCAACACCCATATCCTCCTCATCCTGGTGTACTTCAACACTGACATCTTCAATCTGACTATCAGGAACTGGACTGCGGGTGCTCCTTCCAGCACTTGCAGGGGGCGTGCAAATGGTGGAAGGCGCATGCTCTTCACGTCCAGTGTTGGGAAGGTCAGGCATCGCAACCGACACAATTGGACTCTCCTTGTGGATTTGGGATTTCGAAGAATGCACAGTTCTTTGCTGTGCTGCTTTTGCCAGCTTGAGTCTTTTCATTTTTCTACCGAGAGGCTGAGTGCTTCCATCCTCATGTGAAGCTGAACCACTAGCCATGAACATAGGCCAGGGCCTCAGCCGTTCCTTGCCACTCCGTGTGGTAAATGGCATATTGGCAAGTTTACGCTTCTCCTCCGACAATTTTATTTTAGGTTTTGGAGTCCTTTTTTTACTGATATTTGGTGTTTTGGATTTGACATGCTCTGTACTATGACATTGGGCATCGGCCTTGGCAGACGACGTTGCTGGCATTTCATCGTCTCGGCCATGACTAGTGGCAGCAGCTTCAGCACGAGGTGGAAGTGGATCTTGATCTTTCCCTAATTTTGGAACCTCAACATTTTTGTTCTCCATATTTTAATAGGCACAACTAAAAGGCACCTCAGGTAAACAATGGAGATGGATGGATTGGATACTAGTATACAATTATGGACGGGCTGCCGAGTGCCGACACAGAGGTAGCCACAGCCGTGAACTACCGCACTGTACTGTGTCTGCTGCTAATATATAGACTGGTTGATAAAGAGATAGTATACTCGTAACTAGTATGTATGTATAAAGAAAGAAAAAAAAACCACGGTTAGGTGGTATATACAATTATGGACGGGCTGCCGAGTGCCGACACAGAGGTAGCCACAGCCGTGAACTACCGCACTGTACTGTGTCTGCTGCTAATATATAGACTGGTTGATAAAGAGATAGTATACTCGTAACTAGTATGTATGTATAAAGAAAGAAAAAAAAACCACGGTTAGGTGGTATATACAATTATGGACGGGCTGCCGAGTGCCGACACAGAGGTAGCCACAGCCGTGAACTACCGCACTGTACTGTGTCTGCTGCTAATATATAGACTGGTTGATAAAGAGATAGTATACTCGTAACTAGTATGTATGTATAAAGAAAGAAAAAAAAACCACGGTTAGGTGGTATATACAATTATGGACGGGCTGCCGAGTGCCGACACAGAGGTAGCCACAGCCGTGAACTACCGCACTGTACTGTGTCTGCTGCTAATATATAGACTGGTTGATAAAGAGATAGTATACTCGTAACTAGTATGTATGTATAAAGAAAGAAAAAAAAACCACGGTTAGGTGGTATATACAATTATGGACGGGCTGCCGAGTGCCGACACAGAGGTAGCCACAGCCGTGAACTACCGCACTGTACTGTGTCTGCTGCTAATATATAGACTGGTTGATAAAGAGATAGTATACTCGTAACTAGTATGTATGTATAAAGAAAGAAAAAAAAACCACGGTTAGGTGGTATATACAATTATGGACGGGCTGCCGAGTGCCGACACAGAGGTAGCCACAGCCGTGAACTACCGCACTGTACTGTGTCTGCTGCTAATATATAGACTGGTTGATAAAGAGATAGTATACTCGTAACTAGTATGTATGTATAAAGAAAGAAAAAAAAACCACGGTTAGGTGGTATATACAATTATGGACGGGCTGCCGAGTGGCGACACAGAGGTAGCCACAGCCGTGAACTACCGCACTGTACTGTGTCTGCTGCTAATATATAGACTGGTTGATATAGAGATAGTATACTCGTAACTAGTATGTATGTATAAAGAAAGAAAAAAAAACCACGGTTAGGTGGTATATACAATTATGGACGGGCTGCCGAGTGCCGACACAGAGGTAGCCACAGCCGTGAACTACCGCACTGTACTGTGTCTGCTGCTAATATAGACTGGTTGATAAAGAGATAGTATACTCGTAACTAGTATGTATGTATAAAGAAAGAAAAAAAAACCACGGTTAGGTGGTATATACAATTATGGACGGGCTGCCGAGTGCCGACACAGAGGTAGCCACAGCCGTGAACTACCGCACTGTACTGTGTCTGCTGCTAATATAGACTGGTTGATAAAGAGATAGTATACTCGTAACTAGTATGACTATAAAGAAAGAAAAAAAAACCACGGTTAGGTGGTATATACAATTATGGATGGGCTGCCGAGTGCCGACACAGAGGTAGCCACAGCCGTGAACTACCGCACTGTACTGTGTCTGCTGCTAATATAGACTGGTTGATAAAGAGATAGTATACTCGTAACTAGTATGTATGTATAAAGAAAGAAAAAAAAACCACGGTTAGGTGGTATATACAATTATGGACGGGCTGCCGAGTGCCGACACAGAGGTAGCCACAGCCGTGAACTACCGCACTGTACTGTGTCTGCTGCTAATATATAGACTGGTTGATAAAGAGATAGTATACTCGTAACTAGTATGTATGTATAAAGAAAGAAAAAAAAACCACGGTTAGGTGGTATATACAATTATGGACGGGCTGCCGAGTGCCGACACAGAGGTAGCCACAGCCGTGAACTACCGCACTGTACTGTGTCTGCTGCTAATATAGACTGGTTGATAAAGAGATAGTATACTACTAATATTATATACTGGTGGTCAGGTCACTGGTCACTAGTCACACTGGCAGTGGCACTCCTGCAGCAAAAGTGTGCACTGTTTAATTTTAATATAATATTATGTACTCCTGGCTCCTGCTATAACCTATAACTGGCACTGCAGTAGTGCTCCCCAGTCTCCCCCACAATTATAAGCTGTGTGAGCTGAGCAGTCAGACAGATATATAATATATATAGATGATGCAGCACACTGGCCTGAGCCTGAGCAGTGCACACAGATATGGTATGTGACTGACTGAGTCACTGTGTGTATCGCTTTTTTCAGGCAGAGAACGGATATATTAAATAAACTGCACTGTGTGTCTGGTGGTCACTCACTATATAATATATTATGTACTCCTGGCTCCTGCTATAACCTATAACTGGCACTGCAGTAGTGCTCCCCAGTCTCCCCCACAATTATAAGCTGTGTGAGCTGAGCAGTCAGACAGATATATAATATTATATATAGATAATAGATGATGCAGCACACTGGCCTGAGCCTGAGCAGTGCACACAGATATGGTATGTGACTGAGTCACTGTGTGCTGTGTATCGCTTTTTTCAGGCAGAGAACGGATTATAAATAAAAGTGGTGGTCACTGGTCACTATCAGCAAAACTCTGCACTGTACACTACTGAGTACTCCTAATGCTCCCCAAAATTAGTAAATCAAGTGTCTAAACGGAGAGGACGCCAGCCACGTCCTCTCCCTATCAATCTCAATGCACGTGTGAAAATGGCGGCGACGCGCGGCTCCTTATATAGAATCCGAGTCTCGCGATAGAATCCGAGCCTCGCGAGAATCCGACAGCGTCATGATGACGTTCGGGCGCGCTCGGGTTAACCGAGCAAGGCGGGAAGATCCGAGTCGCTCGGACCCGTGAAAAAAAACATGAAGTTCTGGCGGGTTCGGATTCAGAGAAACCGAACCCGCTCATCTCTACAACTTAGGTCCTAATTCAGGTTGTATCGCAGTGTGCGAACCAACCGCAAATTTAAAAAAAAAGATGTGGGCGCATGCGCAGCACCCGTCCTGCTGTCGATCGCCTCTGCTGTCAATCAGGCAGTGGTGGTTGCGGGGCGGGCAACACTCCGTTTCCAGGGATGAGACAGAGTATTGCAGGGGTGGTGCGGAGTGAACGTGGGGCAGAGGCGGCCAAACGGTAGGCATGTTGGGGGCGTGATCAGGGCGGCTGCGTGACATCACACGCAGCTGCCGCGATCAAGAACATGGCGGCGGAACTCCTGCCGGCAAGAGCCATCCTTAGTTTCTGCTAGCAAGCAGAAATTGTGATGCATTCGCAATTTCTGTTTGTTGAACAAGGGCAGGCGCCGGTCAGCATGCTGGGCGGCATTGCCCGGCGATGGGCGGCCCCCAGCATACGGTCCAAAGCATTGCAGTAACTCTCATTTTAATAAGCATGTGTTTAACACAAGCCTCATTTCTACTTACATATTCTTCCTCTGTGTTTACAAATCAGTATTTCATAACTAATCAGTTCCGATGAGAGATGTCTTGAAAAATGATCCCTTAGTAATCTTCAGCATTATACTTATACAAGTCACACATGCTGCAATACTGCAGGTATAGGGCTGTACATATGGGGGGTCATTCCGACCCGATCGCACGCTGCACTTCTTCGCAGCCGGGCGATCGGGTCAGGACTGCGCATGCACGATCTCTACTACAAGCGACTCCGTGGTATACATATGCTGCAGGGGTTTCCTGGAGTTTTTATGCATGCATAGTAGCAAATAAATGCTCAACTGGGCAAACTTGCATCCACCTCTGAATCAGGCACTTGATCCCTACAACGTTTTCCTCTGCAGATTACTTTAACATTTCTACCTGTTAATTATTACCATATACTGTAGCTTAGGATCTTAAGTTAAGTGTATCTGCAATGACATAGGACCAGGGGCGGATTGGGAACAAAAAGCGGCCCTGGAAAAATTTGTACTAGTGGCCCCACATGGGCAGCACCAGAGGTGTAAGGTCTAGCCATGGGCCATGGCAGCAGCACCTTCCCCCCAAGACTTTCCAGATAGTGGGCATGTCCAGCATCAAGGGGAAGTTAAAAAGAAATCAAATTAAATATTATGAGCACATTATATGATACACCTTCAGAATTTAGAAAACTATATCATTCTTTAGAAAGATATATTTTCTTGCTTATTACACCAACCGCGTAGCCCAATCACTATTCACTCAGTCTTATATGTCAGCCAAGCAGGCAGACAGAGTATACACTAGATCATCTGCAATCACAGGCTAAGTGGCAAAGTCATTTTCATATATGCAAATTATTTTGCATCTTATTCATTATGTCTATAAAAAGGACCACGTGTCCTCAAACAAAACAGGCCCCATGGGTGCGTCGGCCCGCCGGGAATCTTCCCCTGTAAACCCTATGGCCAATCCGCCTCTGCATGGGACTTGTTCATATTAATATCTGCACAGGATACATACTGGTAAAGTGTGGCTTGATTAACTTTTAATTTAATTTCCTGGAGGTACAAGCACCTAATCTACCTCCAATGTAACATAATAAATTCATACTAAAAATACTAATTACTAACAAAACAAAACTTTATTTAAGAAATATTTCAACCACTCACCGTGTTGCTCTTCTGATATCCACGTATGGGTTTGGGGACTCAAACTGCCGCACACACCGTGGGTCGATGTCATGGAAGGCTCGGGCTTCCTCTTGTGCTAGGGTAAAGCAGCACGGTCCCACTGACGGGCCCAGTACAACCCGTATGTCCTTCCTATCACTCCCATACTCTGATGTCAGAGCGTTTACTGTGGACATTGCAATTCCTAGCAGCGTCCCTTTCCAGCCTAACAAAGAATTAGTTGCATTTAGGTTGTTGCCAGATACAAAATGAAGTGTAACAGTTACAATTACATTTATTGAAAGTTATCTACTAACATTGCTCAAAGGTGCAAATTTGCATTAATTTAAAGCAACCAATCAGCAATTATGCATGATAAGCAAGGTGGTTCTGGTATGAGTGGTCGACCATGTTAAGGTCAACATTCATTAAGTCAACCACTATTGGTCGACATTGTCATGGTCGACATCGACTAATAGTCAGCACATGAAAATTGTCGACGCAAGACAGGTCGACACATGAAAAAGTCGACATGTATTTTTTAACTGTTTGGTGACATTTTTTCCGTAACATGACCAGGAATCCCAATTAGTGTACCGCGGCCCCTTGCATGGCTTGCTTCGCTCACCATGCTGCAGTCAAGGTGCCTCGCTCCACTATGAAAAAGTTTTTTTTAAAAAGCCATGTCGACCTTTTCATGTGTCGACCTGTCCTGTGTCGACCATATGTCCATGTCGACCATGTCCATGACCTAACATGGTCGACCATCCAAACGGATACCAAGCAAGGTACAGGTATGCTATAAACCGGCCAATCAGCCTACTTCTGTCTGTCTATAGAGATGATCCAGATTTTCCTCCTGTGCCTCATTCCACATTTTTCTACAACACTAATGGTGCCCTTACACTAGTGCAATTTTGCCCGATTTCATCCGATTCCGAGGTTTTGGGCAAATAAATCAGATGAAAACTGGCAAATCGCATGTGCTTTCATCCAATCCGATCTGATGCATAGTCCCATAATCATCGGATCAGAGCCCCTATATCGGAAGTACTGCAATATAGATACAGTATATCGTACCGGCAGTCTTGGCTGGGGTCACATAAGATACATCGAATGCAAAAGGACTGCATATGATGTATCATATGCGATCCTGCCGCTGGGAAGCTGCCGGGCGGTCCGAGGGTGATTGTATGCGACTTCTCCCCTCTGAGAAGTCGCATAAGTGTATGGCTAGCTTAAGCTTGCTTCTCCAGCAGTACAGTCTGTGTGTTCCAGGTGCTACAGCAGCCACACTACCAGAGTGTATTGTCCAAACTCTATTCACAGATTATACAACAGGCAAATTTACAAACACACGATTAAACAGAAAAATACAAATCAGTGAAACGTAAACTGGAGCTGCTATTCCACAAACTTTTCACATCTGCCTGTTCTATTACAATATCCTCATTGCATAAAGGTCCAGCACAATATAGTTCATTTCTACTATTGAAAATGTTCACATTTAACATATACAATCTAGCAAAGTGGACAATAACCTGATACAGACTTGAAAGCAGTTTGTGCAATATATGCATGCACTGGGAAAAATGCAAATAATAAACTGTATGCAGAGTGGCACGCATCTTGCAGTGTGCCTGCCCCTTATCAATATACTTGTCATGCTATGCATCATCATCAATCAGGGCCACTTTCACCAGCCTCTACTTGGTGCAAATGACCTGGAAACAGGTACAATTATGCTTTACCCAGCTCTGCATAACCCGCAGCACTGTCAGAACACTGCACTGTACAGTACTTCGCCTACATGAGTATGCCTCATTACAACTAGAGATGATCGGGTTCGGTTCTCCGAGATCCGAACCCACCCGAACTTCACATATTTTACATGGTTCCGAGGCAGCCTCGGATCTTCCCGCCTTGCTCGGTTAACCCGAACGCGCCCGAACGTCATCATCCCGCTGTCGGATTCTCGCGAGATTCATATTCTATATAAACAGCTGCGCGTCGCCGCCATTTTCACTCGTGCATTGGAGATTGAACGGAGAGGACGTGGCTGCGTTCTCTCCCTGAAAAGCTTCGTATCTGTGCTCAGTGTGCTGCAAATATCTGTGCTCAGTGTGCTGCAAATATCTGTGCTCAGTGTGCTGAAAATATCTACGTTCTCTGCCTGAAAATGCTCCATATCTGTGCTCAGTGTGCTGCAAATATCTGTGCTCAGTGTGCTGCATTGTGGGGACCACCAGTATATAATTATAGTAGTACAGTACAGTAGGCCATTGCTGTATCTTGCAGCTCTGTGTCAAGTATACTATCTCTGTGCTGCATTATTGTGAGCAGTATATAGTAGGACAGTGCAGCATTTTGGTGACCAGCAGTATACATATAGTACAGTACAGTAGGCCATTGCTGTATCTTGCAGCTCTGTGTCAATTATACTATCTCTGTGCTGCATTATTGTGAGCAGTATGGTATCCGTTCAGATGGTCGACCATGTTATGGTCGACAGTCATTAGGTCGACCACTATTGGTCGACATTGACAAGGTCGACATGGGCACATGGTCGGCACATGAAAGGTCGACACATGAAAAGGTCAACATGATTTTTTTAACTTTTTTTTCTTTTGGGGAACTTTTCCATACTTTACGATCCACGTGGACTACGATTGGAACGGTAATCTGTGCCGAGCGAAGCGGCAGCGGAGCAAAGGCACCATGCCCGAATCATGGCGAGTAAAGGGATCCATGCGAGGGGACGCGGTGCACTAATTGGGGTTCCCAGTCACTTTACGCAAAAAACGACACCAAAAAAAATGTTAAAAACTCATGTCGACCTTTTCATGCGTCGACCTTTCATGTGTCGACCATTTGCATGTGTCGACCATGTGTTCATGTCGACCATGTCAATGTCGACCAATAGTGGTCGACCTAATGACTGTCGACCATAACATGGTCGACCATTCATACCGGAACCGAGCAGTATATAGTAGGACAGTGCAGCATTTTGGTGACCAGCAGTATACATATAGTACAGTACAGTAGGCCATTGCTGATCTTGCAGCTCTGTGTCAAGTATACTATCTCTGTGCTGCATTATTGTGAGCAGCATATAGTAGGACAGTGCAGCATTTTGGTGACCAGTAGTATACATATAGTACAGTACAGTAGGCTATTGATATATTATATATTACTGGCATATAATTCCACACATTAAAAAATGGAGAACAAAAATGTGGAGGGTAAAATAGGGAAAGATCAAGATCCACTTTCCACCTCGTGCTGAAGCTGCTGCCACTAGTCATGGCCGAGACGATGAAATGCCATCAACGTCGTCTGCCAAGGCCGATGCCCAATGTCATAGTAGAGAGCATGTAATATCCAAAAAACAAAAGTTCAGTAAAATGACCCAAAAATCTAAATTAAAAGCGTCTGAGGAGAAGCGTAAACTTGCCAATATGCCATTTACGACACGGAGTGGCAAGGAACGGCTGAGGCCCTGGCCTATGTTCATGGCTAGTGGTTCAGCTTCACGTGAGGATGGATGCACTCATCCTCCCGCTAGAAAAATGAAAAGACTTAAGCTGGCAAAAGCACAGCAAAGGACTGTGCGTTCTTCTAAATCACAAATCCCCAAGGAGAGTCCAATTGTGTCGGTTGCGATGCCTGACCTTCCCAACACTGGACGGGAAGAGGTGGCGTCTTCCACCATTTGCACGCCCCCTGCAGGTGCTGGAAGGAGCACCCACAGTCCAGTTCCTGATAGCCAAATTGAAGATGTCACTGTTGAAGTACACCAGGATGAGGATATGGGTGTTGCTGGCGCTGAGGAGGAAATTGACAAGGAGGATTCTGATGGTGAGGTGGTTTGTTTAAGTCAGGCACCCGGGGAGATACCTGTTGTCCGTGGGATGAATATGGCCATTGACATGCCTGGTCAAATGACAAAAAAAATCACCTCTGCGGTGTGGAATTATTTTAACAGAAATGCGGACAACAGGTGTCAAGCCGTGTGTTGCCTTTGTCAAGTTGTAATAAGTAGGGGTAAGGATGTTAACCACCTAGGAACATCCTCCCTTATACGTCACCTGCAGCGCATTCATCAGAAGTCATTGACAAGTTCAAAAACTTTGGGTGACAGCGGAAGCAGTCCACTGCCAACTAAATCCATTCCTCTTGTATCCAAGCTCCTGTAAACCACACCACCAACTCCCTCAGTGTCAATTTCCTCCTTAGACAGGAACGCCAATAGTCCTGCAGGCCATGTCACTGGCAAGTCTGATGAGTCCTCTCCTAACTGGGATTCCTCCGATGGATCCTTGAGTGTAACGCCTACTGCTGCTGGCACTGCTGTTGTTGCTGCTGGGAGTCAATTGTCATCCCATAGGGGAAGTCGGAAGACCACTTGTACTACTTCCAGTAAACAATTGACTGTCCAACAGTCCTTTGCGAGGAAGATGAAATATCACAGCAGTCATCCTGCTGCAAAGCGGATAACTCAGGCCTTGGCAGCTGTGTTGGTGTTAAACGTGTGTCCGGTATCCACCGTTAATTCACAGGGAATTAGAGAATTTCTTGAGGTAGTGTGCCCCCGTTACCAAATACCATCTAGGTTCCACTTCTCTAGGCAGGCGATACCGAGAATGTACACGGACGTCAGAAAAAGACTCACCAGTGTCCTAAAAAATGCAGTTGTACCCAATGTCCACTTAACCACGGACATGTGGACAAGTGGAGCAGGGCAGGGTCAGGACTATATGACTGTGACAGCCCACTGGGTAGATGTATGGACTCCCGCCGCAAGAACAGCAGCGGCGGCACCAGTAGCAGCATCTCGCAAACGCCAACTCGTTCCTAGGCAGGCTACGCTTTGTATCACCACTTTCCATAAGAGGCACACAGCTGACAACCTCTTACGGAAACTGAGGAACATCATCGCAGAATGGCTTACCCCAATTGGACTCTCCTGGGGATTTGTGACATCGGACAACGCCACCAATATTGTATGTGCATTACATCTGGGCAAATTCCAGCACGTCCCATGTTTTGCACATACATTGAATTTGGTGGTGCAGAATTATTTAAAAAACGACAGGGGCATGCAAGAGATGCTGTCGGTGGCCCGAAGAACTGCGGGCCACTTTCGGCATTCAGCTACCGCGTGCTGAAGACTGGAGCACCAGCAAACACTCCTGAACCTGCCCCACCATCATCTGAAGCAAGAGGTGGTAATGAGGTGGAATTCAACCCTCTATATGCTTCAGGGGATGGAGGAGCAGCAAAAGGCCATTCAAGCCTATACATCTGCCTACGATATAGGCAAAGGAGGGGGAATGCACCTGACTCAAGCGTAGTGGAGAATGATTTCAACGTTGTGCAAGGTTCTGCAACCCTTTGAACTTGCCACACGTGAAGTCAGTTCAGACACTGCTACCCTGAGTCAGGTCATTCCCCTCATGAGACTTTTGCAGAAGCAGCTGGAAAGATTGAAGGAGCAGCTAAAACAGAGCGATTACGCTAGGCATGTGGGACTTGTGGATGGAGCCCTTAATTCGCTTAACCAGGATTCACGGGTGGTCAATCTGTTGAAATCAGAGCACTACATTTTGGCCACCGTGCTCGACCCTAGATTTAAAGCCTACATTGTATCTCTCTTTCCGGCACATGTTCAAAGACCTGCCGGTGAGACACTTGTCAAGTCAAGCGGTACATGACCCGTCAACAGCTCCTCCTTCACATTCTCCTGCAACTGAGGCTGCGAGGAAAAGGCTAAGAATTCCGAGCCCACCCGCTGGCGGTGATGCAGGGCAGTCTGGAGCGAGTGCTGACATCTGGTCCAGACTGAAGGACCTGCCAACGATTACTGACATGTTGTCTACTGTCACTGCATATGATTCTGTCACCATTGAAAGAATGGTGGAGGATTATATGTGTGACAGCATCCAAGTAGGCACGTCAGACAGTCCGTACGTATACTGGCAGGAAAAAGAGGCAATTTGGAGGCCCTAGCACAAACTGGCTTTATTTTACCTAAGTTGCCCCCCCTCCAGTGTGTACTCCGAAAGAGTGTTTGTTGCAGCCGGTCACCTTGTCAGCGATCGGCGTACGAGGTTACTTCCAGAAAATGTGGAGAAGATGATGTTCATCAAAATGAATTATAATCAATTCCTTCGTGGAGACATTCACCAGCAGCAATTGCCTCCAGAAAGTACACAGGGACCTGAGATGGTGGATTCCAGTGCGGACGAATTAATACTCTGTGAGGAGGGGGATGTATACAGTGAAAGGGGTGATGAATCGGATGATGAGGAGGAGGTGGACATCTTGCCTCTGTAGAGCCAGTTTGTGCAAGGAGAGATTGATTGCTTCTTTTTTAGTGGGGGCCCAAACCAACCAGTCATTTCAGCCACAGTCGTGTGGCAGACCCTGTCGCTGAAATGATGGGTTTGTTAAAGTGTGCATGTCCTGTTTATACAACTTAAGGGTGGGTGGGAGGGCCCAAGGACAATTCCATCTTGCACCTCTTTTTTTTTTTTTATCTCTGCATCATGTGATGTTTGGGGCTAATTTTTTTTAAGTTCCATCCTGTCTGACACTGCAGTGCCACTACTAGATGGGCCAGGTGTTTGTGCCGCCCACTTGGGTCGCTTAGCTTAGTCATCCAGCGACCTCGGTCCAAATTTTAGGACTAAAAATGATATTGTGAGGTGTGAGGTGTTCAGAATAGACTGGAAATGAGTGGAAATTATGGTTATTGAGGTTAATAATACTATGGGATCAAAATTACCCCCAAATTCTATGGTTTAAGCTGTTTTTGAGGTTTAGTTTTTTTCTAAAACACCCGAATCCAAAACACACCCGAATCCGACAAAAATTTTTCAGGGAGGTTTTGCCAAAACGCGTCTGAATCCAAAATACGCCCGTGGAACCGAATCCAAAACCAAAACACAAAACCCGAAAAATGTCCGGTGCACATCTCTAATTACAACCCAATTGTAGTATAGATGCAACTGATGCAAATGAAATACATTGCCTGTAATAGCGTATGCTAGGTTCCGGAGTATGTCTAGCGTTAAAACACCCAAAATACACTCCACAATCAGGTACAAATTCAAGTTTGCATCAGCCCCTATGTCTTCTCCATTAACATACAAGAAGTATGTTTTACATATCAGTCAAAGTGAGACAATACAAATGTTGATAACTTGCTATACATGATTATGCTGAGGCAGCTGTTCCCTGTACACTGACTGAAATGAGGAGCACGGATCTAGTGTAAGAGGGACTACAGTAATTCAGAGGTAGGTGCATATATTTTGTTGGAAGAATTACTATAGCATGTAGTTGTGTTAAGACTCTAAATCTATTTTTATATTATTTTATAGGTTTTAGTGAGAGTCATGCTGCTATAAATGTACAGTATGGTCAGTGCCAGATTAATGTCCACATTGGCCTGGAGCTTAAATTTTTGAAGGGCCTATTGTTGCAGCGCAGTGGGTGTGACTAGCGCCACAGAGAATTTCTCCCTGTGTGGGCAGGGGTGTGTGGTGGTATACTCACTACATCACTGCACATCCTCCCCACACTACATCACTTCACGGTGGGGTCTATTTACTAAGTCTTGGATGGAGGTAAAGTGGACGGAGATAAAATACCAGCCAATCAGCTCCTAACTGTCATTTTTCAAACACAGCCTGTGACATGGCAGTTAGGAGACGATTGGCTGGTACTTTATCTCCGTCCGAGGCTTAGTAAATAGACCATCTCCACACTATGGGGCATATTTAACACAATCCACATGAGAGATGTGTGCATGATACATTTAACCAAAATCGTATTGCGATAATCGAATTCATCACAGGAATGTGTCAATTAACGCATACAGGGACAGAGCTTGCGAGAAAGCTCTGTCCCTGTGAATCCTGTTACAACAATTCTCAGGGTACTTTTCGAGAAAAATACCAAGATTGTACAGCGCATGTGCTGCCATCAGCTAACCCCCCCCCCCCCCCCCCCCCCCCCCCAGTGGCAAACGCAGGATTTGCATGGGGGGGGTTTCCAGAACTGGGTGGAGCCAATCACGGGGGAGGGGACTAAGGTGACCCAGTATATGCTGGGTCCGTAAAACTGGTGTGTGTGTGTGTGTGTGTGTGTGTGTATATATATATATATATATATATCCCGTGTGTGTATGTATGTATGTGTATATATATAGCAATAATTCCACTAGGTGGAAGGTGCACTCTCGCTGAAATGAATGAAGTCCGTTCATAAAAAAGACTTTTATTGGGAAAGTCAAAAAGCCTTATATGTCGACGTTTCGGTCCGTATGACGAACCTTTCTCAAGACTAGTAACTCTTTAGGTTAACATCGTTCATCAATTCTTAATCATGTGTCTATAAGATAAACAAAGTACAGACAAATTCACATATACAGGGAACTAAGCCTCCCAGGCCAAATAACATCTGATCAACAATACATAGTGTATTTAACTCTATGAATTCACCATATCACCCAATTCCAGTGTGTATGACCAAGCTACTTTACATGAATATACCACCGTCACCTGTGACATAGCCACTCAAACTCCTTACACCATATAATGTAAACAGCTCACCTAAGATCAGATTATTGTCATCAAAAACTTTCTAGCACAAAAGGGTAGCAATTCCGGACACAGCCATAAGTGTCATAGATGTGTATAATAATAGATATACATCTATAAGTCAAATATAAACAATAGATTATACTGATGGTAAATGGAAATCACTTACTTATACATAATTAGAAAAAATCACAAACATACCTGATCAAACAGATCCTGCTACCATGCTACAGCTACAGGGTCACGGAAAGTGAAGCGTGCTGCATAAATAACAACAAAAACTGCATCTGTATATCACTTCGATGTAAGCTCAATGCCTGGTAAAAATATGCAAAGTGTAGCACTTACATAGGTGAAGAGTGGAGCGGAGCGTCCCTGTGCTGCATACCAAATGACTGCACTGGGACTGCTATTTAAATGTCCCGGACCGGAAATAACCGGAAACATCATGTGCAACATACAAAAGCTTCCTGCCACTACAAGATAACAGCCCATGTACCACAAAGGGCTCTCAAATGCCCCACAGACACGACTTACTCACAGCTCGTCAACCTCCGCCGCCTGGAGCCACAATCTATTGCGGCCACCGTACTTAGAACGCTGCTCCGGCTGGACGCGGCCCTCGTGCGTTCCACCTGCCGGAAATGCGTTCCAATGGAGCGGAAATGACGAGGGTATGCACCCGATAAGTGGTGCGAATCAAATAGCTCACAAAATAAACACTAAATAGGTTCCACCTAATATAGTGCTCAGAAAAAATCTACACAGGTGACAGGGAGAGGAAATACGTAAAACTCAAATATTCGTGTATCCTAAAAATAGACTCTATTTCGGATACCAATAAACACTACATGGTATAATCTTGGAACATAATATACAATCCGCTTCATTCAGATGCCTAGGCCTGGGAGATAGTCCTTACAGACAAACATCACATTATTGGACTATTACAGACATAAATTACTGTATACATATATTTCCACATAGGAACCATTGGCACCTAATAATATTAGGTTACCTATATGAACTATGAATTATTATGTTGAATAACCCTATGCAAATAAATTACAAAATGCGAGTATAACTGATTACATAAATAGCATCATCGCCTAGTATTATGCATGATTGGGAGAACTTAAAGATTCATCCCCTAAAAAATATTTACAGGTATCACTAGTCCCCAAAATTCATTAGTAGATATATATGTATACAAGAGGAAGAAAATGGTTATTTATTACAAAAAAAAACATTAAATGGATTAGACTCATTAAGTCCTCTGGGTGCGACCGTGTCCAACCGATGTATCCAATAACTTTCACGTCTCTTCAACAGCAGGGACCGGTCGCCACCAGTAGGACATGGTGGAATCCAATCAATTAATTTACATTTTAAACTGGCATCTTGGTGTTTTGCTGTTAAAAAGTGCCGTGCTACCGGTTTATCCGTTTTGCCTGTGGCTAATGCAGTATGAATCGAGGATCGATGATTAGCCATCCGATCTCGAAATGGCCGTGTAGTCAGACCAACATATACAAGCCCACAAGGGCACTTAAGGATATAAATTACATGGTCTAACCGACAATGTAGATGATATCTTAACTTGATCACCTTGCCAGAGTGAGGATGATAAAACATCGGACCAGTCAACATGGATCTACATGTGGTGCAGCTACCACAAGAGTAGCTGCCTGGTTTTGACTGCATCACTTGGAATGGAGTCAATTCTTTTTTTGGGAACATGGTAGGGCGCATCAATAATTGTCTAAGGTTCGCGCCTCTACGGTAAGCTACCATAGGTGTCTTCATTTTAGAGAAAGGAAGATTGACATCCGAGGCTACAATCGGCCAATGTTTCTGTATTGATTTCCTTATAGTAGTGGTATTGTCAAACTGTGTAGGAAAAATCATGCGGTCTGCATTTTTATTAGACTTACTCTGTTAACCTAAAAAGATATTTGTTGCTCTATTTAGGCATTTAGCTAATGTTCTAGGTGAATATCCTCGACTCAAAAATCGAGAGGTCACCTCTGAACATTGTATATTTCTGCGATCTGGTTCAGAGTTTATGCGCATGATTCGTAAATACTGTGAAATAGGAAGGCTTTCTTTTAAAGCCGGAGGATGAAAACTGTCTGCCTGTAACAGCAGATTACGATCTGTGGATTTACGAAAAACAGTAGAGATGAAGCCTGCATCTGTTCTAATGACGGTGACATCAAGAAAATTAATTTCGGTAGATGAGGTGGTATGCGTCAAGCGGATAGGGCTATCTAATGCATTTAATTCATTGACCATACAATTGAACTCAGATTCAGTACCTCGCCAAAGTAAAAAGATGTCGTCTATGAATCTACGGTAAAAGATTATTTTATGGCCATAGATAGGTAATACATGTGTGTTCTCATAATCAGCCATATAGAGATTGGCATATGCAGGGGCCAAATTCGACCCCATTGCGGTGCCTGCAGTTTGCATAAAGTACTTATCTTTGTATAGAAAATTATTTTGAGTCAATACTAATTCAGTGAGTTCTAATATAAAGTCAGTTGGAAATTCAAGATTCTTAACTTTCAACAAATTTTTCTTAATAGTGTCAAGCCCTGCTTGATGCGGAATTACCGTGTATAATGAACATACATCTAGGGATGCCAAAATCAAATTTTCATCATCTACCTGGATCTTATGTAACTGGGTCAAGAAATCACCAGTGTCCTTTAGGTAACTTCCAGTTTTTAATACTAATGGTTGTAAAATACTATCCACTAGAATAGCTAGTGGTTGCAATATAGAACCCTCCGCTGCTATAATGGGCCTTCCAGGTGGGTGGACCAAGGTTTTATGTATTTTTGGAAGCGTATATAGTATTGGACATTGGGATGATCAACCTGCAGAAAATGTTTTAAATCCTCGCTAATCCAACCCTGTTCATAGCCAAATTTAATGGTTGAATCAACCTTGTTCTTTATTTTAACCATGGGATTACAATCTAGTGGTCTATACGTCCTAGAGTCCGCTAGTTGGCGTAGAATTTCTTGGTCGTAGTCGACCCAATCTTGGACTACGACCGCTCCCCCTTTATCCGCTGGACGGATAACTATAGAGGTGTTCTCCCTGAGTGCTTTAAGAGCCAAACGTTCAGAGGGGGTCAAATTATCGTACATCTTAGATGTTTTGTCTGTCTCAATGTCAGATTGAACTAATCTCAAAAACGTTTTAATGCTTGGATTTGAAGATGGGGGGTCAAAATGAGATTTTCCACGAAATCTACTAGTTTCTCCAACTGTAGTTTTATCAGAAAAGTATTCACGAAGCCTCATAGACCTACCAAATTTATATTGATCAACTAATTTGTTAAATGGTTGAGCTTTACATACTGGAACAAAGGTTAACCCTCTGGATAAAAGTTTTATTTCAGCCTCATTTAATTGTTTACAGGAAAAGTTGAAAACAGTGTTTACTTGCGTTTCTGACGGCCTCTTCGCTTGACCGCCACCCCTCCTCGTGTGCGGTTGGTGCCGCTTCTGAGATATTTGCCAGATCCGGTTGTATTCTCCGGTCCGGGCTCTAAAAAATTAACTGAATCTGAGGGCCCTTCCGTGTATTCGGCATCAGAGGTAGAAACAGAGGACCCAAATTCCTTGGGAAATGTCTGAGTTCTACGCCTCCGAGGATAACGTCTGCTGTACTCTTCTGAATTACCGAGAAGCCAACGGTATACTGTATGATTGGAATAATCGTTGGTCACTGTTAATAATTTTTTCCGTTTAAAGAAAATTTGTTCTTTTTTATAGTTTTCAACTTGTGTTTGTAATCGGTCTGTCCAATTTTGGGACTTATCATCCCGGAGTGTGGGAAGTGCTGTAATGTTCGTGGTCTCAATATCTATCCTGATCTTTTTGAGTTCTAAACCCACCTCCTCTATGACTAGGGCCATAAGATCGAGTGAACATTTATTGAGAACCCCACACCATCTACTGCAAAATGTGGGGTTGTTTCTTCCTAATGTAGGAATGTTGGCTATGCGAAATCCTCTAGGTAACTGCTTACGTCTGTGATACTCAGAGAGGAACTGACCATGTAAGGTCAGGTCAACTTCCCTCTGTCGCTGTTTCAAAACTTTATAGAAGACATCAATAGGGGTATCTGAGGGTAAGGCATCGAAATCCAACTTATCAAATAGAAATTTTTCAACTTCCTCTTCGGTGAAGGAGACGGTGCCCCCTTCTGCCTGGGATAATAATCCGTCATCTAATAAGTATACTCCAGTTTGTGACATCCTCTAAAGGATCAAAGACTTTATATCAAAATACTCTTTTAACCACAGGGCAGGCAAATGGTTTACCAAAAAAGTACAAAACACAGAAATAATAAAGAATAAAACTAAGAAAAATGAATAAAGCAAAAGATAAATAAATCAAAAAATAAAAAATAAATAAACAAATGTCCCATATGTGTTAATAGTCTGATGGACTAAAGGAGTCCCTCCATCTGCAAAAAATGTCTCACTATTTCCGATGGGTGTCAGGAAATCTGGTCCACTCTCTGTGAACCCGACTCAATATCCACGTTGATCCTGCACTCTCATCTCATTAGTTCCAACGTTGCGGGTGCTCCTAATGAACCCAGTCAGGTCCACTCAAACAGCAATAATTCCACTAGGTGGAAGGTGCACTCTCGCTGAAATGAATGAAGTCCGTTCATAAAAAAGACTTTTATTGGGAAAGTCAAAAAGCCTTATATGTCGACGTTTCGGTCCGTATGACGAACCTTTCTCAAGACTAGTAACTCTTTAGGTTAACATAGTTCATCAATTCTTAATCATGTGTCTATAAGATAAACAAAGTACAGACAAATTCACATATACAGGGAACTAAGCCTCCCAGGCCAAATAACATCTGATCAACAATACATAGTGTATTTAACTCTATGAATTCACCATATCACCCAATTCCAGTGTGTATGACCAAGCTACTTTACATGAATATACCACCGTCACCTGTGACATAGCCACTCAAACTCCTTACACCATATAATGTAAACAGCTCACCTAAGATCAGATTATTGTCATCAAAAACTTTCTAGCACAAAAGGGTAGCAATTCCGGACACAGCCATAAGTGTCATAGATGTGTATAATAATAGATATACATCTATAAGTCAAATATAAACAATAGATTATACTGATGGTAAATGGAAATCACTTACTTATACATAATTAGAAAAAATCACAAACATACCTGATCAAACAGATCCTGCTACCATGCTACAGCTACAGGGTCACGGAAAGTGAAGCGTGCTGCATAAATAACAACAAAAACTGCATCTGTATATCACTTCGATGTAAGCTCAATGCCTGGTAAAAATATGCAAAGTGTAGCACTTACATAGGTGAAGAGTGGAGTGGAGCGTCCCTGTGCTGCATACCAAATGACTGCACTGGGACTGCTATTTAAATGTCCCGGACCGGAAATAACCGGAAACATCATGTGCAACATACAAAAGCTTCCTGCCACTACAAGATAACAGCCCATATATATATATATATATATATATATATATACATAGCATATTAAACATATATATATATATACATACACACATACAGTACACGTATATATACACATGTATATATATCATATGTGTGTGTGTTTATATGTATGTATGTATGTATGTATGTATGTATAAACATGTGTATATATGTATGGCCATGGATATATATGTACTGTAATTAAAATAAGGTAAACTTTTATTAAACACTTACAAGTGCCACCAGTAAGACAGCAGGCTGCACTGGACGCTAGACAGCCATTAATAATACTCATGCAGCTAAAAAAAAAAAAAATTTTTTTTTTAGTGGAGGGGGGTTTCTGGGTGCTCGGAAATCCCCCTGGGTGCGCCACTGCCCCCCCTTCCCCCACACACACACACAATCACACCTCCGCTTACACTTACCTGTCCGGTGAGCTCTCTCCTCCAGTCAGCTGGTCTCCAGGATCCTGCTCTGTGACTCAGATCAGTTGTACTGTAAACAGGTCTCTCATATGCAGTCAAGTGAGGTACCAGTCTGCAGCACAGCTGAGCGGGGTCACAGAGCAGGACCCTGACGACCATCTAACTGGAGAAGAGAGCTCACTGATCAACACCACATCCCTATGTTACCTACTTACACTATATTCCCATTTCCCGCACTATGGGCCTAATTCAGAGCTGTTCGCTCCTCTGGGAATTTGCAGAGGTTTGCAATCCAATAGTCGCCAACCAGACAGAGTGAAAAAACGCTCTGTGCAAGTCTGCATACGCCATGCGAAAAGCTTTGCAAATGCCGTCCAGCTGCAAATCCGTTCACAACTCACTCACTAGCTAATGATTTTTCCAGTCTGTGCGTAGCCCAGGACTTACTCCTACAGTGCGAAAGAATTAGGCTGATGGGGTCTGGAGCTGACTTCACACACCCTCCCTGAAAACGCCTGGGAATGCCTAGGTTTTTCCTGACACTACCAGAAAATGGTCAGTTACCACCCACAAACATCCACTTCCTGTCAATCACTCTGTGTACGCCTACCGATAAAAAAACACGCTGATTTATTTCCCAGTTTGACCTCGCGCCTGCGCATTACGATCCTGAACACAGTGCCCCCCCCCAACATCGTGGGAATACTGAACACCCGGACACCCACCACTCCGGTGTGAAAACAAAGCACCGATCCCCAGCCCCTCACCACCGCATGAACACGTGCCTCTTGTAGCAGCTTAGAGCAGAAGCTGCGCCCATCTCCCCACCACGGCACTCAGAGCTGGCGGCGAAACTCTGAGCAACCGGACCCCCTTGGCTGCCACGGGAACGCAGAGCACCTGGATCACCCCCCACCCACCCACCCCCCCTTCCGCCCGATGCAGGAATAATCAGACGGAGCTTCTGACATTAAGGGACGGAGCATCTGACAGGTCATTGAGTTGGTAGTTAGGTAGGGTCCAGCGGCGTCTGGCGCAGGAGGGGCTTCTCTCGGCCGTCAGGGAACAGTGGTGATGTCATTTCTGGTGGCTGGGCTGCGAGTTAGCTGGGCTGGTGGTGACAGGAAATTTTCTTTCCTGTCAACGCTAGCTGCGCTGCAGGGAACTCTGTGGGCCTATTTTCAATGGGAAGCCTGGATCTGCAGCTCCATCCGCCCCATTGTTAATCTGGCCCTGAGTGTGGTTACAGTATATTAGGTTGGCCATTAATCACTTATATTATGAAAAAGGTGACACCATGACTGTTTCACCTGTGATATTATAAATGTCACAGGGATGTATGTATGTGTGTGGTAAAATGTCTGTGTCCATGACACAGTGATCATAAAATGTGACTTAGTTAACGGTATGCAAAATGTAGCCATACGGAACATAAAGCATATATAAATAAATATATATACAGTATGGGTTATTATGACCAATAATAGTGGACTGAATAAACATAACAATAGTAATGATGAGCCATATGCTACCACTTCAGCAGCTAAACCTGGATTTGGAGACACAGTAGACCAATGTAAACCTGCAGCGCCATCTATCATATGGTAAGATATTACATGCACAGGACTGTGAATACAGTAGCTAATATTTCCATTACAATAAGTCAGAATAACCAGAATTGTTATATACTTACATACTACTGAAGACGAGTAGAACTGTGGATCTAGCAGAGTGTATTAAAAGAAGCATGACTATTCTTTAGCAAAAAATTGTTAACCCTCCAAAATCTACATCAGTATTTAAATGAATGCAATATTTGTTATATCATAGCATTAGCACACACACACACACACACACACACACACCATAGCCATGTACAATAATAATTTCTATTGATTGACAAATTCAGACCAAGGCAAAAGGCAGACAGGGTCCTGCTCACACTAGATAAAAATGCAGAAGAACATAGGAGGAAGAGACAAATGATGTGGAAGAGGACTATTAAAATTCGTTTAATGGTGGTTTAATGCCAATTTGGGCCAAATTGCTGGTGTTCCATTACTTCAATAGGGGTTTTGCTTCCTTACCCATATGGATGAGATTCTTTAACATTTATCCTGTAATCTGCTCACCATTTAATTCATCCATTGTTGAGATACAGACAAGTACCACCAGAGATCTGTTTCTTTTCTAGAATGGATTTGCTGAATGAGATTACCTGAATGAGCTACGCCACATGCCTTTTTTATTGGATCACAGAAAATAATTGGTATACAGTCTGCACCAGGAGCTGCTATGGTCACTCCTTTCTGATTGGTCACTATTCCGTCATACCAGGCAGGTTCCGGTTTTCCTATTATCCAAACATTCTCAGCATGATCAACCTAGAAATTAAGAGATAAAGGTAAAATGACCTAAAACAATTCACAATTTTTCACTAATAATTTATTAAATGAGTTAACAAATTACAGTTAGTATTCATATAAAGTCAGTGTAGCTAATTATTGTGGATTTCCATGAGGCAAGGACCTACTGTATGTTGGTTAGACAGGAAGCAGTGTGGCTTACATAAATGGGCAATTAGTGGACAGTGAGTATTGTGCATACTGTATTGCAAGAAATAAATAATGATGTACCATGCCAAAGCTCCTCTGTGAGCCCCAGCATATATCCCCCTGCTGGTGAAAGGAGGAAGTGCTATGCCACTTGTGGCAATAACATTTTTTGATGTTTAATGATTCTTTTTGGTCACAGTGCCAATGCCACAGAGGTTTAAAGGGATGGATGGACAGTAAGCGCCTGCAGCAAGGGTAATGCCAGAGAAATATCTTATTTCACCATAATTATCCTTTTGGTATATAGTAAATAGCAGTGATAAAGCCTTATGCTGACGTTTACTCTTTAACTCTTTTCCGACTCCTAAAAAGACAGCTTGGTCTTCATTTGATAGAGATTTTGACATACTGGTCCACACATCCACAACCCAAAGCAGAAGTTGTGCAAATGTTGTGCTTGTGTGTTCTGCATCTGTACATACTGCTTGTGTGTTCTGCATCTGTACATATTGCTTGTGTGTTCTGCATCTGTGCATACTGCATGTGTGTTCTGCATCTATACATACTGCTTGTGTGTTCTGCATCTGTACATACTGCTTGTGTGTTCTGCATCTGTACATATTGCTTGTGTGTTCTGCATCTGTGCATACTGCATGTATGTTCTGCATCTGTGCATACCGCTTGTGTGTTCTGCATCTGTACATACTGCTTGTGTGTTCTGCATCTGTACATAGTGCTTGTGTGTTCTGCATCTGTACATACCGCTTGTGTGTTCTGCATCTGTACATAGTGCTTGTTTGTTCTGCATCTGTACATACTGCTTGTGTAGTGTTCACTCTAGAAATAATAATAGGCAGGGCGCCGAACTGCGGGGGCATATGTCCGAAAAGGGGGCGTGACCATGTAAAATATTGGGCGTGGCCACAAAACCCCATTTAAGTGGGCGGTGCGGCCCACAGGCGTTACTGTAGGGGGTGTGGGCGGCCAGCGGCGTCACTGTTGGGGCCGTGCCCAGCACCTAAGGAGGTGCTGGGCTTCCCCCAAGCCCTCTCCCCTAGCGTGAATGGATGCCGTGCGCATGCGCATGGCATCTTTACATGCTGGGAGAGCAGGAAGCGGGCAGGCTGTTTTAGCAGGGCGAAACAGAAAGGGCAGGGCGCGGCGCCCTGCTAAAACAGCCTAGCATGAACATTACTTGTGTGTTCTGCATCTGTACATACAGAGCTGGATTAAGTCCATGGGGGGCCCGGGGTACTTAAGACAGTGGGGCCCCTATTCAAGAGAGGAGTAGGAGGAGGAGGAAGACAGGGGGGGGGGTCACATACCATCCAACGATCGACCTGCGCTCCCGTCCCCGCCAACCGCACAGACAGCCGACCTGCACTCCCGTCCCCGCCAACCACACAGACAGCTGAGCGACGGCTCAGCTCTCCAATCATGCATGATTGAAGCAGCCTGCCGCTCAGCCATTGGGGAAGCCTACTTCACTCATACGTTATTGGACAGCTGAGCCGTCGCTCAGCTGTCCTGTCTGTACAGCCGCCGCTGCAGTGTGGACGGGAGGACAGCACCACAGATCGGATCGGAAGAGAGATCCGATCTGTGGTGTGGCAGGGGGCCCTTTTGGAAAGGGGGGCCCGGGGGTACGTATCCCCGGGACCCCCCCCCCCCACCCTTAATCCGGCTCTGTGTACATACTGCTTGTGTGTTCTGCATCTGTACATATTGCTTGTGTGTTCTGCATCTGTATACACTCAGACATCTGCACCAACACATTTTATTAGCACTTTTATAACAGTGCTGTTCAGCTGGGGAGTGATATGAAAAGTCAGCATTGTGAATGCAGTCATTCACAATGTCGACTCCGGAATGTCATTCACAATGTTGTCACTGACATAATATTGACATTAACATAATAACAACATTCGGCATGTCGACAGTGCTGTTTTACATTCATTAATTGTAGCTAATCGTAGCCAAAACCGCAGCTTAACACTAAAATCATCTGTCCACATTCACAAGGTCAACATTTTGACAATGTTGACATTCTGTTCATGTTGATATTTACAAACAAAAATAATAGAAAACATTTGACAGAAGAACTATATTTGTTTTCTAATAGAAAGTGTTGGGGAGCAGTGTTCTTCACAGAGTGGTCATACTGTACCTGTATTCTACATAATATAACAGTCATATATATTTATAGGAAAGATAAAAGTCACATTTCTGTAGTAAATTGGTGCATTCTAGGCTGGAACCAGAATTATTACAGTATCTCGAGGCTGATCTATCATAGTTTCTATTGTCTATGGGGAAATACAAGCCAAACATTGGCTTACATTTATATTATAGTGACACAGAGATCATTAAATGCTCCATTGACAGTATGAACATGACTAAAGCTACGTATATGCTTTTACAATCATACTTGAGATACAATTCAACTTATCATTGAAAGTCCCGATGAACAGGGTTTAAGAGCTTAAGAGGTCTATTTACTAAGCACTGGATGGAGATAAAGTGGGCAGACATAAAGTACCAGCCAATTACCTCCTAACCTGCCATGTCACAAGTTAGGAGCTGATTGGCTGGTAGTTTATCTCCGGCCACTTTATCTCCACCCAAGGCTTAGTAAATAGACCCCATAGGCCCAGATTTATCAAGCATTGGAGAGTGGTAAATTGCACAGGTATAAAGTACCAGTCAATTAGCTCCTAACTGTTTTTTCAAACACAGCCTGTTACTAGAGATGAGCGCCGGAAATTTTTCGGGTTTTGTGTTTTGGTTTTGGGTTCGGTTCCGCGGCCGTGTTTTGGGTTCGACCGCGTTTTGGCAAAACCTCACCGAATTTTTTTTGTCGGATTCGGGTGTGTTTTGGATTCGGGTGTTTTTTTTTAAAAAACCCTAAAAAACAGCTTAAATCATAGAATTTGGGGGTCATTTTGATCCCAAAGTATTATTAACCTCAAAAACCATAATTTCCACTCATTTTCAGTCTATTCTGAATACCTCACACCTCACAATATTATTTTTAGTCCTAAAATTTGCACCGAGGTCGCTGTGTGAGTAAGATAAGCGACCCTAGTGGCCGACACAAACACCGGGCCCATCTAGGAGTGGCACTGCAGTGTCACGCAGGATGTCCCTTCCAAAAAACCCTCCCCAAACAGCACATGACGCAAAGAAAAAAAGAGGCGCAATGAGGTAGCTGTGTGAGTAAGATAAGCGACCCTAGTGGCCGACACAAACACCGGGCCCATCTAGGAGTGGCACTGCAGTGTCACGCAGGATGTCCCTTCCAAAAAACCCTCCCCAAACAGCACATGACGCAAAGAAAAAAAGAGGCGCAATGAGGTAGCTGACTGTGTGAGTAAGATAAGCGACCCTAGTGGCCGACACAAACACCGGGCCCATCTAGGAGTGGCACTGCAGTGTCACGCAGGATGTCCCTTCCAAAAAACCCTCCCCAAACAGCACATGACGCAAAGAAAAAAAGAGGCGCAATGAGGTAGCTGACTGTGTGAGTAAGATAAGCGACCCTAGTGGCCGACACAAACACCGGGCCCATCTAGGAGTGGCACTGCAGTGTCACGCAGGATGTCCCTTCCAAAAAACCCTCCCCAAACAGCACATGACGCAAAGAAAAAAAGAGGCGCAATGAGGTAGCTGACTGTGTGAGTAAGATAAGCGACCCTAGTGGCCGACACAAACACCGGGCCCATCTAGGAGTGGCACTGCAGTGCCACGCAGGATGTCCCTTCCAAAAAACCCTCCCCAAACAGCACATGACGCAAAGAAAAAAAGAGGCGCAATGAGGTAGCTGACTGTGTGAGTAAGATAAGCGACCCTAGTGGCCGACACAAACACCGGGCCCATCTAGGAGTGGCACTGCAGTGTCACGCAGGATGTCCCTTCCAAAAAACCCTCCCCAAACAGCACATGACGCAAAGAAAAAAAGAGGCGCAATGAGGTAGCTGACTGTGTGAGTAAGATAAGCGACCCTAGTGGCCGACACAAACACCGGGCCCATCTAGGAGTGGCACTGCAGTGTCACGCAGGATGTCCCTTCCAAAAAACCCTCCCCAAACAGCACATGACGCAAAGAAAAAAAGAGGCGCAATGAGGTAGCTGACTGTGTGAGTAAGATAAGCGACCCTAGTGGCCGACACAAACACCGGGCCCATCTAGGAGTGGCACTGCAGTGTCACGCAGGATGTCCCTTCCAAAAAACCCTCCCCAAACAGCACATGACGCAAAGAAAAATAAAAGAAAAAAGAGGTGCAAGATGGAATTGTCCTTGGGCCCTCCCACCCACCCTTATGTTGTATAAACAAAACAGGACATGCACACTTTAACCAACCCATCATTTCAGTGACAGGGTCTGCCACACGACTGTGACTGATATGACGGGTTGGTTTGGACCCCCCCCAAAAAAGAAGCAATTAATCTCTCCTTGCACAAACTGGCTCTACAGAGGCAAGATGTCCACCTCATCATCATCCTCCGATATATCACCGTGTACATCCCCCTCCTCACAGATTATCAATTCGTCCCCACTGGAATCCACCATCTCAGCTCCCTGTGTACTTTGTGGAGGCAATTGCTGCTGGTCAATGTCTCCGCGGAGGAATTGATTATAATTCATTTTAATGAACATCATCTTCTCCACATTTTCTGGATGTAACCTCGTACGCCGATTGCTGACAAGGTGAGCGGCGGCACTAAACACTCTTTCGGAGTACACACTTGTGGGAGGGCAACTTAGGTAGAATAAAGCCAGTTTGTGCAAGGGCCTCCAAATTGCCTCTTTTTCCTGCCAGTATAAGTACGGACTGTGTGACGTGCCTACTTGGATGCGGTCACTCATATAATCCTCCACCATTCTTTCAATGTTGAGAGAATCATATGCAGTGACAGTAGACGACATGTCCGTAATCGTTGTCAGGTCCTTCAGTCCGGACCAGATGTCAGCATCAGCAGTCGCTCCAGACTGCCCTGCATCACCGCCAGCGGGTGGGCTCGGAATTCTGAGCCTTTTCCTCGCACCCCCAGTTGCGGGAGAATGTGAAGGAGGAGATGTTGACAGGTCGCGTTCCGCTTGACTTGACAATTTTCTCACCAGCAGGTCTTTCAACCCCAGCAGACTTGTGTCTGCCGGAAAGAGAGATCCAAGGTAGGTTTTAAATCTAGGATCGAGCACGGTGGCCAAAATGTAGTGCTCTGATTTCAACAGATTGACCACCCGTGAATCCTTGTTAAGCGAATTAAGGGCTCCATCCACAAGTCCCACATGCCTAGCGGAATCGCTCCGTGTTAGCTCCTCCTTCAATGTCTCCAGCTTCTTCTGCAAAAGCCTGATGAGGGGAATGACCTGACTCAGGCTGGCAGTGTCTGAACTGACTTCACGTGTGGCAAGTTCAAAGGGCATCAGAACCTTGCACAACGTTGAAATCATTCTCCACTGCGCTTGAGACAGGTGCATTCCACCTCCTATATCGTGCTCAATTGTATAGGCTTGAATGGCCTTTTGCTGCTCCTCCAACCTCTGAAGCATATAGAGGGTTGAATTCCACCTCGTTACCACTTCTTGCTTCAGATGATGGCAGGGCAGGTTCAGTAGTTTTTGGTGGTGCTCCAGTCTTCTGTACGTGGTGCCTGTACGCCGAAAGTGTCCCGCAATTCTTCTGGCCACCGACAGCATCTCTTGCACGCCCCTGTCGTTTTTTTAAAAATTCTGCACCACCAAATTCAAGGTATGTGCAAAACATGGGACGTGCTGGAATTTGCCCATATTTAATGCACACACAATATTGCTGGCGTTGTCCGATGCCACAAATCCACAGGAGAGTCCAATTGGGGTAAGCCATTCCGCGATGATCTTCCTCAGTTGCCGTAAGAGGTTTTCAGCTGTGTGCGTATTCTGGAAAGCGGTGATACAAAGCGTAGCCTGCCTAGGAAAGAGTTGGCGTTTGCGAGATGCTGCTACTGGTGCCGCCGCTGCTGTTCTTGCGGCGGGAGTCCATACATCTACCCAGTGGGCTGTCACAGTCATATAGTCCTGACCCTGCCCTGCTCCACTTGTCCACATGTCCGTGGTTAAGTGGACATTGGGTACAACTGCATTTCTTAGGACACTGGTGAGTCTTTTTCTGACGTCCGTGTACATTCTCGGTATCGCCTGCCTAGAGAAGTGGAACCTAGATGGTATTTGGTAACGGGGGCACACTGCCTCAATAAATTGTCTAGTTCCCTGTGAACTAACGGCGGATACCGGACGCACGTCTAACACCAACATAGTTGTCAAGGCCTCAGTTATCCGCTTTGCAGTAGGATGACTGCTGTGATATTTCATCTTCCTCGCAAAGGACTGTTGGACAGTCAATTGCTTACTGGAAGTAGTACAAGTGGGCTTACGACTTCCCCTCTGGGATGACCATCGACTCCCAGCAGCAACAACAGCAGCGCCAGCAGCAGTAGGCGTTACACGCAAGGATGCATCGGAGGAATCCCAGGCAGGAGAGGACTCGTCAGAATTGCCAGTGACATGGCCTGCAGGACTATTGGCATTCCTGGGGAAGGAGGAAATTGACACTGAGGGAGTTGGTGGGGTGGTTTGCGTGAGCTTGGTTACAAGAGGAAGGGATTTACTGGTCAGTGGACTGCTTCCGCTGTCGGCCAAAGTTTTTGAACTTGTCACTGACTTATTATGAATGCGCTGCAGGTGACGTATAAGGGAGGATGTTCCGAGGTGGTTAACGTCCTTACCCCTACTTATTACAGCTTGACAAAGGGAACACACGGCTTGACAAATGTTGTCCGCATTTCTGGTGAAATACTTCCACACCGAAGAGCTGATTTTTTTGGTATTTTCACCAGGCATGTCAACGGCCATATTCCTCCCACGGACAACAGGTGTCTCCCCGGGTGCCTGACTTAAACAAACCACCTCACCATCAGAATCCTCCTTGTCAATTTCCTCCCCAGCGCCAGCAACACCCATATCCTCCTCATCCTGGTGTACTTCAACACTGACATCTTCAATCTGACTATCAGGAACTGGACTGCGGGTGCTCCTTCCAGCACTTGCAGGGGGCGTGCAAATGGTGGAAGGCGCATGCTCTTCACGTCCAGTGTTGGGAAGGTCAGGCATCGCAACCGACACAATTGGACTCTCCTTGTGGATTTGGGATTTCGAAGAACGCACAGTTCTTTGCGGTGCTTTTGCCAGCTTGAGTCTTTTCATTTTTCTAGCGAGAGGCTGAGTGCTTCCATCCTCATGTGAAGCTGAACCACTAGCCATGAACATAGGCCAGGGCCTCAGCCGTTCCTTGCCACTCCGTGTGGTAAATGGCATATTGGCAAGTTTACGCTTCTCCTCCGACAATTTTATTTTAGGTTTTGGAGTCCTTTTTTTACTGATATTTGGTGTTTTGGATTTGACATGCTCTGTACTATGACATTGGGCATCGGCCTTGGCAGACGACGTTGCTGGCATTTCATCGTCTCGGCCATGACTAGTGGCAGCAGCTTCAGCACGAGGTGGAAGTGGATCTTGATCTTTCCCTAATTTTGGAACCTCAACATTTTTGTTCTCCATATTTTAATAGGCACAACTAAAAGGCACCTCAGGTAAACAATGGAGATGGATGGATACTAGTATACAATTATGGATGGACTGCCGAGTGCCGACACAGAGGTAGCTACAGCCGTGGACTACCGTACTGTACTGTGTCTGCTGCTAATATAGACTGGTTGATAATGAGATGTAGTATGTATAAAGAAGAAAGAAAAAAAAACCACGGGTAGGTGGTATACAATTATGGATGGACTGCCGAGTGCCGACACAGAGGTAGCTACAGCCGTGGACTACCGTACTGTACTGTGTCTGCTGCTAATATAGACTGGATGATAATGAGATGTAGTATGTATAAAGAAGAAAGAAAAAAAAACCACGGGTAGGTGGTATACAATTATGGACGGACTGCCGAGTGCCGACACAGAGGTAGCTACAGCCGTGGACTACCGTACTGTACTGTGTCTGCTGCTAATATAGACTGGTTGATAATGAGATGTAGTATGTATAAAGAAGAAAGAAAAAAAAACCACGGGTAGGTGGTATACAATTATGGATGGACTGCCGAGTGCCGACACAGAGGTAGCTACAGCCGTGGACTACCGTACTGTACTGTGTCTGCTGCTAATATAGACTGGATGATAATGAGATGTAGTATGTATAAAGAAGAAAAAAAAAACCACGGGTAGGTGGTATACAATTATGGATGGACTGCCGAGTGCCGACACAGAGGTAGCTACAGCCATGGACTACCGTACTGTACTGTGTCTGCTGCTAATATAGACTGGATGATAATGAGATGTAGTATGTATAAAGAAGAAAGAAAAAAAAACCACGGGTAGGTGGTATACAATTATGGACGGACTGCCGAGTGCCGACACAGAGGTAGCTACAGCCGTGGACTACCGTACTGTACTGTGTCTGCTGCTAATATAGACTGGTTGATAATGAGATGTAGTATGTATAAAGAAGAAAGAAAAAAAAACCACGGGTAGGTGGTATACAATTATGGATGGACTGCCGAGTGCCGACACAGAGGTAGCTACAGCCGTGGACTACCGTACTGTACTGTGTCTGCTGCTAATATAGACTGGATGATAATGAGATGTAGTATGTATAAAGAAGAAAGAAAAAAAAAACACGGGTAGGTGGTATACAATTATGGATGGACTGCCGAGTGCCGACACAGAGGTAGCTACAGCCGTGGACTACCGTACTGTACTGTGTCTGCTGCTAATATAGACTGGATGATAATGAGATGTAGTATGTATAAAGAAGAAAGAAAAAAAAACCACGGGTAGGTGGTATACAATTATGGACGGACTGCCGAGTGCCGACACAGAGGTAGCTACAGCCGTGGACTACCGTACTGTACTGTGTCTGCTGCTAATATAGACTGGATGATAATGAGATGTAGTATGTATAAAGAAGAAAGAAAAAAAAAACACGGGTAGGTGGTATACAATTATGGACGGACTGCCGAGTGCCGACACAGAGGTAGCTACAGCCGTGGACTACCGTACTGTACTGTGTCTGCTGCTAATATAGACTGGTTGATAATGAGATGTAGTATGTATAAAGAAGAAAGAAAAAAAAACCACGGGTAGGTGGTATACAATTATGGATGGACTGCCGAGTGCCGACACAGAGGTAGCTACAGCCGTGGACTACCGTACTGTACTGTGTCTGCTTCTAATATAGACTGGATGATAATGAGATGTAGTATGTATAAAGAAGAAAAAAAAAACCACGGGTAGGTGGTATACAATTATGGATGGACTGCCGAGTGCCGACACAGAGGTAGCTACAGCCGCGAACTACCGTACTGTGTCTGCTGCGACTGGATGATAAATAATGATATAAAAAATATATATATATCACTACTGCAGCCGGACAGGTATATATTATATAATGACGGACCTGCTGGACACTGTCTGTCAGCAGAATGAGTTTTTTATAGAATAAAAAAAAAAAACACCACACAAGTCACACGACGAGTGTTTAACTTTTTCAGGCAATCACAATATAGTATACTATACTGGTGGTCAGTGTGGTCAGGTCACTGGTCAGTCACACTGGCAGTGGCACTCCTGCAGCAAAAGTGTGCACTGTTTAATTTTAATAATATGTATGTACTCCTGGCTCCTGCTATAACCTATAACTGCTCCCCAGTCTCCCCCACAATTAAGCTGTGTGAGCACAGTCAGATATTATACATAGATGATGCAGCACACTGGGCTGAGCACAGATATGGTATGTGACTGAGTCACTGTGTATCGTTTTTTTCAGGCAGAGAACGGATTATATTAAATAAAACTGCACTGGTGGTCACTGGTCAGTGGTCAGTCACTAGTAAACTCTGCACTCTCTCTCTAGTACTCCTAAGCTCCAGTAAATCAAGTGTCTCTGTCTCAATCTCACTCTCTCTCTTCTAATCTAAATGGAGAGGACGCCAGCCACGTCCTCTCCCTATCAATCTCAATGCACGTGTGAAAATGGCGGCGACGCGCGGCTCCTTATATAGAATCCGAGTCTCGCGATAGAATCCGAGCCTCGCGAGAATCCGACAGCGTCATGATGACGTTCGGGCGCGCTCGGGTTAACCGAGCAAGGCGGGAAGATCCGAGTCGCTCGGATCCGTGTAAAAAAAGCTGAAGTTCGGGCGGGTTCGGATTCCGAGGAACCGAACCCGCTCATCTCTACCTGTTACATCTCAGATAGGAGCTGGTTGGCTGGTACTTTATCACTGTGAAATGTATCATTCTCCAAGGCTTGATAAATCTGTGCCTAAAGGTGCATACACACTAGACGACATTCCAGAGCAACGTCGTCTAGTGTATCACCGTCTGGCCTGTTGGTGGCCGGCCGTACACACTGAGCAATATGACTGTTCATATCGCTCAGTGACGTCACGCAGCGGCCGGAACGTGCAGGCAGCTCCTGGACGACAGTCAAGATTGAGCATGCTTGCACCTCCGACACAGGGGGTTGTTAATGACCCGCAGTGCCACGCATCGGTCGTCTTCGCCGGTATACACACTTGCCAAGAAAGTGAACGACGTCACTCAGGAAGGGAGAAAATGAGCGATGTCGTTCATTTTAAAGGTAAGTGTGTATGCACTTTAAGAGTCCTATTCTTTGCACCTAAGTGTATCTGATGAATGGTTGTGCCACATTCACTATCAGACACAGCAGCTGACAAATTACAGTAGCTTTACCTTCACTGGGACATATGTCTGAGGATCAAACCCTGCAACCTTTCCAAGACGACGCAGGTTTTCTTCAACAACCGCCTTTGGGTCTCTCCTCCTTGAGCTGCTGAAGAGGTTTAATGCGCTGAGAGTTGGTATATAAGATATTCCACCACATCTTGTTGTAAAGCCGTGTTGAAAGATGTCCTCTAGAAAGGTAAACAAGTATTAGGAAATAAATAAAGCAAAGCCATGTGTCATAAATGGCAACTAAGCAAAATTAAATTAAGATTTTCTTTAAAATAATAATAATAAAGGTAAAAAAAAAACATGATCTGAGTTTTACTGCCAAAGTTAAGTTATAAATTTGATGTGGGAACCAGCAAAACAACATTAGGATTCATGCAATCCATAACTACAGTTAAAAAACTTAACTTGGAAACTTCTATTTAAATAAAGTTTTTCTTTTTCTGAGCTCTCTAATAATGACCCGTTCCTGAATTCACCAATCTCTACAGATATTTTTTGTTTACTAAATAAAGATTGCAAACCAATCACTATTCCTCATTCACCATCACCACCATTCCAGAATAGAATAAGCTGCAGAAGTATAAACCAGTCACATGACATAAGGTTCATGTGTTTAATAGAATATGGTTATTGTGAATGTTAAATGCATATATGCAGTATACACTTTTTAATTTATTATTATTATTAATAAATAATATTATTAACAGTTTCTTATAAAGTGCAGCAAATTCAGTTGTGCTTTACAATAGGAAACAAAAGTGATAAAACAAAACAACTGAAAACAACAGTGATAAAACAAAACTGGGTAATAACAGACAGACACAGAGGTAGGTAGGCCCTGCTCGCAAGCTTAAAATCTATAGGGAAGTAGGCATCGATACACAAGGATAGGTGTTCTCGATTGCATAATTGCCTACCAGATTGCAAAGGTTCTTGGTGGGCTGTATGAGATGGTCACACAGCGATGTTGGCCTGGGGTCAGGAGGACGGGAAAAGAAAGAAAGGGAAAACATTGGAGGGTATGCATGTACCCCAGTGGGGGTGTAATTGGATAGCAAAGTTTATGACGGTTATATGGGCAGTTCCACAGAGTGGGTGCACCCTGAAGAAGGTCCTGCAATCATGAAAGGGAGCGAATAATGAATGTGGATGAGAGACGTAGATATTGTGAAGAGGGAAGAGGTCAGGCTGAGAGATATTTTGAGATAAACGTAGAGTACGTTGGTGTAGTTTGGTTAATGTCCTTGTGTGTGAGTAAAAGTATTTTATATTGAATATGGTAAAATGTCTAGCAAGGAAGATTAGCCTCAAAGCTGAATTCACAATGGGTTGTAGTGGTGAGAGTCTCTTGTTGGTAAGACCAGTAAGAAGACTATTACGATAATCAATGCGGGAGATAATGAGTGCGTGGATTAGAGTTATTGCAGTGTCTTATGTAAGATAAGGTCATATTTTGAATATGTTTTTTAGATGTATGTAACATGATTTAGAGACAGATTGAATGTGGGGAACAAAGGACAGTTCAGAGTCAAGGATGACACCTAGGCAGCGAGCTTGTGGGGTAGGATAGATTGTTGAGTTATCAATAGTGAAAGAGATATCAGGTTGGTAACTACTATTGGTATGTGGAAAGATAATTAATTCTATTTTGGAAATATTAAGTTTGAGGCGGCAAAATGACATCCAAAAGGAAACTGCAGAAAGGAATTCAGTGACACTGAACAATACAGATGGTGACAAATCTGGGGAGGACAGGTAGATTTGAGTATCAGCCGCTAACAGATGATACTGAAATACAAAACAGCTGATTAGAAGAATAAGAAGTGATAAATGGCCTTTGGACTCAGGAGTGACCAGATCATTTACTACTTTAGTTACTGCTGTCTTTGTGGAATGTTGGTCACGATAGCCCGATTGCAGTGAGTCCAAAAAGTTGTGTGAGTTAAAAAAGTGTGTGAGGCAATTGTATGTAAATCTCTCAAGTAGCTTGTAAGGGGATAGTTGCTGAGAGATGGGACGATAGTTTGAGAGAGAGTTTGGGTCTGATTTGTGTTTTTTCAGAATGGGAGTAATCACTGCATGCTTGAACAGAGAAGGAAAGATAGAAACATAGAAACATAGAATTTGTCGGCAGACAAGAACCACTTGGCCCATCTAGTCTGCCCCTTTTTTTTTTTTTTTTTTTTACATTATTTTTATCTCTAACCTTATTTGATCCTTATTTCTTTGTAAGGAGATCCTTATGTCTATCCCATGCATGTTTGAATTGCTCTACTGTCTTAGCCAGTAGAGTGAGAGACTACAGATTTTAGTTAAGGTTGGGATGAGCACAGCTGATAGAGCTTTACTTATTTGTAAGGGTAAAGGATCGAGAGGAGCGGTAGTAGAGTAGGAGGATGAGAAGAGTGTTAATACTTCTTAATTTGTGAGATAAAATGTATTTATAGTCATTTATGTATAATGTATATACATACATCGCTACAGCTACAGTACCCATGCTAAAAAATGTTTTACAACTGATACTACTTGTAAGACCAGTTATTAGAAAAGCAGTATTTGCAAAGAAAATATTATAGACTGTACAATGGGCAATTCAGGACAGTCAGCATGTTTAAACACAAGTTATATTCCCAATATGACAGATATGGGAGCCGAACATTTAAATTAACTAGTAGAAGAATTAACCAAGATTTTCCTAAGCAGAATTCGTTAATATCATATAAACACGTACACAAAACATGATGACATACTACTATTCCTATATATAAAGTTAGAATAATGAAAATTCAACTTTTGCCTCACTTCCAAGAAATGTTATTATCAAAGTCTGAGCTAAACATGCAGTGTAATGCCTTTCCTACAGTCACGTTGCTCTGATGAGGAGATTTCTTACAAAAAGGAGTCATGGTAATCCTTCCAATTACTTTGGCAAACAAACAAATTACCATGACATGCTACTGTAATTCAATTTCTATGGTACATTTTCATAAGTCGCTATACTACACATTAACCTAAATGCTGGTCACAATAAGTAATACAGATGTGAGCGGATAAAATATTTGTGACTGCAGTAGCCCAGATCATACTAATGTTGATGTAATGTGAAACCAAACACTAATACAGAAATTAAAATCATTTGCAGTTGCATAGCACCATCTAGAGGATAAATAGAATAATGCAATCAGTACATTCACCATGAGTGCTTACAGCTGTCAGTGGGAGCCATTGATTCAATTCATAGATATGCAGTAACAGTATGATTCTGGACATAACTGCCATGTCCGGCTGCACACATTACCATTTAATATAGTCTTTACTCATTTCCCTACACTTCTCTATTAGGTGCGAGGAAAATGAGCAAAGATATTGGGCACAGAGTGTCAACCGTTCCGGTGACACTCTATGCACATCTGTGGGAATTTTATTGCCCCAGTCTATGCAAATTCTGCAGTGTTTTAATGTTGACATTTTGAACACACTGGGCTTTATTTATGATGCACCAAATAGCCAGGACACAGTGATGCTGTTTGCACCTGTTCACCTAGTTTTCCACCAAAGCACATGGGTTTGCAAGACAAGGTGACATTGTGGATCATTACGAGTTGATCGCTCGCTAGCAGTTTTTAGCAGTCATGCAAATGCTAAGCCGCCTCTGGGAGTGTATTTCAGCTTAGCAGAAGTGCGAACGAAAGGATCGCAGAGCAGCTACAAAAAAAAATTGTGCAGTTTTAGAGTAGCTCCAGACCTACTCAGTGCTTGCGATCACTTCAGACCATTCAGTTCCGGATTTGCCGTTACAAACACGCCCTGCGTTCGGCCAGCCACCCCTGCGTTTTCTTGGCACGCCTGCATTTTTTCGAGCACTCCCTGAAAACGGTCAGTTGACACCCAGAAATGCCCACTTCATGTCAATCACTCTGCGGCGGCCATTGCGACTGAAAAGCTTCGCTAGACCTTGTGTAAAAATATATCGGCCGCTGTGAAAGTAGATCACGTGTGCGCACTGCGCCGCATATGCATGCGCAGCAATGCCTTTTTTTTACTTAATCGCAGCGAACATTTTCAGCTAGCTATCAACTCGGAATGACCCCTATTATTTTCAGAAGAAAGATTGTAGCATCTGAAGCAAGGTAGACAATTGAATATGGCTCTGATTTAAGTGCCCCAGGCCCCCCAAAGGCTTAATCCAGACCTGACTCCTGGCACCACCGCTCTGTGATACGCCGACCACAGTTCCCAGCTCTGCCTACTACCGTGCTTGGAGAGCCCGAGGGGAAAACACCTGCAGCTCAGAGACCCCTGAGCACAGGGTACCCAAACACTGTCTCTACTGGATGATGCCAAGGTGCTGGAGACACTGGTGGGCACCATCTCACCATGGCTGCCAACTTGCAATCTGCATGCCGGGACTCAGTTGACTAGGTCTGCATGGGTGAGCAGCTCCATTTGCTTGATGCCTGCCGCTGTGGATCTCAGCAGTCCCTGGACCATAGCCAGGTTAAAGTTGTGGGGGGCACGGGGTACTGTCCCAAGGCCCCCTCTGTCAGGGGTCCCGCAAGCCAGCGCAGACTGACATCACTACCTCTCCCTATTGTGCAGCAGCAGAACCAGGCAGCCAGAATGTGAGCAGGACAATATGCAGTGGAGGTAGAGACACAGGAGTATCATGATTCATGAGCTACCTACAGAGATCTATTGCTTTGTACTGTTTTTAAAGCGATTTTAAGTCCTGCTGGAGAAAATTTCTATATAAATACAATTAGAATTATTTTTATTATGATTAAATTGAGAGAACATTATGGTATGCTGCTACTCTTGGAGCATCTCAGTCGCTGCTGCCATTTTTCACCCTATTGCATATAGATGCTAGGTGTTTGAAAACACATCTATAATAGGCAGAGCCATATACAGTACCCTATCTTAGCAAGATCCAGAGCCAAGTTTAAACATACAGGCACATAACTGATGGCAATGCTAACATGCAAACCCATATACACATACCTTACAACAGGACCCATTTCAGAAGAGACAAATGCTTTATTCCTGGACTTCCCTCTTACTGGATGATTGTTGTCACCTGCGGTGAAACATCTTCTATCAATTAACCTGTTCAACACAGGTGATTGTAATCACATATTAAGATGGAAGTTCAGAAGTAGAGTATTTTGTCTCTCCTGGAATGGGACATGTTGGGAAGTATGCATATATGTTTCCAAGTCTAATACGTAAAGCAACTGTATAGTTTCTGCCTAATATAATATATAGGCCTATACCTGCTGATAAATCTAATGAGCAGAGCATACTGTATATGGTGGACAGTGCAATAAGCAAAGCTATACTTGGTGCCTAGCCTAATAAGTAGATCTACAGTATACTGGGAATCAATGTTTCCACGAAAGCCAATATCTGGTTTCCCTTTAATATGTAGAACCTTATCTGTTGCCAAGTCTAACATGCAGACCTATAGTTTGACCAAATATCATAAGAATAGCTATACATTGTGCCCTGCATAGCAGTATCTGGAGCCATAAATATACATACCCATAACTAATGCCAAGTCTAACTTACATACTCACATCTGTTGCAAGGTCTAATAGACATTGCCAAGTCTAATATTTACATCAATACATGACGCACAATCTAATACACAGAGCCATATCTGGTGCCAAGTATTATATTTAGAGACACTTATGATCCAAGCCTAATATACAAAGAAATATCTTGCATCAGGTCTAATGTGTAGAGCAGTGGTTCTCAATTCCATTCCTCAAGTACCATCAGCAGGTCATGTTTTGTGGGTTTCTTTAGACATGCACAGGTGAGTGATTTGCTGGGTCACTAAATATCCCACCTGCAGCCACAGACAGAAATACCCAATACATGACCTTCTAGGGGTACTTGAGGGCTGTGGTTGAAAACCACTGGTCTAGAGCAGTAGTTCCCAACCCCGGTCCTCAAGTACCCCCAACAGTTCATGTTTTCCAGGTCACCTAACAGTTGAACAGGTATATTCATTACTCACTGACACATTTTAAAAGACCCACAGGTGGAGCAAATTATTTCACTTGCAATCCTGTGAGGAGACCTGGAAAACATGAACTGTTGGGGGTACTTGGTGACAGAGGTTGGTTACCACTGGTCTAGAGCAATATTTGGTGTCATGCCTACTGTGCAGACCCATATCTGGCATCAGTTATAACATACAGAGCAACACATGATGCTAAGTTTAATATATAAACCCATACTTTAGCTGATAGTATGAGCCATATTTATCACAATCCTCCTTACAAATACAGAAAAGATAAAAAATTACTACTTACATAGCAGCAGTAATAAATATTACTCATATAGAAAGCGCAATATATTATTGTAATAATAAACAATTATATATGTCCAAAAGGACACAGATAATAATAACAACACACAATCACATATAAAAAGTACAAAATAGCATATGCATATAAAATCCAATAAATCGCTTCTTGGTGCAATAGTGGAAAAAGTCTGCTGTAAACCCTTAATGCATTTCTCCTTTAATTTCCCTAAATTCACAACAAGAAAATTACGATTTTCATGGGAATTTAGCAATATGCTCTTGCAAGGACACGGGCTCCAATAAGAAACTTCTCAAACGAAACTCCACTGGAAAACTACCTCCATTAAATACCTAGGCATCAATGAAACTAAAACATATGATCAACTCTAGGGGGCAAATTTACTAAAGGTTCTAAAAATGAAAACTGGTGATGTAGCCCATAGCAACCAATCAGATTCTGTCTATCCTTTTCTAGGGTACAATAAAGAAATGATAGACAGAATCTGATTGGTTGCTATGGGAACATCACCAATTTTCATTTTTAGAACCTTTAGTAAATTTACCCCTAGAACTTCAACTATTACCTCCTCCCCATACATAATACCCAGAAGTATTAAAAAAAACGAAGGGGTACATTTTCTAAAAGATCGATTTTAGAATGAAATACCTCATGCAAGAAGCTGCTGTGGTTCCTCTAATTCTGATTTACATACAATACATTTCTGATGGTGGGGTGCCTGCAATGGTTTATGTACATCTGCAATGGTGGGGCATTTACAATGTTTTATGTACATCTCTGATGGTGGGATGCCTGTGCATGTGCAGATTGGGTCCTGTGCTATCGCATGTTATGATCCCTACGCCACAGTCTGTCACCACTTGGGGTTGGGGAATCCAAAGACTGTGTCCATCTCTGAATGAGGCCCATAATTCCTACAGCCACAGTGAACCACATGGTTGTGTACACGTTCACAGGGCAAATGCAGATCCTTTGATATTTGGCAGCTCGAGTTAATCAACTGCCATGCAGCAGGGCAGCATAAACAGAGACACTGGAGCCATGCTGTTTAAGTGTCACTGACCTGGGGTGGGGATGTTGTGGACTCGGGGGTTCTTCCGATGGTCGGGAAAAGGAACCACAGGTGGGTCGGAGCAGGGATGGTCGGCTATAGGATTTCCTCATACAAGACTCTGATAGTTAGGCTTGGTAAAAGAATGCTGAGGAACTTTATTAAGGGAAGGGAGCAATACAGCGGCACATGAAAGAAAGTGAACTTGTGGGTAATGTCAAAAAGTTACTGGAGAATTCGTGAGCAATGATGAAAGACACTGAAGAATTTGTGAGCGATGTTTAAAGACACTGATGAATGAAGAACTTGTGAGCGATGATGAAAGACACTGAAGAATTTGTGAGCGATGTTAAAAGACACTGATGAATGAAGAACTTGTGAGCGATGGTGAATGACACTGAAGAATTGGTGAGCGGTGTTTAAAGACACTGATGAATGAAGAACTTGTGAGCGATGGTAAATGACACTGAAGAATTTGTGAACGATGTTTTAAAGACACTGATGAATGAAGAACTTGTGAGCGATGGTGAATGACACTGAAGAATTGGTGAGCGATGTTTAAAGACACTGATGAATGAAGAACTTGTGAGCGATGATGAAAGACACTGAAGAATTTGTGAGCGATGTTAAAAGACACTGATGAATGAAGAACTTGTGAGCGATGGTGAATGACACTGAAGAATTGGTGAGCGGTGTTTAAGGACACTGATGAATGAAGAACTTGTGAGCGATGGTAAATGACACTGAAGAATTTGTGAACGATGTTTTAAAGACACTGATGAATGAAGAACTTGTGAGCGATGGTGAATGACACTGAAGAATTGGTGAGCGATGTTTAAAGACACTGATGAATGAAGAACTTGTGAGCGATGATGAAAGACACTGAAGAATTTGTGAGCGATGTTAAAAGACACTGATGAATGAAGAACTTGTGAGCGATGGTGAATGACACTGAAGAATTGGTGAGCGGTGTTTAAGGACACTGATGAATGAAGAACTTGTGAGCGATGGTAAATGACACTGAAGAATTGGTGAGCGGTGTTTAAGGACACTGATGAATGAAGAACTTGTGAGCGATGGTAAATGACACAGAAGAATTGGTGAGCAGTGTTTAAGGACACTGAACGCTGGAAGCACTAAAGTTGGTTCGGCCCGCAGGCCTTGCTGAATCCAGGGGGCGCTGGCAACTGCACTGCAGAGGAACACACTAGTTGCTCAGATCACTGGAGACTGTGCTGCCGGAAGGCACCCTGAATGCTAGATGCACTGGAGTATAGCTGCTGGGAAACACACTGCGTACGGGAGCTCTGGCATCCACTTCAGAAAAGAGACGATACTCAGACGCCGAGGCTCTGCCCGGCGTCCGGTTTTGAATCTCCCGCCTCTATTGGATTGGTGAAGCGGGTTCGTGACATCACCTGCTCCCCGCCCACGTGATGCCGGCTGTCATGGCGGCGCCCATGCTCCGGGGAACCGCCCAGAGCCGCGCCAGCCAGACGCCGGGACCCGAGGACCGCCGGAGACAAGGACCGCCAAACGAACCATCATGCCACGCAGGGGTAAGCGCGGCTGCTGCCCCTGGCATGTGACAGTACCCCCTCCTCCAGGAGTGGCCCCTGGACAGTTCGTGGGCTTTGTTGGATGTCTGGAATGGAAAATCCGCACCAGTCGGGGGGCCGTAACATCAGTAGCTTTGACCCAGCTCCTCTCCTCAGGGCCATAACCCTTCCATTCCACCAAGTACTGCAGATTCTTGTGAAGATAACGAGAGTCAAGAATAGCTTTAATTTCAAATTCCGTTCCGGCTTCAGTCTCTACAGAGGTTGGCCTAGGTGACTCTGCATGGAACCGATTTAAAATAAGGGGACAAAGAAGAGAAACATGGAAGGAATTTGGTACCCGAAAGTGGGAAGGCAAACCCAATTTGCAGACAACCGGGTTCAGAACTTGCAACACGGGATAAGGACCAATGAACCTCGGGGCAAACTTCATAGCGGGCATTCTTAAACGGAGATTGCAGGTAGAGAGCCATACTCTATCACCAACTTTGTATTGGGGAGCTGCCCGTCGCTTCCTATCCGCAAAGAATTTGTAGCGGCTGGAGATTTTCTTGAGGTTAACGTGAACCCTACTCCAGATTTGACTGAAGTGCCGAAGAGTAGAAGCTGCAGCAGGAACATCTTCTGAAGGACAGATGGGTAATTTTGGAAATTGAGGATGGAATCCATAATTAATGAAGAATGGGGACTCACCAGTGGAAGAGTGGTACAAATGATTATGGCCAAACTCGGCCCAGGGCAACAGTTCCACCCAATCATCTTGCAAAGGAGAGAGATAAACGCAGAGAAAAGTCTCTAAATCTTGATTGACGCGTTCAGTTTGCCCATTGGTCTGACGATGGTAGGCAGATGAAAACTTAAGTTTTATTTGTAAGGCTGAACAGAGAGCCCTCCAGAATCTTGCAGTGAACTGCACCCCCCGATCAGAGACTATTTCCTGAGGTAACCCATGCAGGCGGAAGTGTTCACGGATAAATAATAAAGCCAATTTGGGAGCTGACGGTAACCCGGTCAAAGGAACAAAATGTGCCATCTTAGAAAACCGGTCAATAATCACCCAGACTGTATTGTGACCCTTGGAGAGGGGCAGTTCGGTGACAAAGTCCATAGAGATATGGGTCCAAGGCCTCTTAGGAATGGACAGTGGATGAAGCAACCCTGCAGGAGGCAGATGAAGAATTTTGTGCTGAGCACATTGAGGACATGAGTTGACATATTCTTGTATGTCCTTTTTCATAGTGTCCCACCAGTATGACCTTCGTAGAAACTCCCACATTTTTTTAACTCCAGGATGACCGGAAAACTTGGAGGTATGAGCCCACTGCAACAACTTCGGTCGAAATTCAGCTGGTACAGACATTCTCCCAGGAGGAGGACCCAAAGCGGTGGGAGCTGCCGAAATAAAAACTGGACTGAGAATCAAAGCCTTTCCAACAGAGTTCTCCTCATCTGAAGCCGTCAAGGAACAAGATAAAGCATCAGCTTTGGTGTTAAGCGTCCCGGACCGGTACTTAATGACAAACGAGAATCAAGTGAAGAAGAGCGCCCATCTAGCTTGACAGGGATTCAAGCACTTGGCTGTCTTGAGATACAGCAAGTTCTTGTGATCGGTATAAATCGTAATTAGGTGTTTAGCACCTTCCAATAGATATCTCCATTCTTCCAGGGCAGATTATATTGCCAAGAGTTCCTGGTCTCCGATGGTATAGTTTCGTTCAGCAGGAGAGAACTTGCGAGAATGGAAACCACATGGATGTGACTTCCCGTCAGAGGAGTACTGTGAGACCACGGCACCGATGCCGACCGAGGAAGCATCGACCTCCAAGAAGAATGGTTTTGGAAAATTCGGTTGCTGGAGTACCGGAGCGGACATAAAGGCTGCTTTCAACTGGGCGAACGCTGCTACCGCTTCAGAAGACCAGTGACTTGGGTCAGACCCCTTTTTGGTTAGAGCAGTAATAGGTGCCACAATGGTAGAGAATCCCTTTATGAATTTCCGGTAGTAATTCGCAAAACCCAGAAATCTTTGTACCGCTTTCAAAGAAAGAGGCTGAGTCCAGTCCCGAATAGCAGTGAGTTTTTCCGGATCCATGCGAAGCTCCGTACCTGAGATGACGTAACCAAGAAATGGAATTGAAGGAACCTCAAAGGTACATTTGGAGATCTTACCGTAGAGATGATTCATTCGTAGACGAAGAAGTACCTCCTTGACCTGAATTCTATGCTCCGTGAGATTCTTAGAAAATATCAGAATGTCATCCAAGTATACCGCTACACTTAGGTATAACATATCTCGGAAGATTTCATTCACAAAACCTTGGAAGATGGCAGGGGCATTACTGAGCCCAAACGGCATTACCAGATATTCGTAATGCCCGTCCCTGGTATTGAATGCCATCTTCCATTCGTCCCCCTGTCGAATACGAATCAAATTATAAGCTCCCCTTAAGTCGAGCTTCGTGAAGTCATGGGCTCCGCGAACACTATCAAATAGTTCCGTGATGAGCGGCAAAGGATATTTTTTCTTGATGGTGATCTCATTTAAGCCGCGATAGTCAATGCATGGCCTCAACCCTCCGTCCTTCTTCTTCACAAAGAAGAAGCCTGCTCCCGCCGGGGAAGTAGAGGGGCAAATGAATTCTTTCTGCAGATTAGACTTGATATAGTCCGACATGGCTTGGGTCTCGGGCAATGACAAAGGATAAATGCGCCCCCGGGGTGGCATCTTCCCTGGGATGAGCTCAATGGGACAGTCCCAGGGTCTATGGGGTGGTAACTGATCGGCCGCCTGTTCCGAAAACACGTCTGCGAACTCCCGATAGGCCTCCGGAATGAGCTCCTCATCCGACTTGGAAGATACACGGAACGGGTAGACAGGAGTGAGACAATTAGAATGACAGAATGAACTCCAAGATACTATTTGTGACGACTTCCAGTCGACGTGAGGGTTGTGTACTTTAAGCCAAGGAAGACCAAGAACCAGATCGTGAGGCATCTCCCGAATCACTAGGAACTCCAGATGTTCTTGATGTAGAGCTCCAACCTGCAGTTTGATTGGCACTGTGCGACTTGAAATAAGACCATTAGAAATTTGGGTACCATTGATGGCAGTCAGCGTAATAGGTCGTTCGACGGATTGTAACTGTAAACCCAGTTTTTGAACGCAAGAAAGAGAAACAAAATTCCCTGCAGCCCCGGAGTCCAGCAGGGCCTTAACAGGTTTGGCTATAGACCCAGAAAACAGAGACACGGAGAGTAAACAGTCCACTGTCGGAGAAGGTTTAGATGTAACCCCTAACTCGACTCCTCCGGAACAAGCTAGGACTGCCCGTTTCCCGGACGAGACTTACAAAACTTGAGAAAGTGATCCGCAGCTCCACAGTAGAGGCAGAGTCTACCCTCACGACGGCGCTGTCTTTCTTCCGGGGACAGCCGAGATCGATTAATTTGCATAGGTTCGTCTGGACTTGGGGTGATCGTTTGCTTAGTCGGGAGAGACCGGAATCTGGATCGTTCTGTCTGACTACGTGCACCACCTCGTTCCTGCATACGAAGATCCACCTTTACACAGAGTGAAACCAACTCTTCTAAGGAATCTGGCAAGTCCCTAGTGATCAGTTCGTCCTTTAGACGGTTAGAGAGCCCATTCCAGAAAGCGGCCCGGAGAGCATCATTATTCCAGCGCAGTTCCGACGCTATGGTTTGGAAATGAATCACATACTGTCCCACTGAACGGGAGCCTTGTCGGACTCGGAGCAAATCCGAAGTAGCAGCGGTCGTTCTGCTGGGCTCATCGCAGATCCTACGGAATGACGTGATGAAGCTGGTGTAACTGGAAACCAATGGGTCAGAACGCTCCCATAACGGAGACACCCAATCCAACGCTGAACCTTCAAGCAAGGAAATAATGTACGCCACCTTGGACCGATCTGTGGGGAAGTTGTGTGAGAGAAGTTCAAAATGTACCTCGCATTGGTTGAGAAAACCACGACAATTCTTTGGATTCCCATTATAGCGAGAAGGAGTGGGAAGCTGAAGGCGTGACCTGGTTCCGGACAGGGATTGAACATTACTAGGGACAACCACAGGAGTGGGTACTGGAGCTGGAGCCGGGACTACTGAAGCCAGAGAAGCCTGAATTTGATCCAGCCGACCAGATAACTCCTGGAGATACTGCATTACTTGGCTTTGTGCCGTCTCCTGACTTTGAACTCGGAAAACCAGATCCTGGATGGCGCTTGCCTCTGGGTTCCGATCCCCCGGGTCCATGTGGCCTGAGTATACTGTCACTGACCTGGGTTGGGGATGTTGTGAACTCGGGGGTTCTTCCGATGGTCGGGAAAAGGAACCACAGGTGGGTCGGAGCAGGGATGGTCGGATATAGGATTTCCTCATACAAGACTCTGATAGTTAGGTTTGGTAAAAGAATGCTGAGGAACTTTATTAAGGGAAGGGAGCAATACAGCGGCACATGAAAGAAAGTGAACTTGTGGGTAATGTCAAAAAGTTACTGGAGAATTCGTGAGCAATGATGAAAGACACTGAAGAATTTGTGAGCGATGTTTAAAGACACTGATGAATGAAGAACTTGTGAGCGATGGTAAATGACACTGAAAAATTTGTGAACGATGTTTTAAAGACACTGATGAATGAAGAACTTGTGAGCGATGGTAAATGACACTGAAGAATTGGTGAGCGGTGTTTAAGGACACTGATGAATGAAGAACTTGTGAGCGATGGTAAATGACACTGAAGAATTGGTGATCGGTGTTTAAGGACACTGAACGCTGGAAGCACTAAAGTTGGTTTGGCCCGCAGGCCTTGCTGAATCCAGGGGGCGCTGGCAACTGCACTGCAGAGGAACACACTAGTTGCTCAGATCACTGGAGACTGTGCTGCCGGAAGGCACCCTGAATGCTAGATGCACTGGAGTATAGCTGCTGGGAAACACACTGCATACGGGAGCTCTGGCATCCACTTCAGAAAAAAGACGATACTCAGGCGCCGAGGCTCTGCCCGGCGTCCGGTTTTGAATCTCCCGCCTCTATTGGATTGGTGAAGCGGGTTCGTGACATCACCTGCTCCCCGCCCACGTGACGCCGGCTGTCATGGCGGCGCCCACGCTCCGGGGAACCGCCGGGAGTCGCGCCAGCCAGACACCGGGACCCGAGGACCGCCAAACGGACCAGCAGCCACGCAGGGGTAAGCGCGGCGGCCGCTGCCCCTGGCGTGTGACATTAAGTAGCCAGCGACATGACCCAAAAATGGCCACAACACGCCTGCATTTTTGCAACCACTCTCCTGTCAATGCCCACAATGGTGCCTGACTGTGTGAAGTTAAGCTCTGCGAGTCACATCGATATTATACTTTGGCAAATGCGCAGTGCAAAAAGACATGTCTTTTGCGATATGAATAATGGCATAATGAAGGTTTAGGCAATAGAGTCTCCCCCTATAACTTCACAAAAATCAGTCAAATGATTGCATGGTGCTCCAAATTTGCTACTAAGAAATGGGTGGATATGGAAAAAAGACCTCCTCTTGGGTTACTCTCTCTCATACATTCCTTGGCTTCTCAGCTGATACAGACCCAGTATTGCTGCCACAACTGCCCTCACACTCCCGACATGGTATAGAGTCAATAGGACTCTCCGTTTCTCCGAACAGCCCTCCCCGATTATTCCTTTGCAGATCAACTTCTTTCCCCCATGCCCAAAGTACTAGAATGGCCAATATGTGGATTTGGTAGGCGTCACTCTCTTTCAACATATGAAAGGTGAATTTGTACCACATATGCTTACACATTAATGAAAAATGTCATGTCCTGTTCACTCATACAGTATTTATAAAGACCTTCAAATTAGACACTTTGCTATTTACTCCCATCCAATCAGCGGCTCACCCCTTGCCCCTAGAGAGATACTGTACCATCTCAGTAATAAATGCTGTATTTCCTTATTGTACAGCCACGCTATTTTATTCTCCCTGCAGGGGGGTCGTGGACCCCCACGAGGGAGAATAAGTGTCGGTATGCCGGCTGTCGGGATTCCGGCGCCGGGATCCCATCAGTCGGCATACTGAAGACCACCCACATAAATGTAGCCAGCAAAGAAATTCCTTTAAAGTACTCACTAAATTTTACTTAGCACCTCACTCTGCCGCCACAAAATGTACCCCTTTTTCTTTGGCCCCTGTTTGAGATAACATGGCCATTTTCTTTCACATATGGTGGACATGTCTGAAAATTATTCCACTCTGGAAGATGGTTAATTCCACAGTTAACATCATCACTGGCATATCCTCTGCTCTTACTCCTATCAGCATGTTACTATGTGCCCCTGATAAAAACAACCAACAAACTTCTGAACAAGCCTATTCAACACAACACCTGGGATGCAAAATTGTCCTCTAGTTGGAAATAGACCACACACTCCACTCACAAGAGCTTATTAATCACATTTGGATCATTTCCAAGATGGAGTATATTACAGCCAACACAACACTATAGACAAATTTCACAGCATGTGAGAACTGTGGAGTTACCACAGTGGTGGCATGATAGAAGTACTATCATGCCTCAACTATGCCTATGGCTTCCACTGACATGTATCTCGCAAACTGCGATAACTTTGTCTTGCTGTTCGGCCTCTCGTCTCGCTCAGTCTCTGCCTCTTTTATCCTCTCTCTCCTCACTGTGTATGTCTGCTATTTTTGCCTGGCCACTGTGCTCCCCCAACATTTACAGGGATTGCCCACCACCCCATTAAGCTTCTATCACACAAACCAAAACCCATTCTCCCTGAAACCCCATCCTGTTTAACATCCTCATTGAGACTTTCATTGTTCAATTACTGTTGCTTTCTGTTAAAGTATCGGGCTTTGGTTACTTTTGTTTCTGAATGCTGTTACTTTTACCTCATGTCTATTGAAAATAAACAGTTTCAATAAAATAAAATACAAAATAGGAAGCTACTTAACCCAGGCTTTGAAAGATTCAGTGTAGCGCTGTACTTATTTACTGTTACATCTAAAAATGCTTCAGTAAAGTCATCACTTTCCACACTTATGAGACTACAATTCACCATGAGAGTATGTCTAGCAAGATTATTACAGTGTGTAATCTTATGTAACTGAATCAAAATTATTTAGCAACAAATCTTGAAAAAACAAATCACAGATAATTGAATATTCTGACAGGTGAGATATATGTCTCCATAGATAGCACTGATGAAGGGAAATACAAACAAAACATTACAATCATATTCCCAATTTTCACCTGACTATGATTCTGGCTATATTTATGAGAAGAGTTCCATCAGTGGATAATCCAATTCCTTCCAGTAAGAAGCAGACACAAACATTCCCCAGTGACTCCTCTTCCTGCACCTGTGCCAGCCCCACCTAAAGTCTATTTGTTATTCTACACATGCCAGAATATAAGCAGTACACACCTTACTACACTGCTTCCACTGTTCAAACGGACAGAAAAATGTTCTAGTTTACCTGGGATCAGACGTGATGTAAGGATGACCAGTTTCCCTTTCAGACCTGGGAGGCTTTCTAAATATGTTTGTATATTCCTTCTTGCCAGCTCGCCAGACTCCTCATCAGCAAATGTGTTGTCTTCTTCTTGTACGCCACATTGTTTTATCATTTTGTCCTCATTGTGTATATTTAAACATTCCAAAGTGAATGTGTATAAGGCAGTAAACAGATTGTATACATATATATCCATTTGTAGTTTCCTATGCTGAGGCAGGATGACAAGAATTGTGCTTATGTTCTGTGCATCAATTTCTTGTTTGATGGTATAAAGTATTGCTGCCATGTTTGAGTCTCCTACAATCTTATATCCATTTTTCAAAATGTCCATACATATTGCTCTAGTATCTGGCGATGTATCTGAGTTATTGTTGTTGCATGGAGAATCCTGGTAGCACATGAAGTAGGTGAAGGGAACGTTTGTGCTATACCGTTTATCAATGATACTCCAGACATGCTGCAATGCTTTTTCCTTGTGGAAGTTTATATGACAACCTGAGTCAAACAGATCAACCAGCACCACTTCGTCCTTTCTGGTTTCTGCAATCATTCTGGATCTGTAATACAGAGAAGAGACAACAGGCAGCAATCATGTAAACTGGTGCACAACAGAATGGTGGCCTTGTTCTGAGCAACCATAAAAGGGGTTCATTAGGAAGTTAGTATCTGATTAGTCGCTACACCACCTTTATCTCGTGTGACAGTTTTTATTTAGTGTTTTTAATTTTGAAGTCATCACTAGGCAGAACCATTTGTAGCCCTGAGTTAGCTACAAGAAAATGATTTCTACAAAGCTGTTGTTCAACTGTTCAACACATAGGTAGTCACATTAATACCATAACCAATAGGCCGGAAAAACAGGATTCCTTTTTCTGATCCCGTCCACTATTGATCCTAGATAACAACTATTTCCTCTTTTATGTTGCATGTACAGAACAAAGTAGGTGCTAGTTACTGAATGAGATAGCGCATATAAGATATGTAACACGTTGTCAGCAATGCATTTAATCCACAGGTTCTCAAACTCGGTCCTCGGGACCCCACACTGTTCATGTTTTCCAGGTCATCTATAGATTTTTGTAAATGTAACAGTTGGTGATACACAGTCAGGGCCGGTTGTAGACCTCATGGCTCCCACGGCGAAAGTTTCCTTTGGCGCCCCGCTCCCCCCCCCTTCCCCGACAGGGTCAGCGTGTGTCGTAGGTGCGTGGCAAAAAATAGGGGCGTGGCTTCATGGGGAAGGGGCGTGGTCAGTTATGCCCCCTGTAGCTGTGCCTCCGGTACTGTGCCCTCAGTAGTTGTGCCCCCAGTACTGTGCCCCCCTGTAGCTGTGCCCTCAGTAGTTGTGCCCCTTGTGTAGCTGTTTCCTCAGTAGTTGTGCCCCCAGTACTGTGCCGCTTACAAAAATAAATACCATCCCCGTTCCTGCTACTGATCTCAGTCTCCGGCCGCTGGCACTGCTCCTCGGATCTATAGGAGAGACGTCATGAAGTCTCTCCCTAAGCACCGCATAGACACTAGAGGTCAATTATGACCTCTAGCGTCTATGGCCGCTCCCACAATGCCGCACGGCACCGGTTGCAGATCTTGCCATGGTGGCGGTGCCCTCAGGACGACGGAGTCCTCAGTACGGCGGCGGGCCCTCGGGGCAATGGCATCCCGGGCAAAAGTCCTGCTTGCCCGTGGCAAGATTCGCTACTGTACACAGTACAGCTGCTAGGTGACTTACAAAATGTGAACTGTGTGGGTTCATGAGGACTGAGTAAAAGAACCTCTAATTATATAATTTCCTTCTTTAGTATATCAAGAGAAAAAGCCCAGAAGAAGAGTTTATCAAAGTGCAAAAAAAAGCATAGTGCTCTACATGTGCCTACATTTTGGATCTGGGAGATATGCAGTTGTGCAAGTAGAAATATTTCCTTAGTACCAGAAATGGGCGTGGTCATGTGCTGTGAGGGGGCGTGAGGGTTGCTAGTGGGAGTGGCTACATCACACTAGCGGCGTGGCCACACGACAGCCCCTTTTTGGGGGGGAATCTAGAGGCAAGGCTAAAATTGACTTCGGTATAATAGAAATACATAGTGATACCTCCAGTATAATAGAAATATATAGTAATGCCCCCAATTTAATAACAATATATACTAATGCCTCCTGTATAACAGGAAAGTACAGCCACTGTCGCACTCCCAGTAACCCTGACAAAGTGGTAGGAGCTGTCATGCTGCCAAGCACCATGGTCTTGTTGCTTTGTGGCACATTATAATTGTGGTAATGGCAAAGTGTGTGGCAGGTGGTACTGCGTACCCGCTGCCAAATTCTTAAGGGTACTTCGTACCCGAGCGTACCTGCATACTTGCACCGCTGGAGATAACGGGTTTTATGGTAAGAACTTACCCTTGTTAAAACTCTTTCTGCGAGGTACACTGGGCTCCACAAGTCTGGACAATGGGGTGTAGAGTAGGATCTTGATCCGAGGCACCAACAGGCTCAAAGCTTTGACTGTTCCCAGAATGCACAGCGCCGCCTCCTCTATAACCCCGCCTCCCAGCACAGGAGCTCAGTTTAGTTAACCAGCCCAATGCAGTAGTACAAAAAGAGACGACAACGGTTAGTAGCCAAATACACCACACTCTCTCGACAAGAGAAGTGTCAGCGGCTAATGTCATATCAACCCAAAGAAGCTAAGTGCGTCAGGGTGGGCACCTTGTGGAGCCCAGTGTACCTCGCAGAAAGAGTTTTAACAAGGGTAAGTTCTTACCATAAAACTCGTTTTCTGCTGCGGAGTACACTGGGCTCCACAAGTCTGGACAATGGGGATGTCCTAAAGCAGTTCATTATGGGAGGGGACACACTGTAGCGGGCACAAGAACCCGGCGTCCAAAGGAAGCATCCTGGGAAGCGGCAGTATCGAAGGCATAGAACCTTATAAACGTGTTCCCGGAGGACCACGTAGCCGCCTTACACAATTGGTCAAGGGTCGCACCACGTTGGGTCGCCCAAGAAGGTCCAACAGACCGAGTAGAATGGGCCGTAATGTGAACAGGAGCTGACAGACCAGCCTTCTCATAAGCATGCGCAATCACCATTCTAATCCACCTGGCCAGGGTCTGCTTGTGAGCAGGCCAGCACGTTTGTGAAATCCAAACAAAACAAAGAGAGAATCAGACTTTTGAACAGAAGCAGTTCTCTTCACATAGTTACGGAGAGCCCGTACCACATCCAAAGACCGCTCTTTGGGAGACAAATCAGGAGAAACAAAAGCTGGAACCACAATCTCCTGATTAAGGTGGAACGAAGAAACCACCTTAGGTAAATATCCGGGACGAGTCCTAAGAACCGCCCAGTCACAGTGAAAAATCAGATATGGAGAACTACAAGACAAGGCATCCAAATCCGATACTCTTCTAGCAGAGGCAATAGCCAGCAAGAACACCACCTTAAGGAAAAGCCACTTAAGGTCAGCTTGAACCAAGAGGTTCAGATGGAGGCTCCTGTAACGCCTCCAAAACCACCGACAAGTCCCAAGGAGCCACAGGCGGGACATAGGGAGGTTGGATACGCAACACACCCTGAGTGAAAGTATGAACATCAGGTAAAGTCGCAATTTTTCTCTGAAACCACACCGACAAGGCAGAAATATGAACCTTGAGGGAGGCCAGACGCAGGCCTAAATCTAGGCCCTGCTGTAGAAAAGCCAAAACTTTGGCTGTACTAAACTTGGAAGCGTCATAATGGTTAGATGCGCACCAAACAAAGTAGGAATGCCAGACCCAATGGTAAATCCGAGCAGAGGCCGGTTTCCGGGCCCGCAACATTGTTTTAATGACCTCTTCAGAAAAACCCTTAGCTCTTAAGACGGAAGCTTCAAGAGCCACGCCGTCAAAGACAGCCGGGCTAGGTCCTGGTAGACACAGGGGCCCTGAACAAGGAGGTCTGGGCGTTGTGGAAGTAGAAGTGGACGCTCTGACGATAGGCCTTGCAGGTCTGAGAACCAGTGCCGCCTGGGCCACGCCGGAGCTATGAGAAGCAGATTTCCTTTTTCTTGCTTGAACTTCCGAATTACCCTGGGCAGGAGTGACACCGGAGGGAACACGTACGGCAGCCGAAATCTCCACGGCACTGCCAGCGCATCCACGAATGCTGCTTGAGGATCCCTTGTCCTTGCTCCGAAGACCGGAACCTTGTGATTGTGTCGAGACGCCATCAGATCCACATCTGGAAGACCCCACCTTTCCACGTGGAGTTGAAACACTTCTGGATGGAGGCCACACTCGCCGGCATGAACGTCCTGACGACTGAGAAAGTCCGCTTCCCAATTCAGGACTCCCGGAATGAATATTGCCGGTAGATGGCGTTCTGCCCAACGTAGAATCCGTGAGGCTTCCTTCATTGCCAAACGGCTTTGAGTGCCGCCTTGATGATTTATGTAAGCCACTGTGGTGACGTTGTCCGACTGTACTTGAACAGGATGGTTCTGAATCAAATGCTGGACTAGGTTCAACGCAATGAAGACCGCCCGCAATTCCAGAATGTTGATCGAGAGGAGAGATTCCTCCTTGGTCCACCGACCCTGCAAGGAGTGCTGCTCCAGCACCGCGCCCCAACCTCTTAGACTGGCATCTGTCGTCAACAGGACCCAGTTGGATATCCAGAAAGGACGGCCTCTGCACAATTGTCGGTCCAGGAGCCACCAGAGCAGCGACAGATGGACCTCCGGAGTCAAAGAGATCATGTGAGACCTGATCCGGTGAGGCAGGCCGTCCCACTTGGCTAGAATCAGTTTCTGGAGGGGGCGAGAATGGAATTGAGCACACTCCACCATGTCAAATGCTGACACCATGAGGCCCAGCACCTGCGTTGCCGAATGTATCGACACTTGCGGACGAGAAAGGAAGCAACGATTCCTGTCCTGAAGTTTCAGGAATTTCTCCTGAGACAAGAACAACCTCTGGTTGTGAGTGTCCAACAGCGCTCCCAGATGCACCATGCTCTGAGCAGGGACCAGGGAGGATTTCTTCCAGTCGATGAGCCACCTGTGGGCTTGTAGAAACCGGACCGTCATATCCAGATGACGCAGGAGAAGATCTGGGGAATTTGCCAGGATTAACATGTCGTCCAGATACGGCAGTATCCTGACCCCTTGACGGCTGAGTACCACCGTCATCACCGCCATAACTTTGGTGAAGACTTGCGGAGCCGTTGTTAAACCAAAAGGTAATGCCCGAAACTGGTAATGGATGTTGCCAATAGTGAACCTCAGGTATTGTTGATGTGACACTGCTATAGGAATATGCAGGTAAGCATCCTGTATGTCCAGGGAGACCATGTAGTCCCCAGGTTCCAAGGCCAGAACTATAGAGCGAAGGGTTTCCATACGGAACTTGGAAACCTTCACAAATTTGTTCAGTGCCTTGAGGTTGAGAATGGGCTGGGAGGACCCATTCGGTTTCGGGACTAGAAACAGCGGAGAATAGCATCCCGGCCCCTCTGAGCAAGAGGCACCTGTACTACGACTCCTGTATCCAGGAGAGTCTGTACCACCGAACGCAGAGTGTTTGCCTTTGTCTGGTCCGACGGGATGTCTGTCTGGCAAAATCGATGAGGGGGTCGGTTTTTGAAGGCTATGGCGTAACCTCGAGTGACGACTTCCCGTACCCAGGCATCTGAAGTGGTCTTCAACCATTCCTGGGTATACCCTAGAAGCCGGCCCACCACCCTGGGATCCCCCAGGGGGAGGCCTGCCCCGTCATGCGGCAGGCTTATCGGTCTTGGCTGCTGGCTAACAGGCAGCCCAGGCTCTTTTGGGCTTCGGCTTACCAGGTTTGGAAGTGCGGGCCTGCTTATGGTACGCCTGACCTTTTGCTTTACCTGAAGGACGAAAGGGGCGAAAGGACGTGCCTTTGGTCTTCGACACAGAAGTAGCTGTATTAGGCAGACAGGCAGTTTTGGCAGTAGCCAAGTCAGCCACTATCTTATTTAAGTCCTCCCCAAACAGAATATCCCCCTTGAAAGGGAGTACCTCCAGGGTTTTTCTAGAGTCCAGATCCACAGACCAGGATCTCAGCCACAATATTCTGCGAGCCAGGACTGACGTAGTAGAGGCTTTGGCTGCTAGGATACCGGCATCAGAAGCCACCTCTTTAATATAGCGAGAAGCTGTGACAATATATGACAAGCATTGTCTAGCATGGTCAGAGGAGATTTCAGCCTCTAACTCTAAGGCCCATGCTTCAGTAGCCAACGCCGCCCATGTAGCTTCAATAGTGGGCCTTTGTGCAGCACCCGTGAGGGTGTAAATCGCTTTTAGACAACCCTCGACACGTTTATCCGTAGGCTCTTTTAGAGACGTGATGGTAGTGACAGGTAGAGCTGAGGAAACCACCATCCTAGCCACATGTGAGTCTACTGGAGGAGGCGTTTCCCAATTCTTAGACAGCTCTGGCACGAGGGGATAGCGAGCCAGCATCTTCTTTTGAGGCACAAACTTCGTGCCTTGATGTATATCCACTAGGTGGTCAGAGTGAGGTAAAACTTGTTTAATCACCTTCTGACGCTTGAACCTATCTGGTTTCTTAGGAGGAACGGATGGCTCGGGATCATCCGTAATCTGCAGAATTAACTTAATAGCCTCCAAAAGATCAGGAACATCCACATGTGAACTACCCTCCCCATCAGCCGTATCTGAGTCAGAACCTGAGGGGTCGTGTATGTGCTGTCTTCATCAGACGAGGTGTCAGTGACAGCAGTGGATTGTGAGGAGAGGAGCGCTCGCTTAGAGGACCTCTTGGACCTAGGCGAGCGTTGGTCAGACTTTTTAGTTGTCAGGGACTGGTTCAACTTCTTTAATTGAGCAGATAAATCGTCCGCCCATGGCAGGTTAGCTGCAGGGACCACATACGGTTGTACCGGCATTGGGGGTCCCATAGGGGGTGTTAGTTTATGAACTAGCGTATGCAGAAGCGTAGAAAAAGTGGCCCACGGAGGGTCAGTATGTGCCTCTGTTGCCACAGTCCCACTGGGGGGCAAGGAGCCCCCAGAACCAGAGCCCACAGCTGCTATATTCTCCCCATATGTGCCTGTAGCTTCAGCAACACCAGCAGTGTGTTCAGCCCCAGAACCGTTACCCTCAGAAGAAGACGATATAACTTGCAGTATGAGGTGACACAGTACAATTATTAGCAGCACTATATCCCTAAACCCAAACCCCTGCGCAGTGTAGTCAGCACCAGCAGAGATAAAGGAGAGATATGGTGACTAAATCACAGAGAAAATACGTAATACAGTATATCTTTGTGAAAATCCTATATTAAATAACACCTGACGCACCAAGCCCCCTCAGGTTATAGAATATAGGGATAGCAAGTTGAGTGAAAGACACGAGATGGACACAACTCATCTATCAATGCACACACAAATAGTCACAGTTTGTACAATGCAGAGGTTATTACAGACAATAATACTGCACTGGACTAGCTTACACAGCTATATAGTCAATAGATATAACACTACACAGTAAGAAACTGGATGTGGAGACTCGTCTACTATCCACCATCACTCAGGAAGTGACAGCGCTCCGACAAGATATGTCTCAAATCGCAACTCGAGTTAATGTCCTGGAACGCCATGAATCGTCTACTATGGACTCTTTGACTAAATTTCGGGAAGTGCTATCTCACCAACGGGATGATATCTCCTTCTTAAAATCACGCATTGAGGACATGGATAATCGCGGCCGGCGGAATAATATTAGAGTCAGGGGCCTGCCTGAGAGTGTCCAACAAACAGACCTGGTAGCCGCCTTATCTAAGATATTTGGGGAACTTATTGACCTAGATCCGAACACGGACATTACATTCGATAGAGCTCACAGAGCCCTCCGTCCTCGGGGCCTACCCTCCGACAGACCACGAGACGTTATCTGTAGGCTCCATTACTACGCCCAAAAAGAGGAAATAATGAGGTCGGCCCGTCAACTGGACAGCATTGACTTTCAAGGCGACAAGATTCAGATATTTCCTGACCTTGCCTGGTCGACCTTACAACAACGTCGTGCCTTGAAACCTCTTACAGATTCTCTCAGGAAACTCGAGCTGAAATATCGATGGGGCTTCCCTTTCTCCCTCCAGGTCTCCCATGGCGGTAAAACCGCAAGTCTCACCAGACCTTCAGATTTACAGGCCTTTTTCACGATCCTGGGAATCCCCCCGGTTCCGGTGCCAGATTGGGAAGCTTTTCACCACCTGCCGGACTTGCCTATTGTACTCCCTCCAGATGACGCGTGGCAGCAAGTTCGCTCCCCACGGACGCGGGGTGCCACTCCTGGTCCACGACTTTCGAAGCCTCCCTGAATGAGACGTATCGTCCTGAATGGACGTAAAATTATTTGCCACATATGTTATACATTGAGTTTTTTTCTCTCTTAATAGTGCTATATGTAGCTCACACGTGAGATCGTTTTTTGTTTTTTGGTCCTTTTGTTTTGCTTTTTGTTTTTTGTAATTGGATAATAGTGTGCAGATGCTATGGTGTCATGAATCCTGGTTTGATAATTTAAGGATTGTCTGTACGCTTTTATACAAGCATATATACTTATATATTTCTATACCTTATTTTTCTTTAAAAATATTTTATTTTATTTTATTTCACATGTGCCTAGTGCACACCTCGGTAATACCAAATATTTATCTAGTTTCTATCTTGGGGATGGTCGCTGTCCTGAGCCCCCCATAAAACTCCATTATGCTGCATCCCTTGTTCCTTTGGATCGGGAGTCGGCAGGATTCCGCTCCTGTCCTTTTTGCAGCAGTCCTTTTTGTATTAGTATCATTTTTGTTTATTGTCAAAGTACTTTTTGGCGGGGTTTCCCACGCCGCATCTTTTTCTTTCCCTTTCCTTGCTTTCTCTTTTTTCTTATCCCCCCCCCTCGCTGTTCCTTCCTCACCTCTCCCAGGGTCTGCCGTAGAGAGGACTAAGGTGAAGCGATTAAATTCGTTTGATAATGGGGGTGAATGATCTACATGTAACCACTCTTAACGTCAAAGGGCTGAATGTTCCGGAAAAAAGATCTAAACTTCTCAAATGGCTTAGAGATGAGAAAATTGACGTTGCATTTATTCAGGAAACACACTTCAAGATAGGACACGTACCGTCCCTAAAATGTCACTATTATCCGCATGTGTTCCTGTCTAATAACTCTGCTGGTAAGACACTAGGCGTAGCCATATTATTAGCTCGCCGTCTGCCTGTCCTCAATGTTGCCTCCCACAGAATAGCTGAAGGTAGGGGGTTGCTGGTGAAATGCGATATACATGGTCAACGTTTCTCTTTCTTGAATATATATGCTCCTAACGCTAAACAACCTTCCTTTATATCCTCAGTTCTAGAAGATGCGGAACCTCTTTTGGAGGGGGTGGTTGTGATGGGAGGCGATCTGAATTGGACCCTGGATCCCCGCCAGGACAATTCTAAAAAGATTTCCTGTAGGCCAGAGAGGGAGCATAGGGGAGTGAGACGTGCCCTGCTTGACCACCAGCTGATCGATACATGGAGATTGACACACCCTACTGATATAGACTACTCCTATTTCTCACACCCACACCAGACTTATTCCAGAATTGATTATTTATTTTTGAGTCATCGATATTTACACCTCCTGTCTGATGCCTCTATAGGACAGATTGTATGGTCAGACCATGCCCCAGTTAACCTCACCATACGCTTACCTCCCAACACACATCGCCAATGGTCTTGGCGTTTTAACGACACTTTCCTGCAGGACGCAGACTGTAAGTCCCGAATTGACAACGCTTTAGACTCTTACATTTGTACCAACGACTTAGATGATATTTCCAAAGTCTCAGTCTGGGAAGCTCACAAATGTGTCATCAGGGGGGTTTGCGTTCAAATAGGATCCTTCCGCAAAAAGCAGAGAGAGAAACTCCGAGGTGATTTACTGTCTAAAATACAATCTCTCGAGCTTCTACACAAAAAATCCCAAACTCCACAACACTATGCTGATCTCGAAACAGCTAGGGCGGACCTGAATAAGTTACTCACTGATAGAGTCAAGTTTTCTTATCGGAAGTGCCGTAGCAGGTACTACCAGTGGGGCAATAAGCCTGGAAAACTACTAGCCAAAGCACTTAGAGAACAACGTGCTTTTACTTTTATTCATACTATTAAAAATAATCATGGCCAATCCCAACACCAGACATCCCACATAGCCAGGGCCTTCAGGACATACTATTCCACTCTGTATAACCTCTCTGGCCCAACCGGAAGAATTGATAGGTCAACCCATCAAACGGCCATAGCTGACTACTTACGGGCCTTACATTTCCCCACACTAACAGCAACAGAAGTAGAAGACCTAGATGCCCCGTTTTCTACTGAGGAGGTTCAGAAAGTTATTGAGTCCTCTCCTAATGGTAAGAGTCCCGGCCCTGATGGATATACTATTGCCTACTATAAAGCCTTTAAAGAGAAATTAATACCTATACTCACAAGAGCCTTTAACACCATATCAGATCAATCGTCTTTCTCCCCACAATCTCTTGAAGCCCATATTGCAGTTCTACCTAAGGAGGGTAAAGATCCCAGTCTTTGCTCTAGTTACCGGCCAATCTCACTATTAAATATAGATATAAAACTTTTCGCCAAACTGATTGCAAACCGCCTTAAACTATTATTACCTGGCTTGATACACGGTGATCAAGCTGGATTTGTTTTAGGCCGAGAAGCTAGGGATAATACCTCTAAAGTGCTTAGCATGATTCACTATGCCGGCCGGTTTTCATCCCCATCAATCCTACTGTCGACCGATGCCGAAAAAGCTTTTGACAGAGTGGACTGGGACTTTCTGGCCGGTATATTGAAGCATCTGGGATTGGGCAGCGTCTGTCTTCATAGAATCCTATCCCTCTATACCTCCCCGTCCGCAAAAATTAGGATTAACGGCTCCCTTTCTGACTCCTTTTCAATCTCCAACGGCACACGACAGGGATGCCCGTTATCCCCATTGCTCTTCGTCCTTTGCATGGAAACATTAGCTCGAAGTATTAGGGCTAACCCAAACATTTCGGGCTTGTTGGTAAGGGGGACCGAATACAAATTGGCATTATATGCCGATGACCTACTCGCCATAATCACGAATCCGGTCACCTCCTTGCCAAACCTGATGGCAGAATTTGAGAGGTTTGGAGCCCTCTCTAACTTCAAAATAAATTATTCCAAATCTATTGCCATGAATTTAACTACTCCTCCTGCTATAGTAGAAATCCTGAAACAGGACTTCCCTTTCACCTGGCACGATCATAAACTAAAATACTTGGGGGTGTTACTGACCAACGACTTATCCAAATTGTTCTCCCTAAATTTTAAAACCTTACTGACTAGGCTTCGCCTAGACTTCCTGAAATGGAAGAAACTAAGACTATCCTGGTTCGGAAGGATTAACGTTGTCAAAATGAATGCTCTCCCTAGGATTTTATTCTTCCTCCAGACCCTTCCGATACACATCCCCCTGCTTTGGCTCCGAGACGTCCAGAGTCTTATTCGCGCGTTTGTATGGGGTAGTAAAACACCCAGGTTTAAACATGATATTTTGTTCAGGAGAAAACATCAAGGGGGGCAACAACTCCCACATATTCCCAACTACTACCACGCGGTGCACTTGAATAGGATTCTGGAATGGACGCGTGCCAAAGACCGCAAACAATGGGTCCTCCTAGAGGAGGGCTGTCTCCCACATTATATTGAAATTGCACCTTGGCTTCCCACCCTCCCGAAGGTTTCACACCCCACGGTCTCCCCCATGCTCAAACTATGGGCCAAGCTGAGATCCCAGAGTCACATATCCTCAAAATGGTCCCCCTTAACCTCCTTTCTCTGTAACTCCGAATTTGCCCCTGGCTTTCGAGGGACTGCTTTCGCCTCATGGGCAGAAGCCGGGATTTTTAGAGTTGGTCAGCTGGTGAGCTCGGGCAAGGTACGCTCCTTTTCAGATGTACAGTCCTCTTGGAACCTGCATAGTGCTGAGTTTTGGAGGTTCATGCAGGTTCACCATTTCATATCATCTTCTAAGAACCTCTCGGACATAACTAGGGACCTCACCGGGTTTGAAAAACTATGCACCTCTCCCAGTTCACCCACGCATACTATCTCACAAATTTATACGATGATTATGGAAAACTTTTTCCCACAACCTCCTACCTTCCTGGCTTCCTGGGGGAAGGAATTGTCAGGGTTACCTACGCAGATCAACTGGGTCTCCGTATTTAAGAACGCCCAGGCGAGTTCTTTATGCATCTCGACACTAGAGACCCTTTATAAACTTATATATAGGTGGTACAGGACTCCTCGTGTCCTCAATAAAATGTTCCCCTCTCTTTCGAATCTGTGTTGGAGATGCAAGAGAGCCCCAGGGAGTTTTATACATATTTGGTGGGATTGCCCTCTTATAATTCTATTCTGGGCAGAGGTATTTAAATGCACCGAACAGATAGTGGGAGATGAGATCCCGAAAGACCCAGGTTTCTGGCTCCTTAACCATACCCCCGAAGGATCACACTCCTACAAACATTCCCTGTTAAGACACCTTAGCAACGCAGCTAAAGCGGTGGTTCCAATCCTTTGGAGATCCACCTCTCCACCCTCGATTAAATTGTGGTTCACAAAGGTAGACTACCTTTTAGACATGAAAGACCTAGTCTCCTTCTCATCCGGGAAAACAGTTAATTTTATAGCTGTTTGGTTTCCCTGGTACGACTTTAAGGACACACCGTTGTATCGGTCCTACACGACGATATAACCCCTCTCATAATTATAAACATGCTCACATTTATACCTGTATCAATACACATAACCATATTCATATTCTGACAATGTCGTCTCTATAATATGGCTCAGACTCATAACTGGAAGGTGATACCCCTCTGTTCCCCAATTGGTCTGCCCCTACTGCGCAGACTCCCACACCTGACTCTACCCATCCTAATTTCCCCTTGCTTCTCCTCTCTCCTTTTTCTCTTCTTTGTCTTTCTTTCCCATTTTCTAAGCAGTTTTTGTTAATATGCTCCTCTTTTATAAATTTCAACATTGTCAATGATGCAGACAAACCATTTTTCTACTAAGGGCGCTCTATGTGTAGCGTACTGCTGAATATATGTTACGTGATGTTTTTGTTCTCCCTTCTTTTGTTTTTGAAATGTATTGCTGTAGTGTTTTGTCTGCTGCTTTGACTAATAAAAACAGTTTACACAAAAAAAGAAACTGGATGTATATCACAGGGTAATTGTACTATAAACCCCTGACTAAATGGACTCTTTCTTACTAACACTGACTAAAAAGGCAGGTAGAATACTTAAGTGTCATGTAAAGTCACAGCACAGACAACCAGGCGGCTTTACATAGGAGGATTTGCCCAAGCAGTCCCAGGAACAGTGAGCTGAGGAGTAATGGCGCCGCAGACACTGACAAGGAGTGAGGAAAGACAGAGATGCAGCTCCAGGGCGGGAACACTTGCTGGAAATGGCGCCCTGGGGCTGGGGGAGGGGCTTCAGGTCTAAGCCTTATCCCCCTTGCTGGCAAAACCACCGGGTACTGTGGGAGATATTAAAATCGGTTTTAAGAGAAAACCTGACCTGCGACCATGCCCTGGTGATCTAGTGGGATCGCCTGTATCCACAGTGTCCACCGCCAGCGCGCGCGGCCCGCCTCCCACTGACCGTGCCGGATTGTGATAAAGACTGGGTCCCGCGAGCGGGACCCACTTACCACCTCCCGAAGCGCGGCCACGCGATCCTGGAGAGCCCCAGCCGTGTGTGCCTAACGTGAAGAAAACCGGAGCCTCCGCTGTAGGTACCCGGCAACCAGGGCTCGGGAGTGTACAGCGCCGCTGGGGAGAGCTGGAGCTGCAGCAGAGAATGTCAGAAGACATTTACCCCTGCTGCTGCCCTTGAAGTCTTCACTTTTTACCTCATAAAAAGCTTTTCTTAGGGCTGCCTGGAGCAGCACCTCTGTTAAGAGCCTGCTTACTGCAGCACCAACTGACAAACTGAGCTCCTGTGCTGGGAGGTGGGGTTATAGAGGAGGCGGCGCTGTGCATTCTGGGAACAGTCAAAGCTTTGAGCCTGTTGGTGCCTCGGATCAAGATCCTACTCTACACCCCATTGTCCAGACTTGTGGAGCCCAGTGTACCCCGCAGCAGAAATGAGAAGGTAAATCCAAGTGGCAAGTTGAGGGTGATAGTAACATGACTCATCTCATCATGACTACATGCCCTGCTGTGTTATGCCATGATTCACATTGTTCTGCTATAGGTCCATGATGATACTGTTCCCAGGGAATCACATCATCAATCCTCTGCCTACTACACTGGGGAAGTGTGTGGGTGTGTAGGTGGGGGATTGGGGGGGGAAGGGGGTTGGGACAGGAGGGCAATCTACTCCAGGAGAGCAATCTACTCTCCCACAAGTCTGGGAGACCTCCTGGAGTTGTGTAAGTCTCTCTGACATTCCCGTACAGAAGGAAGTGTGCTTTTGCTTATTTCTAAGAGATCATTACAGCAAACTATTAAAGCGTTTTCCATGATTAGGAACATTTACTCTTTTTAACAAAGCCTGCACCACAGCCAAATGTTCAGCTATTTAAAGATGTGGGATCGCCTTATATCATTATCATCTCTATATTAGCAGACGCAGTACGGTAGTCCACGGCTGTAGCTACCTCTGTGTCATCAGTGCTCGTCCATAATTGTATACCTACCTGTGGTGGGGTTTTTTTTTCTATCTTCTTCATACTAGTAGTTTAGGAGTCTGCTGACAGTGTCCAGCAGGTCCGTCATTATATTATATATACCTGCAGTAGTGATATATATATATATATTTTTTATATCATTATCATCTCTATACTAGCAGACGCAGTATGGTAGTCCACGGCTGTAGCTACCTCTGTGTCGTCAGTGCTCGTCCATAATTGTATACCTACCTGTGGTGGGTTTTTTTTTTTCTATCTTCTTCATACTAGTAGTTTAGGAGTCTGCTGACAGTGTCCAGCAGGTCCGTCATCATATTATATATACCTGCAGTAGTGATATATATATATATATATATTTTATATCATTATCATCTCTATACTAGCAGACGCAGTACGGTAGTCCACGGCTGTAGCTACCTCTGTGTCGTCAGTGCTCGTCCATAATTGTATACCTACCTGTGGTGGGTTTTTTTTTTCTATCTTCTTCATACTAGTAGTTTAGGAGTCTGCTGACAGTGTCCAGCAGGTCCGTCATTATATTATATATACCTGCAGTAGTGATATATATATATATTTTTTATATCATTATCATCTCTATACTAGCAGACGCAGTACGGTAGTCCACGGCTGTAGCTACCTCTGTGTCGTCAGTGCTCGTCCATAATTGTATACCTACCTGTGGTGGGTTTTTTTTTTCTATCTTCTTCATACTAGTAGTTTAGGAGTCTGCTGACAGTGTCCAGCAGGTCCGTCATTATATTATATATACCTGCAGTAGTGATATATATATATATTTTTTATATCATTATCATCTCTATACTAGCAGACGCAGTATGGTAGTCCACGGCTGTAGCTACCTCTGTGTCGTCAGTGCTCGTCCATAATTGTATACCTACCTGTGGTGGGGTTTTTTTTTTCTATCTTCTTCATACTAGTAGTTTAGGAGTCTGCTGACAGTGTCCAGCAGGTCCGTCATCATATTATATATACCTGCAGTAGTGATATATATATATATATTTTATATCATTATCATCTCTATACTAGCAGACGCAGTACGGTAGTCCACGGCTGTAGCTACCTCTGTGTCATCAGTGCTCGTCCATAATTGTATACCTACCTGTGGTGGGTTTTTTTTTTCTATCTTCTTCATACTAGTAGTTTAGGAGTCTGCTGACAGTGTCCAGCAGGTCCGTCATTATATTATATATACCTGCAGTAGTGATATATATATATTTTTTATATCATTATCATCTCTATACTAGCAGACGCAGTACGGTAGTCCACGGCTGTAGCTACCTCTGTGTCGTCAGTGCTCGTCCATAATTGTATACCTACCTGTGGTGGGGTTTTTTTTTCTATCTTCTTCATACTAGTAGTTTAGGAGTCTGCTGACAGTGTCCAGCAGGTCCGTCATTATATTATATATACCTGCAGTAGTGATATATATATATTTTTATATCATTATCTTCTCTATACTAGCAGACGCAGTACGGTAGTCCACGGCTGTAGCTACCTCTGTGTCGTCAGTCACTCGTCATCCATAAGTATACTAGTATCCATCCATCTCCATTGTTTACCTGAGGTGCCTTTTAGTTGTGCCTATTAAAATATGGAGAACAAAAATGTTGAGGTTCCAAAAATAGGGAAAGATCAAGAGCCACTTCCACCTCGTGCTGAAGCTGCTGCCACTAGTCATGGCCGAGACGATGAAATTCCATCAACGTCGTCTGCCAAGGCCGATGCCCAATGTCATAGTACAGAGCATGTAAAATCCAAAACACAAAATATCAGTAAAAAAAGGACTCAAAAATCTAAAATAAAATCGTCGGAGGAGAAGCGTAAACTTGCCAATATGCCATTTACCACACGGAGTGGCAAGGAACGGCTGAGGCCCAGGCCTATGTTCATGGCTAGTGGTTCAGCTTCACATGAGGATGGAAGCACTCAGCCTCTCGCTAGAAAAATGAAAAGACTTAAGCTGGCAAAAGCACAGCAAAGAACTGTGCGTTCTTCGAAATCACAAATCCACAAGGAGAGTCCAATTGTGTCGGTTGCGATGCCTGACCTTCCCAACACTGGACGTGAAGAGCATGCGCCTTCCACCATTTGCACGCCCCCTTCTAAATGAATCAGTGGTCAAATACACCTCAGCCTCCCCTTCACACCACTACAATTTGTCTAAGTCCGAATGGAGGGCTCTTAAATGATTGGGCTCCTACAAGGATATAGCAATATGTCCGGCGGACAAAGGGGGTGGAGTAGTTGTCCAGAATTTAACAGATTACATCAAAGAAATCGATTCCCAGTTGGTGAACCCCGACATATGTCGGATTCTCGCGAGATTCTTATTCTATATAAGGAGCCGTACGTCGCCGCCATTTTCACTCATGCATTGGAGATGATAGGGAGAGGACGTGTGCAGCGTTCTCTCAGTTGTGTTCAGTGTGCTGCAAATATCTGTGCTCAGTGTGCTGCAAATATCTGTGCTCAGTGTGCTTGCAAATATCTGTGCTCAGTGTGCTGAAAATATCTACGTTCTCTGCCTGAAAAACGCTCCAAATCTCTGCTGCATTGTACTATATAGTAGGAGGACAGTGCAGAATTTTGCTGACCAGTGACCACCAGTATTATATCAGTACGGTACAGTAGTCCACTGCTCTACCTACCTCTGTGTCGTCAAGTATACTATCCATCCATACCTGTGGTGCATTTAAGTTTTATGCAGTAGTAGGAGGACAGTGCATAATTTTGCTAACCACCAGTATATAATATATAGCAGTACGGTACAGTAGTCCACTGCTCTACCTACCTCTGTGTCGTCAAGTATACTATCCATCCATACCTGTGGTGCATTTAAGTTTTGCGCAGTAGTAGGAGGACAGTGCATAATTTTGCTGACCACTAGTATATAATATATAGCAGTACGGTACAGTAGTCCACTGCTCTACCTACCTCTGTGTCGTCAAGTATACTATCCATCCATACCTGTGGTGCATTTAAGTTTTGCGCAGTAGTAGGAGGACAGTGCATAATTTTGCTGACCACTAGTATATAATATATAGCAGTACGGTACAGTAGTCCACTGCTCTACCTACCTCTGTGTCGTCAAGTATACTATCCATCCATACCTGTGGTGCATTTAAGTTTTGCGCAGAATATATAGTAGGAGGACAGTGCAGAATTTTGCTGACAACCAGTATATAATATATAGCAGTACGGTACAGTAGTCCACTGCTCTACCTACCTATGTGTCGTCAAGTATACTATCCATCCATACCTGTGGTGCATTTAAGTTTTGTGCAGTAGTAGGAGGACAGTGCATAATTTTGCTGACCACCAGTATATAATATATAGCAGTACGGTACAGTAGTCCACTGCTCTACCTACCTCTGTGTCGTCAAGTATACTATCCATCCATACCTGTGGTGCATTTAAGTTTTGCGCAGTAGTAGGAGGACAGTGCATAATTTTGCTGACCACTAGTATATAATATATAGCAGTACGGTACAGTAGTCCACTGCTCTACCTACCTCTGTGTCGTCAAGTATACTATCCATCCATACCTGTGGTGCATTTAAGTTTTGCGCAGTATATATAGTAGGAGGAAAGTGCAAAATTTTGCTGACCACCAGTATATAATATATAGCAGTACGGTACAGTAGTCCACTGCTCTACCTACCTCTGTGTCGTCAAGTATACTATCCATCCATACCTGTGGTACATTTAAGTTTTGCGCAGTAGTAGGAGGACAGTGCATAATTTTGCTGACCACCAGTATATAATATATAGCAGTACGGTACAGTAGTCCACTGCTCTACCTACCTCTGTGTCGTCAAGTATACTATCCATCCATACCTGTGGTGCATTTAAGTTTTGCGCAGTATATATAGTAGGAGGACAGTGCAGAATTTTGCTGACCACCAGTATATAATATATAGCAGTACGGTACAGTAGTCCACTACTCTACCTACCTCTGTGTCATCAAGTAAACTATCCATCCATAACAATGGTGCATTTAAGTTTTGCGCAGTAGTAGCAGGACAGTGCATAATTTTGCTGACCACCAGTATATAATATATAGCAGTACGGTACAGTAGTCCACTGCTCTACCTACCTCTGTGTCGTCAAGTATACTATCCATCCATACCTGTGGTGCATTTTAGTTGTTGTGCGCAGTATATATAGTAGGAGGACAGTGCATAATTTTGCTGACCACCAGTAAATAATATATAGCAGTACGGTACAGTAGGCCATTGCTATTGATATATTACTGGCATATAATTCCACACATTAAAAATAGAGAACAAAAATGTGGAGGGTAAAATAGGGAAAGATCAAGATCCACTTCCACCTCATGCTAAAGCTGCTGCCACTAGTCATGGCCAAGACGTTGAAATGCCATCAACGTCGTCTGCCAAGGCCGATGCCCAATGTCATAGTAGAGAGCATGTAAAATCCAAAAAACAAAAGTTCAGTAAAATTACCCAAAAATCTAAATTAAAAGCGTCTGAGGAGAAGCGTAAACTTGCCAATATGCCATTTACAACACGGAGTGGCAAGGAACGGCTGAGGCCCTCTCCTATGTTCCTCATGACTAGTGGGTCAGCTTCACATGAGGATGGAAGCACTCATTCTCCCACTAGAAAAATGAAAAGACTTAAGCTGGCAAAAGCACAGCAAAGAACTGTGCGTTCTTCTAAATCACAAATCCACAAGGAGAGTCCAATTGTGTCGGTTGCGATGCCTGACCTTCCCAACACTGGACGGGAAGAGGTGGCGCCTTCCACCATTTGCACGCCCCCTGCAAGTGCTGGAAGGCGCACCCGCAGTCCAGTTCCTGATAGTCAAATTGAAGATGTCACTGTTGAAGTACACCAGGATGAGGATATGGGTGTTGCTGGCGCTGAGGAGGAAATTGACAAGTAGGATTCTGATGGTGAGGTGGTTTGTTTAAGTCAGGCACCCGGGGAGACACCTGTTGTCCGTGGGACGAATATGGCCATTGACATGCCTGGTCAAATTACAAAAAAAATCACCTCTTCGGTGTGGAATTATTTCAACAGGAATGCGGACAACAATAAGTAGGGGTAAGGACGTTTACCACCTAGGAACATCCTCCCTTATACGTCACCTGGAGCGCATTCATCAGAAGTCATTGACAAGTTCAAAAACTTTGGGTGACAGCGGAAGCAGTCCACTGCCAACTAAATCCCTTCCTCTTGTAACCAAGCTCCTGCAAACCACACCACCAACTCCCTCAGTGTCAATTTCCTCCTTAGACAGGAAAGCCAATAGTCCTGCAGGCCATGTCACTGTCAAGTCTGATGAGTCCTCTCCTGCCTGGGATTCCTCTGATGCATCCTTGAGTGTAACGCCTACTGCTGCTGGCGCTGCTGTTGTTGCTGCTGGGAGTCGATCGTCATCCCAGAGGGGAAGTCGGAAGACCACTTGTACTACTTCCAGTAAGCAACTGACTGTCCAACAGTCCTTTGCGAGGAAGATGAAATATCACAGCAGCCATCCTGCTGCAAAGCGGATAACTGAGGCCTTGGCAGCCTGGGTGGTGTTAAACCTGTGTCCGGTATCCACCGTTAATTCACAGGAAACTAGAGATTTGCTTGAGGTACTGTGTCCCCAGTACCAAATACCATCTAGGTTCCATTTCTCTAGACAGGCGATACCGAGAATGTACACAGATCTCAGAAAAAGAGTCACCAGTGTCCTAAAAAAAGCAGTTGTACCCAATGTCCACTTAACCACGCACATGTGGACAAGTGGAGCAGGGCAGACTAAGGACTATATGACTGTGACAGCCCACTGGGTAGATGTATTGCCTCCCGCAGCAAGAATAGCAGCAGCGGCACCAGTAGGAGCATCTCGCAAACGCCAACTCGTTCCTAGGCAGGCTATGCTTTGTATCACCACTTTCCATAAGAGGCACACAGCTGACAACCTCTTACGGAAACTGAGGAACATCATCACAGAATGGCTTACCCCAATTGGACTCTCCTGGGGATTTGTGACATCGGACAATGCCACCAATATTGTGCGTGCATTACATGTGGGCAAATTCCAGCACGTCCCATGTTTTGCACATACATTGAATTTGGTGGTGCAGAATTATTTTAAAAACGACAGGGGCATGCAAGAGATGCTGTCGGTGGCCCGAAGAATTGCGGGCCACTTTCGGCATTCAGCCACCATGTGCCGAAGACTGGAGCACCAGCAAACACTCCTGAACCTGCCCCACCATCATCTGAAGCAAGAGGTGGTAACGAGGTGGAATTCGACCCTCTATATGCATCAGAGGATGGAGGAGCAGCAAAAGGCCATTCAAGCCTATACAGCTACCTACGATATAGGCAAAGGAGGGGGAATGCACGGGACTCAAGCGCAGTGGAGAATTTCAATGTTGTGCAAGGTTCTGCAACCCTTTGAACTTGCCACACGTGAAGTCAGTTCAGACACTGCCAGCCTGAGTCAGGTCATTCCCATCATCAGGCTTTTGCAGAAGAAGCTGGAGAAATTGAAGGAGGAGCTAATACAGAGCGATTCTGCTAGGCATGTGGGGCTTGTGGATGGAGCCCTTAATTCGCTTAACGAGGATTCACGGGTGGTCAATCTGTTGAAATCAGAGCACTACATTTTGGCCACCGTGCTCGATCCTAGATTTAAAACCTACGTTGTATCTCTCTTTCCGGCAGACACAAGTCTGCAGAGGTTCAAAGACCTGCTGGTGAGAAAATTGTCAAGTCAAGCGGAACGTGATCCGTCAACAGCTCCTCCTTCACATTCTCCCGCAACTGGGGCTGCGAGGAAAAGGCTAAGAATTCCGAGCCCACCCGCTGGCGGTGATGCAGGGCAGTCTGGAGCGAGTGCTGACATCTGGTCCGGACTGAAGGACCTGCCAACGATTACTGACATGTCATCTACTGTCACTGCATATGATTCTGTCACCATTGAAAGAATGGTGGAGGATTATATGAGTGACCGCATCCAAGTAGGCACGTCAGACAGTCCGTACGTATACTGGCAGGAAAAAGGCAATTTGGAGGCCCTTGCACAAACTGGCTTTATTTTACCTAAGTTGCCCCCCCTCCAGTGTGTACTCCGATAGAGTGTTTAGTGCAGCCGCTCACCTTGTCAGCAATCGGCGTACGAGGTTACTTCCAGAAAATGTGGAGAACATGATGTTCATCAAAATGAATTATAATCAATTCCTCCGTGGAGACATTCACCAGCTATTGCCTCCAGAAAGTACACAGGGACATGAGATGGTGGATTCCAGTGGGGACGAATTAATAATCTGTGAGGAGGGGGATGTACACAGTGAAAGGGGTGAGGAATCGGACGATGAGGAGAAGGTGGACATCTTGCCTCTGTAGAGCCAGTTTGTGCAAGGAGAGATTGATTGCTTCTTTTTTGGTGGGGGCCCAAACCAACCAGTCATTTCAGTCACAGTCGTGTGGCAGACCCTGTCGCTGAAATGATGGGTTTGTTAAAGTGTGCATGTCCTGTTTATACAACATAAGGGTGGGTGGGAGGGCCCAAGGACAATTCTATCTTGCACCTCTTTTTTTCTTTAATTTATCTTTGCATCATGTGGTGTTTGGGGACTATTTTTTGAAGTGCCATCCTGTCTAACACTGCAGTGCCACTCCTAGATGGGCCAGTTGTTTGTGTCGGCCACTTGGGTTGCTTAGCTTAACCATCCAGCGACCTTGGTGCACCTCTTTTTTTCTTTGCATCATGTGCTGTTTGGGGACTATTTTTTAAATCTGCCATCCTGTCTGACCCTGCAGTGCCACTCCTAGATGGGCCAGGTGTTTGTGTCGGCCACTTAGGTCGCTTAGCTTAGTCACACAGCGACTTTGGTGCACCTTTTTTTTTTCTTTGCATCATGTGCTGTTTGGGGACTATTTTTTGAAGTGCCATCCTGTCTGACACTGCAGTGCCACTCCTAGATGGGCCAGGTGTTTGTGTCGGCCACTTGGGTCGCTTAGCTTAGTCATCCAGCGACCTCGTGCACCTCTTTTGTTAGGACTAAAAATAATATTGTGAGGTGTAAGGTGTTCAGAATAGACTGGAAATGAGTGGAAATTATGGTTATTGAGGTTAATAATACTATGGGATCAAAATGACCCCCAAATTCTATGATTTAAGCAGTTTTTGAGGATTTTTTGTAAAAAAACACCCGTATCCAAAACACACCCGAATCCGACAAAAAAATTTCAGGGAGGTTTTGCCAAAACGCGTCCGAATCCAAAACACGGCCGCGGAACCGAATCCAAAACCAAAACACAAAACCCGAAAAATGTCCGGTGCACATCTCTAATTATAAGGGACATTCACACTGCTACAGTGCCGTTTCTTGCGGCGGGCGAGCCGTGCAACCACACGGGGTGCCCGCCGCGGCACTTTGCTGGTCCCTGTTTCCCCCATCTGCCTTCTTCCCGAGTACTCCTGCTCGGGGGCGGAGTTCATCACGACGCAAATGCGTCATTCCGTGAAACTCCACCCCCTGAGCAGGAGTACTCGGGAAGAGGAGGGGGAGCCAAGCTGGAAGGAGGAGGTGGCCGGCGCAAGGAAGGAGAGGCAGCCCGACCCAAGGAGCGGGAAGAACATCTTAAAATGTAAGTTGTCTCTCTCCCCCCCCCTCCCTCTCCCTTCCTTCCCCACCACTTGACACTTGCCTGCCGTACTGTATAAAATGTGGACACTTGCCTGCCGTACTGTGTAAATTGGGGACACTTGCCTGCAGTACTGTATAAAATGGGGACACTTGCCTGCCGTACTGTGTAAATTGGGGACACTTGCCTGCCGTACTGTATAAAATGTGGACTCTTGCCTGCTGTACTGTGTAAAATGGGGACACTTGCCTGCCATACTGAGTAAATTGGGGACACTTGCCTGCCGCAATGTGTAAAATGGGGACACGTGCCTGCCGCAATGTGTAAAATGGGGACACGTGCCTGCGTAATGTGTAAAATGGGGACTCTTGCCTGCGTAATGTGTAAAATGGGGACACGTGTCTGCCGCAATGTGTAAAATGGGGACACGTGCCTGCCGTAATGTGTAAAATGGGGACTCTTGTCTGCGTAATGTGTAAAATGGGGACTCTTGCCTGCATAATGGGTAAAATGGGGACTCTTGCCTGCGTAATGTGTAACATGGGGACACATGCCTGCCGCAATGTGTAAAATGGGGACACGTGCCTGCTGTAATGTGTAAAATGGGGACTCTTGCCTGCCGTACTGTGTAAAATGGGGACATTTTTTTTCCTATGGTTGCCGTGTTGATGAGATCCGATGAGGCCACGCCCATTTTAATGAGACCATGCCCATTTTAATGAGGCCACACACCCTTGTAGGGAGCGCGTGCGCATTTTTTGTTTTTATATATCTATGGGGGGGGGCGCATTTTTTTATAAGTCAATGGGGGGGGGGGGGGGGCGCATTTTGAAATCTTGCACTGGGAGCCAAATTGGCTAGAAGCAGCCCTGCACTGTTGTTTATATGTTTTTATTCCCTGTAACTGTGTCTGCAATTTTTTAAGCTGCACTGGCTATCAATTTCTACGATTTTCACAGCAGGCTCTATCAGAATCTTGAATGGCCTTGTATAGTGAAGTGGGGCTGTATGTTTTAGGAATGCACACTTTCCTATCTTCAGTCTTTGTTTACAGTACTATGCATGATTGATCACAGTGCTCTGTCATACACGGAGCCCAGCATCGCGGTTACCATGGTCACCAGCGGGCGATGTGACGTCATCAGAGTGGGCCTGGAAGTGAGAAGCGCAGCCGCATCTCCGGTCTAGCGTGGCTCACTGGCGGGCTTCTGAACTTCCATAAAGGTATGTTTTGGTTTATACTTTGTTTGCTCACACCTTGACAAAGGGGTAGGTGAGCCCTGAAACGTTGGGTTTTAGTGTGATGTGAATACACGTTTACTGCTTTGAAAAAAAGTCTCTGAGTGCAGCTGTTTGTCACAATTGGTAACTATATATATATATATATATATATATATATAACTCCACCAGTAACCGGCACTCTGTTATCAGCTACTACTGCCCCCGGTGCCTATCCTTGCTGATGTGCAAAAATATATATGTACCGTATGGTCAGATGGCACTCCGGAGGGACTTCACTTAGGAAATAAAGCAGAGACCAGGAGCAAAAAGAGCCTGGTCTCTGCTTTATTTCCTAAGTGAAGTCCCTCCGGAGTGCCATCTGACCATACGGTACATATATATATATATATATATATATATATAGTTCAAGAGAAAGGACTGCGGCACTCCAATAGTAACTTTGAAAAGTTTTTAGTGAGCCTTTGTATCGTATCTACAGGGGCAGCAAGCCCTACACGGATCAAGGCACCACAGCATCAGTTTTGGAGCATCAGCGCAGGGTGAATTGCACACCCACACGCCTCCATCTTGTGGAAGCACACATGTCATGGATATCACTGAGGACATGAACGTCAGTCCTGCACCCATCCCCAGGGGACTCACCAACACTAAGGGGTATATTTACTAAGCAGTGATAAGAGCAGAGAAGTGAGCCAGTGGAGAAGTTGCCCATGGCAACCAATCAGCACTGAAGTAACATGTATAATTTGCATACTATAAAATGATACACAGCTGCCGATTGGTTGATGGGGAAATTTCTCCACTGGCTCACTTCTCCATTCTTATCACTGCTTAGTAAATGTACCCCTGAAGGATTACTACACAGTTTTTCCACAGAGGAAGCTGAGAATATATTATTTAAGGAACCATGGCGGCAAGTGTACATCAAAAATTCAGCAGAAGAAATTTACCGCCAGTTCATTAGATTGAAGAAGCGTGAAGCTGATTATTTATTATATGGTATCTTGTTATCCAAATATCACAGAGCCCAGATGATACCATGGGGATTTAGAGTAAGGAATGCTCTGACAATCGGACGATACAATCCTGATTTTTGTCAACAATGGATAGGTATAGTTAACAAATGTAGTTTCAATTTGATGCTTCTGGTGATTAAAGAATCAGAGCATGAATTAACAGCAACCAGAGCGAAACTGTCTACATTGGAGGAACAGTATAAGACCACACTAATTGAGGATAAGAGCCTGGACTGGATCTTAAACATACAACTAGCCATTGATTCATATCAGAAGGACTTTATGTAGTTTAAATCTAAGAAATATGATACAGTAGTATCTGACTATGGGTCCAACTGGGTATATCACTGGCTCATGGGTGGTGGATCTAAACCCCCATATAGTCAGTCTTATGGATCTAGGCAAGGATGGCGTCAGAGACGGGAAAACAGAAGTACGGACGCACCTACCTCCAATAGCGACAGTGAATTCGCTACCCGCGTTTCTGATGACCCACAGGAAGGCACATCAACACCTTTAGGAGGACGTTCCAAAACATCAGACGACCAAGTATTAAAAGCAAGGGGGGGGGTCAAAACCAGAGGCAAAAGAGGAGCAGCCTTAGAAAAGAAAAATTTATATATAATCTTTCCAGTCGAGTCATCACTAAACACGAGGAACAGGTTTTAAACCGTTATTTATCATTCGTGCCAACCAATATACACAGCGACTTACAGTGGAACATTGAATCCCATCACTTTTCAAGAAAGCTTCATCTACAGGAGTATTTCCAGCACTCAGAGGCGTCACCACCTGATACACCAGCACAGAGATTCCTATCGCAGAGAAGTCGGTCTACGTTTGACCCCAGTTCAAGCAATGAATCCATTAAAACATATATGCGTCTTATTAATGATTCAGTGAAAAACTTTGTCCAAGCAAAACATACGCACCATCAGAATCTCAGTCGCTTAGAGAGACAAGCTTTGAAGGATCTGTTGGGATATAGAGACATTGTGGTGCGCCCTGCCGATAATGGGGGCGCAATCATAATTAAAAATCTAGCGGACTATATGAGTGTAACTGAGAAACAGCTGGCGGAGGAGGAAATATATCAAAAGTTAACGAGTGATCCACGGCCGAATATCAAAGAGAGAGACATGAGATTCTATTGGAAGCAAGAGAAAAGGGGCTACTGGATGAAAAATTAACAACAGCTTTATATTAGAGATGAGCGGGTTCGGTTCGTTGAGATCCGAACACCCCCCCCCCCCCCCCTGAACTTCACCTATTTTACACGGTTCCGAAGCAGCCTCGGATCTTCCCGCCTTCCTCGGTTAACCCGAGCGCGCCCGAACGTCATCATCCCGCTGTCGTATTCTCGCAAGATTCGTATTGCACATAAAGAGCTGCGCGTCGCCGCCATTTTCACTCGTGCATTGGAGATGATAGCGAGAGGACGTGGCTGCGTTCTCTCAGTTTCTGTGTTCAGTGTGCTGCAAATATCTGTGCTCAGTGTGCTGCAAATATCTGTGCTCGGTGTGCTGCAAATATCTGTGCTCAGTGTGCTGCAAATATCTGTGCTTAGTGTGCTGCAAATATCTACGTTCTCTGCCTGAAAAGGCTCCATATCTGTGCTGCATTGTAGTATATAGTAGGAGGACAGTGCAGTATTTTGCTGACCACCAGTATATATATATAGCAGTACGGTACAGTAGTCCATTGCTCTACCTCTGTGTCGTCAAATATACTATCCATCCATATCTGTGCTGCATTGTAGTTGTGCGCAGTATATAGTAGGAGGACAGTGCAGAATTTTGCTGACCACCAGTATATATATATATAGCAGTACGGTACAGTAGTCCATTGCTCTACCTCTCTGTCATCAAGTATACTATCCATCCATATCTGTCCTGCATTGTAGTTCTGCGCAGTATATAGTAGGAGGATAGTGCAGAATTTTGCTGACCACCAGTATATATAGAGTTGTGGAATATCTTAAATCAAACAATTTACAGGATCCAAAACAGCATGGATTTACTGGTGGGAGATCATGCCAAACAAATCTTATTGACTTTTTTGACTCTGTGTTGAAAATAATAGATCAAGGGGGAGCTGTAGATATAGCATATCTAGACTTTAGTAAGGCATTTGACACTGTCCCACATCGCAGACTGCTAAATAAACTTGAAAGTGTGGGGGTGGATTAGAGAATAGTTAAATAGATAAGAACCTGGTTGCAGGATAGGAAACAGACAGTTGTAGTAAATGGAGTGCAATCTATGGAGGGAAATGTTACCAGTGGAGTACCCCAGGGATCTGTACTTGGACCAGTTCTCTTTAATATCTTTGTTGGTGACATTGCAAATGGTATTGAAGGGAAAGTATGCCTTTTTGCAGATGATACAAAGATATGCAACAGGGTAGACACGAGGAGGGGTAAAACAAATGATTGATGACCTAACTAGGCTTGAAAAATGGTCAAGAACATGGCAACTACAGTTTAATGCTAAAAAATGCAAAATCATGCACTTGGGTCTCAAAAACACAAAGGCTAAATATAGTATCAAGGGTACTATAATGGAAACTACTGAGGAGGAAAGGGATTTAGGAGTCACTATTTCAAGTGACTTAAAGGCAGGAAAGCAATGCAACAAAGCAATGAGAAAGGCAAGTCAGATGCTTGGTTGCATAGGGAGAGGAATCAGTAGCAGGAAAAGAGAAGTAATAATGCCACTGTATAGGTCATTGGTGCGGCCTCATCTGGAATACTGTGTCCAGTTCTGGAGACCATATCTCCAGAAGGATATAAATACATTAGAGAGTGTACAAAGAAGGGCAACTAAAATGGTGCATGACCTACATCACAAAACTTACCCAGAAAGCATAAAGATCTTAACATGTATAGTATGGAGGAGAGAAGGGAAAGGGGAGACATGATAGAAACTTTCAAATATACCAAAGGTTTTAACAAAGTTGAGGAGGGAAACATTTTTCAAAGGAAGAGAAGTATTAGAACTCGAGGACTTACACTGAAACTGGAGGGAGGCAGGTTCATGGGAAATTTAAGGAAAAATTATTTCACAGAAAGGGTAGTGGATAAGTGGAATAGCCTCCCATCAGAGGTGGTAGAGGCTAAGACTGTGGAGGTTCAAAGAGGGTTGCGATTACCTAAAGGATAAAAAAAATGGGCAGACTAGATGGGCCAAGTGGTTCTTATCTGCTGTCAAATTCTATGTTTCTATATATAGCAGGACGGTGCATTGTAGTTGTGCGCAGTATATAGTAGGAGGACAGTGCAGAATTTTGCTGACCCCCAGTATATATATATACTGTAGCAGTACGGTACAGTAGTCCATTGCTCTACCTCTGTGTCGTCAAGTATACTATCCATCCATATCTGTGCTGCATTGTAGTTGTGCGCAGTATATAGTAGGAGGACAGTGCAGAATTTTGCTGACCACCAGTATATATATATATATATATATATATATATATATATAGATATATATAGATATATATAATAAGAATTTACTCACCGGTAATTCTATTTCTCGTAGTCCGTAGTGGATGCTGGGTACTCCGTTAGGACCATGGGGAATAGACGGGCTCCGCAGGAGACTGGGCACTCTTAAAAGAAAGATTAGGTACTACATCTGGTGTGCACTGGCTCCTCCCTCTATGCCCCTCCTCCAGACCTCAGTAAGGGAAACTGTGCCAGGAAGAGCTGACATTACTAGGAAAGGATTTGGAATCCAGGGTAAGACTCATACCAGCCACACCAATCACACCGTACAACTTGTGTAAACTATACCCAGTTAACAGTATGAACAACAACTGAGCCTCATTCAACAGATGGCTCAGAACAATAACCCTATAGTTAAGCAATAACTATATACAAGTATTGCAGAAAGTCCGCACTTGGGACGGGCTCCCAGCATCCACTACGGACTACGAGAAATAGAATTACCGGTGAGTAAATTCTTATTTTCTCTGACGTCCTAGTGGATGCTGGGTACTCCGTAAGGACCATGGGGATTATACCAAAGCTCCCAAACGGGCGGGAGAGTGCGGATGACTCTGCAGCACCGAATGAGCAAACTCAAGGTCCTCCTCAGCCAGGGTATCAAACTTGTAGAATTTTGCAAAAGTGTTTGATCCCGACCAAGTAGCAGCTCGGCAAAGTTGTAAAGCCGAGACCCCTCGGGCAGCCGCCCAAGAAGAGCCCACCTTCCTCGTGGAATGGGCTTTTACTGATTTAGGATGCGGCAGTCCAGCCGCAGAATGTGCAAGTTGAATCGTGCTACAGATCCAGCGAGCAATAGTCTGCTTAGAAGCAGGAGCACCCAGCTTGTTGGGTGCATGCAGGATAAACAGCGAGTCATTTTTTCTGACTCTAGCCGTCCTGGAAACATAGATTTTCAGGGCCCGGACTACGTCCAGCAACTTGGAATCCTCCAAGTCCCGAGTAGCCGCAGGCACCACAATAGGTTGGTTCAAATGAAACGCCGATACCACCTTTGGGAGAAATTGGGGACGAGTCCTCAATTCTGCCCTGTCCATATGGAAAATCAGATATGGGCTTTTACAGGACAAAGCCGCCAATTCTGACACACGCCTAGCTGAGGCCAGGGCCAACAGCATGACTACCTTCCACGTGAGATACTTCAACTCCACGGTCTGAAGTGGCTCAAACCAATGTGATTTTAGGAAATCCAACACTACGTTGAGATCCCAAGGTGCCACTGGAGGCACAAAAGGGGGCTGAATATGCAGCACTCCCTTAACAAACGTCTGAACTTCAGGCAGTGAAGCCAGTTCTTTTTGAAAGAAAATAGACAGGGCCGAAATCTGGACTTTAATAGATCCCAATTTTAGGCCCATAGTCACTCCTGACTGCAGGAAGTGCAGAAATCGACCCAGCTGAAATTCCTCTGTTGGGGCCTTCATGGCCTCACACCAAGCAACATATTTTCGCCATATGCGGTGATAATGTTTTGCTGTCACATCCTTCCTAGCTTTTATCAGCGTAGGAATGACTTCAACTGGAATGCCCTTTTCCATTAGGATCCGGCGTTCAACCGCCATGCCGTCAAACGCAGCCGCGGTGAGTCTTGGAACAGACAGGGCCCCTGCTGTAGCAGGTTCTGTCGGAGCGGCAGAGGCCAAGGGTCCTCTGAGATCATTTCTTGTAGTTCCGGGTACCAAGTTCTTCTTGGCCAATCCGGAACGATGAGTATAGTTCTTACTCCTCTCTTTCTTATTATCCTCAGTACCTTTGGTATGAGAGGAAGAGGAGGGTACACATAAACCGACTGGTACACCAACGGTGTCACTAGAGCGTCCACAGCTATCGCCTGAGGGTCCCTTGACCTGGTGCAATATCTTTTTAGCTATTTGTTGAGGCGGGACGCCATCATGTGCATCTGTGGCCTTTCCCAACGATTTACAATCAGCTGGAAGACTTCTGGATGAAGTCCCCACTCTCCCGGGTGGAGGTCGTGCCTGCTGAGGAAGTCTGCTTCCCAGTTGTCCACTCCCGGGATGAACACTGCTGACAGTGCTATCACGTGATTCTCTGCCCATCGGAGAATTCTTGTGGCTTCTGCCATCGCCATCCTGCTGTTATGATTCCAGCACTCCTGACCAGAGGAGATCTTATAACAATGACCAGAGCGCTGGAATGGAATGCTGGTAACGGGAGCAGGAAAGACTAGTTGCCCCTGGCGCCCTAACTCTATTGTCTCACCCGTGCTATCGGAGATCCCTTGCGAGACTATGGTTTCTTGAGCCCATGGCAGCCACGTTTGAAGGGCGGATTATGTCTGCCCAACTCCGGTGCCCCCCGGTCTTAATGAGAGACAAAGGGAAATCCGAGGCAGGATGATAACAAGAGGACCTCTGACTGACAACAGGCCAGGGGCAACAAGCTAACTAGCAAAGGCCTGAAGTATGTGCGGAAAAACCGCCAGGGAAAAGGACAACCAAAAATCCACTTGTCCAATACTCCTACCCAGCACCGCCGGATACCAGAGTGGACCTGTGGAAGCGGAACCCTCCGCAAAATGCTCCAAAACACAAATAATAAATGGTAAGCGGCCAAGCCGCAACACACGGCAACGCCGCGACTCACGAACACCACTGGATGTTAAACGGTGATCAGTCAGGACTCCAGGAACAAGATGACAACTTCCGAGTACAGGATTACTGAAGACAGGAACGACCGGATACAGCAAGACTGGAAACAGACTCTCAGCAAACAAGGACAGCATGCAGGAAGCTATTACCGGCGTCTGTGAGAAGCCCTGGGAGTGCATATAAACAGGAGTCCTCCAATCAGCTGCTGACAGGGCTGATTACATAAATGCCGTGCAGCTGCCTTGCTGCACGGCCAGGAAACAGGTGCACAATCATTTAAACTGGACCCAGTAACGGGGAACGCGGTCCGCCAGTGGCGTCCCCGTTGCTAGGGTCCGTGCGGCTCAGTGCGCCCGGCGTCTAGCGTTGCCAGGGAGCCGGCGGCTGTACGCGTACGGCGTCCCTGGTTGCTAGGCACCGGGCCGCACCGACGAGCGGACCCCGGCGCCTAACAGTACCCCCCCCTTGAGGAGGGGTCAAGGAACCCCTAAAGCCAGGCTTCCGAGGAAATTCCCAAAAAAATGCCCTCTTGAGCCTCGGGGCATGAAGATCCTTATCCAGGACCCAAGACCTTTCCTCTGGACCATAGCCTCTCCAGTGAACCAGAAAATAAAGCTTGCCCCGGGACAATTTGGAATCGAGAACCTTCTCCACCAGGAACTCCTGTTGTCCCTGTACATCCACTGGAGATCTTCCCTGAGAGATCTTCCGAGGAAATCTACTGGAAGAAACGTATGGTTTCAACAGGGAGCAATGAAACGTATTTCCAATCCGGAGAGATCTTGGTAAACGTAACCGGAAAGCAACTGGGTTGACTTTTTTAATAATATGAAATGGTCCAATAAATTTGGGTCCCAATCTAGCCGAGGATTGTCGAAGTCTAATGTTACGAGTCGACAACCATACCCTATCTCCCACCTTAAAAGTGCAAGGACGTCGGAGCCTGTCAGAAATTTTTTTCTCTCGAAAGGCCGCTTTTCTGAGAGCAAGGTGCACTTTTTTCCAAATGGCTCTGAGATGGGAGGTTAAGGTTAGCGAGGAAACTGAGGAATGTTGAAAAAAAGAATTAGCTCTGGGGTGAAAACCAAAAACTGAAAAGAATGGAGACACATTAGTGGAGGAATGACAAGAATTATTGTAAGCAAACTCCGCCAATGGAAGAAACTCGGACCAATCATTCTGGAGTTTGGCTGAGTACAAACGCAAATACTGTTTCAATGATTGGTTAACTCGCTCGGTTTGCCCGTTGGATTGGGGGTGGTAACCGGATGTTAATGACAATTTCATCTTTAATGAAGCACAAAAACACTTTCAGAATTGTGCAATGAATTGTGGACCCCGATCAGAAACAATATCAGTGGGCAACCCATGAAGTCTGAAAACATGACGGAGAAACAAAACTGCCAATCCTTGGGCAGATGGCAGTCGGGGAAGAGCAATGAAATGAGCCATCTTGCTAAAACGGTCCACTACCACCCATATGACTCGGAATCCGGCTGAAAGGGGAAGGTCTACCACAAAATCCATGGAAATATGAGACCATGGCCTGAGGGGAACATTCAAGGGCATAAGTTGCCCGATAGGCAAGGAACGGGGAACCTTATGCTGTGCACAAACCTGACATGAAAAAACAAACTCCTTAACGTCTTTAGAAAGACCAGGCCACCATACTGAGCGGGAGACTAACTCCAAAGTCTTAGAGATCCCCGGATGCCCGGAAACTTTGTTATCATGGAACTCAGTCAAAACAGTAGCTCTCAAAAACTCAGGGACGTAAAGACGACCAGCAGGAGTATTTCCCGGAGCTTGGTGTTGAAGCTGTTTTAACTGGGTAAATAAATCTTGTGTGAGGCCTGCCCAAATGACTGAAGATGGAAGTATGGGAGTAACAGGACTGTTATTGTGAACTGGAAGAAAACTGCGTGACAGGGCATCCGCCTTGGTATTCTTGGAACCTGGCCTGAAAGTGATAATAAATTTGAAACGAGTAAAGAATAAAGCCCAACGAGCCTGCCGGGCATTCAGCCGCTTAGCTGATTCGATGTATTGCAGGTTTTTATGGTCAGTCAATACTGTAATAGTATGTGTTGCTCCCTCCAGCCAATGCCTCCACTCCTCGAAAGACCATTTTATTGCCAGTAACTCCCGGTTACCAACGTCATAGTTGGATTCAGCGGAGGAGAATTTCCTGGACATAAAGGCACAAGGATGTAGTTCCAGAGACTCCGGATCCTTTTGAGATAGGATAGCCCCCACTCCAACCTCCGAGGCATCAACCTCCACAATGAAGGGCAATTCTGGATTGGGATGTCTGAGGACTGGAGCCGAGACAAAAGCTTGTTTCAGGGCCCGAAAGGACAACTCAGCTTCACGCGACCAGTTAGTAGGATCCGCTCCTTTCTTTGTCAGAGCCACAATGGGAGCAACCAGGTCGGAAAAAGAATGAATAAACCTCCTATAATAATTCGCAAACCCTAAAAAGCGCTGAATTGCTTTTAAATTGGTGGGTTGCGCCCAACTAAGGATGGCCTGGAGCTTCTTAGGTTCCATGAAAAATCCCCGAGGGGAAATAATGTACCCTAAAAAAGATACTTCCGTGACATGAAACTCACATTTCTCCAGCTTGGCATATAGATGATTCTCACGTAACTTTTGAAGAACCTGACGCACCTGGGTAACATGTTGTTCAATTGAGTCAGAATAAATCAGGATGTCGTCTAAGTAAACGACCACGAATTTCCCTAGGAAGTCACGGAGCACATCGTTAATGAGGTCCTGGAAAACTGCTGGAGCGTTAGACAAGCCGAACGGCATCACCAGGTACTCGTAGTGACCCGACTGAGTACTGAAAGCCGTCTTCCACTCATCTCCAGACTTGATTCGGATGAGATTATACGCTCCTCTTAGGTCAATTTTAGAAAAAATCACAGCCGAACGCAGCTGATCAAAGAGGACAGAAATCAGCGGCAGAGGATAAGTATTTTTAACTGAGATTTTATTCAGGGCTCTAAAGTCAATGCAAGGTCTAAGCGAGCCATCCTTTTTCTCCACAAAGAAGAAGCCTGCACTTAAAGGGGATTTTGATGGCCTAATAAATCCTTTCCCTAGGCTCTCCTTAACATAATCATTCATGGCCGCAGTTTCTGGCCCGGATAAAGCATATAACCTTCCCTTTGGCAATGCGGCACCAGGAATTAGCTCAATAGCACAATCATAAGGCCGATGTGGAGGCAGAATGTCTGCATTGCCCTTGGAGAACACATCAGCAAACTCTTGGTATTCCACGGGAATGAGTTCAGGAATGGCAGCTGCTATTCTGACTGGAAACGTAATACATTCCTTATCACAGAAGGTACCCCATTGTGAAATCTCCCCCGACCGCCAATCAATGGTGGGATTATGAAAGGCCAGCCAAGGGTGACCCAGAACCACTGGAACTGCTGGGCAATGGGTAAGGAAGAACTCGATTTTTTCAGAATGAAGAGCTTCCACCGTAAGTAGTACAGGGGGTGTACAGAGGGTAATAACCCCATTAGACAGTGGACTCCCATCTAAGCCATGCATGGTGACACACCTACCCAAAGATAACTGAGGAATGCCTAAGGCCTTAGCCCAAGTTAAATCCATAAAGTTTCCTGCAGCTCCACTGTCAACAAAAGCCGACACCGAAGAACTGAGGCTGCCAAAGGAAACTTTAGCTGGGACTAAAAGGGAGTTATTCGAGGAGATAAGCTGCAGACCTAGGTGAACCCCCTCACAATTCACCTGGTCGAGGCGTTTTCCGACTTGTTCGGACAATTACGAGCAAAATGTCCCTTACCCCCACAGTACAAACAAAGACCAGAGTTTTGCCTTCTGGCTCTTTCTTCAGGAGACAGCCGGGAGAGACCCATCTGCATGGGCTCCTCTACGTCCTCAGGAATGGAATATACACATGGAGTTGACCTGACAGGAGCTCCTTTTTCAGCCCTCCGCTCTCTGAGACGACGAGCAATCTTAATAGAAAGCTCCATGAGTTTATCGAGAGTCTCAGGAGCGGGATACTGAAGGAGACTGTCTTTTATAGACTCTGATAAGCCGAGGCGAAACTGACTGCGCAGGGCTGGGTCATTCCAGCCACAGTCGTTCGGCCAACGGCGAAACTCCGTACAATAAACCTCTGCAGGATTCCTACCCTGTCTGAGAGCGCGCAACTGACCTTCAGCGGTTGCCTCTCTATCAGGGTCATCATACAATAGCCCTAAAGACCCAAAAAAGGCGTCTACTGACAACAAGGCCGGATCCTCTGCTTTCAAACCAAAAGCCCAGGTCTGAGGATCCCCCTGGAGCAAAGAAATAATAATCCCAACCCGCTGAGATTCAGTACCCGAGGAGATCGGTCTTAAATGAAAATAAAGTTTACAGGATTCTTTAAAATTAAAAAAAACTCTTTTCTATCACCAGAAAAAAGGTCAGGCAAATGCATCTTTGGTTCAGGGACTACCCTCGGGGAAGTTCGCAAAAGATCTTCCTGCAACTTCACCCGAAGGGAAAGATCCTGAACCATCTGAGTAAGTTCTTGAATCTGGCTGACTAAGAGCTGACCAGGATTTGGCCCTAAACCTGTTGGATTCATGAGGCCGATAAACTCTTACAAAACTGAATGAGAAAAAAATTAAACCCCGTTTAATTTTAAGTTTTGGTGTGGCCGGTAATAATGTTATGATTCCAGCACTCCTGACCAGAGGAGATCTTATAACAATGACCAGAGCGCTGGAATGGAATGCTGGTAACGGGAGCAGGAAAGACTAGTTGCCCCTGGCGCCCTAACTCTATTGTCTCACCCGTGCTATCGGAGATCCCTTGCGAGACTATGGTTTCTTGAGCCCATGGCAGCCACGTTTGAAGGGCGGATTATGTCTGCCCAACTCCGGTGCCCCCCGGTCTTAATGAGAGACAAAGGGAAATCCGAGGCAGGATGATAACAAGAGGACCTCTGACTGACAACAGGCCAGGGGCAACAAGCTAACTAGCAAAGGCCTGAAGTATGTGCGGAAAAACCGCCAGGGAAAAGGACAACCAAAAATCCACTTGTCCAATACTCCTACCCAGCACCACCGGATACCAGAGTGGACCTGTGGAAGCGGAACCCTCCGCAAAATGCTCCAAAACACAAATAATAAATGGTAAGCGGCCAAGCCGCAACACACGGCAACGCCGCGACTCACGAACACCACTGGATGTTAAACGGTGATCAGTCAGGACTCCAGGAACAAGATGACAACTTCCGAGTACAGGATTACTGAAGACAGGAACGACCGGATACAGCAATACTGGAAACTGACTCTCAGCAAACAAGGACAGCATGCAGGAAGCTATTACCGGCGTCTGTGAGAAGCCCTGGGAGTGCATATAAACAGGAGTCCTCCAATCAGCTGCTGACAGGGCTGATTACATAAATGCCGTGCAGCTGCCTTGCTGCACGGCCAGGAAACAGGTGCACAATCATTTAAACTGGACCCAGCAACGGGGAACGCGGTCCGCCAGTGGCGTCCCCGTTGCTAGGGTCCGTGCGGCTCAGTGCGCCCGGCGTCTAGCGTTGCCAGGGAGCCGGCAGCTGTACGCGTACGGCGTCCCTGGTTGCTAGGCGCCGGGCCGCACCGACGAGCGGACCCCGGCGCCTAACACCTGCTTTTTGTGCCGCCCTGTCGGTTTACATGGGCGACAGCCGTGATGTTGTCTGACTGAATAAGCACCGGCTGGTTTTGAAGCAGGGGTTCTGCTTGACTTAGGGCATTGTAAATGGCCCTTAGTTCCAGAATATTTATGTGTAGGGAAGTCTCCTGACTCAACCATTGTCCTTGGAAGTTTCTTCCCTGAGTGACTGCCCCCCAACCTCGGAGGCTTGTATCCGTGGTCACCAGGACCCAGTCCTGAATGCCGAATCTGCAGCCCTCGAGAAGATGAGCACTCTGCAGCCACCACAGCAGAGACACCCTGGCCCTCGGGGACAGGGTGATCAGCCGATGCATCTGAAGATGCGATCCGGACCACTTGTCTAACAGATCCCACTGAAAGATCCTTGCATGGAACCTGCCGAAGGGAATTGCTTCGTAAGAAGCTACCATCTTTCCCAGGACTCGCGTGCAGTGATGCACCGACACCTGTTTTGGTTTCAGGAGGTCTCTGACCAGAGATGACAACTCCTTGGCCTTCTCCTCCGGGAGAAACACCTTCTTCTGTTCTGTGTCCAGAATCATGCCCAAGAACAGCTGCGAACAGTAGGAACCAGCTGCGACTTTGGGATATTCAGAATCCAGCCGTGCTGTTGTAGCACTTCCTGAGATAGTGCTACTCGACCAACAACTGCTCCTTGGACCTTGCCTTTATAAGGAGATCATCCAAGTACGGGATAATTATAACTCCCTTCTTTCGAAGGAGTATCATCATTTCGGCCATTACCTTGGTAAATACCCTCGGTGCCGTGGACAGACCAAACGGCAACGTCTGGAATTGGTAATGGCAGTCCTGTACTACAAACCTGAGGTACTCCCGGTGAGGTGGGTAAATGGGGACATGTAGTAAGCATCCTTGATGTCCAGTGACACCATAAAATCCCCCTCTTCCAGGCTTGCAATAACCGCCCTGAGCGATTCCATTTTTAACTTGAACTTCCTTATATAAGTGTTCAAGGATTTCAAATTTAGAATGGGTCTCACCGAACCGTCTGGTTTCGGTACCACAAACATTGTGGAATAGTAACCCCGTCCCTGTTGAAGGAGGGGAACTTTGATTATCACCTGCTGGAGGTACAGCTTGTGAATTGCCGCCAGTACTACCTCCCTTTCCTTGGGAGTAGCTGGCAAGGCTGATTTGAGGTAACGGCGAGGGGGAGACGTCTCGAACTCTAGCTTGTATCCCTGAGATACCACTTGTAGAACCCAGAGATCCACCTGTGAGCGAATCCACTGGTCGCTGAAGTTCCGGAGACGGGCCCCCACCGCACCCGGCTCCACCTGTGGAGCCCCAGCATCATGTGGTGGACTTAGTGGAAGCAGGGGAGGATTTTTGTTCCTGGGAACTGGCTGTCTGGTGCAGATTTTTCCCTCTACCCCTGCCTCTGGGCAGAAAGAACGCGCCTCTGACCCGCTTGCCTTTCTGAGGCCGAAAGGACTGTACTTGATAATACGGTGCTTTCTTAGGCTGTGAGGGAAACTGAGGTAAAAAAGTCGACTTCCCAGCTGTTGCTGTGGATACGAGGTCCGAGAGACCGTCCCCAAACAATTCCTCACCCTTATAAGGCAAAACCTCCATGTGCCTTTTAGAATCAGCATCACCTGTCCACTGCCGAGTGCATAATACTCTCCTGGCAGAAATGGACATTGCATTAATTCTAGATGCCAGCCGGTAAATGTCCCTCTGTGCATCCCTCATATATAAGACTACATCTTTAATATGCTCTATGGTTAGCAAAATAGTATCCCTGTCAAGGGAATCAATGTTATCTGACAGGGAATCAGACCATGCTGCTGCAGCACTACACATCCATGCTGAAGCAATAGCAGGTCTCAGTATAGTACCTGAGTGTGTATACACAGACTTCAGGATAGCCTCCTGCTTTCTATCTGCAGGCTCCTTTAAGGCGGCCGTATCCTGAGACGGCAGTGCCACCTTTTTTGATAAGCGTGTGAGCGCCTTGTCCACCCTACGGGATGTTTCCCTACGCAACCTGTCCGTTGGCGGGAAAGGGTACGCCATTAGTAACCGCTTAGAAATCACTAATTTCTTATCTGGGGAACACCACGCTTCTTCACACAATTAATTTAACTCATCAGATGGGGGAAAAGTCACTGGCTGCTTTTTCTCCCCAAACATAATACCCTTTTTTGTGGTAACCGGGTTAATGTCAGAAATGTGCAACACATTTTTCATTGCAGTAATCATGCATCGGATGGCCCTTGTGGATTGTACATTTGTCTCATCCTCGTCGACACTGGAGTCAGACTCCCTGTCGACACCTGTGTCTGCCATCTGAGGTAGCGGGCATTTTTGAGCCCCTGATGGCCTCTGAGACGCTTGGGCAGGCGCGGGCTGAGATGCCGGCTGTCCCAAAGCTGTTACGTCATCGAACCTTTTATGCAAGGAGTTGACACTGTCGGTTAATACCTTCCACATATCCATCCACTCTGGTGTCGGCCCCGCAGGGGGCGACATCACACTTATCGGCTCCTGCTCCGCCTCCACGTAAGCGTCCTCATCAAACATGTCGACACAGCCATACCGACACACCGCACACACACACAGGGAATGCTCTGACTGAGGACAGGACCCCACAAAGTCCTTTGGGGAGACAGAGAGAGAGTATGCCAGCACACACCAGAGCGCTATATAACAGAGGGATTTACACTAATACAAAGTGAATTTTCCCCCAATAGCTGCTTATATCACCTTTTGCGCCTAAATTTATGTGCCCCCCCTCTCTTTTTTACCCTTTCCGTAGTGTATACTGCAGGGGAGAGCCTGGGGAGCGTCCTTCCAGCGGAGCTGTGAAGAGAAAATGGCGCTGGCTGTGCTGAGGAAGATAGCCCCGCCCCTTCAGCGGCGGGCTTCTCCCGCTTTTTTAATAATATTTATGGCGGGGGATTAGGCACATATACAGCTTATAACTGTATTATGTGCATTGTGCCAACTAAGGTATACATATTGCAGCCCAGGGCCCCCCCCCCCCCCCCCCCCAGCGCCCTGCACCCACCAGTGACCGGAGTGTGTGGTGTGCTGTGGGAGCAATGGCGCACAGCTGCAGTGCTGTGTGCTACCTTATTGAAGACCGGAGTCTTCAGCCGCCGATTTTCTCCTGGAATCTTCCGTCTTCTGGCTCTGCAAGGGGGACGGCGGCGCGGCTCCGGGAACGGACGATCGAGGTCGGGCCCTGTGTTCGATCCCTCGGGAGCTAATGGTGTCCAGTAGCCTTAGAAGCACAAGCTAGCTGCAAGCAGGTAGGTTTGCTTTTCTCCCCTAAGTCCCTCGTAGCAGTGAGTCTGTTGCCAGCAGATCTCACTGAAAATAAAAAACCTAACAAATTCTTTCTTTTCTAGTAAGCTCAGGAGAGCCCACTAGGTGCATCCAGCTCTGGCCGGGCACAGATTCTAACTGAGGTCTGGAGGAGGGGCATAGAGGGAGGAGCCAGTGCACACCAGATGTAGTACCTAATCTTTCTTTTAAGAGTGCCCAGTCTCCTGTGGAGCCCGTCTATTCCCCATGGTCCTTACGGAGTACCCAGCATCCACTAGGACGTCAGAGAAATATATAATATATATATATAGGACCGCACGACACTTTTACAGACTACTTTCAAGAGCCAGCCGCAGGACCGAATCCCTTGGCCTCAAGACTTCTCTGCCACTAGCAGCGCAGCCATGAAAACGGCTAAACGTCTATGGCCCATCATTTCAGAAGATAAACAGCTGCCAAGATTGAGTAAGTCTAGGATTTTACCCTCATTTCGTAGAGGTAAAAACATTAAGGACATAGTGGTCCACAACGACATCTCTAAGATGAAATCTACAGTGCCCATGCATTTTCTTTCGCGCAAGGCAGGTAACTACAAGTGCTTAGGCTGCACTACGTGTAGCAGCCTAGAAACCGGCGATGCTTTTTTTCATCCCAGATCTGGCAAAAAATTTAATATTACTCAATCCTTCACCTGCTCCAGTCGTTACGTCATTTATTACATCAAATGCCCCTGTGGGCTGCTTTACATTGGCAAGACTATAAGACAATTCAAGGAGCGCATTGCGTTACATCGCTCCAGCATACGGGCCGCCCTGGAGGGACGTGGGTCGGACCAACCCGTTGCCCGTCACTTCAAAGAACTCCATCACACCCTTGCCTCTATTCGTTATAAGATAATCGACGGAATTCCAGATAATGCCAGAGGGGGTAATCGGGGTCGCCGCCTACTACAGAGAGAAGCCCGCTGGATCCATACTCTTCAAACAGTTAAACCATTTGGCCTGAACGATATGCTGTCATATACCTGTTTTCTATGAATTGAGTAATTTTGTCTGATAGCTCTCATTGCATAGTTTGCATTAATCGTTACTTTTCCTTGCATTGACTGCCACATCTACGTCTACATTTATCATGCTGACTGCTTGCTTTCATGTTTGATAGCTTTCACTGCATAGTTTGCATTATCATTATTTTTATTTTTATTTTTCTTTGTATACTTGCATTGACCGCCACATCTACGTTTACATTGTTATGCTGACTGTTTATCCGCATTTGCTGTACAGTACTGCTGCCTTTCCGTCAAGTCCTTTTTGCAATTTCATTTCTTATGTTCCTCTCCAGCCCCCGTATACCTGTTCCCATGGTGATGGGTTACACATCTCTTTTCCACGCCCCCTGGAGACGCCGGGTCGCCGGCGCCAGCGCGCGCCCATGACGTCAGCGGGTCTCCCGGTGAGCGGCGGTCGTCTACACATGTGGTGCTCTTGGTAATGTATAAATCTATGTTTATTTGTTTGTATAGTTAGTCTTGATAAAAGGGCAATGCCCTGAAACGTTGACCTTAAAACTACAGTATCTGTGTCATCTTTGCAAGTCTCTGCGAGTGCCAGCATTTTCCTGTACCTATACTCTGCAGCTGTGGCTGACGCAGGGCACCGGAGCAATCTGCACACGCTTACTGGGAGTGCCATACAGTACTTGGCTATATATATATATATATATATATATATATATATTTATCTCTGCATCATGTGCTGTTTGGGGACTATTTTTTTAGGTGCCATCCTGTCTGACACTGCAGTGCCACTCCTAGATGGGCCAGGTGTTTGTGTCGGCCACTTGGGTCGCTTGGCTTAGCCATCCAGCGACCTTGGTGCACCTCTTTTTTTCTTTGCATCATGGGCTGTTTGGGGACTATTTTTTTAAGTGCCATCCTGTCTAACACTGCAGTGCCACTCCTAGATGGGCCAGGTGTTTGTGTCGGCCACTTGGGTCACTTAGCTTAGCCATCCAGCGACCTTGGTGCACCTCTTTTTTTCTTTGCATCATGTGCTGTTTGGGGACTATTTTTTGAAGTGCCATCCTGTCTGACACTGCAGTGCCACTCCTAGATGGGCCAGGTGTTTGTGCCGGCCACTTGGGTCGCTTAGCTTAGTCATCCAGCGACCTTGGTGCAAATTTTAGGACTAAAAATAATATTGTGAGGTGTGAGGCGTTCAGAATAGACTGGAAATGAGTGGAAATTATGGTTATTGAGGTTAATAATACCATGGGATCAAAATGACCCCCAAATTCTATGATTTAAGCTGTTTTTGAGGGGTTTTTGAAAAAAAAAACACCCGAATCCAAAACACACCCAAAACTGACAAAAAAAATTCAGGGAGGTTTTGCCAAAACGCTTCCGAATCTAAAGCACGGCCGCGTAACCAAATCCACAACCAAAACCCGAAAAATATCCGGTGCACATCACTACTTTATATCAACAGCACCCGGTAGTACCGATATTATAAACGGTCCCTAAAATCCATAAAAATGCGGTTAGACCACCAGGAAGACCGATAATTTTGGCCCGTGAATCCCTGTACCAACCCATTGCTATCTATCTCGACAATATCTTGCAACCCTATATAGTGGATCATCCAAGTTACATCAAGTATACTACCGACTTTTTGAAAAGATTGCTAACCTTCTCGGAAATTCGACCAGGTACAATTCTTTGCACTCTTGATATTAATAGCATGTACACCTCGATTCCTCAATCACAAGGCTTATCAGCGATGAGATCCTTTTATGAAGCCCAACAAATACAAGACTTGGACATTAATTTATTTATGCATTTTCTTGAACTAACACTGATCAGAAATTACTTTATTACTTTAACTTAGGGGCTGCGCGATGGGGAGCAACATATCTCTGAGCTACGCAAACATTTTCATGTTCAGGGAGGAACAACGAATGTTTTTTGATTAGGTGGCGTATGCCCAGTTCACTCAATGCTATTTGAGATTTATCAACGACGTTTTCATTTTGTGGGCAGGAGACGAGACGACTTTGTTGAACATGATCCAATGGATTAACAGAGATTCACCTATTAGAGTAACCTTTCAATGCAGTGACAAGATCATTCACTATTTAGTTGTCCAAGTCACAATCGATAGTAACCAATTAATTACTCGAGTGTTCTCAAAACTAACGAATAGGAACACCCTATTATTAGCATTGAGTTACCACCCGAAGCCACTAAAAATAAAATTTTACTTACCGGTAAATCTATTTCTCGTAGTCCGTAGAGGATGCTGGGACTCCGTAAGGACCATGGGGATAGACGGGCTCCGCAGGAGATAGGGCACTTTAAGAAAGCTTTGGATTCTGGGTGTGCACTGGCTCCTCCCTCTATGCCCCTCCTCCAGACCTCAGTTAGGGCAACTGTGCCCAGAGAAGATGGACAGTACGAGGAAGGATTTTTGTAAATCTAAGGGCGAGATCCATACCAGCCACACCAATCACACCGTATAACTTGTGATAAACTACCCAGTTAACAGTATGAACAACAATATAGCCTCGGTTCAACCGATAAACCATAACATAACCCTTATGTAAGCAATAACTATATACAAGTCTTGCAGAAGAAGTCCGCACTTGGGACGGGCGCCCAGCATCCTCTACGGACTACGAGAAATAGATTTACCGGTAAGTAAAATCTTATTTTCTCTAACGTCCTTGAGGATGCTGGGACTCCGTAAGGACCATGGGGATTATACCAAAGCTCCCAAACGGGCGGGAGAGTGCGGATGACTCTGCAGCACCGAATTGAGCAAACAGGAGGTCCTCCTCAGCCAGGGTATAAAACTTACAGAACTTTGCAAAGGTATTTGACCCCGACCAAGTAGCAGCTCGGCACAGCTGTAGTGCCGAGACCCCTCGGGCAGCCGCCCAAGAAGAGCCCACCTTCCTAGTGGAATGGGCCTAAACCGATTTAGGTAACGGCAATCCTGCCGTAGAATGCGCCAGCTGAATCGTGTTACAGATCCAGCGAGTAATAGTCTGCTTTAAAGCAGGGCCGCCAACCTTGTTGGCAGTAAACAGGACAAACAGTGCTTCTGTTTTGCAGATCCTAGCCATTCTGGCCACGTAAATTTTCAAAGCCCTGACCACATCAAGGGACTCGGAATCCTCCAAGTCACGCGTAGCCACAGGCACGACAATAGGTTGGTTCATATGAAAGGATGAGACCACCTTTGGCAGGAATTAAGGACGGGTCCGCAATTTCGCTCTATCCATATGGACAATCAGATAGGGCTTTTAGTGATAAAAGCCTCCAATTCCGAAACTCGCCTAGCCGAAGCCAAGGCTAACAACATGACCACCTTCCAGGTGAAATATTTCAACACCACTGACTTAAGTGGTTCAAACCAATGTGACTTAAGGAAACGTAACACCAAGTTAAGGTCCCAAGGCGCCACCGGTGGTACAAAAGGAGGCTAAAAATGCAGTACTCCCTACACAAACGTTTGTACTTCAGGAAGAGAAGCCAATTTTTTTGGGAAGAAAATGGATAAGGCCGAAATTTGAACCTTTATCGATCCTAATTTCAGGCCCAAGTTCACTCCAGTTTGAAGGAAGTGAAGCAGACGGCCCAAAAGGAATTCCTCCGTAGGAGCATTCCTGGCCTCACATCAGGAAACATATTTTCGCCATATTCGGTGATAATGTTTCAATGTCACTTCTTTCCTAGCCTTAATTAGGGTAGAAATGACCTCCTCCGGAATACCCATTACCGCTAGGATCCTGAGTTAAACCAACATGCCGTCAAACGCAGCCGCGGTAAGTCTTGGAACAGACAGGGCCCCTGCTGCAGCAGGGCCTGTCTTAGAGGAAGAGGCCACGGATTCTCTGTGAGCATTTCCTGCAGATCTGGATACCAGGTCCTCCGTGTCCAATCTGGAACAATGAGAATTGGTCTCACTCCTCTTTTTCTTATTATCCTTAACATCATGGGTATGAGAGGAAGAGGAGGAAACACAGAGACCGACCGGAACACCCACGGTGTTACTAGGGCGTCCACAGCTTACTGCCTGAGGGTCTCCGGACCTGGCGCAATAACTCTGCGGCTTTGTGTTGAGGCGGGACGCCATCATGTCTATCAGTGGCAGTCTCCACCGAATTGCAATCTGTGCTAAGACTTCCTGATGAAGTCCCCACTCTCCAGGACGTAGGTCGTGTCCGCTGAGGAAGTCTGCTTCCCAGTCGTCCACTCCCGGAATGAACACTGCTGACAGTGCGCTTACATGATTCTCCGCCCAGCGAAGAATTCTGGTGGCTTCCGCCATCGCCACTCTGCTCCTTGTGCCGCCTTGGCGGTTTACATGAGCTACTGCGGTGACGTTGTCTGACTGGATCAGAACTGGTTGGTCGCGAAGTAGGGTCTCCGCCTGACGTAGGGCGTTGTATATGGCCCTTAGTTCCTAGAAGTGAAGACAAGTCTCTTGACTTGACCAAAGACCTTGGACATTTTATTTTTCCCTGTGTGACTGCTCCCCAACCTCGGAGGCCCGCGTCCGTGGTCACCAGGATCCAGTCCTGAAAGCCGAACCTGCGGCCCTATAGAAGGTGAGCACCCTGCAGCCACCACAGGAGAGATACCCTGGCCCTGGGGGAGAGGGTGATCAACTGATGAATCTGTAGATGTGACCCGGACCACTTGTCCAGTAGGTCCCATTTGAAAGACCTCGCATGGAACCTGCCGAAGGGAATGATTTTCCCCGGACTCGGGTGCAGTGATGCCGACACCTGTCTTGGTTTCAATAAGTTCCTGACCAGAGTCATGAGTTCCTGGGCCCTCTCTATCTGAAGGTAAACCCCTTTCTGGTCCGTATCCAGAATCATACCCAAGAAGGGCAGACTAGTCATAGGAACCAACTGTGACTTCGGGATATTGAGAAACTAGCCGTGTTGCTGTGACACCTTCAGTGAAAGTGACACGCTGTTCAACAACTGCTCTTTTGATCTCGCCTTATAGGAGATCGTCCAAGCATGGGATAACTGTGACTCCTTGCTTGCGTAGGAGCACCATCATTTCCGCCAATTACCCTGAAATTGGTAATGACAATACTGTACCGTAATTCTCAGGTACGCCTGATGGGGTGGATAAATGGGAACATGAAGGTATGCAGCCTTTATGTCTAGATACACCATCAAATCCCCCCTTTCCAGGCTGGCCATGATCGCTCTGAGCGATTCCACTTTAAATTTGAACCTTTTCCAGTATAGTTAACAAAAAGGGAGGTAATCTGCGCACTGGGGTGGTTTTACTGTATGGGATGTGCTGCTAGTCAAAAGGGTGTCCTTGCCCTTTGGTTCAATATGGATATCTGGTTTTCACCTGACTGCGCTCATCCCCTACAGTTTGAGTACTCGTGAAATGATGCAAATGGATGCTTATATAAAGGTGTGTTTTACTTTCACATGTATCAAATATGACACTCAATATAATGAAACAGTGCGGATAAATATTGTTGAACATGAAAAAGGTGGTAATCACAATGTGTGCTCCACGGGGAGCACCTGTTTAACTCAGTCCTTTAATCACTCAAATTGGTGATTAAATCCTTTAGGTTCTTGGCGTGTGTGTTCTGACACAAAGGCCAATGGGCTGGAAAAAAATATATAAATGTAATGATTAAATCTGGCTGTGTTGCTTTAAAAGTCAAATATAGATTTTCCAGTGGAAATGTCTCTAGTCCTGACCGGACTGTGTGGGCTTTAAAAATCTGTCTTTAGTAATTAGATTCATATAGTTGCAGAGGACGGCGTCCCGTACCTCTGCGTGTGGAAGTCAGGTATTCGTGCACTATCGTTGCGGCCGTACTTGTAAGATGTACAGGTGCGGCTGGCAGCGGGAACCTCCTGGCAGCTCCGGACAGACTCGTCCCTCAGCTCGCGCACCCGCTCTCCGGTTCGTCCTGTTAGGGATCTCCCCGTGTGCCTGCGCCGCTCGCTGGGTTGGTCGTGTTCGCGTGGGGGGGAGCTCAGCCGCAGGATCTAAACAGAGCCTGTGGCAGTGTTGCACCTCCCCACAACGGAGTACTCACCTGTGTGGTCCTCCTGCTGCCCGTCCGTCTGTACTGCTTACCGATGTCTGCGCCGTAGGTCCGAGGGTCTCACAGCACTCTCCTGTCCTCCAATAGTTTGATGTCTCTTAGTCGTCTCCTCCAACGCGTTTCAACCGGATCGGTCTTCCTCTGGGAGTCTTTGGCAAAGACTCCCAGAGGAAGACCGATCCGGTTGAAACGCGTTGGAGGAGACGACTAAGAGACATCAAACCATTGGAGGACAGGAGAGTGCTGTGAGACCCTCGGACCTACGGCGCAGACATCGGTAAGCAGTACAGACGGACGGGCAGCAGGAGGACCACACAGGTGAGTACTCCGTTGTGGGGAGGTGCAACACTGCCACAGGCTCTGTTTAGATCCTGCGGCTGAGCTCCCCACTTTTCCAGTATAGGTTCAGAGATTTTAATTTTAAATAGGTCTGACCGAACCGTACGAATTCGGGACTACAGCCAAGGTTGAGTAATATCCCCTTCCTTGTTGCAGGAGGGGAACCTTGAGCACCACCTGTTGGAGATACAATGTGTGAATTGTATTTAATATAATCTCCCCTTCTGGGGGAGAAGCCGGTAGGTCTGATAAGGAAAACCGACGAGGAGGCACCTTTCAAATTCCTTAGTAACCCTGAGAACAATTTTTATTGCCCCGGGATCCACCTGTGAGCGAACTCAGATGTGGCTGAAGAGTCGAAGACATGCTCCCCCTGGGACGGACTCCCTTAGCGGAGCTCCCGCATCCTGCGGTGGATGTAGTAGAGGCCGGGGAGGACTTCTGTTCCTGGGAACTAGCTGTGCCCCGTGCCCTTACTTCTGGTAAGAAAGGACGCTCCTCATACTTTCCTGTTATTCTGCGTCCGAAAGGACTGCATTTGATAATGTCGTGCTTTCTTAGTCTGTGAGGGAATATAAGGCAAAAGATCAGAATGACCAGCTATAGCTGTGGAGACTAGGTCCGTGAGCCCTTCTCCACACAATTCCTCAGCCTTGTGAGGTAAACCCTCCATATGCCTCTTTTAGTCGGCATCACCTGACCATTGCATGTTCCACAGGACAAGTCTAGCAGAAATCGACATAGCGTTGACTCTAGAACCCAGTAGACTAACGTCTCTTTGGGCATGTCTTTTATATCTATATATATATATATATATATATATATATACAGCAGAAATGAAGGAGCGGCACTCAGCGTCTTGAAAATAGTTGAGTGTATTTCAAAAAACACAGTGGGAAACCAACGTTTCGGGGCTTACATGCCCCTTTGTCAAGGTGTGTGTAAGTGCTAAGAATAAAACATACCTTTATAAGGTGAAAGAAACCCTGTGCGTTCGATCCGTGTGCGCCAAACAGTCACATGGTCCGGCGCTTATCGGTGACATCATCCGCGAGCGGCCGCCCGGTATCCTAGCAACCATGTCCGTGTCGTAGCCGCACAGGGACATGGGAAGTGTAGTTCTGTGAAAAGACGTGGAAGTACAGTGCTGTGTTGTGAACGGACATAAAGTTACAGTGCCCACACCTGTTATATACTGTGTATAATTGCAGCAGAGGGAATTGAGCGTGTCTGGTATAACATGTTAACTTGAAATAACCAGGGTCCCTTAATCTGTGCAGGGAGAACCCGTGTGGGCTAAATTGGTCCACAGGGTATACTTATAATATAAAGGTCGTAATGGCCCTGGGTGACAATGTTGAATCCTCTGCTGGGATTATATCACAGGGTGGGGGGGGGGGGGGGGGGGAGAGAAGGGGGAAGGGGGAAGGAGGGGGAAACGATAAGCCAGCTACACCCTAATAAGGTGTGTACATACAAGTTGGTAAATGTATAAATATAAATATATGTAAAGACATCACATAGATAAATTATAATATTCCCAGCTGTGAGTATGTAGAGCAAGAGCACTGGCGTGAGCTGAAAGTGGCCTCGAATTAGGCTCTAAAAGACAAAAAGATCTAACATAATAATTATATAATATAAAGATGTAGGGAAGTCCCGGTGAAATCTGTCATCGGTGTACAAATAAATTCCAGGGCATCATCTCGTTCAGTCCTCCTGGGTTGAGGGTGCCCAGTCGATGAATCCATCTGGCTTCCAATCTGAGGAGTCTGCCCTCACGGTCACCTCCTCTTGTTGATTTTTCCACATGGTCAATAACCATGTGTTTGAGGTCCTTGATGGAGTGACCTGCTTCCAAAAAATGCCTGGCGACTGGTTGATCTGATGTTTTGCCCGAGCCGGCTTTTTTGATGGCCGAGCGATGCAAGGCCATTCGCTCACTCATGGTTCTGATTGATTTCCCTACATACATCAAGTTGCATGGGCATACTATGATGTAAATAATGAATGAAGACATGCACATGAGTACGTGTCTGATAGCCATATCACGATTGGTATGTGGATGTTTGAACGTGGGTCCAGTTAGCATATGTGAGCAGGTGGTACATTTTATGCATTTGTAGCACCCGGGCGCTTTGCTCAAAAACCCAGCTGTATTTTCTGTCGTCTTAGAAAAACCTGTCACATCCGTATGGACTATCAGATCCTTAATGTTGCGTCCCCTGGTGAAACATGTCATAGGACGTTTGTTTTTAAAAATTGGTAAAGTAGAATCTGTGGAAACCAATGGCCACAATGCTCTAGATGCACGGGGGACCACTGCACTAGTGGTGTTGTACTGTGTAACATAAGGAATGGCTTCTACATCGCTTTTCTTGATTTTAGGGGAAAAAAGTATGTTACGTGGTGTTGACATGATTTTCCGTTTGTGTTCCAATAGTTGTTTATGGTCATATCCCCTATGTAGAAATTTCAGAATCATACGGTCAATTTCATCTTCTAGCTTGGACCGGTCACTTGTGATTCTAGCGATCCTTATCATTTGTGACCTGGGTAATCCTTTTATTAGGCCTTTCGGATGATGACTATTGGCCTGAAGAAGGGTATTTTGATCGGTGGGTTTGGTGTAGAGACCCGTGTGTATTCGTCCATTCGTGATGGTCACCTGGACATCCAAGTAATTGATGGTAGTGTCATTGGTGTTGTAGGTAAATTTGATCGGTGACTCCCGTGCGTTTATTGTGGACATTAAGGATTCAAAAGTAGCCAGGGGGCCAGTCCACATAATGAATAGATCGTCTATGAAACGTGTGTACAGGAGAATGTTCTGGGCTATTTCTGGATCCTTGAAAAAAATGTCTGCCTCTTCTTTGAACATAAAGATGTTAGCAAAGGAAAGGGAGACATTGCTCCCCATCGCACACCCCGTTCTTTGACGAAAGAAATGACCATCAAATAAAAAGAAATTATGTGTGAGAATTAGCTCTAACAGGTCAAGAAACAATTGATGGTCCAAGGTGTTTATTTGTTCTGATGTTAGGAATTCTTTAGACAGGGTACAATGGTTACGAATAAAAAAAGAAATAGAGTTTCCCCAGGGAGCTAGTGATATTCTTTGGTATATCAAGAGTTTTCACTTCAAATAAAAAATCATGAGAAATAGACTTATTTATTTAATAAAATACAGTAAAATAAGCTGTATCACAATATGTCCAAAGTGACAATCAACAAAGTTTCATACAAATATTTGTGTTGGTAACAATTCAGTCACATAATAACATGATAATTGATCCTCCTTGAAGAGATGATAAAAACCGCTGTCTTAACCCAACGCGTTTCGTCCTACGGACTTCATCAGGGGTTATATTTATAATCAAAGGATCACAGTATGGACAAGCAACTTAGCGTGTCTTCAAAGATAAATAAAAACACTTAAAAGTGATATCGAACTAGATCACACCACATGGGATATCAATTAAGCACATTAGATGTAATTCATTCTGTGTTTATCCACTGAGCCAAACTATGTTTGGAGATTTCTGAGAGCAATTGTATTTAAACCACTTGTGTTGAAAAATAGCTCATAGAGCAGCTTTTCACTAAATCGCATCCAAACGTAGATTTTACACAAGGCAGAAAACTGTAAATGTACCTCTCTGCATCCAGTAATGCTCCTAGCTGCTGCATTGGGACTAGTCAGGGAGTGCCAACTCATCCACTCACTATATATATATAAGACAACATCTTTTACATATAAATATATATATATATATATATATATACATACTAGGGACAATAACATGGTATCCTTATCTAGGGTTTCAACCTCCGCTGATAAGGTATCTGACTACGCTGCTACAGCGCTATAAACCCATGCCGACACAATCGCCGGTCTGAGTAGTGTACCAGAATGTGTGTAAATGGACTTCAAAGTACTTTTACTGCATGCTATCTGCAGGATCCCTGAGGATAGCTGTTAAGTCAGCGCTACCTTTTTGGGTAAACGTGTCAATGCCTTGTACACCCTAGGGGAAGATTCCCATCGTATCCTGGCCCCATTAGGGAAAGGATACTCCCTGAGAATTCTTTTTGGGAAGCTGCAGCTTCTTGTCTGGAGATTCCCGCTCTTTTTCTTCATGAGAGGAGGGAAATTTACCTCAGCTTTCCTCCCCTTAAACATGTGTACCCTTGTGTCAGGGACAGATGAGTCATCAGTGATATGCAAAACATCTTTTATTACAATAATCATAATGAATACATTTCTGCCAGTCTTGGCTGTACTTTGCATTATCGTAGTCGACACTGGAGTCAGACTCCGTGTCGATAACAGTGTCTATTATTTTGGATAGTGAGCGTTGTGAGACTCTGAAGGTCTCTGTGACATAGGGGCAGACATGGGTAGATTCCCTGTCTGTTCTCTAATCTTTTGTAATAAGTTCATCTTAGCACTTAATTTCACATATCCAATCAGGTGTCGGCGTTGTCGACGGAGACACCACGCACCCACACAGATTTGCTCCATCTCTTCCTTCGGAGAGCCTTTTACCGCAGACATGTCGACACACACGTACCGACACACTCCACACACACAGGGAATCTCTTATCTGAAGACAGGTTCCCCCCTAGGCCCTTTGGAGAGACAGAGAGAGAGTATGCCAGCACACACCCCAGCTCTATATAACCCAGGAAAAAACACAGAATGTTTACCCAGTAGCGCTGCTGTAATGTATAATCGCCAAATATGTGTCTCCCCCCCCCCTCTACTTTAAAACCCTCTTCACTGTGTGTCAAGCAGGGGAGAGTCCGGGGAGCTTCCGCTCAGCGGTGCTGTGGAGAGAAAATGGCGCTGGTGAGTGCTGAGGGAGAAGCCCCGCCCCACTCGGCGGCGGGCTTCTGTCCCGCTCAAACTTACTAAAATATGTCTGGGGCTCTTTTATATACATGTACAGTGCCCACCTGTACATGTATATATACTTTTTGCCATAAGAGAGGTGTTATATTGCTGCCCAGGGCGCCCCCCCTGCGCCCTGCACCCTTACAGTGACCGGAGTGTGTGAGGTGTATGGGAGCAATGACGCACAGCTGCAGTGCTGTGCGTTACCTCAGTGAAGCTCTGAATGCTTCTGCCGCCTGAGACGTCTTCTGACTTCGTTTCTTCTGGCTCTGTGAGGAGAACGGCGGCGCGGCTCTGGGGGTGGATGCCCAGTAAGAACCTGTGTTCACCCCCTCTGGAGCTAATGGTGTCCAGTAGCCGAGGAAGCAGAGCCTATCTTAGACAAGAAGGTCTGCCCCTCTCTCCTCAGTCCCTCGATGCAGGGAGCCTGTTGCCAGCAGTGCTCTCTGTAAAAATGTAGAAAAAATCCTAACAAAAATGCTTTCTAGGCAGAGAACTCAGGGAGCTCCCTGCAGTGCACCCATCTCACTCTGGGCATAGTGTAAAACTGAGGTCTGGAGAGGGGCATAGAGGGAGGAGCCAGTGCACACCCAGAATCCAAAGCTTTCTTAATGTGCCCTATCTCCTGCGGATCCCGTCTATCCCCATGGTCCTTACGGAGTCCCAGCATCCTCAAGGATGTTAGAGAAAAGAGGATTACCAAAATCCCAGATGATGAGAGTAGCATGAATAGCAAGCAATCGGACAATAGCATCTGTGGACATAGACAAAGAGATCGGTTTGTGACGAGGGGTTACAATTTGAAGCTATTGAAACAGCAGAAAGAGGAGGTACTCTCAAAGGGGAGAGAGCAATTGCTTCAGTCAACTAAAAAATCCCATGAACACAATATTCCATGGAAGATGCAATTCAGTAACTCTAGCCAAGTTATTCAGAGAGCAAGCACTGCATTGTGGCCGATCATAGCAACTGATCAATCTCTTCCAGGCTTGAAGAACAAAAGACCCATGGCATGTTATACACGGGCAAGAAACATAAGGGATGCAGTTGTCCATACAGACATCACGGGCTTCCAGAAACATATTACTGAGCCGCATTTTCTTACTAAAGCGCCAGGGTTTTACAAGTGTCCTTAGTGCACTACATGTTCACACATGATAACAGGATCGATGTTCAAGCACCCAGTAACAGCCCGATCATTCCGTATAAACCATGTGCTATCATGTCAATCGATATATGTGATATACGTCATTATATGCCCGTGTAAATTGTGCTATGTTGGTAAAACAATACGAACTGTGAGAGAACGAATGGCCCTCCACCGCTCATCGATCAGTAAAGCATGGGCGAGTGGCTCTTCCGACCAACCGGTTGCTAGATGCTTTGTAGAAGCCAAACATTCTCTATCCACTCTAAAAAACATTCTAATTGATCACGTCCCAGCTTCAATGCGAGGAGATCGTCATGGACGCCTGCTTCGTAGTGAAACAAGATGGATCCACATTTTGAACACTGTTAACCCCAATGGGCTGAATGAAAGACAGAGCTGGCACACATACTTGTAGTGTTTCCAACTGGCATATTCCAGTTGGCATATTAAAATTATATTGAGTGTATATTGAGTGTTGCCAGAGTCCCTACAGGATTGATGGCAGCACTGGCATACATGATCCATTAGTCAATGTCCTTAACATGATATAGGCAGGAATGTATGTATTAACAGTATTGATACTTGATTTTAATACTTGCACTGTGCCTCATGCATGTTAGTATGTTTGTATTTCCACAGATCGCTGTGGAGGGGCCGGAGAGACATTCGGACACCGGCCGCCTGGTTGCTAGGAGACGCATCCAAACGACTCCATACCAACGGGGGATGGAGTAGTCTGATGTCACCAGAAGTGACGTGACGGGACCCTTGGGGAACAGAAGCGACTCCGGGATCTGGCCTCTTTACAGCGTAATGGAAGGCCGCTATTTAGGTGAGTTAATTTCAAGTTTATTGTTTGTGACTTTCATATGCTATACTTGAAAACGGTGCTGCAGGGGCACTGAAACGTTGTATTAGCATGATATCTTTTGCTCACTAAAAACTTTTCAAAGTTACTATTGGAGTGCCGCAGTCTTTTCTCTTGAACTGTTCTATATATACTGAAGGCACCCATACATCCAGCATTTATACAGCGCAGAGTGCCAGATCACCCTTGTATTGCAGCTGAGAACAATAGATGAAGGGTTTATGCTAATAAGTCATGTTGTGCCTAGGTGCAGAAAACTAGTCAAGATAACCGTGGACCCATCTGTATATATATATATATAGATAGATATACATATATCTATATATATATATATATATATATATATATATATAGACGCCTTTTTCAAACAGCAGCGGCACTCGTGGGATTTGTAGTCAAGTAAAAACGTGTATTTCACATCAAAATCAAAGCCGACATTTCGGGGCCCACACGCCCCTTTGTCAAGGTGAGTAACAGAGGGCACCGGGGTATGGTTATCCCATGAGGGGTAGAGTGCCGGTCCATCCAACGAATATATTGGCTGAACTTGTTCTCAGCAAAAATCATTTTTGTTATGGCACTGATTTCTATATCCAGGGCACCGGGACCGCCATGGGCTCCAACCTGGCGCCATCTTACGCCAATTTATTCATGCATCAGTATGAAAATATGTATATTGTCCCAAAATTTGGAGATAAGTTAGTTTATTTTGGGCGCTACATTGACGATATTTTTATCCTGTGGAGGGGCACGGAGGCTGAGTTTCATGGAATGGTGCAGTATCTCAACTCAATTGATAGTCCCATTCGTTTTACTTATGAAACACACCATGACTATATGAATTTTCTTGATGTGACGATCTTTCGAGAGCACACCCATCTAGGATCCACCTTGTTTCGTAAACAGACCGACCGGAACACATTGCTGTTTGCTACTAGCCACCATCCGGACAGTCTCAAAGAGAATATGCCAATTTCTCAATTTCTACGTGTATTGCGGAACAACTCTTCAATGGCTACTGCAGATCAACAACTCTCTGAGATGTTTGAGAGATTTTTGGCACGAGGGTACTCACCGAAGGTGGTCTCCAGATGCCTTAAGAAAGCTAAGGTCAAGTACAAGAATATTGGTCAGAAGTCCGCATCGAGATTTGATCCCTGTCGGCTTATTTTCACGTCAACCTTCGATACAAATTCCAGGGCTGCTGAAAAAGCTATAAAGAAGCATTGGCCCATAGTTGCAACAGATGCTAAACTGGAGGGTCTGAGCAAAAGTCCTCCTATGCACTCCTACCGTAGAGGGCCTAATCTACGACAGCTGCTGATGCGTCCAACTTTACAACCACAAATCGTAAATCCATCATGGCTGACAATGAGAAAAACAGGTTGTTTCCGGTGCCCTGATTGCACAACATGCAGATCTATGACGAGTGGATCTTCGTTTGCCCACCTGCATAGTGGAAAACGGATCCCTATCAAACACAAGCTCTCATGTATGTCTGAATTTGTGATCTACATTATCATCTGTCCATGTGGGCTTTATTATGTTGGACTTACCACACGGTGCTTCCGTGAACGTATGGCAAACCATCGTTATTCAATTAGACAGGCTCTGGAGAACAATAAAACGGATAAACCAGTAGCCAAACACTGGTTACAATACAAACACTCAGTATCAAGCCTCAAATGTATGCTGATTGACCATATCCCACCTTCTATTCGAGGGGGTGATAGGGAACTAAAGCTGAAACGACGTGAATCACGGTGGATCTTTTAGCTGGAAACACTCACTCCACAAGGCCTAAATGAAGCAAATCCATATGGGATATTTCTATAATGGTCTATAGTCATGGTGGTTTCTTATTATTAGCCTATGGTTCTTCTCTTTATAAATGTCCTATATCTATGTGGCCATACATGTTGTGAGCATATGGTAGCTTTACTGACGCCAGCCGTGGCTACGGCGGCCTCACTTAAGCTTCATGTCTCTTGGCCAGATATATATATTTTTAATTTTATTTCCAGTGATGTTTTATTGTCATTATTAAAAGTTATATTTTATGTTAGTTAGATAACATTGCGGTATAATGTATACCATCGCCAATGTGATGCTTTGGCTGACCCACCGTTTAATGTGTCACCTTTAGTCATTACTATCTCCATGACAACGGATAAAGTTCAATAGTCCGCCCCTGATATAGCACGTTGAGCCATTTCAGATAGTTACCGCGTTGTCATGGTTACGCACGTCACTTCCGGTAAACGCGAGACACTTCCGCTACTCGCGTGCGTTCCACGGGCTGGTGGAACGCACGTGCACTTCCTGTCTCTATTTGTTTGACTCTATTAGAGGTTTAATTACATTTTTAATGTGCCTGGTGCCCTCGTTTTTGCGTGTAGTGCCTAATATAAGTGCACACTTTCTTTGAGATTGCAAAACTGATGTCTGTTTGAGTTTGTTTGATACATAATGTCTTATTACAACTTATGGATTGACAGGAAGTGACATATGTGGGTGTGTTTGGCCTACTCAGATTGGTGATGGTATAAATATCTGTACATGTGAACTTGCTGAACATGCTGCTTCTGGTGCCCTGTCACCAACAACACTGTTTTGCTGTCTTAACAAAGATCATTTGGATATGATCGAAACGTCGACTTGCGGATGTACCAATAAATGATCTTCTGACTTTCTTTTATGAAAATTTGGTGAGTGCCCTCTTTTACCAAAGACTATATATATATATATATATATATATATATATATATCAAATATTAGTTTCTTATCCAGCACAGCAAATTCCGTCACACACACACACATATATATATTGTGACAAGAACACTGGAATAGTGTTTGAGGGTCGGTATGTTTGTCCCAGGTTCTTGTCTTACATATATTAGAAAAATGAAAACTTCTAGGAAAATGTTTTGTTTTGTCAGAACCTTTTCAGTTTATTGAAAAAGCTGGATAAGGGCCCTGAAAGAGAGATAGGGCAAGTTCCAGACATTGGGCCCAGTTCGGGTCTTTGGCCTCACAGAAGACTAATCAGGGGTTTCAGCTGTGCAAGAGTGTTATAGGGCTGCTGGCCTGATCAGTGTGTGCAGACTGCCTGAGGAGACTGGACTCTCTCTGAAGAGAGAAACACGCTTCTTTATACAAGTGAGCTATACAGTGTTTACTGGAGAACTCTGTGTTTTGTTTAGTGATAGTTAGGAACGTCTTGTGTTTAGTTAGTGCCGGACAGGCAAGGTATTTTCTTTTGGTGTTTGTTTTATTTTCTGTTTAATAAAACTGGCTGTGGCCAGTCGCACCACAAACTGGACTTGTGTGTTTCCTCAGCTGCTGCTTGCTGCCATTTACCCCAGGAAACAGCACCTTGTATCCTTACAGTGTTACTATATATATATATATATATATATATATATATATGTGTGTGTGTGTGTGTGTGTGTGTGTATATATATATTTATTATTATATATTAATTTATTGATGTTGTGAGGATAGGTGAGCTTGCTATGGTGAGTGCTGAACTTTCTGTTTGTATATATTTGGGTTGGTGGCCATGGGCTGCATGCACCCCACCCTATGAGTGGTGAGTGCAGACACTGCACCCCGCTTCTGGGGTGGCGAGTGCTGTGGTTTTTTAGATTTGTTTGCATATTGCTGGGTTAATCTTTGGTTAACTCTTATTAACCATAGTCACAGGCCTTTTCATGCACCCCTGTGTAATCTCATTTGTTCTAAACCTGTGTCAGCTGCTCCTTAGTAATTTATCAGCCAGTGTCAGGTGACTAGTATGCCTTTAAAAGCCATATGATTTGTGGCAGGCATACATTAAACCTAGTGGGCATGTTTGCAGTTATATTATGTGTGATACAGTTGCCAGGTTTTTAATTTTAAATTTTTGAGACTTTGTGATAGTGTAGGACCTGCAAGAAGGTGGGGTACCTTGGCGAGCAGTTTGCAGGCTTCCGTGCATTGACCAATTCACTAACTAAACCCCCATCATTTATTTATTGATGTTGTGAGGATAGGTGAGCTTGCTATGGCGAGTGCTGAACTTTCTGCTTGTGTGTGTGTGTGTGTGTGTGTGTATATATATATATATATATATATATATATATTGTCAAAGTCGGAAAAATATCATGCTACACGTTGCCATATATCCACCCCATGCGCGTGCCTGCTGCACGTGCACATTCTCTCCCGTGCGTGCGGATACTCGCAGCCGCGTGATGGCGCCTCGGCCATGCGCTCAAGCGCGTGGTATGTGCATTTACGGTAGAGTTTGTGTGCGTCTAGCGGGCGACTCAATCGTTAAATAATAAAACCAAATAGTATGTTTTATAGATAATGTTCCCCTTAATAATGACTGTAAGTTTGTTTAATGTAAATGGTCGCTGGACAGAGGAATTCCTCTTTATATTGTACGAAGGGTCAGACAGGGTTTGAACAGCTGTGTCTGGTACCTAACTAAAGAACATTTTATTAGAAACAATCCGGTGCTGGTTAGGTAAAGATTAATCGCTCCTGCGTATAGTTATGGCCATTAGTATTTTCTGGACATTCACTATATTTGCAATTCATTACCCATGCGGCGGGAATCTTCAGATTCCCTCCCACCTGAGCAGTTTGATATAGTCGCAGCCCACCTGTTCAAACTAACCTATGACCTTTTGTTATGATGCAGGGAGACATTCCTGTGTCCAATGAACAATGAGATTATAGGTCCCTTTGTAGTGTATTGTACGCAGTGTATATAAGATCAGCCAGCCTGGGCAGCTCTCTCACTCTCCACAAACGGTTTTCATATTGACTAACTTGGAGCTGGTACCAGAAGCTGCGCAGCGATCATTCCCAGTGTGTGTAAGTAATTCTCTGTAATCAACTTGTTCTCTGTTTGTATTGGCCATTCCCTCTCTCTCTGTTATAGTATAAGTTTGTGACGCTATTGTATATTTCTGTATATTTCTGTCTAGATATTCTGTTAGAATTATATGTTAGCCTGTAGTGTATGACTTGTAACTGTTTCCCCTTTTCAATATAACTAAAAGCTTGTTGGTAAAGGTGTTGGAACCTTAGCAAGGTATCGTGTGTTTATTATATTGCAGAAGGTAATAGGAGCGTCTCAAACGCTCAAGCAGCTTTAGCATTAACAAGGTTAAGCAGCGTTATATCGCTACAGTATTTCAATACAAGGTTTACAGCATAAGAGTATCCTTTCGGTGCGTTACATTCAAGGTTTACTGATTGTCACCCTGTGAGCGTCTGCGCCGCTCGTGATCTCCTCGTGGTCTCGAGCGTCCGCTACGCTGGTAGCGTAGCATTACGGTAGTCAACCGCCTATAGCGTGCCCGACACCACGCATTAAGCTGTGAATGAGCGTGTCGCATGTGCGTCTCGATCACGGCCGAGCGTATGCTACGCTAAGTGCGTACCCTTACGGTACCTCATACGCCAATTGCGTACTGTATCTCTTACCCATTTATTGTGAATGTTATAAGATAAATAATTAGCTTTATCAATATATATAAAAAATGTTATCTATACATGTATATAAATATGTATATCTCTCTTTCCTCCCCCACACACTCCACAGCAACACTCCTAGCTCCCACACCCTATCTCAAAGCCCTATATGCCCTCAACAATTTACTCTTACCCCAGGGAGAGACTCACCTGTGCTGCACTCCCCAATATACAGACCCAAATACCACACAGTAGGAACAAAGCGGCCCTCTCACCTCACCAGAAAAGGCCTGTGCAGGGCACGAGAATCCTGGCCAGCGGAGCTGCTGCCATGTCCTTTAACTGCCTGCAACAAAGCTGGACCTGGAAGAGCAGGTGCACACTCAAGCTGCACAGTCACTTTGGGGGTCATTCCGCGTTGATTGCATGCTGCCGATTTTTCACAGCGCAGCGATCAGGTAAAAAAGTGGCGCGTCGTATGGGTACAAAGAGCATCGTTACTGTGCACTGCTTCTAGCGACGATTCCATTCGCACAGCTGATCGCAAGGAGATTGACAGTAAGAGGGCATTTATAGGTGTCAACTGACCGTTTTCTGGGAGTGGTAGGGAAAACGCAGGCGTGACCAGGCATTTGCAGGGCGGGTATTTGACGTCAATTCCGGGACCTCCATCGTTGAAATAATCGCACAGGCTAAGTAACTACAGGGTTGGTCTTGTTTTGCACAAAATGTTTTTGTACCGCTCGTCTGCACATGCAACCACACACTTGGAAAGCGAAAATACACTCCCCCGTGGGCGGTGACTATGCGTTTGCACGGCTGCTAAAAGTAGCTAGCGAGCGATCAACTCGGAATGAGGGCCTTTGTGTGAGAGGCTCCTGTCACTCTGAGGCTGTGCCCACAAGTTTTATATCCCTGGGGCCCCTCTTGTCCTTGGGGCCCAGTACAGGTGTCCCCTTTGACCCCCCCCCCCACCCCCCATCATCATCCCCGGTTAAAGGAAGCAGGATCAGAGCAATACTGTGGAGATGTGGGGAGGGGCGTTTAAAACATTACAGAGCGGAATTGTTATAATATAATTTCCAGGTATAATTCCTTTTAGTCAACTTCATCTTGTACTTTTTAAAAATATCTATAAGCTAATCCTACTAGTAAATGTAGTAGAGATGTGCGCCTGCCCATGTTTCGGGTTTTGGTTTGTTTTTTCTTCGTGTTTTGGTTTTGGATCGGTTTTGCCAAAACCGACCTTGTGTGTTTTGGTTTTGGTTCTAATTTTAAATAAAAATCATACAAACAGCTTAAATCACAGAATTTGGGGGTGTTTTTGTTCCTACAGTATTATTAACCAAATAACATTAATTTCCAGTCTATTTTGAACACCTCACAGCTCACAATATTGTTTGCATCTAGTTTAGGCCAAAAGGTTGCTCCAAGGTAGCTGGATGACAAAGCTAAGCAGTTTTATAAACTATGCTCAAAAAATGCTCCAAAGAGCACATAATATAAAGAAATAAGGTGCAGGATGGAACTGTCCTTGGGTCCTCCCACCCACCCTTATGTTGTATATATTAAACAGGACATGCACAGTTTAACAAACCAATCATTTCAGTGACAGGGACCATCACTTGTGGCTGAAATGATTGGTTTGTTTCAGTCCCCATAAAACAATTTTTAGGACTTCCTCCATTAAGTAATTACTCTGAGGATGGTGATAATGAGGTGTTAATTACATTATAATATTGTACCATAAATTTAATGTCTTCGCCACAAATGACGTAACATGGAGGAGGTGCCTAGATGGCTAACGTTCCTACCGCTACTAAATTTGGCCTCAAAAATGGAGCAGATGCTTTTATAAACATTGTCAGGATTGAAGTAAAAATAATCCCACACACAAGAGGTGGCTTTTTTGGTCTTATGCTCAGGCATCGCAATGGCTTTCTTTTTATCACGGTCAACAACTGCAGCCACTGGTGGCTGACTTACACAAACAACATCATCATCAACATGTTCACTGTCAGATAGTACATGCATATTCCCCTCATCCTGTCCCACTTCCACACACATATCCTCAATTTGTATTATGCCCTCCTCATCAGAATCATCATCATCATCTTTACTTGTACTGCTCCCCGCATCTGCTGATGATTCAGAAATGGTGAAAGGAGATGAAATAGGCTTTTCTATGAGAACAGTGTGAGAAATGTCAGATGACGTGAACACACCTAAATGTTCCACAAAATGTCTGATGGTTCTGATTCTCAAAACACAGTTTGTCTTATTGCCTCTGCAGCTAACTTTCCTTTTGATTTTTTTTCTTTAACACTCTAAAATTAAATTATTTTACATACCCTGACTTAAGCCCTCTATGCCCCTGAGCATCTGTCTTAGCAGATGATGTTGATGGACTTGCATTGTCAATGTCATGACTAGTGGCAGCAGCTTCAGCACTAGTAGTAGCCTCCATTTCTATCAACACAAACTGGTATTGACCTATACAGACAGCGTCGCACAAATGAGTCAGAAATATATATAATAATTACACACTGTGGTTGATCTCACTGACAGCGTCACACAAATGAGTCAGAAATGTATATAATAATTACACTGTGGTTGACTTCACCTACAGTATCGCACAAATAAGTCAGAACATGTATTAGTAGGAAATAATATACTACAGTCTGACCGGCAGTGTCACAGTACTTATGAAAATAAAAAATAAAAATTGTATAGTACACTGGGGTACAGCACAAGCAAAAATATTTTTTTTTTATAATTTTAGGTTCTTTGTTTTTAGCTTTTATTATTTTAATTTTACACTCGAGCAGAGCCCCTGGATGGAGCACTCCTTTTTCAGATACAGCAGACAGAGAGAGCACCCTATTTTCAGATATAGCAGAGAGCACCCATTTTTCAGATACAGCAGAGAGAGCACCCCTTTTTCAGATACAGCTGACAGAGAGGGCACCCCTTTTTTAGATACAGCACACAGGGCACCCCCACCCGCCGCAATCCATGCCACGCCACCCAGTACTGAGACAGACACGTCCATCCAGTACACTCTCCAATGCCGGAGTGAAGATGATGCCGATGCACGGGAATTTATATAGAATCCAAAACCCGTGAGAACCCGACAGCGGGATGATGACGTTTTGCCTCAATGACGTGGTTGAGGTGGGTGGGAAAACCCGAGCCGGGCTCAGATCGCAAAGTTCGGGAGGGTTTGGTTCCCAGAGAACAGAACCCGCTCATCTCTAAAATGTAGTAGTTGGAATTGGATGGCAAAAATTATTACATTATAACAAAGTTCAGGATATAATTAAATAAAGAGCGGCATGTAATTAAAGTGTAGGCACCCTATGCAGGGGAAGCACGGATGTGTGTCTGGTGTATGCTGTAAGTTTATTTTGTATTTTTTGATTCTGATTTTGTTCCACCACTTATTAATTTTTACCAATTAATCCACTTTTCCATATAAAAATAATGGAGAAGGGTGAGGTATTAGCATATAGGCTGAATTATTGCTAATTAACAACATACTCATTCACAGTGCCTAGAGAAGCACAGCTGTGAATATATCATAAATGATGGGAGCTATAAAGGTTCACTGCACATAAGCACCTCTCCAGCAGTGAAGTACAACTCAATCAGCCTAGCACTCAGGAGCAGGGTCCGCTCTCCTCTTGATTTCTAGTCTGATTCTACTTTGACCACATATGACCCTTGTATTATGCTTTCTGATTTTTCTATTTGCCTTGTCTATTATGACTTACAAAAGATGCTTGAGTTCCTCGTTATAGTGTATATATGCTTCTTGATTGTTCTGTAATTTGTTTGTTTGAACTATATAATAATAATAATAATAATAATTATTATTATTATTATTATTATTATCCTTTATATGGCGCCACAAGGGTTATGCAGCACCTAACAAAGTACATATAAAAATAAGCAAAACAAGAAAACAGCTACTTACAGTACAAGCCAGTGTAGGACATATTTAGTATGTTTTACAGCGGGCGGGATGCCGGCTGTCAATATCCAGACAGCGGCATCTCGCCCATCAGAATGCCGGCAGCGGGGCAAGCGCTAACAGTCCCCTTGCAGGCTCAATGCGCTTGCCACGCTGCGGGCACGGTGGCTCACTGTGCTCATCATAGGGTCTATTCCCACTCTATGGATGTCGTGGAATAGCCCTGGCGCCGGGATTCCTGCTGGTGGCATTGTCAGCTGTCAGTGTTCCGGCGTCGATATCCTGACCACCGAGATCCCGACAGCCGGCAAATTAAACGCATCCCTGTAGGACAAGTACATAGTATATAAACATTTCTGCATCAGCCAATATGACACTAAAATAAGCATCAGGGTGCAGAAACAGAGGGACAGGTGCCGTTATAGGGAGAGTTATTTAGAAGATAGTCTAAATAAAAGAAGGAAAAGCACAAGAAGGGAAAGGGCCCTGTTCATAAGATCTTACATTGTAAATAGGAGGGACAGACAGACAGAGTAGGGATGGCCATTGATGTGGACACCATCGCTCTGTCCCGACACCTTGTAAAAAAAAAAGAAAAAAAGGAAAAGAAAAACCCATTCGGTTATGCTGTACCATTGATGAAGGGAAACCATCTGGTTGTTGCCCATCTATGGCAAAAGTATTCAACATGGCCATAAAACATTGATAAATATTAATTATTGATGGTCGATAGCCATCCCTAGACAGGGGTGACACAGGTGGGGGAGACAGAGAGCGTGAAACAGAGGGTGGAACATAATGATGATACTAATGATGATGAAGATAATTACAGATGGAGCCACGCTCATTGAAAAAGTGGAGAGAAATAAAGTACCAGCCAATCAGCTCCTACCTTTCATTTTCCAAACAGAGCCTGTACCATGGTAGTTTGGAGCTGATTGGCTGGTACTTTATCTCTTTCTCCTTTATCACTTTTTCAAGGCTCTAATAGTAGTAGTAGCAGTAGTAGTAATAATTATAATAACAACATATACCTCCCAAACATTTCTGACAGGGGACGCAGGACCGTTGCGCGATGAAGCCGCTCCAATTTTGAAAAGGGGCATGACCTCGTCACTAAGTGCTCTGTGAGGTGCTGGCATGCCCCCTCTCCTTCTGTCTCCAGTGAATAGATGCTGTGCGCATCTGCACAGCGTCTGAGCAGTGAGTGACAGGAGACTCCCAACTACCCCCCGACACACCACCATGGGACACTGCAGATTGCAGGTGGGACAGCGGGACCAAGGCCGGTTCTAGACCTTGTGGTTCCCAGGCCGAAAGTTTGTTTTGGCACCCCCTCCCCCAACAGGTGAAATAGAGTTAGTGCGCGCCGCAGGTGCGCTACAAAAATAGGGGCGTGGCTTCATAGGGAAGGGGGCATGGTCAGTTTTGCTCCCTGTAGTTTTGCCCCGAGTAACTGTTGTGCCCCAGTAGCTGTTGTGCCCCCAGTAGTTGTGCCCCCAGTACTGCACCCTCAGTAGTTGTGTCCCCAGTAGCTGTTGTGCCCCCAGTAGCTGTGCTCCTTGCAGTTATGCGCCCAGTACTGCCTCGGATCCACAGGAGCGCATGGACACTAGAGGTCAATTATGACCCCTAGCGTCTATGACTGTCCTAAACTGCCGTGCGGTGCGCGATGACGTCAGGCGCATCACACGGCAGGCTCCAGTAACAGGGAAAGGTCCTCTCCGCGAAGGGAAACTAGACGCTACCTCACTGCGTGTCTAGTTTCCCTTCGCGGAGAGGACCTTTTCTTAACCGCCGCTATCCGCGTCTGGACACATTACCACCGCCGCCGACATCTGTACACAGTAGAGGCTCTTGCCACGGCGGCGGCGCCCTTGGGATAGCGGCGCCCCCGGCAAAAGTCTTGCTTGCCCGTGGCAAGAGCCACTACTGAGCTGGACAGTCCCCAAAAAACGGGACTGTCCCGCGAAGATCAGGACAGTTGGTAGGTATGATAACAACACACATTTCACAAAAGCAGAAACACATTTAGTATAATGCATATCCTTTTTATCCACACAAGTACTGAAAACAGTACGTTTGCAAAGATCGTGTTTGAGAAACTGAGAAGTCTGCATGTTGTTGTCCTGTGTACTGTAAGCTATTGAACATTTGTGCATAACACTGAAAAGAGTTCAAGAATAGTGCCCCAAATGCATGAAAACAGCATGAGAAATGTCCTTAACTTACTGTTGTTTGGAATGCAGGTCCTGATCTTGACACTGTGAGCCTTCAGTAAATGTAGACTTTACTTCCTTTAAGTACAATGACACCCGGCAATAAATACGTAGATTAGTCTCCGCCCTTGTTCCTCACAGAAACCACTGGCTGCCTTAGGGCTATTTGCATAAGGTTCAGATTTTCCCTGTACTTTCACATGTGCAGTACAGAGCAGTGCATACTGTAAATGTTTCTCCGACGTTCTTTGCTACCAATTTAGAATAAAACAGTGGATTTCCTTGAGTCAATACTGAATAAATATTATTATTATTACCAGTTATTTATATAGCGCACACATATTTCGCAGCGCTTTACAGAGAATATTTGGCCATTCACATCAGTCCCTGCCCTTGTGGATCTTACAATCTATTTTTCCCTACCACATGTTCACGCACACACATACATGCTAGGGTAATTTTGTTGGTATCCAATTAACCTACCAGTATATTTTTGGATTGTGGGAGGAAACAGGAGTACCCGGAGGAAAACCACGCAAGTATGGGGAGAATATACAAACTCCACACCATTGGCACATGGTGGGAATCGAACCCATGACCTCAGTACTGTGAGGCAGTAATGCTAACCACTATACCATCTGTACTGCACAAATAAATATAATTATATATAACATGCAACAACAAGCAAGGGGATCATAATGATTTTTTATACAGGTTGAGTATCCCATATCCAAATATTCCGAAATACGGAATATTCCGAAATACGGACTTTTTTGCGTGACAGTGAGATAGTGAAACCTTTGTTTTTTGATGGCTCAATGTACACAAACTTTGTTTAATACACACAGTTATTAAAAATATTGTATTAAATGACCTTCAGGCTGTGTGTATAAGGTGTATATGAAACATAAATGAATTGTGTGAATGTACACACACTTTGTTCAATGCACAAAGTTACAAAAAATATTGGCTAAAATTACCTTTAGACTGTGTGTATAAGGTGTATATGAAACATTAATGCATTCTGTGCTTAGACTTGGGTTCCATCACCATGATATTTCATTATGGTATGCAATTATTCCAAAATAAGGAAAAATCCCATATCCAAAATACCTCTGGTCCCAAGCATTTTGGATAAGGGATACTCAACCTGTATTATTATTATTATTATTATTATTATTATTATTATTATTATTATTATTATTATTCAAAGCTAAAATTGTGTCTATGATCTACTTTGTGACTATAACTCAGTTGTACTCCTGGCTGAATCTTAGAGGCAAATTTACTATCAATCGTAATTTGGATGAGACTAAACTCAGCTGGTTACTAACATACTCGGGTGTATTTTAGAAAAAATTCCCGGTAATTTACTAAACTCCTGTGCTTGCTGGATTCAAGTTTTCCGATGGTATATGCATTCGTGTTTGGCCGCTGAGTTTACCAGCAGCCAAACACTGCCGAACATGAAGTCCGCATGGATCAGTCAGAACCATGCAGTGCTTCTTTGTTTGAAAGCGTTTAAAATTCAAAAATATACTGTATGGGGTCCCCGCTGCTAAGCATAACCAGCCCCAGGCTCTTCGAGTCGGTCCTGGTTCTAAACATACAGGGGGAAAATTGCATGCGGTCTCATGTATTTAAAGAACCAGCACTGGGCTCTTGGACTCTTTGTGTCGGTCCTGGTTCTAAAAATACAGTGGGAAAATGCATGAGGTCCCATGTATTTAAATAACCAGCACCGGGCTCTTGGACTGGTCCTTGTTCCAAAACTACAGGGGAGAAGGATGTATGGGTCCCCCGTATTTTTCAAATCAGCACCAGGCTCCACTAGCCACGGAGGTAATGCCACAGCCAGGGGACAGATTTATACTGGTCTCTGCGGCCATAGCATTACACCATTCCCCCCCCCCCCCCAACTAGTCAGCCCTGGCCGGGATTCCCTGGGGTAGTGGGGATCGCCCCAACAAAGACCTCCCCCTCCAGGGCCCTCATGGGCCAGGGCTGCAGCCCAAGATTCTGCTCCTCAACCCTGGGCTGCAGTGGGTGGCGAGTTCATATCATTCAAGTGTAAAATGACTAATTAAAATTATGTTTTACTTGTGGAACTACAGGTCCCAGCAAGCCACCCCACATGCTGGCACTTGGAGAACCACAAGAACCAGCATGCAGAGCATTAAAGGGCCCGCTGTTACCTGTAGTTCCACAAGTAAAACAAATTAAAAGAGTGCTACTACATGGCGCTCCATGATTGGCTGACGGGTCCCCAAGTGATAGATGTACCGATGGATACTCTTACGTAGGGTTATTGTCCTGCTGAAAGATGAACCGTCGCCCCAGTCAAGAGGTCAAGATTGCTCTGAAGCGGGTTTTCATCCTGGATGTCTCTGTACATTGCTGCATTCATCTTTCCCTCTATCCTGACTAGTCTCCTAGTTCCTGCCGCTGAAAAACAACCCCACAGCATGATGCTGCCACCACCATGCTTCACTGTAGGGATGGTATTGGCTTGGTGATGAACATTGCCTGGTTTCCTCCAAACATGACACCTGGCATTCACGTCCATGAGTTCAATCTTTGTCTCATCAGACCAGAGTATTTTGTTTCTCATAGTCTAAGAGTCCTTCAGGTGCATTTTGGCAAACTGCAGGAAAGCTGCCTTGTGCTTTTTACTAAAGAGTGGCTTCGGTCTGGCCACTCTACCATACAGGCCTGATTGGTGGATTGCTGCAGAGATGGTTGTCCTCCTGGAAGGCTCTCCTCTCTCCACAGAGGAATGTTGTTGCTCTGACAGAGAAACCATCGGATTCTTGGTCACCTCCCTGACTAAGGCCCTTCTCCCCTGATCGCTCAATTTAGATGGCTAGCCAGCTCTAGGAAGAGTCCTGGTGGTTCCGAAGTTCTTCTATTTATGGATGATGGAGGCCACAGTGCTCATTGGGACCTTGAAAGCAGCAGATATTTTTTTTATACCCTTCCCCAGATTTGTGCCTCGAGACAATCCTGCCTCAGAGCTCTACAGACAATTCCTTTGACTTCATTCTTGATTTGTGCTCAGACATGCACTGTCAAGTGTGGGACCTTATATAGACAGGTGTGTGCCTTTCCAAATCATGTCCAATCAACTGAATTTACCACAGGTGGACTCCAATTAAGCTGTAGGAACATCTCAAGGATGATCAGTGGAAAAAGGATGTACCTGAGCTCAATTTTGAGCTTCATGGCACAGGCTAGGTTTTTTTATGTTTAATAAATTAGCAAAAATCACAAAAAAATGTTTTCACATTGTCATTATGGGGTATTGTGAGTAGAATTTTGAGGGGAAAAGGAGTGTTATGGTAGACTTACCATTGTTAACACTCTTTCTGCAAAGTACAAAGGGTTCCACAGGGAAACATCGGGTGTAGAGTGGATCTGGATCCAGAGGCACCAACAGGCAAAGCTTTAGCTGTCCCAGGATGCATAGGGGCCTCCTCTATAACACCGTCTCCAGGCACGGTGAGCTCAGTTTTGTTAACCAGTCAACGCACGAAGCAGGCAAGAGAGAAGGCAGATGTTAGTCACATAAGAACATATTCTCATGACAGGAGAAGGTACCAGTGGCTAATGCCATGCAAACCCAAAGAAGCTTGATGCGTCAGGGTGGGCGCCCTGTGGAACACTGTGTACTTTGCAGAAAGAGTGTTAACAATGGTAAGTCTACCATAACACTACTTTTCTGCAGCAGGGTACACAGGTTTCCACAGGGAAACATCGGGGATGTCCTAAAGCAGTTCCTCAAGGGAGGGGACGCGCCTTATCGGATGTGAGAATCCGGCATCCAAAGGAAGCTTCCTGGGAGGTGAAGGTATCAAAGGCATAGGACCTAAGAAACGTGTTCAATGAGGACCATGTAGCGGACTTGCACAATTTGTTCTGCGGACGCGCCATGGCATGCCACCAAAGACGGTCCAACAAACCAGGTAGGATGGGCCTTAATTGAAGCTGGAGCTGGAAGACCAGCTTGCTCGTAAGCATGTGAAATCACCATTCTAATCCATCTGGCCAAAGTTTGCTTATGTGCAGGCCAGCCACGTTTGTGGAATCGAACAGGACAAAGAGGGCATCAGACCATCTAATAGAGGCAGTCCTGTCCACATAGACACAGAGAGCCCTAACCACATCTAAAGAATTATCTTTAGCCGACAAGTCCGAAGAGATAAAGGCCAGAACCACAATCTCTTGGTTAAGGTGAAATGATGACACCAATTTAGGTAAGTAACTGGGTCGAGTTCTGAGAACTGCCCTGTTACTGTGGAATATCAGAAAGGGTGGATGACAGGACAAAGCACCTACGTCCGAAACCCGTCTTGCAGATGCAATAGCCAGCAAGAAAAGGACCTTGGCCGTGAGCCATTTAAGGTCCACAGATTCAAGGGGTTCAAATGGAGACTCCTGAAGTGCTTTCAATACAAGAGACAGTTCCCATGGTGCCGCAGGGGGGACATAGGGAGGCTGAATATGTATAACACCCTGAATGACCGGATGTACATCAGGTATAGAGGCAATCTTGCGCTGAAACCACATCGACAAGGCAAATATGTGAACCTTAAGGGAGGCCAGCCAAAGATCTAAGTCTAAGACTCTTTGAAGAAAAGCCAAAATTCTAGAAGTTCTGAATCTATACTATAGGCGTCATAATTCTTATCAGCACACAAAGTGAAGTAATAATGCCACACTCTGTAGTAAATCTGGGCAGAGGCCGGTTTGCGGGCCCTCAGCATAGTCTGAATAATGGCCTCAGAGAACCCTGTGGACCTCAGGAGTAATGCTTCAAGAGTCACACCATCAAAGCCAGTATGGCCAGGTCCGGGTAGAGGCAAGGGCCCTGCTGAAGGAGGTTTTGAGGAAGTAGAAAAGGACGCTCGGCCGAGAGACCCTGCAGGTCGGAGAACCAGTGCCGTCTGTGCCATGTTGGAGTGATGAGAAACAGTATTCCTCCTTCTTGCTTGAACTTCTGAAGTACCTTGGACAGAAGTAACAACTGGAGGGAATATGTAAGGCAGCTGAAAATTCCATGGAAACACCAATGCGTCCACGATCGGCATCCTGGTTCATGATCCGAAGACTGGAACCTTGTGGTTATGTCGAGACGCCATGCGGTCCATGTCTGGCAAACCCCATCTGTCCACCAGGAGTTGGAAGACTTTGGGATGAAGACCCTACTCTCTGTAGTGAACGTCCTGGTGACTGAGGAAGTCTGCTTTCCAGTTTAGGATGCCTGGAATGAACGCTGCCAATATGGCTGGTAGATGGTGTTCCGCCCAACATAAGATCTTGGACACTTCCAACATTGCACTGCGGCTTTGAGTGCCACCTTGATTGTTTATGTAAGCCACTTTTGTGGCATTGTCTGATTGTACTTGAACAGGCCTGTTCCATACCAAAGGCAGGGCGAGACTCAGCGCATTGAACAGTGCTCTCAGCTCCAGCATATTAATCAGAAGAGATTCTTTCCTGGTCCAATGACCCGCTCCCCAACCCTGAAAGCTGGCGTACGTTTTCAGTAGGACAGTCTGGGATACAGAAGGGACGGCGCTAGCTCAATTGATGGTCCTGGAGCCACCAGGTCAGCGACAGACAAAACTCCGGAGTCAAAGAGATAATTTAAGATCTGATCCAAAGAGGTAAGACATCCCACTTGTGAAGGATCAACAGTTGTAGAAGGCGGGAATGAAACTGAGTGAGGATTTGCATCAATGAGTGTATTGACACTCTGGGGCGATGAATTAAGTGTCTTATCCTGTCCTTAAGTTTCAGAACCTTGTCTGGAGACAGGAACAGGCTTTGACTGTGTGTGTCCAGAAGTGCCCCTAAGTCCGTGATGGCTAACCTTTGACACGCGTGTCACTCGTGACACGCCGAGGCACTTTGACTGACACGCCTGTTGGTGCTGCCCTTTGGTTACATGTGCCGCTCTGCTCCAATCCCTGCTTGTTGCGTCATGTGCCGCTCTGCTCCAATCCCTGCTTGTTGCATGGAGGCGTGGTGTCACCGCTGGTGCTGGCGCGAGCGCTCTGCAGAGAACCGGTCGGAAGAACGCTACAGGAGGAAAGGAGATCGGCGAGTTTCACAGCCCTGTAGACAGCCAAGTAAGGTGGCCTTCCGATCCCCACATCCTGCACCTGCAGGCCTGAGAACAGAGAGACGAGTTTCACAGCCCTGTGTGATCATCACCCCAGCCCAGTCCGTCATAAACAGCGCAGGAGGACTTGTGATAAGCAGCATTGTGTGGCTCTCCTGTAAGTGCAATCGTTACGTAGTGTAGTGCTTTAAATTATTTTGTACCAGGAGTCTATCCAACAACACCGTTACAGAGGATAAAGCATTTAATTTAATAGGTTTTTAATTACCTCTGTAACAGTGTTGTTGGACTGACTTCTGGTACAAAATAATATAAGTTAATTTCTGAATTTACCTTTTATAATGCCATGATTTTTATTTATGTATTTTTGCAGCCCTGAGATGGATAATCCAAAACATAAAAAAGCAAGATTGAATGATAAAGGGAGTGGCAGTAGCAGATCCTTTCAAGACACATGGACAGAGATGTATGGCATTATAGACAGAAAAAACAGATCATTGTGCATACTATGTAATGAGACAGTAGTAAGCAGAACATGGAACATAAACAGACATTTTGAAACTAATCATCGCCAGCTCTTAGAAAAAAATCTGGATGAAAGGAAGGAATACATTTCTAGGCAGTTACACCTCTATAAGAGCCAATCAAAATCCCTCCTTAAATTTGGAAAAGGCTCTACACATTTAACATCAGCAAGTTTATGCATTGCTCACTCCATAGCTCAGCATGGAAAAGCCCTCAGTGATGGAGAATTTATTAAAGACACTCTTCTAAGATGTGCACCAGTTTTATTTCACGATATGCAAAATAAACATGCTATTATTAAGCGAATTTCTGAGTTACCAATCAGTAGAAATGTCATCAAAGACAGAATAATGAGATTGGACACAAACATACAGCATCAGTTAAAAGGAGACTTAGATAATTGTAAATATTTTTCGATTTCTCTTGATGAAACTACTGATGTCACATCAAATGCTCGGTTGGCCATTATTGCTAGATATTCAGATGGCCTCACTATGAGAGAAGAGTTGATTAAGTTAGAATCAGTGCCAACAAGTACATCAGGGAAGGAAATATGTAAGGTTGTTATACAAACATTCCGTGACCTAAACATTGATATGTGTAAAGTCGTGTCAGTGACGACAGATGGGGCACCTAATATGGTGGGAAAAAGTGTAGGATTTGTGAAGTTGTTTATGGAAGCTATCGAACATCCACTTGTTCCTTTTCATTGTATTGTCCATCAGGAGGTGTGCCAAGGCAGGATTCACAGAATACTGGGGCAGATGTATTAACCTGGAGAAGGCATAAGGAAGTGATAAACCAGTGATATGTGCAAGGTGATAAAGGCACCAGCCAATCAGCTCCAATATGTAAATTAACAGTTAGGATCTGATTGGCTGGTGCCTTTATCACCTTGCACATATCATTGGTTTATCACTTCCTTATGCCATCTCCCGGTTAATACATCTGCCCCATTATGATTTAATGTCAGTTGTAACAAAAATAGTGAATTTCATAGCTGCACGACCCCTTCACAAGCGAGAATTTTCTGCACTTTTACAGGAAGTTGATTCAACCTACAGTGGACTGCTGATGTTCAATAATGTGAGGTGGCTAAGCCGAGGAAAAGTACTTGAGCGATTTGTGGAGTGCTTTTCAGAAATTAAGCTTTTTCTTGAGAATAAGGATCTTGCAAAATTTCCTCAGCTCAATGATCATAAGTGGGTCACCGCATTGATGTTTTTCACAGATATCTCTATTCATATGAATGAGCTAAACTTAAGATTACAAGGTTTTGGCAAAAGTATTGATGTTATGTTTGGATACATAAAAGCCTTTCGAAGTAAACTTAAAATCTTCAAGCGAGATATAGAAAGTAAAACGTTTAAGTATTTTCCACAAGTAAAAAAAGTATTTTGAGAATGCCAGCACAACTGTACAAAATGAACTAGAGCCCATGCACATGAAGTACAATGATATTGTGAACTCTTTACTTGACCAGTTCAGTGAAAGATTTAATCAATTTAGAAGCCTTGAACAGACCATTAAAATAATTAAGTATCCAGATGTAGTAGTCTACAGTACTTTAGAATTAAATAGTTTCAAATGGATGGAAACTGATGATTTGGAGATGCAACTTGCTGAATTTCAAGACAGCATCTGGAGTCAAGTGTTTGTCGATTTGAGGGCCAAACTTGAAAATCTGGAAAGAAATCGTTTGGAGAATGAAGAGTGCCACTACGAACAGGAAATTTGGAGTGCTTGGAACAGATTACCAGACACTTTTAGCGCCCTGAAAAAACTAGGAATGGCTTTACCCACAATTTTTCCCTCAACATACTTTTGTGAGACCTTATTCTCAGCATTAAATAATATTAAAACAAATAAAAGAAACAGACTGACAGATGAAGTTAGTAGCGCTTGCTTGGCCCTGAAGTGCACAAAATACAACCCTGCAATTAAAGATTTAGCAAATGCAATTCAGCAACAGAAAAGTCACTAAGCCTGGTAAATCATTATTTGTTTTTTGCTTTTTGAACTAATAAATATAATAAATATATTAAATATATAACTCTTTCTTTATTATGGCTGCAAATATCACCAAATTATTGATATTTCTTGAAGTGGCACGCGACCCGAGGAAGGCTACACTTTTTTCCAATTTTCGACACACCAAGCTGAAAAGGTTAGCCATCACTGCCCTAAGTGCACCATGCTCTGAGCTTCAACCAGAGAGGACTTTTTCCAATTTATCAGCCACCCGCGGGCTTGAAGTAAAGTCACCGTCAGCTGGAGATGACTGAGGAGAACTTCCCTTGAACTTGCCAGAATCAGCAGATCGTCCAGGTATGGTAGGATTCTGTTCCCTGGTAACGGAGGTGTGCCATCATAATGACCATGACCTTGCTGAAGATCTGAGGAGCCGTAGCTAGTCCAAATGGCAGAGCCTAGAATTGGTAGTGAAGGTCGCCAATAGCAAACTGCAGGAAATGCTGATGCGAGATGGCAATAGGAATATGCAGATTTCCATCCTGTGTATCCAGGGATACCATATAGTCTCTGGGTTCCATAGCCAGAACTATTAAGTTTTGTTTCCATACAAAACTTGGATACTCTCACAAACTTGTTCAAAGATTTGAGGTTGAGGATAAACCGATAGGACCCATTGGGTTTCGGGACCAGAAACAGGATCGAGTAATAACCTCTGCCCATCTGGAGCTGAGGAACTGGCACAACCACTTCAGTACTCAGGAGGGAGCTTACAACCATTTGTAGAGATTGCACCTTTAACAGATATGAAGGGATTACCATTGAGCAGAACTAGTGAGGGGGATGTCTCTTGAATGAAACAGCATACCCGTGAGAGGCAACTTCCAGCACCCAAGCATCTGAAGTGGTCGTGAGCCAGACCTGGGCGAACTGTAGAAATCGACCTCCCACCCTGGGGTCCCCAAGGAAGAGGCCCATCATGCAGCAGGCTTGTCATGTTTTGCTGCCCAGGACTGTTTCACCTTGGGCTTGGATGGTTTGGAAACGCGAGACTGTCTAGGGTAGGATTGACCTTTCGATTTCCCTTGAGGTTGAAAGGAACGAAAAGTGGTGCTTTTCACCTTCTGTGAAAGGTTAGATGTGGGGAGAAAAGCCGTCTTAGCACTGCCAATTCAGACACAATTGTATTTAGGTATTCCCCGAACAAAATCTTCCCAGTGAAAGGGAGGACTTCCAAGGTCTTCTTGGAGTCCATTTCCACTTTCCAAATCCTCAACCACAGAATGCGGCATGCCAGGACAGACGTAGCTGATGCCTTGAACGCCAACACTCCCTATTGTGATTCAATAACCAGGCTGTAAGTGTAAGGCTCCTGAGACAGTTTCTCTGTGTATGTCTGTATTGAACCAGTACTTACACCGAGACCTTGTCAGATAGTGTCAACTCAACTGAAGAGGCACGTATGAGGGATCGAGATTATTATTTTATTTTTATTATTATTATCCTTTATTTATATGGCGCCACAAGGGTTCTGCAGCGCCCAATTACAGAGTACATAAACAAATAATCAAGCAGGAAAACAGCAACTTACAGTTGACGAAAATATAGGACAAGTACAGGGTAAATAAACATAGCTACATCAGCAGATGACACTGGAATAAGTATCAGGTGGCAGAAGACTGCTGATTTGGTGCAGTTGAATATTATTAAAGTAAGCAAAGGATAAGCACATGAGGGAAGAGGGCCCTGCTCGTGAGAGCTTACATTCTAAAGGGGAGGGGTAGACAGACAGGGGTGAGACAGATGGGGAACATAGAGAGCGTGGAACAGAGGTTTAGGATGAGATTTGGCTGGGTTTGGTGAAGAAGTGGGTCTTGAGAGCCCGTTTGAAGTTTTGTAGAGAGGTGGAGAGTCTGAGGGGGAGAGGTAGGGAATTCCAGAGAAGTGGTGCAGCACGTGAAAAATCTTGGAGGTAGGAGTGGGAGGAAGTAATCCGTAGGCAGGAGAGTCGGCGTGCATTAGCACAGCGAAGAGGACGGGTGGGAGTGTAAAGGGAGATAAGATCAGAGATGTAGATGGGAGAGGAGTGGGTGAGGGCTTTGTAAGCTAATGTGAGAAGCTTGAAATGGATTCTGAAAGGGAATGGGAGCCAGTGAAGGTCTAGTAAGAGAGGAGAGGTGGACGTAGTGCGTTTGGTGAGGGAAAATTAGCCGGGCAGCAGTATTGAGGATAGATTGGAGTGGAGAGAGGTATTTGTCAGGAATGCCAGTCAGGAGGAGATTACAGTAGTCCAGTCTGGAGATGACCAGTGAGTGGATAAGAGTCTTAGTAGCATCCTGGGTCAGAAAGGGTCTGATCCTGGAAATATTTTTTATATGAAAATGGCAGGTTTGTGAGAGGCGCTGAATGTGTGGTTTAAAGGAGAGGGAGGAGTCAAGGATTACTCCAAGACAGCGCACTTGGGGGCTAGAGGAGATAGTAGTGCCATCAATAGATAATGAGATTGTAAGAGGTGAGGTTATGCGGGAGGGAGGGAAGATGATCAGCTCGGTCTTAGACATGTTAAGTTTAAGAAAGCGCTGGGACATCCAGGAAGAGGTAGCAGAGAGACAGTTGGAGATACGAGTGAGGAGAGCAGGGGAGAGGTCCGGAAAGGAAAGATAGATTTGAGTGTCATCAGCATAGAGATGATATTGGAAAGCAAAAGAACTAATGAGCTTACCTAGTGAGGACGTATAGAGAGAGAAGAGAAGAGGACCAAGGACAGAACCTTGAGGTACCCCTACAGTTAGTGGAAGTGAGGGGGAGGTGGAGTCATAAGAGGAGACAGAGAATAAACGGTCAGAAAGGTAGGAAGACAGCCAAGAGAGGGCAGTGTCACGCAGACCAATGGAGTGAAGGATTTGCAGTAGGAGATGATGGCCCACAGTGTCAAAAGCAGCAGAGAGATCTAGTAGAATAAGTAAAGAGTAGTGTTCCTTAGATTTAGCAGCATGGAGGTCATTGCATACTTTTGTAAGGGCAGTTTCAGTGGAGTGGAGAGGATGGAAGCCAGACTGGAATGGGTCAAGCAGTAAGTGTGAGGAAAGAAAGGAAGTAAGGCGGTTGTAGACAATACGCTCAAGGAGTTTGGAGGCAAAAGGGAGGAGAGAGATGGGTCGGTAGTTGGAGAGAGTGTTTGGATCAAGGGTAGGTTTTTTTAAGAATAGGAGAGATGAGTGCATGCTTGAAGGCAGAGGGACAGTGCCTGATGAGAGGGAGAGATTGAGAAGGTGGGAAAGATGGGAACAAGCAGAAGGAGAGAGGTAGTGGAGGAGGCGGGAGGGGATAGGGTCAAGTGGGGAGGTGGGGAGGGGACAGGAACGAATGAGGGCCATAACTTCCTCTCCAGATGCATGGGAGAAAGATGTCAGAGTTGGTGCGAGGGATGGGGAGGGTTGGTAAGGGATGGGAGAAGGCTGGTTACTGATGGTCTGGTGTGATGTGATGTCCTGATGTATGGAGTCAATTTTGGATGTGAAGTAAGTGGCAAAGTCAAGAGCAGAGAGTGAGGAAGGGAGACAAGGTGGAGGTAGGCAGAGGAGTGAGTTGAGAGTAGCAAAGAGGCGCCGGGGGTTGGAAGACTGGGAGGAGATGAGGTTCTTGAAATATGACTGTTTAGCAACAGAAAGGGCAGCACCGAAGGGTGAGAGCATAAGTTTGAAATGGTGGAAGTCTGCCTTAGAGTGTGATTTCCTCCAGTGTCGCTCAGCAGTACGTGAGCATTTTTGCAGATATCTGGTGCATTTGGTGTGCCAGGGTTGAGGTGTTAATTTGCGAGGGTGAATAGTGGTTGGTGGAGCAACAGAGTCAAGAGAAGAAGTAAGGGATGCATTGTATGTGGAAGTGGCTTGTTCAGGGCATGAGAGAGAGAGAATAGGAGAGAGAAGCGAGTCAAACAGGGAGGAAAGGAATGTGGTGTCAATAGCTTCAATGTTACGCTTAGTGATGGTAGGGATCCGGTCTGAAGATCGACAGTGTCTAGGTCGACAATGTTTAGGTCGACCACTATAGGTCGACAGTCACTAGGTCGACATGGATGGAAGGTCGACAGGGTTTCTAGGTCGACATGTGCTAGGTCGACAGGTCTAAAGGTCGACATGAGTTTTTCAAATTTTTATTTTTTTTGGATTTTTTCATACTTAACGATCCACGTGGACTACGATTGGAATGGTAAAGTGTGCTGAGCGAAGCGGTAGCGGAGCGAAGGCACCATGCCCGAAGCATGGCGAGCGAAGCGAGCCATGCGAGGGGACGCGGTGCACTAATTTGGGATCCCGGTCACTTTACGAAGAAAACGACACCCAAAAAAAAATCCTCATGTCGAACTTTAGACCTGTCGACCTAGCACATGTCGACCTAGAAACCCTGTCGACCTTCCATCCATGTTGACCTAGTGACTGTCGACCTATAGTGGTTGACCTAAACATTGTCGACCTAGACACTGTCGATAAAATGAACCACACCCGTGATGGTAGCCTTAGGAGGTAGAGATGGGGAAGTCGAGAGAGATAGGTTAAAGGAGAGCAGGTGGTGGTCAGAGAGGGGAAATGGGGAGTTGGAAAAATCTGAAATATCACAGCGGTGAGTGAATACCAGATCCAGTGAGCTCCCATTCACATGGGAGGGTGAGGAGATCCACTGGGAGAGACCAAGTGAAGAGGTGAGGTTAAGGAGTTTAGAGGCAGGGGATTGTGTGGGGATGTCAATAGGGATGTTGAAATCGCCTAGGATAATGGAGGGAATGTCAGAAGAGAGGAAGTGAGGAAGCCAGGAAGCAAAGTTGTCGATGAATTTGGAAGCAGTGCCAGGGGGGGGCGGTAAATGACAGCTACTCTAAGATGTACTGGTTGGAAGAGGCGTATGGCATGGACCTCAAATGTAGAGAATGTAATGGATGGTTCTGGTGGTATGAGTTGGTAGGAGTAACTAGAAGGTAAAAGGACCCCAACACCACCCCCATGGTGACCCCCAGGTCGGGGTGTGTGTGTGAATGTGAGGCCCCCAGGAGAGAGAGAGCAGCAGGAGAAGTAGTGTCAGAGGGCGTAATCCAAGTTTCAGTAATGGCTAGTAGCTGTAAGGAGTTGGAAATGAAAAGGTCATGAGTGGGGACCAGTTTGTTACAAACAGATCTGGCATTCCACAGGGCACAGGTTAGGGGGTATGAGTTTGTGGGAGAGATGTGAATGAGATTATCAGGGTTGCTGTAGCGATGAGGTGAGATTAACTTTGAGGGCAGGGATGATGAGAGAGTAGTGATGGTACGGGTGCCTGAGCTAGGAGGGGAAACTGCAGGAGGTTGGCAGGGAGGAAGGTCAGTGTGATGTGGATGGGGGTGTGGGGAGGTGACAGGGAAGGGAGAGAGGGAGCAGGGCTGAGTTGTGGGGTGGCAGGACCATGGGGCAGAGGTGAATGAAAGTGGGGTAACAGGAAAGGAGGGGGAAGGAAACAGAGGGATGGAGGGGAGACAGAGGAGGAAGTATAGGAGACTAGGGGGGAAGGATAAAGATACATTATTAGGTAGACACTGAGTGATGTGGGGAGTATAAGAAAGCCTTGACATAGTGAAAAGTAAGTAAATAGTTTGAGGGAAAGTGGAAGTAGGAGAGGAGACTGTAAGGGAATCCGAGCAGAAGAATTGCAGAAATGCAGGTAAGAAAAGCAGTGTAGGCTCAATGGGTGTAGATTTAGTATGAAATGAGTCAAAAGCGTAGATAAAGTGGTTGCAGAAATGTATTTGGAGTGTAAGAAATGAAAGGATTGTGAGAGGTTTAAGAAGCAATGGTAATTATGTTAGATTTTTTGAGTGTTTGCAGGTAAAATTGCATTGGTGCAGCTGTGCTTAAAAAACAAAATTACAATAACACAGATACAAGCATTTGTAGGTGAAATGGATGGTTTTTGAATTGTCAAAGTAAGGTAGTTCCATGTTATTTAATTAGATGCAAAAATCAGGAGGTGAGTGATCTGAGAAGTGACTCACATTTGTTATTAGTTCTTCAGTTTTCTTTGTTTTGTTAGATTGGTGTGCTTCTGTTTTCCTTCTTTTTCACTTCGATTGAACGCTGATGGAACGCTGCTATGTGTCAATTTTATGACGCTTTGATAAAAATGCACGCTTAGATAGTAAATGCACAGCCAAACGGCTTTGCATAGCCTACATCATTGAACTTAAGTAGAGGACTACTACAAGTGAAACCAATAATTGAAATCTGTAGCCACACCCCACCCCCTCAAATGCCAAGCAGTAAAGTACCTTACAAAAACAACCAGGCATTCCACAAACATTAAACTGGGTCTATATCATTCAAAACTAAACAAAAAAAATACTTCAGAATCACATACTATGCAATAATGTTTCAACTCTAGTAACCTAGCAGAATTAGCTTTGCATATACAGATATAGTGTAGCAAAATATGTTGGTGGTTGTAGTCAATTGTAATGACCTAGCAGAATTAGCTTTGCATATACAGATATAGGGTTTATTTAAATATTCTTGTAGTTATGCACAAAACAGTAGGTGAAAAGATGATAATTTACCGGAGCTAGTCAGGAAGCTAAAATGGCAGACACACAAAGTGCTGGAGACAGGATGAGGAAAGGACTAATGACATCAGAACCTTGCTACAGGAAATCAGGAGGGACAAATTTTAACAAGATGCAAAGCATGCAATGGTAACATGACAACATATGAAACACATATATCGTGGGACAAATCTTTAGATTTCATGATAAATCAACATTATAGTAATGTCTTTGGATGAAGTCCAGAGTTAATTTTGCGACTTGTAAGACAAAAGGGAGAACCTGCAGCAATAAACAACAAACAATAACAGGAAATAAGTTTAGCCTAAGTGTTGTGGCTGAAAGTCTTGAGGCTTGTAATCCATGACAGTAGGGAAATGTTAGATCAAGTTCCAAGTGGTAAACCCATCTTCGGATTGAGGAAGTCGTAACCTCCAAACACTTCCACCAACCCATGGTATAATCCAAATAATAAGGTGTCGATGGTATGTCATAGCTGGAAGTTTGTGGTAGAATACTTCCCATCATGAGGTGAAGTCCTTCTTTATGTGATATCTTCCTTTGGAAGAAGAAGTACTAGCTCAGTGATTGGACGGAAGAAAACTTTGGCAGAGCCTCCTTTGGTCACTTTGACCTCCATCTTATGAGTCTTTCCATCGTCGCTGGAGACAACCTTGGTGATAAGCCCCATTGGCCATTCATTTCGATGGGCCTCTTTATCCTTCAAAAGAACAAGGTCACCGTCTGGAGGTTGGGTTTCACATCTGCCAATTGTGATGACTTTGAAGCATATGTAAATACTCTGCAACAATTTTTACGAGAGAAAATACTCGTATAAGCGCTTAAGAATAGGAAAATGAATAATACATTCCTTATATATCCACAATGACGTTCCTTATTCCTCCGGCTTCAATATTGTGGTAGCAATTGATTCCACTCCAGTCCCAATGTATAAAAAACAAAAAGAAAACACAAAATGTGTACACTTGTTTAAAGTCTATCCCAATGTATATAGCCCACTGGACCCACGAAGAGAGAGTTTTTAAGAATCTGGAGTTCGTACCACGACTCACAATAGAGTATCGTACACAGTACACGTAGCAGTTTCTTTATCCTAGACCTCGTATACCAAAAGGATCCCAGACTCACAGTGGTATCTCCCAAAATATGTGTTGGATGATAATTTCACATGGGACATCTACCCAACGTGTTTATGAAAGAATGCGTACCCAACTCACTTGAGAGAGGGGCGGAGACAAGCCTCAAAAGGTTTCTTTACTCTGGCCCAAAGGTGGCTCCACCAGTACTTCCTGCTTTTCAATCACTCTTTTTATTCTTCCCAAAGTACTTAGTTCTCATGAGTATGTGGAAAAAAGAATGACATACAATGTGTAGCGTTGTTTTATGGCCGTGTATCAATCAGCCCTCAAAGAATTCCCAAAGGAGACGAAGGAAGTGTATAGGGCGTACCCCAATTCACAGTACTGAACACCACCACGTGTGTAGGACGGTATCTTTACAGCTGAACCCAGTATAGCTTCCACCAAAATAAAAGGAGTGATTGAAAAGCAGGAAGTACTGGTGGAGCCACCTTTGGGCCTGAGTAAAGAAACCTTTTTGAGGCTTGTCTCGCCCCTCTCTCAAGGGAGTTGGGTACGCATTCTTTCATAAACACGTTGGGTAGATGTCCCATGTGAGATTATCATCCAACACATATTTTGGGAGATACCACTGTGATTCTGGGATCCTTTTGGTATACAAGGTATAGGATAAAGAAACTGCTACGTGTACTGTGTACGATACCCATTTTCAGATTCTGTGATGTTCTTAGCAAACTCACAGAAGTAGGAAAAGGGGGGAAAGGAGACTTGATTTTCCCTTTTGTATCTTGACCCAAGTGTAGTCCAGTTTTCTTAAATACTGTATAGCAGCTTGGAAACTATTGGGTTTACCCCATGAGCTGTGTCCAGGTAACTGAGACCAGATAAGTGAGTATCCGTTTGTCCAGCTGGAGCTCAGAGAGTAGGTCACTGAGCTCTTGGAATTTCTAATTGTCCTTGCTGGATATTTTTGGAAAATCCCGCAGCCATTTGAACAGAGCATTCTCTCTGAGTCTTTTGACACGTTCTGTAGACTGTGGGCCCAGCTACATGATCAGCAGATCTAGTTCTTCAGCAACAGTAATGCCAAGGCACATTAGTTGCAGTCCTGAAGGCACATTTCCAACCTCTGTAGTTCTCCGGCTGGTCGTCAAACCTAGTGAGGCCGGTCTTAGTAAGTTCATGGCGAACCATGTATCTTGCAAAGTCTGACATTGGTAAGAATAGATAAGTCGAATAAGAAATATCAAATAACAGGCGCTACGTGAGCTGGTTTTCTAAGCAGCTGTAACAGGAGGTAGTCACACTCCACAGGATAAAAACGATACATGTAAAAAACAGCGTTCAGTACTAAATCACATACAGTAACTTCAGATACACATGTAAACCACATAGTGATCCTCAATTAAAAACACATTTAATGTTGAATATACATGTTAAAATAACAAGATTATAAACATGCAGGGGCGGATTGGGAACAAAAAGCGGCCCTGGAAAAATTTGTACTACTGGCCCCACATGGGCAGCACCAGAGCTGTTAGGTCTAGCCATGGGCCATGGCAGCAGCACCCTCCCCCCAAGACTTTCCAGATAGTGGGCATGTCCAGCATCAAGGGGGAAGTTAAAAATAAATAAAATTAAATATCATGAGCACATTATATGATACACCTTCAGAATTTAGGAAACTATATCATTCTTTAGAAAGATATATTTTCTTGCTTATTACACCAACCGCGTATCCCAATCACTATTCACTCAATCTTATATGTCAGCCAAGCAGGCAGACAGAGCATACACTAGATCATCTGCAGTCACAGGCTAAGTGGCAAAGTAATTTTCATATATGCAAATTATTTTGCATCTTATTCATTATGTCTATAAAAAGGACCACATGTCCTTAAACAAAACAGGCCCCACAGGTGCATCGGCCCACCGGGGATCTTCCCTGTAAACCCTATGGCCAATCCGCCTCTGTAAACATGTCACACACAGGTAGGTTTAACAGTGAATCATCGTAAATTATATGATGCAGATGTCCTTATGCCCCCCTTGACTGCAGTTTATTTATATGGGCTCAATGAAAAAGTCCTGAACTGAATCAGTGCCAGATCTGGGTAAGTGGTTCGGTTAAATGATCAATGGCAAATGTCCAAATGTTTGAAATAGTTACAAGTCCTGAGGTAATTACTAGGGTGAGTTCCAATTTAGCGTTGATACGGATAGATGTCAGTGGATTTTCAGCGCAATATATGGAGTCCCTTTAACCATCAATGCTTGGACCGTTTACAATAAGAAATCCACGAGATGTTGGATACAGGAGGATGATTGAAGCACTCTTTATGCCCACTGACCACAGGGGTAAAACCTGACGCATTTTGCTGTCTATGGGCAACTTTATCAAAGGTGACACTGCATGGCATCAGACCTCTTTATATAGGGTCACTAATTAGATCACTGTTGGCACATGCGTACTGTAATTAACACACTCATATAAAGAAATATAAGATCTTGTACTGATATAAACAAGCAGGCAAACCTATAAATAAAAAGCTTTCAATATACTTAAAATGAGCATTATTACTCCTAAAAAACAATTGTTTATATTATATTAATTTCGGTCATGTGACCGGCAGGGATAAAACCTATATTTTGGTTGGATGGGTACTTGGTGACTAATCTCCGATCACGTGAGCATGTCGTCTGTCAGCGGAGACTAAACTAGTAGCCAGTCACGGGTGCCACCCGGAGCTATGTGACCCCGGAAGTTTAGACCCGTCGCCGGGCAACAGATTATCAGCCAGCGACACAACACCACCACCCAGATCACATGACTCCAGCAGCAGCACCCGGTTGCTAAGCAGCCCGTGTTAGTATTAGAGAGATTCCTAGAAGTGAACCTTCAATAGCAATTTCATGATAATAATAAACAACCACAGTTTTGATAACTGGTTGAATCAATTAGAAGGCTTCATTTGTTAATTACAAGTCATTATCCATATATCCGAATATCATGTGCATTTAGAGCACACTAATGTACAGCCCTTCCAAATGGGACTGTTGCCACAATACCAAAAATTATTTTATACAGAATATTCTGTTGTTTGGTCTAACATACTATTACCATGTCAAAAGTTACACATTTCTTATATAAAATAAGTATTAAGGTTCACACTTAACGTAAACGCGAATGGGATAATATACAGCCAACCTACGATCTGATCTATATCAGTCGATCTATGGAGATAATTCCGAGTTGATCGCACGCTGACAATTTTTGCAGCGCAGCGATCAGGCAAAAAACGTCAAAACTGCGTATGCATCGCAATGCGCACGCGCGTCATACGGGTACAAACAGCATCGTTGCTGTGCAATGCTTATAGAGACGAATCCATTCGCACAGCCGATCGCAAGGAGATTGACAGGAAGAGGGCATTTATGGGTGTCAACTGACCGTTTTCTGGGAGTGGTAGGGAAAACGCAGGCGTGACCAGGTTTTTGCAGGGAGGGTATCTGACGTCAATTCCGGGACCTCCGGCGCTAGAATCATCGCACAGGATAAGTAACTACAGGGCTGGTCTTGTTTTGCACAAAATGTTTTTGTACCGCTCGGCTGCCCATGCGATCGCACACATGCAAAGCTAAATTACACTCCCACGTGGGTGCCGCCAATGCGTTTGCACGGCTGCTAAAAGTAGCTAGCGAGCGAACAACTCAGAATGAGGGCCTATACCCACAGATATGCAAACCGAACAGATAGAAACTCATAGCATTGACTACTGTGAAGGCACCATAGACTGGAGGCTTAACATGTAAAAAAACTTCTTAGTCAATGCTATTAGAGAGACACAGAAGCAATACAAGGGTGAGAAACACAAGCTGATATACTCATATAACTGTATAGAGTTCCATGGATTCATTCAACCCATGGGGGTGGAGTGTATTCAACTGAAATATCCAGTATATCTCTTGTTTACATAGTTTGTTTAATGTGATCCCCACCCCGTGTTGGGATGGGGATATGTTCCAAGGCTGTTACTCTAAGGGTGCTAGGGTCACCTTGATGCTTATCACACATATGTCGAGAAACACTATGATTTTGAACCTTATTAATAATGTTTCTCTGGTGTTCCATAAGTCTAAAGGGCCCCATACACTACAACGATATGTCTGAGGCTGAAGTCGGAGGCGATTTCCCTTGAACTCTCCCGGGAGCTTCCCGGGAGTGGTTCCATACAATTCCATACGATTTGGTACATTTTGCATGCAATATATACCGTTATGGTAAGAACTTACCGTTGATAACGTGATTTCTCCTATGTCCACAGGTATCCACAGGATAACATTGGGATATTCCGGAGCGACAGCGGAAATGGCACCAAATAGTCACAAGCTTTCTGGCCTCCCAGGATGCATCGGGCTCCTCCATATAATCCCGCCCACCAAATCAGTTGTTTTCACAGCAATTAGGCAGGAGTATCATGTAGAACCCTATTCAGGCGATAAGAACACACATGCACACCCTTCCATACAAGAGAGAATAGGTTTAGTGATTGTCAAGATCCTCAATTCAGGTGCGTCAGGGTGGGATCCCTGTGGACATAGGAGAAATCCCGTTATCAACGGTAAGTTCTTACCATAACGGTATATTTCTCCAGCTGGGTCCACAGGTTATCCACAGGATAACATTGGGATTCCCAAAGCCATTATTAGTGGTGGGGACGCTCCTGATTAGCCAGGAGAACCTTTCGCCCGAATTCTGCGTCATGAGAGGCAAAAGTATCCAAGGCATAATGTCTAATGAATGTGTTAATGGAAGACCATGTGGCTGCCTTACAAATCTGTTCTGCTGAAGCACCATGCTGTGCTGCCCATGAAGGACCTACCCTACGTGTAGAGTGTGCAGAGACATTAGCCGGAACAGGGAGATCAGCACGAGAATATGCTTCTGAAATTGTTATTCGAAGCCATCTTGCTAGTGTCTGTTTAGTAGCAGGCCATCCTCTTTTGTGAAATCCGTAAAGAATTTAGAGAGAATCTGTCTTTCTGATGGCACTAGTACGATCCACGTAAGATCTAAATGCACGGACTACATCCAGCGACGCTTCTCCCGCAGACAATCCCGATACCTGAAAAGCTGGGACTACAATCTCTTCGTTCAGGTGAAACTTTGAGACCACCTTCGGAAGATAACCAGATCTAGTTTTGAGAACTGCTTTATCTGGATAAAAGATCAGAAAAGGAGACTTACACGACAGTGCCCCTAAATCTGACACTCTTCTAGCTGACGCCATTGCCAGTAGAAAAAGAACTTTAGCCGTTAACCATTTAAGATCTGCTCTCTTAAATGGTTCAAACGGAGCCCCCTGAAGGAGTTTAAGAACCAGATTTAAATCCCAGGGTACTGCAGGAGGAACAAACGGTGGTTGAATGTGCAACATTCCCTGAAAGAAAGTACGCACATCCTGCAGGTTCGCAATCTTTCTCTGAAACCATACAGTTAATGCTGATACTTGCACTCTCAAAGAAGCCACTTTTAAACCCTTATCCATTCCTGCTTGGAGAAAATCCCAAATCCTGGATACTTTAAAAGATCTTGGATTCATACCTCCCTTGTTACACCAAAGAATATAGGCCTGCCATATTCGATGATAAATCCGAGCTGAAGAAGGCTTTCTTGCTCTAAGCATGGTTTGAATTACCTGTTGTGAAAAACCTCTTGATTTCAGGATCGAGGTTTCAACAGCCACGCCGTCAAAGAAAGCCGTTCCAGATGGCTGTGACAACAAGGCCCCTGCATCAGTAGATCTGGACATTGAGGAAGCAGAATTGGAGCTTCCAGGGACATCCTTAGCAGATCTATGTACCAATGCCTACTGGGCCAGGCTGGAGCTATTAGAATTATGGCTCCCTTTGCCTGCTTTACTTTCCTCACTACCCTGACAACAGGGAGATAGGAGGAAATAGATATGCCAGATGAAATTCCCATTTCACTGACAGTGCGTCTACCAGGATCGCCTCGGGATCCTTTGTTCTCGACCCGTATGCTGGAACTTTGTTGTTCCAATGGGACGCCATGAGATCTATCTCTGGCAGACCCCATCTGTCTACTAGAGTTTGAAATACCTCCGGGTGTAATGACCATTCGGTCTCCTGAATGGTGTGTCGACTGAGAAAATCCGCTTCCCAGTTTAGCACTCCCGATACAAACACTGCGGACAATGCCGGAAGTTGAAGTTCTGCCCACCTTAGTATGTGAGTTACTTCTTCCATCAGTCCTTTGCTGTGAGTTCCTCCCTGATGGTTGAGGTATGCTACTGCTGTTGCATTGTCTGAACGGATCTGGACTGGTCTTCCCCGCAGAATGTCCTTTGCCTGAACTAGAGCCATATATATGGCCCTTATTTCCAACAAATTTATTGGCAGGCAACTTTCCTTCGTGGTCCATTTTCGCTGGAACCAAACATTTTCGAACATTGCTCCCCAGCCTTGAAGACTGGCATCCGTTGTCAGTACTTGCCAATCTGCTATCCAAAAGGGTCTCCCCTTGTCTAGATGGTCCATCTGTAGCCACCAAGCTAGTGACCTTTTTACGCTTACTGGAAGCTTTATCATCTGTCTCTTTATTGTCTGATGTCTTCCATCCCATCTGGTTAGAATTAGAGATGAGCGCCTGAAATTTTTCGGGTTTTGTGTTTTGGTTTTGGGTTCGGTTCCGCGGCCGTGTTTTGGGTTCGACCGCGTTTTGGCAAAACCTCACCGGATTTTTTTTGTCGGATTCGGGTGTGTTTTGGATTCGGGTGTTTTTTTCAAAAAACACTAAAAAACAGCTTAAATCATAGAATTTGGGGGTCATTTTGATCCCAAAGTATTATTAACCTCAAAAACCATAATTTACACTCATTTTCAGTCTATTCTGAATACCTCACACCTCACAATATTATTTTTAGTCCTAAAATTTGCACCGAGGTCGCTGTGTGAGTAAGATAAGCGACCCTAGTGGCCGACACAAACACCGGGCCCATCTAGGAGTGGCACTGCAGTGTCACGCAGGATGTCCCTTCCAAAAAACCCTCCCCAAACAGCACATGACGCAAAGAAAAAAAGAGGCGCAATGAGGTAGCTGTGTGAGTAAGATTAGCGACCCTAGTGGCCGACACAAACACCGGGCCCATCTAGGAGTGGCACTGCAGTGTCACGCAGGATGTCCCTTCCAAAAAACCCTCCCCAAACAGCACATGACGCAAAGAAAAAAAGAGGCGCAATGAGGTAGCTGTGTGAGTAAGATTAGCGACCCTAGTGGCCGACACAAACACCGGGCCCATCTAGGAGTGGCACTGCAGTGTCACGCAGGATGGCCCTTCCAAAAAACCCTCCCCAAACAGCACATGACGCAAAGAAAAAAAGAGGCGCAATGAGGTAGCTGTGTGAGTAAGATTAGCGACCCTAGTGGCCGACACAAACACCGGGCCCATCTAGGAGTGGCACTGCAGTGTCACGTAGGATGTCCCTTCCAAAAAACCCTCCCCAAACAGCACATGACGCAAAGAAAAAAAGAGGCGCAATGAGGTAGCTGTGTGAGTAAGATTAGCGACCGTAGTGGCCGACACAAACACCGGGCCCATTTAGGAGTGGCACTGCAGTGTCACGTAGGATGTCCCTTCCAAAAAACCCTCCCCAAACAGCACATGACGCAAAGAAAAAGAGATAGTATACTCGTAACTAGTATGTATGTATAAAGAAAGAAAAAAAAACCACGGTTAGGTGGTATATACAATTATGGACGGGCTGCCGAGTGCCGACACAGAGGTAGCCACAGCCGTGAACTACCGCACTGTACTGTGTCTGCTGCTAATATAGACTGGTTGATAAAGAGATAGTATACTCGTAACTAGTATGTATGTATAAAGAAAGAAAAAAAAACCACGGTTAGGTGGTATATACAATTATGGACGGGCTGCCGAGTGCCGACACAGAGGTAGCCACAGCCGTGAACTACCGCACTGTACTGTGTCTGCTGCTAATATATAGACTGGTTGATAAAGAGATAGTATACTCGTAACTAGTATGTATGTATAAAGAAAGAAAAAAAAACCACGGTTAGGTGGTATATACAATTATGGACGGGCTGCCGAGTGCCGACACAGAGGTAGCCACAGCCGTGAACTACCGCACTGTACTGTGTCTGCTGCTAATATATAGACTGGTTGATAAAGAGATAGTATACTCGTAACTAGTATGTATGTATAAAGAAAGAAAAAAAAACCACGGTTAGGTGGTATATACAATTATGGACGGGCTGCCGAGTGCCGACACAGAGGTAGCCACAGCCGTGAACTACCGCACTGTACTGTGTCTGCTGCTAATATATAGACTGGTTGATAAAGAGATAGTATACTCGTAACTAGTATGTATGTATAAAGAAAGAAAAAAAAACCACGGTTAGGTGGTATATACAATTATGGACGGGCTGCCGAGTGCCGACACAGAGGTAGCCACAGCCGTGAACTACCGCACTGTACTGTGTCTGCTGCTAATATATAGACTGGTTGATAAAGAGATAGTATACTCGTAACTAGTATGTATGTATAAAGAAAGAAAAAAAAAACACGGTTAGGTGGTATATACAATTATGGACGGGCTGCCGAGTGCCGACACAGAGGTAGCCACAGCCGTGAACTACCGCACTGTACTGTGTCTGCTGCTAATATATAGACTGGTTGATAAAGAGATAGTATACTCGTAACTAGTATGTATGTATAAAGAAAGAAAAAAAAAACACGGTTAGGTGGTATATACAATTATGGACGGGCTGCCGAGTGCCGACACAGAGGTAGCCACAGCCGTGAACTACCGCACTGTACTGTGTCTGCTGCTAATATATAGACTGGTTGATAAAGAGATAGTATACTCGTAACTAGTATGTATGTATAAAGAAAGAAAAAAAACACACGGTTAGGTGGTATATACAATTATGGACGGGCTGCCGAGTGCCGACACAGAGGTAGCCACAGCCGTGAACTACCGCACTGTACTGTGTCTGCTGCTAATATAGACTGGTTGATAAAGAGATAGTATACTACTAATATTATATACTGGTGGTCAGGTCACTGGTCACTAGTCACACTGGCAGTGGCACTCCTGCAGCAAAAGTGTGCACTGTTTAATTTTAATATAATATTATGTACTCCTGGCTCCTGCTATAACCTATAACTGGCACTGCAGTAGTGCTCCCCAGTCTCCCCCACAATTATAAGCTGTGTGAGCTGAGCAGTCAGACAGATATATAATATATATATATAGATGATGCAGCACACTGGCCTGAGCCTGAGCAGTGCACACAGATATGGTATGTGACTGACTGAGTCACTGTGTGTATCGCTTTTTTCAGGCAGAGAACGGATATATTAAATAAACTGCACTGTGTGTCTGGTGGTCACTCACTATATAATATATTATGTACTCCTGGCTCCTGCTATAACCTATAACTGGCACTGCAGTAGTGCTCCCCAGTCTCCCCCACAATTATAAGCTGTGTGAGCTGAGCAGTCAGACAGATATATATAATATTATATATAGATAATAGATGATGCAGCACACTGGCCTGAGCCTGAGCAGTGCACACAGATATGGTATGTGACTGAGTCACTGTGTGCTGTGTATCGCTTTTTTCAGGCAGAGAACGGATTATAAATAAAAGTGGTGGTCACTGGTCACTATCAGCAAAACTCTGCACTGTACACTACTGAGTACTCCTAATGCTCCCCAAAATTAGTAAATCAAGTGTCTCTCTAATCTATTCTAATTCTAAACGGAGAGGACGCCAGCCACGTCCTCTCCCTATCAATCTCAATGCACGTGTGAAAATGGCGGCGACGCGCGGCTCCTTATATAGAATCCGAGTCTCGCGATAGAATCCGAGCCTCGCGAGAATCCGACAGCGTCATGATGACGTTCGGGCGCGCTTGGGTTAACCGAGCAAGGCGGGAAGATCCGAGTCGCTCGGACCCGTGAAAAAAAACATGAAGTTCTGGCGGGTTCGGATTCAGAGAAACCGAACCCGCTCATCTCTAGTTAGAATGAGGTGCTGTAAGGGTCTGGAGCGGAATTGCGCATATTCCACCATGTCGAATGTTGACACCATCAGACCCATCAGTCACATTGCTGCATGGACTAAAACTGTCTGACTGTGCAACAATTCCTGAGTCATTACCTGTACCTTGGAGATCTTCTTCTCCGGTAAGATAATCCTTTGTAGACTTAAATCCAATATGGCCCCCAAGTGAACCATCCGTTGTGAATGATTCAGGGATGACTTCTCCCAATTTATGAGCCATCCGTGTCTTTGTAGACAAGCTATTGTCTGTTGGAGATGGCAGAAGAGTAACTCCTGGGATTGAGCCAGGATTAACAGATCATCTAGGTATGGAAAAAATCTTATTCCCTGCTTGCGGAGATAAGCTGCCATAACCACCATAATCTTGGTAAATACCCTGGTGGCTGTTGCTAGCCCAAAGGGCAAAGCCTGGAACTGATAATGCTGCTGGAGGATGGCAAACCTGAGGTAACACTGATGTGACAGTGCTTTGGGCACATGCAGGTAAGCATCCTGTACATCCAGAGATACCATGTAATCTCTTGGTTCCATGGCCAATACTATGGAGCGTAACGTCTCCATGGGAAACTTTGGAACCCAAATGTATTCATTTAACCTTTTGAGGTTGAGAATTGGTTGGAATGATCCATTCGGCTTCTGGATCAAAAACAGGTTTGAGTAAAACCCCCGTCCCCTTTGTGTCAGGGGTACCGGGATAATTACCCCAGACTGAAGCAATTTCTGAACTGCTTCTTGCAAAGCCCTGGCCTTCGACTCTATACGAGACGGGCTGGTGCAAAAGAACCTTTGAGGAGGCTGCTTCCTGAAATGGAAACCATAACCGAGAGATACCACCTTCTGCACCCAAGCATCTGTCGTCGACTGGCGCCAAATGTGTGCAAAGTGAAGGAGTCAGCCCCCAACCCTGGAATCCTCCAGGTGGAGGCCCGTACCCTCAAACTGATGGCTTCTGCTCTGGTTTGGAAGCTGGCCGTTTACTGGCCCACTGCTTCTTGCCCCTAGCTGATTATTGTACTGGGGTTGGTTAGTCTCAACCTATCCTTTAGATCTACCTTGCCATCGAAACAGACTAAATTTTGCTCCCCTCGGTTTAGGGGCATAGCTAGCCGGAAACTTAACTTTCTTGGATTCAGCTTCCGACTCCAGTATATCTGTCAATTGCTTTCCGAACAGAATATTCCCAGTGAAAGGCAACGCTTCAAGAGCTTTCTTGGATTCTGCATCCGCTTTCCAAGTACGTAGCCAGACTGCTCTACGAGCGGCTACCGTTAAGGCTGATGCTTTAGAAGCAATCGTACCCACATCAATTGCTGCTTCTTCCAAATATTGCGCAGCTTGTTTTATATAGCCTAGCTGAGACTCCTGCTCCCTGGTAGGTATGGAGAGGCCTCTCTCTAATTCCTCCGCCCATTCTACCACTGCTTTTGCCCTCCAGGCTGAAGCCATAGCTGGCCTTACCACAGCCCCTGAGAGAGAAAAAATAATTTTCAAGAAACCATCTACTCTTCTATCTGTGACATCATCCAGTGAGGTAGACGGTAATGGTAAAGCAGACTTACGCACAAGTCGTACAACATGTGCATCTACCTTAGGAGGAACCTCCCTTTTTGAACAGTCCCCAGCTGGAAAAGAATAATAAGAATCCCATTTCTTCCTAATCTTATACTTTTTATTAGGAGTAGCCCACGGTCCTTGCATAATTTCCATCAGATCCTCTGACTCCGGAAACTCAGTCTTAACCAATTTTGGACGTTTAAACTTAAGTGCCTTAGATTTTGACACTGCTTTGGCTGGTTCCTCCAGACACATAATAGCTTTCATGGCATCAATGAGCTCAGCTATATCCTCTGTGCTGAAGCCCTCCGACTGGTCGTCATATGGGGTATTTGAATACACTGTATCCTCATCTGTTGGATCATCTTGTGTAGTCTATAACATGGATGTATCTACCCTGGTATTAATAGCCTGGCAACTTGTAGAAGCTGTTGGCATCAAACCATAAGGAGGGAGCTGCATGTATGGGTTAATAGTGTAACCTATTCCCGGGGGTGGAACTGCAGGTGTTAATCTGTCCGCTATTGTAGACAAAGTCTGTGCGAACATACCTCATGTTGGCGCTACTGGTTGCTGCACTAGGGCCTGCTTTTTAGTTTGAAAACAATTAGCACATAACCCCTCATAAGCAACATACTGGGTTATTTCATCCAAAATCCCTATCTTACAAGATAAGCATGTTAAAGTGTCTGATAAAGTGTCCTCGTCACTTTTGCCGCTCATAGACATGGTAAATAATCCATCTTACAAAAACTACACTCTCTGTGACTGAAAATCACCTATATGGATATAGAAGTGATATCAATCTGACCACAATTCGAGCACCTGAATTGAGGATCAGAAACAATGCTTGACAAACATAAAAGTCAGCAATCACACTAGCAGTCAGTCACATGTTAATTATTTAGACATTGTCATATGAGAATATAATCAACCACAGAATACTTTTCTAGTATGTAGGATTACAATTACTGCACTTCTGTTTTTAAACAGCTATTATCACAAGTTTTCTCAGACATATTATACAGAAAACAACAGTACTGTACAGGTCTCATATGCATTGTGTACCAAAATTAACTATTCATACTAACAAGTAGAAAGAATTTTAGTACTGTATAACCCTTACTCAGTTAGAGTGGGATACAGGGAGACTCACCCCACTTCCAGAATCAATCAATACGCCTGACAGACGCTAAGTGGATTCAGACGCTACTGGGGTACACTGCCGCTCCAGAAACTGATGAGAGACATAGACGCTCAATAACGGACCCAGACGCTCAGTGAATGATGAGTGTATGCAGACGCTCCAGTCTGCGACCCGGTCTCAGTGGCAACTCTAGTGTACACAATCACAACGTCTAAGCTGCGACCGAGTACCCTCGTGGTAGCGTCTGAGACGGAAGTGAGGTCATCAGTTCATGGACGGGAGATGCACGGAAACTGGTCATGAACTGGGGGGAGGGGCGACCAGGAGAGCGTCTGACTCCCCCTGCTGACATAAACCACAAGGATCGCGGCCTCAGCCTAGTCCTGGCACCTATGATCCCTGCAGCATAGCGCTATTGCACTTAAGAGTGGCGGTGCATCAGCCACTGTTTGGTAGTCTCCTCCAATACAGTGCGGCTGTGTCCAAAATCCTCTAGTAAGTGGAATCGATGCCTTACCTTCTCCCCATGCTCCGGCAACAGCCTGGTAAAATCTGCTGGACCTGCTAGAACATCCGACACAGACGCCCGTCGAGACAGCACTAATACCCGCGGGTAAGCGTTGTTGCGACCCGGTGGGAAGTTGTTGGAGCGACTCTTTCCAGCATGCGTTTAAGACACTGTTAGGAAAGATCACTCAAAACTTAGTAAGACTATTAAAATAAAATAACAAAAGCTTAGGGCTGCCTTAGCAGCAGCCCTGTGACCATGGTCCGGCTCCTGCCGCACCAAACAAAAAACTGATTTGACTGAGTCGGTGGGCAGGATTATATGGAGGAGCCCGATGCATGTTGGGAGGCCAGAAAGCTTGTGACTATTTGGTGCCATTTCCGCTGTCTCTCCGGCATATCCCAATGTTATCCTGTAGATAACCTGTGGACCCAGCCAGAGAAATATCTTATGCGATCGCAGCCATGCCTGCGGGAACCAACATATCATGAGTGCATCACTAACGATCTAGGGGAGCCGATCCGACCCTCACCAGAACGCGAATCGGATCGAAAAAACACATCCAAAATGCCCGATTTCACCCGATATATTGGCCCGAATGCCCGAAGTTGGATGAAATCGTGCATTATCGTTCTAGTGTATGGGGCCCTTAACTTTCAAATTACGTGTGGTTCTGCCCACATGTTTGGTATTACAACCACATTCTAAAATCTATACAACCCATTTAGAATCACAGTTCATAAAACTTTTTAGTGTATAGACTGTTCCATCTGTTGAAACTTGAACATTCTTGGTTTTATTGACCACATGTGAACAGGTGGTGCATCTTGGTTTCCCACGTTTAAAAAAAACCAACCGGGTGAGAGGGCAACCAAAGACCTGATGCAGAAGTGTTAGTTCTATCTACTTTCATCTCTCTCAAGGCCCTCGTGCCAAGATGCTTTTGAGAGATCTGTTTGTTTGTTTTTAAATAATACAAGGTGTTGCGGAGAGAATATCTTTCAAAATAGGGTCATGTAAAAGAATATTATAATTTTGTTTGACAATACGTCTGATCTCCCCTTAATGATTATTGTATTTAGAAATTAAAGACATTTCTCCTGTCTGGTTAGTAGGCTCTAAAGAAAGTACTTCCCAATAGGCCTTTTCCAGAATATGATCTTGATATCCTCGTGATTTGAAGGAGTTGAAAGTTCTTCTTTTGAACAATTTCTCATTAGACGGAGTAGTTTCCCTTTTGGTATGTTGTCCTTGCAAGGACCATGGTGGGTGCTTTTGAAGTGTACATAAGAGTTGCTGTCCACCTCCTTAGTATAGTTGGAGGTTTGTATATGATTATCTTTTATCTCCAAGGTGAGATCCAAGTAATTGATCTTGTGTCTATGAAAAAGGTGTGAAAAACGTAAATTAAAAGTGTTGGTGTTGAGAGAAGAATCTTGCAAAGTCTGACATGTCTGTTTTCTCTGACTTTCGGTTAAGAATTGCTGGTTGAGTAGTGCTGTTCACATTATTTGTGGTGTTCTGGGTAAGAGACATAGGGAGATAGGTGGGTGCATAGGCATTCAGCCGAAGAGCTGGTTTAAAGTTTGTAGGTCTCGCTGCATGTGGAACTGTGTGGTTGTCAGGGATTTGGTGACTTACTGGCATATTGGTTTGTGACCAGGCATTTGTATATTGAGTTTGTTGAGGTGTTGGGCCTTGATGCACTGTGGGGTGTGAAAATGGGTCAGGATGACCAAGTGGTTGTGCATTGTACTGACCTTGCATGTGGCGTGTTGCATAGGGATCAGAGTACTTTTGTTCTGGAAGGATGTCCGCACTGTCTGGAATGTTTTCAGCAATCAGGGGTTAACTGTTTTGACTTAGGACGTATTCTCTTGCGCGCTTAAGAGGATCCTCCATATCCACTTCACTTAAACTGATGCTGTCTCTTTCACTTCCACTGTCAGCCTGTTCCAAAACCTTTAACCGTACCATTGCTGTGGCATGCTCACATTGTTTCTCTAGAGCTTCCATTTCGGCTATTCTGGCTTCCATTTTGGCTTTTTTGGCTTCCATTTCGGGTTTTTCACGTGCTGCTCTGGCTTCCATTTCTGCCTTCTTTTGTTTAAATTCGGCTTGTATTTTAGTAGTTTCTGCTTCTGAACGTGCCTTTATAAGTTGATCGCTGAGCATGGAATATTTTGAACTTCATGACTTAGATGATCGTTCTGAACACCTGGTGGACACAAAAATGTGTGATGATGTTTCCAATAATTGTGCGATTCTGGCCGCTGTTTTAAACTTAACTTTGTGCAATAATCTGTCTCGATCCAAATTAAGACGATTAAAGCTTTGCAGTTCTTCTAAAGAATCCTGAGTATTGAGTTTCTTCAAAATGCTTATATATTCATTACTTGACACTTTATAAAGTTCATATACTGAATAAAGCTGTCCTTGGGATCCCTCTAGCGGTGACACATCACAAACAGGCTGAGAGATGGTGGACATATGACTTTGCAATTTTTGCCATAAGTTTAGGACAGTGGAAGAAAGCGGTTTCCTACCTTCAAGATTCTCTTTTACCTTCCATGTAGGCTTAGCAGTGCATTTAGACTGCAGGTTGAGATCCATAAATTCTCCATGTTCTGATTGTAGAAATTGTTCATTTTGAATAGGTAGAACAGTGTTCCCTTCAGCCATGATAGTACACAAGAAAATTGATCTGAATAAAGAATTCAAGGGCCAAATAGGCCTGAGAATAAATAAGCATCCTGGTTTTTTAAGGAAGGAAGCCTGGGGCTGGGAATGGGAGAAGGGGGGAGGAGAGAGGGAAGGGTGGCGTAGGTCAGAGAGATAGCAAGGCAGCATCCTATAGGAGAAAGGGGAGGAGAGTTACCTGTGAGGGTACATAAGGTCAGGAAGGGCAGACCGTCTTCCTCTTTTGCACTGGACAAGAATCTAAGAAGGCACTGGAATCTAGGAAGGCGGGAAGACAAGGAAGGGTTAAGTATACATTTTTATTTCTATAAGCCCGGCGTCCCCCTTCCTCCCACGATCAGCCGCAGCTTAGCTTTTACCTTCTTAGCCCCCAGGTCACCCTTTCTTTCCCCAGCCACTCATCCTCACCCCCCTCGGCAGCACCTCACCGCCGGGCCCCACACACAGCCAGTCCACGACTGCAATCAACGCAGTAACACCCAGCCCTAGCATGCCCAGGCTGAAGTGGCATTCCCAACCACCCCGGCACCTTATACAGGCCACATCCGCCCCGGCTACCCCAGTCCCCACGGCAGCCACGCGCCTCACCAGAACTCCACGTGAGCTGCATACGGCAGCCACAGCGGCAGCTGGAGGGCTGGAGAGGAGCTCCCCCCTACAAACATGGCACTCACGCAGCGGGTCGGAGGCAATGTCTGGTGCAACGGAAGCCGGCCCCCACGATGTCGCACACACTTCCCCCCTTCCGGCGCCGAGTGACTGCGTCACGTGTGGTGCCGGACAGCACAGCAGGGGGACGCCGCAGCCTCCAACTCCGATGGGAATGGCCCCCCTGCCGGGGCTCGGTCACCCTCCCTTCCCCACACCGCAGAGCACGGGCCAAATCTACAGCGCTGAGCCAAGCCAGCCCTCCCCCCCTCAGCTATCGAGCAGTACCCAGTGTCCCGACGCACATACTGCACGGGCCCCAGACATACAGCTGCTGTTACCAACATCAACCCAGGTGGGGTGGGGGCAGCAGCTTATGACCCCCCCTCCTCCCTGGTAGCAAGCAGGGCAGCACCCCCCCAGCCCACTATTCACAATGGGCGAGCTACTGGCCACCCGCGGCACATCGCCCTGGTACCAGCACCCTAGTTACCCCCAATAACCCTCAGGCACAAGCCAATACCCCACCTTCAGCAACCATCCCAGCCCACCCCCCACAGGGCCCGGTCCACACCAGAAGCAGGGCCAGGCAGCAGTCGGCGAGGGCAACAGGCTAGGAGACTGTGAACAAAACCTTAGATCCCTGGCCCACCCCCTGCCGGCTGCGCACCAGCAGCAGCTTCAGCCCCCCGCAGACATGGCTCATACGTGAACAGCAGATACCCTACATATTCCCTCTACAAGCTTGCAGGTGACGGGGAGTGAAGAACGTAGCCAAGCAGCAAAAGGGGGATCGCCGGATCAAGTCGCGGTGGGCATGCCGCACAAGGCACCCGCAGCTGCAGGAACAAGTGAGCAAGAATCTTCCTCAAGTAGCGCCTCGTATACGGACTCTAACGATTCATCCAGCTCCGCCAAAAGGTGGCGGCAGTTTAGAAAATATTTGAAGCGCAAGCGTAGTAGCAAAAAGCGTAGCAAAGAAGCAGGAAAAAAGGGGGACGCAGGGTCAGAGTCTCAGGAAAGTATGGTGCACTGCGCCAACACAGCGATATTGAGGGGTATTAGACCAAAGATAAAGGATGGCATACGTAAGGGGAAGTTCCTAGATGTATTTGCAATGATGGAGGATGCGAAGTGCAGCCTAGACGCGGCTAAGCCGGCGGGCCCAAGGGCGGAGGAGGCGCGGAGGGATTACGTGCATCGAATCAAGGGCGAACAAAGCCATGAACATCCTCCGTTACATGCATATGATACATAGCATGTACATGACGGCCAGAGCATGGGTATGGAGGCAATATGACGAGAAGTTTAGGAAGAAACAGGAAGGGTTGAAGGTTATTAGCTTTGGGGTAAAAGACATGGAAGTTTGGCTGGAAGTCACAAATCAGGCGGCGCAAGCAGCAGAGCGCAGGCCGCCCTTTCTGTCGAAGTCAGGCAGAAGCGCTGCAGCAAAAGGGAAGTGCTATGCTTTAATTTCGTGCTGTGCAACAGAGGAGCAGGTTGCCGCTACAGACACTCATGCATGCACTGCAGCGCAACTCACCCAGCCAAAGACTGCAGTCGAGCCCAAGGAAAGGGGGTGGATAAGTAGGGTGCACTGCCCAATAGATACTAAAGCCCTAGCGCGATGGCTAGGCTGCTACCTGCTCAGAGGGGAGGCGGCTATTTTAGGGAGGGGGTTCACGGAGGGATTCACGTTGCCCCTAACAAAGCCAGTGGCAGCAGTAGCTAAGAAAAATTTCAAGTCAGCAACAGACTTCCCAGAAGTGGTCAGGGCCAAAATAGCGGGGGAGATTCAGCCGGGGCGCATGTGTGGCCCTTTCCCCTCACCGCCCCTCGAAGGCCAGTGCATCTCACCATTAGGAGTTGTTCCTAAGAAGGAGCCAAGGAAGTTCCGGCTGATTCAGCACCTTTTTTTCCCAGAAGGGGAATCAATAAATGATGCCCTAGACCCCCAGGTTTGTAGTGTCTCATACCAATCGTTCGAGCAGGCTCTGTCAATGGTGCAAGGCTACGGTGAGGGGGCGTTACTAGCTAAAGTGGATATTGAGTCCGCATTTTGCCTGCTTCCACTCCACCCAGATTCCTTCAAGTACATGGGATTTAAATTGGGGGATCAGTACTACATAGACAAATGCTTACCAATGGGTTACTCAATTTCCTGCGCTTTCTTCGAGTATTTCAGTCCTAGAATGGTGCGTAAGGGCAGGGACAGGCACAGAGGGGGTCATGCATTATCTGGATGACTTCCTGCTAATGGGCGCTAAGGGCAGCCAGGCGTGCAAGGAGCTTTTATTCTCGACACGGGCTCTTTTTCGGCAGCTCGGGGTCCCGATAGCGGTTGAGAAGACCAAAGGGCCCACATCGAGGCTGACGTTCCTGGGCATAGAGGTTGACACTGAGCTTGGGCTTTTTGGCTACCGGCGGAGAAGGTAGAAAAACTGAGAAGCAGGCTGCAGGAATGTGCAGGGGCGAAAAAAGGCACTCCTAAGCAGATGCAGTCCCTTTTGGGGTTATTGAATTTTACATGCAGGGAGGGTGTTTTGTCGCAGGTTAGAGAAAGCAACCAGCGGAATCAAAAGAGCGCGCTATATGATACGCATATCAAGCGAGCTGAGGTAGGACATGCAGGTATGGTTGGAATTCCTAAAGGGTTTCAATGGGGTCCGAATATGGCTGCCCAAGCCAGTTCATAGCGCAGGGCTGCAATTGCACACCGACGCCTCCAGGCAATCGGCTTTGGGGCCTACTTCAAAGGGGAATGGTGCACGCAACCTTGGCCAGAAGCGTGGCGGGCGGCCGGATGGACCAAAAATATGCTGCTGCTGTAGCTTTTCCCAATAATAGTAGCAGTAGAGTTATGGGCGGACAGGCTGTCAGACAAATGCATAGTGTTTTGGTGCAATAACATGGGGGTAGTGCAAGCGATAAGCAACCAGAAAGCGGAATCACCACAGGCGCTCAAGCTACTAAGGCACCTAGTGCTCCGCTGCTTGCAAAAGAACAGACTTCACAGTGCGCCACGTTCCAGGGTAGACAATGAGATCGCAGATGCGCTTTCAAGGTTTCAGTGGGATAGATTCAAGACGCTCGCACCGGAAGCCAGGTCGGAAGGATTACAGTGTCCCTATTATATCTGGCAGATTATCAAGCTGGACTAGCAAGGCTAGCGCGAAGGGCCATAGCACCGCGAACACTGAAGACGTACGAGGTGGATTTCGGCGAGTGGTAGGCATTCCGGATAGGAAAAGGAGAGTCGGTTAAGAATGCTCGCGAAGAATTGATGGAGTATGTGTGGCAGGGTTATAGCAGGGGTCGATCCAAGGCAGCCGTGTCCACGGCATTAGCAGGTATAGCATACTTCTCAAAGCTGGAAGGGGGGGAGGACCCTATAAAGTAATTTTTGTTGGTGAAGGCCCTAAAGGGTTGGGTGAGAGAGCAAGCGGCGCCAGGCGACACGCGTAGGCCCATAGGCCGCCCCATGCTTAAGAGCTTAATAGACGTGGTCACCCACGTCGCGACAGATGAGTACGAGACAGGGCTCTTCTGTCTGACTTTTTCCCTAGCCTTCTTCGGAGCTTTCAGGTTAGGGGAGCTGGTAGCAAGCGCCAAGAATTAGAAAGATTCAGGCCTACTGGCAGGCAACGTAGTGGTGGAAAAGGATAGGGTGCTCTGCAAAATACACAGGTCAAAAACAGATCAGTTGGGCCGGGGGCGCTGGGTAACGATAGCCAGACAGGAAGAAGAGAGCATGTGCGCGGTGGCGCTAACAAGTAGGTACGAACAAAAGCGCCCCCAGGGGCACTGGCCACAGTGGCTAGTGCATTGCAACGGATCCCCCTTGACTAAATTTCAGTCCCAAAGCATATTTAAAAAAGGGCTTAGCGCTTTACAGCCAAGCGGGCAATACGGGACCCATTCTTTCAGGATAGGGGCAGCAACTTGCGCGGCGGCTGAGGGGTTATCAGCAAGGGAGATAAAAAATTTGGGCAGGTGGAAGTCGGGAGAGTACAAGGTTTACCTGTGTGCTGAAAAGCAAGATTAGGGTGCAGTCGCGCTGCGACTTTCGTGAAACGCAAGGCCTTAAGATGCCCGCCATAACTGGGGGAATAAAGGACTTTCCAATTTTGCCCTCAAACAAAAAAGAAGTTTTGTGGTTTACACCTTCATATGGGTTGCACGAAAGTTCGCAATATAGGTCTGTATAGAACATTAGGTAACGACTATGTGTAATTCTGCTTTTCAGGAGGGCAAGTAAAGGCCTTGCGGGTGTGGATGGTCGGCCACTCATATATTTACTGGGCCAGTAGGCACAAATCAGCAGGGAGTTTGGCGCAGGGGTGGGGGGCAAAGGTAGAATGAATAGGCAGCAGGGGTTTGCAGTGGAACGGGCTACGGGAGCCATTACTAAGGAGTGAGCAAGCAAAAGGGATACCAGATAGGGTAGTCATACACCTAGGGGGCAACGATCTAGGGAAAGGCAAAGGGAGCAAGCTAATTATAGCAATCCAAGCGGATATACAGTGGATAAAGGAGCGGTGGCCTAGGACGAGGATCACATGGTCAGATATAGTCCCAAGGGCCCAAGGAGGTCCAGGCTTAGAGAGGGTCAGAAGAAAGGTGAACAGGGCCGTAGCCCGGCTCTTGTCGGGAGAAGGCGATACAATCGCCAGGCACCCGATGTTAAGGTTCAGGGAGGAAGGTATGTTTAGGCAAAATGGAGTACACCTGACAGAGGTGGGTTTAGCAATATTCTTGGAGGACATCACAAAAAGCGTAAGTAGGTAGCTGGTGGTCGCAGCGGGTGGCGGGCCTGGTTTCCAGGAACCAGGCTATGGCGGCAAGCAGTGCTCCTCGGTGGTCTGTAGTAGCGCAACATCGGTTGGCCGGCACTTCCCCCAGGTACTCGGGGTACATCTTAAGGGTGGACCAGTGCTATGCCAATGGTGGAAAGTGGTACCGCTCAGCTAAATTGCGCAAGGGCGGGTCTTCGTTCCGCCCCATTGTTTAATTTAGGAGAAACGTAATAATGAGGCTGTAGCCGGGGGCATGCACTGCTTTCTCGCCACCCACTTATAGAGTACCAATTGTAATTTGATCAATAAATTTGGTTGTGACCTTTTAAATCGCAATTCAGTTGTCTGAGTGGTTATTGGGGGAGAGGGGGTAGGGATGTGAAGAGTGAGTGTATTAATAAAATAAATGGACGGCTTAATGCTGGAGTGAGTTTGTAGCTTGCTATGCTATGCTGTAATGGGCTGTGCTGTAGCTGCAAACACTGATTTCCTGTTACACTGCAGGCAGGCTTGTTAATGTCTTTGTATCTGCAGAAGCTGCAACTGGCTTACTGGTATATCTGGCAGTTTTTATTAACCATCTTTTCACTATTCTGACTCAATAATATAATATAAGTCTCCTGAGACAGTTCCTCTGTGTATGTCTGTATTGAACCAGTACTTACACCAAGAGACCTTAGGGGTCATTCCGAGTTGATCATAGCTGTGCTAAATTTAGCACAGCTACGATCATTTACACTGACATGCGGAAGGATGCCCAGCACACGGCTAGTCCGCCCCGCATGTCAGTGCCGTCTATTCCCCGCAGAAGTGCAAAGGCATCGCACAGCGGCGATGCCTTTGCACTTCTAGAGTAGCTCCCGACCAGCGCAGCTTTAGCGTGCTGGCCTGGAGCTACTCGTCGCTCCCCAGCCCACAACGGCTGCGTGTGACACCATGCAGCCACCGCTGCCCGCCCCCACCCCCCCCTCCAACGGTACGGCCATGCCTGCGTTGGCCGGACCACGTCCCCTATACGGCGGCTCAACGCCGCCGTCCAGCCCCCTCCCGCCCAACGGCCGCCTCAGAGGCGATCACTAGGCAATGACGGATGGCATGTGCCGGCGCACTGTGGCACCGGAGCATGCGCAGTTTCGACCCGATCGCTGCACTGCGAGAAACGGCAGAGAGCGATCGGGTCGGAATGACCCCCCTTGTCAGATAGTGTCAACTCAACTGAAGAGGCACGTATGAAGAATCCAGATGAGTGTTTATTTCAAGCTGATATTCTTGTAGTTATGCACAAAACAGTAGGTGAAAAGATGATAATTTAACAGATCTAGTCAGGAAGCTCACATGACAGACACACAAAGTGCTGGAGACAGGGTGAGGGGAGGACTAATGGGGGTCATTCTGAGTTGATCGCTAGCTGCCGTTGTTCACAGCGCAGCGATCAGGCTAAAAATTGGCATTTCTGCGCATGCGTGTGCACTGCAATGCGCACGTGCGACATACAGGTACAAAGTCCTTTTTGGTTTTGCACAGGTTCTAGCAAAGTTTTCAGCCGCACTGACGGCCGCAAGAAGATTGACAGGAAGGGGGCGTTTCTGGGTGTCAACTGACCGTTTTCAGGGAGTGTTTGCAAAAACGCAGACGTGCCTGAAAAAACGCAGGTGTGGCTGGGCGTTCGCTGGGCGGGTGTATGACGTCAAATCCGGAAACTAATCGCCTGAAGTGATCACAAGCATTGAGTAGGTTCAGAGCTACTCAGAAACTGCACAAACTGTTTTTTCTGAGCTTGGCTGCACATGCGTTCGCACTTCTGCTAAGCTAAAATACACTGTAGCATGCAAAAAGTAGGTACAACAGGGTGCGCTAATGAGCTGATAGATTCCTGAATGTGAAAATAACACAATCCTTTATACAATTCCAATGGTGATTAGAATAAAATTCCCTTAATAATGGAATCAAATACTTCCCTTAATGCTTCACAAATGCTCACAATTTTCCAACGGATTCCATATGCAAAGGAAACAACAGAATGGCATATAGTGTAGTATGTTTGTATAAGGGTATTTAATATTTCTGTTATAACAACTTCTTCATAAAACTTAGTACATGAAATAAATACTACAAATTAACACACAAACAATGTAGAAATCTTGTTTAAAAATGCACCCAAATGGAGGGTGATATTAGGGTGGAGGATTACCAGATAGTGGTGAATGTCGGGCCTTCAGATGTAAATATGGGATGTCAGGCTCCGGAACCTTGTTCCCTTGACCGTATCTCCCCTCCGTCTGGTTCACCTTTTCCCCAATTAGGTAGAGGCATACACTCCACTCTCCAGCTGCAACGCGTTTCGGGGTATTCCCTTCCTCAGGCAGTCTATCTGGTAATCCTCCACCCTAATATCACCCTCCATTTGGGTGCATTTTTAAACAAGATTTCTACATTGTTTGTGTGTTAATTTGTAGTATTTATTTCATGTACTAAGTTTTATGAAGAAGTTGTTATAACAGAAATATTAAATAACCTTATACAAACATACTACACTATATGCCATTCTGTTGTTTCCTTTGCATATGGAATCCGTTGGAAAATTGTGAGCATTTGTGAAGCATTAAGGGAAGTATTTGATTCCATTATTAAGGGAATTTTATTCTAATCACCATTGGAATTGTATAAAGGATTGTGTTATTTTCACATTCAGGAATCTATCAGCTCATTAGCGCACCCTGTTGTACCTACTTTTTGCATGCTACATTCCATATCTAGGTATAAGGGAATACCATTGGTTCAAAGGGGTGCTACTTTTAAGGGGCTCACCTGGCGCCATATTAGCTCTATAGATCTATCTATATCAAGCTAAAATACACTCCCCAGTGGGCGGCGGCATAGCGTTTGCACGTCTGCTAAAACTAGCCAACGAGCGATCAACTCGGAATGAGGGCCAATGACATCAGAATCTAGCTACAGGAAATCAGGAGGGACAAATTTTAACAAGATGCAAAGCTTGCTTTGGTAACATGACAACATATAAAACACATATATCGTAGGATATGACACTCCCGCCTCAGAGGAAGCTTCTTGGATATAATAAGACAGGTATTGTCTTGCATTGTCAGAGATATCCTCAGATAGCTCCTCCTCTGGCTCCTGAACCCATGCCTCAATACCTTTTGCTGCTCAAGAGGCAGCTATAGTGGGTCTATGAACAGCTCCTGTAAGGGAGTAAATAGATTTTAGGCATCCCCCAATGCGCTTATCTGTCAGTTCCTGGGACAGGGAATTTCCACCCTGGGTTAGACCAGTGTTCCCGTATGATGTCCACTAAATGATCAGAATGGGGTAAAACAGTTTTAACCACTTTCTGCTATTTAATTTTGTCAGTTTTCTTTGCCACGCTAGTGGAATCCTTCTCATCAGTGATAGCAATTATCAGGGCAGGGGCATCTACCATTAAGGGAGCATCCTCATCTGCAACACAGGAGTCAGTGTCAGACAGGACCGTATGCTCCCCCCAGAGGAGACCTCAGAGAGGTTTGTAGATTGAGAGTAGGAAGCAGCCAGCTTAGATGAACCAGGGACACATGTGTGACCCGAGGCAGTTTTCTGTCTAACCAGAGACTGATTTAGTTGTTGTACTTTGTTAGACAAATTTTCTGCCCAAGGCGGGTTTACCATGGGGACAATTTGTGGGGGTAATGCCACAGGTGGCCCCATAGGGGGCACAAGGCGTTCCACCAGAGTACCCAGCAGGGCAGTTAATTCTGCCCATGGTGGCTCCTGACTAAGTGCAGGGGCTGCGGACTGACTTGAGAGGCACATGACAAGCAGTACAAAAACCAAATCCACGGAGCATGCTCTGCATGTTGCAGGAGCTTCCACTGATTTGCTGCCCTTTTTGTTAGACATTGCACAATGTAAACAATTGGACTTACACAGTATGATATATTGCCAGACAAATAATAATAATTTATTGAATAAACAGATAAGTTATAGCGTGACTGTGACACAGATGTAATATTCTCGTAGTTACATACGTATATGGATAAACACTGTGTACAACTACAGTATATTACTTGACCCAGACGCACCTAGCCCAGGGTATAGAATATACTGATAGACATAACTGGGAAACACTGAAAGTGAAACCACACAGCAGTACAGGCACACACTGTCACATGCAATGCACAATTTATATCACAATAAAGCTGCACTGGACTAGTATATCACAGCACGGTGCAAAGCCCAGAGGATATAGCAGACTACTCGTACAATATAATCTGCAATATGTACACAATTTCTCAGCTGACGCTGTCTCAAAGACAGGCAGGATACTTAAGTGTAATGTACATGCACAGCGCTGTGTACAGGTGGCTTTATGTGGGAGACCTTGCCCAGCAATCCCAGAGACCTGCTGTTGCTATGTTTGTAAGATGGTGCCTAGCGTCTCTGTGAGGAAATGAGGGATAGTGATGCAGCGCCAGGGTGGGAAATCTGCAGTAGATGGCGCCCTGGTCCGGGTTAGGGGCTACAGGTCAAGCACCACCTCCCTTATGCTGGTCTTCCAGCTCAGGTACTATGGAACCTTATTAAATGAGGTGTTAGCACACCTGACCTGTGCTCCTATTGCCCTGGTGGTCTAGTGGGGTCCCTGCCCAATGACAGTGTCCACGCCAACACCGCAGCCTTTCTTCCTAGGCCGTAGACGGAACGCGATTTAGTCGCGGGTCCCGCTAGGAGATCCTCTTACCTACCTCCCGGAAGCAGCCACGTAATCCTGGAGAACGGTCCAGAACTGTGCCTGCATTTCTCAGACATCTCCGTCACAAGTACCCAGGAACCAGGCCAGCTGGAGTACGCGGCGCCTCTGGGGAGCTGATGGAGCTGCAGCACAGAAGTCAATCTGACCTACAGTGCTGTCAGCTCAGAGAAAAAAAGTCAGATTTCTGTCAAAAAGCAAAAGCTTTCAGGGCTGCCAGCGCAGTCCTCCTGTTTAGTGACCTACTGCTGCAGGCACCTACTTCAAAACTGAGCTCACAGTGCTTGGAGGCGGAGTTATGGAGGAAGCCCCTATGCATCCTTGGACAGCTAAAGCTTTGCCTGTTGGTGCCTCTGAATCCAGATCCACTCTACACCCCAATGTTTTCCTGTGGAAACCTGTGTACCCTGCTGCAGAAAAAAATAATTTATTCCATTTTGGAATAAGGCTGTAACATAACAAAATATGGAAAAAGTGAAGCACTATGAATACTTTTCAGATGCACTGTATCCTAAACCTAACCCCCCCACCTCCGCTGCCTAACCCTAACCCTACCCGGTGGTGTCTAAACCTAACACCCCCTTCCTGCAGCTTAAACCTAACCCTCCCCACCCCCACAGCCTAATCCGGGTTGGTACTGTGGCGTCGGGATCATGATCCTATTCGGATTGCACTATGGAGCGCCGCCACTATTTGTGTTTCTTTTATATATATATATATATATATATATATATATATACATGTATATGTATATATAAATTTCTAAATTGTTCAAGTGAAAAAAAGCATATTTTAATAGAAGGCTGTCCCCAATCTGAATAGCGTAATGTAGTGTTGTTCACTCTCATCCATACGAGCTTTGTCCCTTACCAAACTAGCAATCGCTACTATAGTTCAACTGTGTAGCTGGCTTGGATTCATTAAACCATTATTTCAATATGTTATCTCTTGGGAAAAGGGTCTTCTATAACTTTTGTAAAGGTCTGTGGGTCTAATTCACTCTGGATCGCTACTGAAGCTGTTTTGCCAAATTTTCTCACCCTGCTACTGCTAAAAACTGCATGTGAAGAGCCGCTCAGAAAGGGTTAAATGCGTTTGCAAATCTGGGTAGTTGCAACTGACTCATGCCTACTGAAAATAATGTGAATGCAGTGGCACCGTGTGCCATGTTTTCATTGCAGTGTTCACAGATGGCGTCAGATACACTCCCCGAAAATGTCCATTACACACCTGCATTTTTCCAACCACTCCCCACAAACGCCATGTTACCACCCACAAACGGTCACCTCCTGTCAATCAAACTGCATTCTTTTTACAAACAGGCTGCATACGTAGAGTGATCGCATTTTGACCTTCGCACAAGCACAGTTTGCAGCGCATGCGCAGTCTTCCGATAATCGCTCACTGCGCGCGTTCTCACATTAGCAAATGATAGTGAATCAGGTCCTGTATCTTTATATTTAAAGCAAACCATTATTCTTTAACACAATTGAGTGCACTTGCTGAGTCTACATAAAATTAAATAACAATAGTGAGCCAAAGTACAACGTGCAACACATTCGTTAAATGTATTCATGGAATATGTTTTATAATCAACTTGTTCATAAATTACATTATGCTATGTTTGTAATCCTGTACTTTCAGTGTATACTGAAATAGTGAAAATATCTTATTTTTCTATCAGTTCATACAATTACAAGGTTGTGTTTGTTATACAGTATAACAATTATGTTTGTGATTACATCATTTGTATTTTGTAAGAGCAGTGTTATTGCGAAGTCACCTTTGTGCATGTTCTGCATATCACACTGTACATTTTGTAGGGAAATTCCAAAGTGCACAAACAAATGTGTGAGTCATATTTCACTCCTGTAGATGTATGACATTACATTTTTACATTGCACTGGTTCCAAAACCACTTACAAATGTTTTCAAACATTTGCACACTTCCCCAGTTACGTCTGAAAGCAATATTAATTTACAAATTTTAACCTTCATTTACAGATGTTATATGTTGTATAGCAGCAATAAGAATGAATATATAGGTCTGGATGGAATAATATACTAGTTACAGAATAGAGCACCTACAGTATATATGCAATAAATTAGTTTTAGTAATGATTCTTAGGGGCAGATTCAATTACACAGTGTGCATATCGGCCTATTACAGTAGCTGATTGTGAGCAGAAAAACAGCCAAGGAAATACCCTGCAAATGCTGGGTAAACACTGGCAGATATATTGGCCAATCAATTGATCGGCCAATATATATTTTGCCGATCTGCAGGTGTGTACAAGCAATATGTCTGTGAAAGACATCTTTCACAGATATATTGCATCTGCTGTGCAACACAGCAGGTGGCCAATATATCTACAGATATATTGGTGCATCTTTCTGTGTGTATGAACAATCCCCATCTGCATATATAGATCTACCATTCTACCATTTGCTACCAAACACTGCAAAACTGTCAATAACAGTCATTCATCCAAGTTGGTTACATTTGTGTTTAACCAATTTGTATGAACAACAGGTTTTATTCATTTTCCAGTGTTTGGGAACAAATGATAGATTGTACTTTGCTCTCATCCATTACCAGATTTTCATTCCAACCAGCTAGGTCTGGCAGGTTATCTGCCAGATAATTGTATAGTGTGTACCTAGCTATAGTATAGATTTAGTATAGATTTTGACTATATAGTCAAAAGTCTTATGAAAAGTTAGTACATATCTCAAGGTGTTAAGTCCAGTACTCACGGCCCGATTTGGGAGAGATGTGTGCTGAGCGAACCGCTCTGCACACATCTCTCCCCCACTCAGCACAGCGCGATGTGTGCTGAGCGTGCGGGGAGAGACGGGGGGCGGGGGGGGCGCTCATTTCACCCAGCGGGTGAAATGAGCGACCTGCTAGAATGGCCTGCACGGCAGGCCAATCTAGCACCAGCGATAGCGATGCGTGGGGCTGCGCATCGCTATCGCTGTGGGGGGTACACACGGAGCGATCATGCTTAAAATCTAAGCAATCTAGTCAAATTGCTTAGATTTTAAGCAACAATCGCTCCGTGAGTACCCCCCTTTAGGAATCTTGCGATACAGATTTGATCCCTATGCACGCTCCCGTGGGGTCGGTACCGTAAGGCTAGATAGACTGTGCAGGCAAGTCAATCTTGACTATCTAGTGTACTATCTAGTACAAAGCATAGTCAAAATCGTACATACTGTAGACAAAATCTCAAGCACAGATAGCACAGATAGTACAGATTTTCACTATCTGTGCTATTTGGGCTCTGGGGGAGTTCAAGGGAAATCGCATAATCAAAATCGGACATAGCAAGGATCTCACCATGTGTACACACGTTATGGTGCCTATACACTTGTGAGATAATCGGTGCTAACCTTCGATTTCGACCGCACCTGTGAGAAATTGAAGGATTGTATGAACATTTTAGGTACCTTTCGACGCGATGCGCTGGTACGCCGGTCGAATCTCGCATCTCAAGATAGTATGTGCTGCACTTAATATTTATCAAATCGCAGTGCGATCGCATGTGTTTTTAAAAACACATACTATATATCGCACTGCGATGTGCGATGGGCACCCGCCGGGAGCAGACGGAGGCCGCTCCCACTCCACGGTGACGTGCCCATCACGTGATTACCATGCGATCTATCGTATGATCGCATGGTAATCACTTTGGCAGTTCAGGTGCAATTTCATCGCACCTGAACTGCCAGTGCAATGCCCCGCGATGTCGCGACGCGGGGCATTGCACAAGTGTATGGGCACCATTATAGAGCAGATATACAGCAAATATATCTTCTGTGTGTATGAACAACCACCACTGGCAGATCGATTGAACTGCAGATATATCTGCCAGTGTGTACCCACCTAAAGCCGCTGGAAGCCATTCTGGTTTCTACTTACAGCTCTCTGAATTTGTGGCGCCCAGGGTGAAAGTTTTCTTTTGTCCCCACCAGGCAAAACAGGGTTTGCGTGCGCCGTAGACACACAGCAAAAAAATAGGGGCGTGTCTTCATAGGGAAGGGGCATGGCCACAGTTATGCCCCCTGTAGTTGTGCCCCCAGTAGAGTTTTGCCAACTGTAGCTGTGCCCTCAGTAGTTGTGCCCCCTGTAATTTTGCACCCAGTAGCTGTGCCCCCTGTAGTTTTGCCCCCAGTAGCTGTGCCCTCAGTAGATGTGCCCCTTGTAGTTTTCTCCCCTGTAGCTGTGCTGTCAGTAGTTGTGCCCCCTGTAGTTTTGCCCTCAGTAGATGTGCCCCTAGTAGCGGCATTTACACACAAAAAAAAAGAATACTCACCAGCCCCGCTCCTGCTTCCCGACCGCTGTGCTGTCTCTGGCCGCCGCTCCTCTGTTGGTAGCATCTAGTTTCTCCCATAAGCCCCTGGGTCCATGTCCCAAACTATTTGATATAGTAACCTGTGGCGAGCGAAGCGAGACGGCGAGCCCGCGAGGGTCCAATGGTGCATGGATAAAACGCAGTAACCTCAAATGAACGGAGAATGGATAAAACGTTTAGGTGCTGTAAGGGCGGAAGTTATCTACTACTTTCTCATTATGTCACTTCCTAGTCCTGATCACAAAGAGAAAATATACACAACCCTCGTCGGATCTATGGGAGAAACGTCATGACGTCTCTCCCATAGTGCTGCACAGACACTAGAGGTCAATTATGACCTCTAACGTCTGCGGCAGCTCCCACTATGCCATGCGGCGCATGGCAGCATGTGGGAGGGTCAGGCGGCAGCAGCGGCGCCCCGGGCAACAGCCTGCTTGCCCGCAGCAAGAGCCGCTCCTGAGGTCACGTCATCCCCCCTTCTCTTGGCAGAGATCAAACAGTGCCATCAGCGATTTTCACCAAATGCACACACGTTAAACATTTCCAGTTTGTGCTCTTGTCATCTGCGTTATGTTAATGAAAACTAAACTAAAAACTAGAGATGTGCACTTGAAATTTTTCGGGTTTTGTGTTTTGGTTTTGGGTTCGGTTCCGCGGCCGTGTTTTGGGTTCGACCGCGTTTTGGCAAAACCTCACCGAATTTTTTTTGTCGGATTCGGGTGTGTTTTGGATTCGGGTGTTTTTTTCAAAAAACCCTAAAAAACAGCTTAAATCATAGAATTTGGGGGTCATTTTGATCCCAAAGTATTATTAACCTCAAAAACCATAATTTCCACTCATTTTCAGTCTATTCTGAATACCTCACACCTCACAATATTATTTTTAGTCCTAAAATGTGCACCGAGGTAGCTGTGTGAGTAAGATAAGCGACCCTAGTGGCCGACACAAACACCGGGCCCATCTAGGAGTGGCACTGCAGTGTCACGCAGGATGGCCCTTCCAAAAAACACTCCCCAAACAGCACATGACGCAAAGAAAAAAAGAGGCGCAATGAGGTAGCTGTGTGAGTAAGATAAGCGACCCTAGTGGCCGACACAAACACCGGGCCCATCTAGGAGTGGCACTGCAGTGTCACGCAGGATGGCCCTTCCAAAAAACACTCCCCAAACAGCACATGACGCAAAGAAAAATTAAAGAAAAAAGAGGTGCAAGATGGAATTGTCCTTGGGCCCTCCCACCCACCCTTATGTTGTATAAACAGGACATGCACACTTTAACCAACCCATCATTTCAGTGACAGGGTCTGCCACACGACTGTGACTGAAATGACGGGTTGGTTTGGACCCCCACCAAAAAAGAAGCAATTAATCTCTCCTTGCACAAACTGGCTCTACAGAGGCAAGATGTCCACCTCATCATCGTCCCCACTGGAATCCACCATCTCAGCTCCCTGTGTACTTTGTGGAGGCAATTGCTGCTGGTCAATGTCTCCACGGAGGAATTGATTATAATTCATTTTAATGAACATCATCTTCTCCACATTTTCTGGAAGTAACCTCGTACGCCGATTGCTGACAAGGTGAGCGGCGGCACTAAACACTCTTTCGGAGTACACACTTGTGGGAGGGCAACTTAGGTAGAATAAAGCCAGTTTGTGCAAGGGCCTCCAAATTGCCTCTTTTTCCTGCCAGTATAAGTACGGACTGTGTGACGTGCCTACTTGGATGCGGTCACTCATATAATCCTCCACCATTCTTTCAATGGGGAGAGAATCATATGCAGTGACAGTAGACGACATGTCCGTAATCGTTTACAGGTCCTTCAGTCCGGACCAGATGTCAGCATCAGCAGTCGCTCCAGACTGCCCTGCATCACCGCCAGCGGGTGGGCTCGGAATTCTGAGCCTTTTCCTCGCACCCCCAGTTGCGGGAGAATGTGAAGGAGGAGATGTTGACAGGTCGCGTTCCGCTTGACTTGACAATTTTCTCACCAGCAGGTCTTTGAACCCCAGCAGACTTGTGTCTGCCGGAAAGAGAGATCCAAGGTAGGTTTTAAATCTAGGATCGAGCACGGTGGCCAAAATGTAGTGCTCTGATTTCAACAGATTGACCACCCGTGAATCCTTGTTAAGCGAATTAAGGGCTCCATCCACAAGTCCCACATGCCTAGCGGAATCGCTCCGTGTTAGCTCCTCCTTCAATGTCTCCAGCTTCTTCTGCAAAAGCCTGATGAGGGGAATGACCTGACTCAGGCTGGCAGTGTCTGAACTGACTTCACGTGTGGCAAGTTCAAAGGGCAGCAGAACCTTGCACAACGTTGAAATCATTCTCCACTGCGCTTGAGACATGTGCATTCCACCTCCTATATCGTGCTGAATTGTATAGGCTTGAATGGCCTTTTGCTGCTCCTCCAACCTCTGAAGCATATATAGGGTTGAATTCCACCTCGTTACCACTTCTTGCTTCAGATGATGGCAGGGCAGGTTCAGGCGTTTTTGGTGTTGCTCCAGTCTTCTGTACGTGGTGCCTGTACGCCGAAAGTGTCCCGCAATTCTTCTGGCCACCGACAGCATCTCTTGCACGCCCCTGTCGTTTTTTAAAAAATTCTGCACCACCAAATTCAAGGTATGTGCAAAACATGGGACGTGCTGGAATTTGCCCAGATTTAATGCACACACAATATTGCTGGCGTTGTCCGATGCCACAAATCCACAGGAGAGTCCAATTGGGGTAAGCCATTCCGCGATGATCTTCCTCAGTTGCCGTAAGAGGTTTTCAGCTGTGTGCGTATTCTGGAAACCGGTGATACAAAGCGTAGCCTGCCTAGGAAAGAGTTGGCGTTTGCGAGATGCTGCTACTGGTGCCGCCGCTGCTGTTCTTGCGGCGGGAGTCCATACATCTACCCAGTGGGCTGTCACAGTCATATAGTCCTGACCCTGCCCTGCTCCACTTGTCCACATGTCCGTGGTTAAGTGGACATTGGGTACAGCTGCATTTTTTAGGACACTGGTGACTCTTTTTCTGAGGTCTGTGTACATTTTCGGTATCGCCTGCCTAGAGAAATGGAACCTAGATGGTATTTGGTACCGGGGACACAGTACCTCCAACAAGTCTCTAGTTGGCTCTGCAGTAATGATGGATACCGGAACCACGTTTCTCACCACCCAGGATGCCAAGGCCTCAGTTATCCGCTTTGCAGCAGGATGACTGCTGTGATATTTCATCTTCCTCGCAAAGGACTGTTGGACAGTCAATTGCTTGGTGGAAGTAGTAAAAGTGGTCTTACGATTTCCCCTCTGGGATGACCATCGACTCCCAGCAGCAACAACAGCAGCGCCAGCAGCAGTAGGCGTTACACGCAAGGATGCATCGGAGGAATCCCAGGCAGGAGAGGAATCGTCAGAATTGCCAGTGACATGGCCTGCAGGACTATTGGCATTCCTGGGGAAGGAGGAAATTGACACTGAGGGAGTTGGTGGGGTGGTTTGCGTGAGCTTGGTTACAAGAGGAAGGGATTTACTGGTCAGTGGACTGCTTCCGCTGTCGCCCAAAGTTTTTGAACTTGTCACTGACTTATTATGAATGCGCTGCAGGTGACGTATAAGGGAGGATGTTCCGAGGTGGTTAACGTCCTTACCCCTACTTATTACAGCTTGACAAAGGCAACACACGGCTTGACAAATGTTGTCCGCATTTCTGTTGAAATACTTCCACACCGAAGAGCTGATTTTTTTGGTATTTTCACCAGGCATGTCAACGGCCATATTCCTCCCACGGACAATAGGTGTCTCCCCGGGTGCCTGACTTAAACAAACCACCTCACCATCAGAATCCTCCTTGTCAATTTCCTCCCCAGCGCCAGCAACACCCATATCCTCCTCATCCTGGTGTACTTCAACACTGACATCTTCAATCTGACTATCAGGAACTGGACTGCGGGTGCTCCTTCCAGCACTTGCAGGGGGCGTGCAAATGGTGGAAGGCGCATGCTCTTCACGTCCAGTGTTGGGAAGGTCAGGCATCGCAACCGACACAATTGGACTCTCCTTGTGGATTTGGGATTTCGAAGAACGCACAGTTCTTTGCGGTGCTTTTGCCAGCTTGAGTCTTTTCATTTTTCTAGCGAGAGGCTGAGTGCTTCCATCCTCATGTGAAGCTGAACCACTAGCCATGAACATAGGCCAGGGCCTCAGCCGTTCCTTGCCACTCCGTGTGGTAAATGGCATATTGGCAAGTTTACGCTTCTCCTCCGACAATTTTATTTTAGATTTTGGAGTCCTTTTTTTACTGATATTTGGTGTTTTGGATTTTACATGCTCTGTACTATGACATTGGGCATCGGCCTTGGCAGACGACGTTGCTGGCATTTCATCGTCTCGGCCATGACTAGTGGCAGCAGCTTCAGCACGAGGTGGAAGTGGATCTTGATCTTTCTCTAATTTTGGAACCTCAACATTTTTGTTCTCCATATTTTAATAGGCACAACGAAAAGGCACCTCAGGTAAACAATGGAGATGGATGGATACTAGTATACTTATGGATGGACGAGCGACTGCCGACACAGAGGTAGCTACAGCCGTGGACTACCGTACTGTGTCTGCTGCTATTATAGACTGGATGATAATGAGATGAAATCAATATATATTATATCACACTAGTACTGCAGCCGGACAGGTAGATATATTTATTATGTAATGACTGATGACGGAACTGCTGGACACAGTCAGCTCAGCAGCACCGCAGACTGCTACAGTAAGCTACTATAGTAGTATGTATAAAGAAGAAAGAAAGAAAAAACCACGGGTATGTGGTATACAATTATGGATGGACGAGCGACTGCCGACACAGAGGTAGCTACAGCCGTGGACTACCGTACTGTGTCTGCTGCTAATATAGACTGGATGATAATGAGATGAAATCAATATATATATATATATATATATATAATATCACTAGTACTGCAGCCGGACAGGTAGATATATTTATTATGTAATGACTGATGACGGACCTGCTGGACACTGTCAGCTCAGCAGCACCGCAGACTGCTACAGTAAGCTACTATAGTAGTATGTATAAAGAAGAAAGAAAAAAAAAAACACGGGTAGGTGGTATACAATTATGGATGGACGTGCGACTGCCGACACAGAGGTAGCTACAGCCGTGGACTACCGTACTGTGTCTGCTGCTAATATAGACTGGATGATAATGAGATGAAATCAATATATATATATATATATAATATCACTAGTACTGCAGCCGGACAGGTAGATATATTTATTATGTAATGACTGATGACGGACCTGCTGGACACTGTCAGCTCAGCAGCACCGCAGACTGCTACAGTAAGCTACTATAGTAGTATGTATAAAGAAGAAAGAAAAAAAAAACCACGGGTAGGTGGTATACAATTATGGATGGACGAGCGACTGCCGACACAGAGGTAGCTACAGCCGTGGACTACCGTACTGTGTCTGCTGCTATTATAGACTGGATGATAATGAGATGAAATCAATATATATATATATATAATATCACTAGTACTGCAGCCGGACAGGTAGATATATTTATTATGTAATGACTGATGACGGACCTGCTGGACACTGTCAGCTCAGCAGCACCGCAGACTGCTACAGTAAGCTACTATAGTAGTATGTATAAAGAAGAAAGAAAAAAAAAAACACGGGTAGGTGGTATACAATTATGGATGGACGAGCGACTGCCGACACAGAGGTAGCTACAGCCGTGGACTACCGTACTGTGTCTGCTGCTAATATAGACTGGATGATAATGAGATGAAATCAATATATATATATATATATATAATATCACTAGTACTGCAGCCGGACAGGTAGATATATTTATTATGTAATGACTGATGACGGACCTGCTGGACACTGTCAGCTCAGCAGCACCGCAGACTGCTACAGTAAGCTACTATAGTAGTATGTATAAAGAAGAAAGAAAAAAAAACCACGGGTAGGTGGTATACAATTATGGATGGACGAGCGACTGCCGACACAGAGGTAGCTACAGCCGTGGACTACCGTACTGTGTCTGCTGCTAATATAGACTGGATGATAATGAGATGAAATCAATATATATATATATATATATATATATATATAATATCACTAGTACTGCAGCCGGACAGGTATATATATTTATTATGTAATGACTGATGACGGACCTGCTGGACACAGTCAGCTCAGCAGCACCGCAGACTGCTACAGTAAGCTACTATAGTAGTATGTATAAAGAAGAAAGAAAAAAAGAAAAAAACACGGGTAGGTGGTATACAATATTATATATATATATTATATACAATTATATATATATATATATATTAAACTGGTGGTGACTGGTGGTCAGGTCACTGGTCACACTATCAGCAACTTGCAAGTAGTACTCCTAAGCAGACAATCACAATATATATTATACTGGTGGTCACAGTGTGGTCACAATGGCAGTGTGGCACTCTGGCAGCAAAAGTGTGCACTGTACGTTATATGTACTCCTGAGTCCTGCTCTCAGACTCTAACTGCTCCCCACTGTCAGTGTCTCCCCCACAAGTCAGATAATATACAGTCACACTATCTATCACTTCAGCAAGTAACTAGTACTCCTCCTAATGCTCCTCAAAATTACTACTGTGTCTCTCTCTACTGTCTCACTCTCTTCTCTATAAACGGAGAGGACGCCAGCCACGTCCTCTCCCTATGAATCTCAATGCACGTGTGAAAATGGCGGCGACGCGCGGCTCCTTATATAGAATCCGAGTCTCGCGATAGAATCCGAGCCTCGCTAGAATCCGACAGCGGGATGATGACGTTCGGGCGCGCTCGGGTTAACCGAGCAAGGCGGGAAGATCCAAGTCGCTCGGACCCGTGTAAAAAAACATGAAGTTCGGGCGGGTTCGGATTCCGAGGAACCGAACCCGCTCATCTCTACTAAAAACTGTAGTTTTTGTGTCTCTGTGGGATGCACTGATTAGCGTTGACTGACACTATAGTAATCCTTTAGGAAACAGAATCATGGTGTGAATTTCTGTTGTGTGAAGAACAGGTTTATCTAGGGTGAGTGGTGGTGAGGACATATTTGTAAAGAAAATAGAAGTGTCCCAGTTATCAAAAGACAAGTCACTTGCATTTGGAAATTGAGTTACTTTAATTCACTTCAAACATTATCCAATACTTTTTAGTATGGATGGTTAACAAATATGCTCTGCCTTAGTATCAAAATAGCAGCAGTATGTTCCTTCCTCTAGACAACTACTGTATGTACTCCAAAGCAAGGAACAGGTGCAGTAGATTGTACATTTTATTTCCAGAAAAAGGCCAGAAAAACACAGGGTGCTGTACACAGTCCATGGTGCAAAAGGTTTCCCATTGGCCAAATTCTTCAGAAACTAACCATTTAACAAACGGCAACAATAACAGTATTCCGGGCAGGAGAAATTTTTCATTTACTCTTGAGAAAAACATGAACAGTAGTGAGACAATATGATGGAGATACCCAACACATACATTGCTAGCATGGAAATGTCACTGCATCATACCCAGACCCTCTCTTAGACTGGATGCTGTTTTTTCCATCTGCTCTATGTTCCACTGACACTGCCTTCTGTTCAGCTGTGTCTTGTTCAGTTGAGAATGCAAACGTTTCAGTATTGCCTCATACCTCTTCTTCTGTACCTGTAATAATTAAGGTAATGTATGTGGTTAGATTCTACAGTTTTAGGTGTGTTTAACCGTGAGCTGAACCATTTTGTTTAACACAATTCTAATTCGTTCTCATTATATCATGTGGTATCATCATTCAAAATAGACTGGAATATCTTATGACTCAGTTGATATAGTATGAACATGTATGACATATTAATGTTATCACACAAAAATGTCTGTGCTTCTCCTCCTACATACAGTCATATAACTTGACCACCTCTGAAATTCCTCCCAGAACCAATACTTAAGGGTTAATTTACTAAGCGTCTAGCTCTAAATCCTGGTGCTCCCGATTGTTTTTATGTCTCAAATTTTTAAGGACAAAACACGACTTGTAAAAGCATTGCCCTTTTATATTTTGGACCTAAACACAATTGGAAGCACTAGGTTTTAGAACCCAATGCTTTGTAAATAAACCCCTTATACCCCTTTTACACCAACCATCATATAACACGGGTTATTGCACATGAACGTGTATAACCTGAGTTGCTGGTTGGTGTAAAAGGGCCGAGTTGGAATAATCCGGGACGAGTGACCCGGTATTCCAACTCTGGTAGCTTGCAGAGTTGAACATAGGTTCAACCCGGCAAGCTGTGCTGTGTAAACGGAAGCCGGGACGATGCGATCTCCCAGTGCCGCCCCCACCGCGTCACCGGCAATGTCACCAACCCAGCAATATGCCGGGGTTGGTGACTGCAGAAGGAAAGGCGGCTGACACGAGTCGCAGCCGGGTAGCACCCGTGTCAGGCTCCCGGCTGCGACCCGCGTTTTAGGTGTAAAAGGGGTATTAGACACAAAGCATTGCCCTGCTCAATTCAAAATGCTAACATCTCAATATAGCTTAATAAACCTAATTCTAATGTTTATAGTTGTTTTATTGCACAGTATAAGGAACATAGCATATACAAGGAACATAGCAACAAGGGTGGCACTGTGGCAGGAAACAATATAGGAAATGTACATCTATGAAAAACCTATTTCAGCATGTTATACAGTACTTAGTAGAACACCTGCAGTATTCCTTCTTCCCTGCTTAGAAATTTTAGATTCACATAGAAGAAACCAAGTTTTAATTTACTAGCTATCCCCTCTCCCTTAAGCCATACCATAATATAAAATTCATATAACCAGATCGCAATATCCCAGCACAAATAGGTTTAGACACTGAGGGGTCTATTTACTAAGCCTTGGATGGAGATAAAGTGGACATTGATTTGCCTTGGATGTAGATAAAGTACCAGCCAATCAGCTCCTAACTGACATGCTACAGGCTGTGTTTGAAAAAATGACAGTTAGGAGCTGGTTGACTGGTACTATATCTCCATCCAAGGCTTAGTAAATAGACTCCTATGGTCCAAAGTGCAATGCCGTTGAACTGTTTGTGGTATAGGTGTTTCTCTAAAGTCTGGTTTAGGCAACAAACTGTAGCTGAAAAGACACGGGTGGAAGATGCCACAAATACTTAATGGCTGAAAACGAATAGGTCCCTGTCTGACAACAGTGGCGACTATTCAATAATTTAATAATTTAGCCACGGTATTTAAAGCAGCAATTTATTAAAGGAAAAATGTAGTTTAATTTTTTTTAAAAAGGACACTTTAAATTATGCAAATGAATCCACACTTTTGTCAAATCAAAACCTTTTACATATTGGCCTAGGAGTAAAAATCAATTATATCAAAGTAAATGATAGCTAACTACTGTGAGTAAATATTCTTACTCTTCTTTCTGCTATTTTATTACTCGCCTCTATTTCTTTCTTGAGCACAGCATGTTTGTCTTTCTCCTCTTCGTATATCTTCTTTTTTGTACTTATAGTTTGTCCTATTGCTTTGACTTGCTCACTTATATTAAGGATTTCCTCCTAGTGATACAGATGACTTTCATTGAATTACATTTGGAAAATAAATAAATCTACTGCTGACATTTTCTAGTAGGTAATAAAATACACTATTACATACTTATTCACTGGAAGCATTCTATAAATATCCTGGAAAAAATAAGAATTTACTTACCGATAATTCTATTTCTCGGAGTCCGTAGTGGATGCTGGGGTTCCTGAAAGGACCATGGGGAATAGCGGCTCCGCAGGAGACAGGGCACAAAAGTAAAGCTTTTCCGATCAGGTGGTGTGCACTGGCTCCTCCCCCTATGACCCTCCTCCAGACTCCAGTTAGGTACTGTGCCCGGACGAGCGTACACAATAAGGGAGGAATTTTGAATCCCGGGTAAGACTCATACCAGCCACACCAATCACACCGTACAACTTGTGATCTAAACCCAGTTAACAGTATGATAACAAAAGGAGCCTCTGAAAGACGGCTTCCTACAACAATAACCCGATTTTTGTAACAATAACTATGTACAAGTATTGCAGAATAATCCGCACTTGGGATGGGCGCCCAGCATCCACTACGGACTCCGAGAAATAGAATTATCGGTAAGTAAATTCTTATTTTCTCTATCGTCCTAGTGGATGCTGGGGTTCCTGAAAGGACCATGGGGATTATACCAAAGCTCCCAAACGGGCGGGAGAGTGCGGATGACTCTGCAGCACCGAATGAGAGAACTCCAGGTCCTCTTTTTGCCAGGGTATCAAATTTGTAGAATTTTACAAACGTGTTCTCCCCCGACCACGTAGCTGCTCGGCAGAGTTGTAATGCCGAGACCCCTCGGGCAGCCGCCCAAGATGAGCCCACCTTCCTTGTGGAATGGGCATTTACATATTTTTTGCTGTGGCAAGCCTGCCACAGAATGTGCAAGCTGAATTGTACTACAAATCCAACGAGCAATAGTCTGCTTAGAAGCAGGAGCACCCAGTTTGTTGGGTGCATACAGGATAAACAGCAAGTCAGATTTCCTGACTCCAGCCGACCTGGAAACTATATTTTCAGGGCCCTGACAACATCCAGCAACTTGGAGTCCTCCAAGTCCCTAGTAGCCGCAGGTACCACAATAAGCTGGTTCAGGTGAAACGCTGACACCACCTTAGGGAGAAACTGGGGACGAGTCCACAGCTTTGCTCTGTCCGAATGGACAATCAGATATGGCTTTGTGAGATAAAGCCGCCAATTCTGACACTCGCCTGGCCGAGGCCAGGACCAACAGCATGGTCGCTTTCCATGTGAGATATATCAAATCCACAGATTTGAGTTGTTTAAACCAATGTGATTTTAGGAATCCCAAACTACGTTGAGATCGCCCAGTGCCACTGGAGACATCAAAAGGGGGTTGTATATGCAGTACTCCCTTAACAACTTCTGGACTTCAGGAACTGAAGCCAATTTCTTTCTGGAAGAAAATCGACCGGTCAAAATTTGAACCTTAATGGACCCCAATTTGAGACCCATATACACTCCTGTTTGCAGGAAATGTAGGAATTAACCTAGTTGAAATTCTTCCGTGGAGCCTTCCTGGCCTCACACCATGGAACACATTTTCACCTAAGCAGTGATAATGTTGTGCGGTCACCTCCTTCCTGGCTCTGACCAGGGTAGGGATGACCTCTTCCGGAATGCCTTTTTCCCTTAGGATTCGGCGTTCACCCGTCAACGCGGCTGCGGTAAGTCATGGAACAGACATGATTCTTGCTGAATCAAGATCCTTTCTAGTATCTCTTGAAGTTCCGGGTACCAAGTTCTTCTTGGCCAAACCGGAGCCACGAGTATAGTTCTTACTCCTCTCCTTCCTATCATTCTCCATACACTGGGTATGAAAGGCAGATGGAGGGAACACATACACCGACTGGTACACCCACGGTGTTACCAGAGCGTCCCAGCTATTGCCTGAGGGTCTCTAGACCTGGCGCTTCATGTGGGACGCCATCATAACCACCTTTGGTCTTTCCCAACGGTTTACAAACATGTGGAAACTTCCAGATGAAGTTCCCACTTTTCCGGGTGGAATTCATTCATGCTGAGGAAATCTTCCTAGTTGTCCACTCCCGGAATGAACACTGCTGACAGTGTTATCACATGATTTTTCGCCCAGCGAAGAATCCTTGCTGTCATTGCCCTCCTGCTTCTTGTGCCGCCCCGTCTGTTTACGTGGGCGACTGCCATGATGATGTCCTACTGGATCAGCACCGGTTGACTTTGAAGCAGAGGTCTTCCTAGGCTCAGAGCATCGTAAATTGCCCTTAGCTCCAGTATATTCATGTGGAGAGAAATCTCCAGACTTGACCACACTTCCTTGGAAATTTCTTCCCTGTGTGACTGTTCCCCAGCCTCTCAGACTGGCATCCGTGGTCACCAGAACACAGTCCTGAATGCTGAATGTGCTGCCCTCTAGAAGATGAGCACTCTGCAGCCCCCACAGAAGAGACACCCTTGTCCTTGGAGACAGGGTTATCCGCTGATGCATCTGAAGATGCGATCCGGACCATTCGTCCCGCAAATCCCCCTGAAAAGTTTTTGCGTGAGATCTGCCGAATGGAATCGCTTCGTAAGAAGCCACCATTTTTCCCAGGACTCCTGTGCATTGATGCACTGATACTTGGCCTGGTTTTAGGAGGTTTCTGACTAGGTCGGATAACTCCCTGGCTTTCCCCTCCAGGAGAAATACCTCTTTCTGGACTATGCCCAGAATCATTCCTAGGAACAGCAGACGTATCATCGGAAAACAGCTGCGATTTTTGGAATATTTAGAATCCACTCGTGCTGTCGTAGAACTACTTTAGATAGTTCTTTTCCGACCTCCAACTGTTCTCTGGAAACTTGCCCCTTTCAGGATATCGTCCAAGTAAGGGATAATTAAGATGCCTTTCTTCTTTTAAGAATCATCTTTTCGGCCATTACCTTGGTAAAGGCCCGGGGTGCCGTGGATAATTCAACGGCAGCGTCTGAAACTGATATTGACAGTTCTGTATCACGAACCAGAGGTACCCTTGTTGAGAAGGGCAAATTTGGACATGGAGGTAATCCTTGATGTCCAGGGACACCATATAGTCCCCTTTTTTCCGGTTCTCTATCACTGCTCTGAGTGACTCCATCTTGATTTGAACCTTTTTATGTAAGTGTTCAAAGATTTCAGATTTAGACTATGTCTCACCAAGCCGTCTGGCTTCAGTACCACAATATAGTGTGGAAGACTAATACCCTTTTCCTTGTTGTAGGAGGGGTACTTTGATTATCACCTGCTGGAAATACAGCTTGTGAATTTTTTTTTTTTTTTTTTTTTCTTTTTTCTTTTTTTCCCAATACTGCCTCCCTGTCGGAGGGAGCCGTTGGTAAAGCAGGCTTCAGGAACCTGCGAGGAAAAAATGTCTCGACTCTCCAATCTGTACCCCTGGGATAATACTTGTACGATCTAGGGGTCAACTTGCGAGTGATCCCACTGCGCGCTGAGACTCTTGAGACTACCCCCCCACCTCACCTGAGTCCGCTCGCACGGCCCCAGCGTCACGCTGAGGACTTGGCAGACGTGGTGGAGGGCTTCTTTTCCTGGGAAGGGGCTGCCTGCTGCAGTCTACTTCCCTTTCCTCTATGTCTGGGCAGATATGACTGGCCTTTTGCCCGCTTGCCCACATGGGAAACGGAAGGATTGAGGCTGAAAAGACAGTGTCTTTTTCTGCTGAGATGTAACTTGGGGTAAAAAGGTTGGATTTCCCAGCTGTAGCCGTGGCCCCCAGGTCCGATGGACCGACCCCAAATAACTCCTTCCCTTTATACGGCAATACTTCCATGTGCCGTATGGGATCTGTATCACCTGACCACTGTCGTGTCCATGACATCTTCTGGGAGATATGGACAACGCACTTATCTTGATGCCAGAGTGCAAATATCCCTCTGTGCATCTCGCATACATATATATAGAATGCATCCTATTAAATGCTCTATATCAATAAAATATTTTTAGTCAGGGAATTCGACCAAGCCAACCCAGCACTGCATCTCCAGGCTGATGGCGATCGCTGGTCGCAGTATAACCACCGTATGTGTGTATATACTTTTTAGGATATTTTTCCAGCTGCCTATCAGCTGGCTCCTTGAGGGCGGCCGTATCCGGAGACGGTAACGCCACTTGATAAGCGTGTGAGCGCCTTATCCACCCTAAGGGGTGTTTCCCAACGCGCCCTAACTTCTGGCGGGAAAGGGTATAACGCCAATATTTGCTATCGGGGTAAACCCACGCATCATCACACACTTCATTTTATTTTATCTGATTCAGGAAAAACTACAGGTAGTTTTTTCACTCCCACATAATACCCTTTTTTGTGGTACTTGTAGTATCAGAAATATGTAACACCTCCTTCATTGCCCTTAACGTGTGGCCCTAATGAGGAATACGTTTGTTTATTCACCGTCGACACTGGATTCAGTGTCCGTGTCTGTGTCTGTGTCGACCGACTGAGGTAAATGGGCGTTTTTTTTTTTTTTTTTTTTAAAACCCCTGACGGTGTTTCTGAGACGCCTGGACCGGTACTAATTGTTTGTCGGCCGTCTCATGTCGTCAACCGACCTTGCAGCGTGTTGACATTTTCACGTAATTCCCTAAATAAGCCATCCATTCCGGTGTTGACTCCCTAGAGAGTGACATCACCATTACAGGCAATTTCTCCGCCTCCTCCAACATCGTCCTCATACATGTCGACACACACGTACCGACACACAGCACACACACCTGGAATGCTCTGACAGAGGACAGGACCCCACTAGCCCTTTGGAGAGACAGAGGGAGAGTTTGCCAGCACACACCAAAAAAACGCTATAATTACATAGGGACAACCTTATATAAGTGTTTCTCCCTAATAGCATCTTTATATATATATTTATATCGCCAATTTGTGCCCCCCTCTCTGTTTAAACCCTGTTTCTGTAGTGCAGTGCAGGGGAGAGCCTGGGAGCCTTCTCTCCAGCCTTTCTGTGAGAGAAAAAATGGCGCTGTGTGCTGAGGAGATAGGCCCCGCCCCTTTTCCGGCGGGCTCGTCTCCCGCTCTTTAGTGAAGTTTGGCAGGGGTTAAATATCTCCATATAGCCTCTGGGGGCTATATGTGAGGTATTTTTAGCCAGTATATAGGTTTACATTTGCCTCCCAGGGCGCCCCCCCCCAGCGCCCTGCACCCTCAGTGACAGCGTGTGAAGTGTGCTGAGAGGAAAATGGCGCACAGCTGCAGTGCTGTGCGCTACCTTTAGAAGACTGTCAGAGTCTTCAGCCGCCGATTCTGGACCTCTTCTAACTTCAGCATCTGCAAGGGGGCCGGCGGCGCGGCTCCGGTGACCATCCAGGCTGTACCTGTGATCGTCCCTCTGGAGCTGATGTCCAGTAGCCAAGAAGCCAATCCATCCTGCACGCAGGTGAGTTCACTTCTTCTCCCCTCAGTCCCTCGTTGCAGTGATCCTGTTGCCAGCAGGACTCACTGTAAAATAAAAAACCTAAGCTAAACTTTCTCTAAGCAGCTCTTTAGGAGAGCCACCTAGAATTGCACCCTTCTCGGCCGGGCACAAAAATCTAACTGGAGTCTGGAGGAGGGTCATAGGGGGAGGAGCCAGTGCACACCACCTGATCGGAAAAGCTTTACTTTTGTGCCCTGTCTCCTGCGGAGCCGCTATTCCCCATGGTCCTTTCAGGAACCCCAGCATCCACTAGGACGATAGAGAAAGCTGTTTAAAATTTAACGAACCCTGACCGCATCTGCTCAGTAGCAATGATAATAAAGCTTAGCCCTAAAATAGCCTACTTGCCCCACAAAGGAGTGCCTGGATTTGCTAATGCCTTTTTGTTAAGGTTCCTGCTAATGGTGGTCATTCCGAGTTGTTCGCTCGTTGCCGTTTTTTCGCAACGGAGCGATTAGGTGGAAAATGCGCATGCGCATGGTACGCAGTGCGCATGCATTCAGTAATTTAACACAAAACTTTGGAAATTTGCACAAGCTCGAGCGACGTTTTTTCATCGCTCGAGTGATCGTAGTGTGATTGACAGGAAGTGGGTGTTTCTAGGCGGAAACTGGCCATTTTCAGGGAGTGTGCTAAAAAACGCAGGCGTGCCAGGTAAAAACGCAGGAGTGGCTGGAGAAACGAGGGAGTGGCTGGCCAAACACAGGGCGTGTGTGTGACGTCAAAGCAGGAACTAAACGGACTGAGGTGATCGCAATCTAGGAGTAGGTCTGGAGCTACTCAGAAACGGCATGAAATTATTTAGTAGCAGTTCTGCTAATCTTTCGTTCGCTATTCTGCTATGCTAAGATACACTCCCAGAGGGCGGCGGCCTAGCGTATGCTATGCTGCTAAAAGCAGCTAGCGAGCGAACAACTCGGAATGAGGGCCCATATCACTTGTTGTTTCCTTGTGCATACTGTAGTTGACATGGCTTCGTGACGTCTCCTCATCTTGAGCCACCCTATACCAAGAACTGCCTATCATCAGACGTTTTTTACACATCATTTATACTTCGTCTAATATAATTTCCAGTGCCGATTACCTTGTCTTTTCTGTCAGCAACAGATTATCACAAATCCCATATTGAGCAATTACAAAGGATATCTGTCACTAGATGAAACTGATATAAATTAAAATCATAAACTAAAGGTACAACAGCTATGAAAATGTAAAACAAAGACCTGTCAAATGGAATGGAGACACTGGCTTCTTGGTGATTAATAATATTTTATTTGGAACACAAGAAAATGTAAATTATCTGCTGGATTTGGATTAAGTCACCATTACCACCTTACATGAGAGATCATTAGTAGATACAGGCTACACTAGGGGTGGAACATGCCAGAAACAATGGTCTATATGGATAGAAAGTAGGAAATATGAAAATAACATCATGTTCAGAATTACTTTATTTGCCAGGAAAAGTATTGACAAGAAAAACAATGTTACTAAATTGTATGTCTAGGCATGAAAAAGAACATTGCACAAAAATGAAAATGTGCATACCTCAACAGAGGAACTAATTAGCAATATAAATTTCACAAACAATCTTCAGAATTCCATACAATCCATCATCGCTGACAGTAGCTATGAGGTAGTACTGTATAGGCCCTTGGAATAATAATTGCTCTGCAGTCTGCACCATGCAGTATACACATGTACTTAATATCATACTTGCCTACTTTTAAATATTCCCCTCAGTGACAACTCGTGTATTTCTGCATTAAGCTTATCTTAAAGGAACGCACATGGGATCATGTTGATAAAAAATGCAACTTAATTAAAAACACAATTTACTGTATGCCAAAAAATTTATGCATAAAGTGCATAAAAAATGTGTAAGTTGTGTAGTATGCAGAGTCGCACATAGTAAACAATAATTAGTATTTTTAGTCAATTACCTAAAATGGGTGCAGAGAGCTCTGTGTCCAGGGGGGGGCCATATACCACACATCTGGCACTCATTCCAGCTACCTTCTCCTGCTGCTGCCCACGTTGTTGTTCCGATGATATCTTGGAAATATGGCACCAGACGGTACTAGTGCAAGGCCACATCTCTCATAGACACTGATGGTGCAAGTACAGTAGTCATAAGGTTGGGGGGGAGGGGGGCTGCCAAGCTAAGACTCTTGGACAGGGGTGTAACTAGAACTTTGTGGGTCCCATAGCAACATTCTGAAGGGGCCCCTGTCCCAATACTTCAAGACCGACACCGCTCTGCAGCAGATGTTAATTCTATTCCAATGGACCCTGGACCCCTCATGCCTTCAAATCCGGGGTGGCACCCCCGATATGAAGAATGGTGCCAGGTGCTGCCCCCGCTTCAACATCCAAATGCTACAGAAGTCAATCATGCTGCGAGCGATATCACGAGATTCGTTCTGCACATGCGCAGAGCTACAATCATCAGGTTTGTACATAAACCATCGGGGTTTATATACAAATCTGTATTATGCCCACAGTGTGCCCAGTTAATATTATGCCTCCTGTTCACACTGTGCCACATTAGAGTGCCCGCAATTTCATATTCTGCCACATTACAGTGCCCCCTTACCATTATAACATATACTACACATACTCCTCTCACTGAAAATGTAATGTCACACAATTCAGGGTGAGCAATCGACCAGGCCCAATTGCTCTGCAGACACATCTGAGAAATTGGTATGCAACTTTATAATCTGGGTCCAGGCCCCCTAAGCCTGTGGGCCCCATAGCAATGGCACCCCTTGTACCCACTATAGTTACGCCCATGCTCTTGGATGCCTACATTAAATGAAAAGGACATCCCTTGGACTTAGGTGCAGTTATTTGGAGAAAAAGGACTCTGTGGGGACTATGGGGGTCATTCCGAGTTGATCGCTCGCTAGCTACTTTTTGCAGCACTGCGATCAGATAGTCGCCGCCTATAGGGGAGTGTATTTTTGCTTTGCAAGTGTGCGAACGCATGTGCAGCCGAGCTCTGCAAAAACATTTTGTACAGTTTCTGAGTAGGTCTGAACTTACTCAGCCCTTGCGATCACTTCAGCCTGTCTGGCCCCGGAATGGATGTCAGACACCCGCCCTGCAAACGCTTGGACGCGCCTGCGTTTTCCCAAACACTCCCAGAAAACGGTCAGTTGACACCCATAGATGCCTTCTTCCTCTCAATCTCCTTGCGATCGGCTGTGCGAATGGATTCTTCGTTAAATCCATCGCCCAGTTTGACGCGCCTGTGCATTGTGATGCATACGCATGCGCAGTAGTGACCTGATCGCTGCGCTGCGAAAAACGGCAGCGTGCGAACAGGTCGGAATGACCCCCTATATTTTAATTGAAAAAAACATTTCAATATGTGTTTTTTTCCCCCATTATTTCTCCTTGGCACACTACAGGTCCTGGATGGCAATAAATGCTGGTACTTGTGGTTCCTCAAGTGCATGCCCTGGCAGCCATTGTAGTACTGTAGTTGGAGCTTGTAGTACTGCAAGTGTCAGCATGCTAAATCCTTTTAAGGTGGCTTGCAGTATGCTGGGTCCTGTAGTTCACCAGGGAAAAATTATCTTATATTGCAAAGGGTTACTGGGAATAGCCCTAGTGCTGTCGGTAAGGGGCTACCCTCCTAGGGAGCACACACCAAAGCTGATTGGCCTAAGGTTGATTTGGCACTATTGCAGAGAAAGATGGCAAAGCCTTATGGTGATAGTGACAGAATAAAAGTAAGAATAAGCAATATAGGTATACCACTATTTTGTTTTTACAAATAATGGAGGACAATATCAATATTTTTTTTTAATAAAGGACCACCTTATAATATATTTTAAAAACAAAGGTGGCAATATTTATATGGATATTTCTATACACTGTACTGTAAGGAACCATAATATTTATTATAAATATAATGGGTAGAGAATAATTAGTTTCATTCGTGCAATGTATTTATTTAAAACATAGTAGGATGCAATATATTATAACTGTTACACATTAGTTCTTGCAACATATTGAATTTAATACTATACAAGGAGGAAAATCTGTCAGTTGGGCAGTATACTACTAAATCTAAATCTGGCAATTTAGGGGTAAAAACCTTTACTAATTTTACTAATTACTATGGGAAAACTGTGTTTTCACAGCCAGTCTTCTTAGTGACACCCTGCATACTGGAGAGAGTATTTAACATAGTGACTTATGTAAAAAATATAAATATCTTTTTAGGATGGATTGTCTTTTACTTGTACCTTGCACCAGATGTAAAAAGAATAAGCATCTTGCACCTTCACGCACACACAGTGATAAGCCAAAACATTAAGACCGCCTACCTATGCGCTACGACAGCTCTGACTTGCCAAGGTACGGACTCAACAAGATCTCCAAAAGGTGTCCTCTGATATCCGGTACAAGGCTGTTACCAGAAAATCCTGTAACTCCTGTAAATTTCTAGGTGGAGCCTTTGCGGATTGGAATTGTTGTTCCAACATGTAGCACAGAAGCTTGATTGGATTGATCTTGTGTCTCGTGCTGAAAAAGGCCACTTCCATTGGAGAATAACAGCTTACCGACCGCGGGATCCCGGCGGGGGTGGTGAGCACAATGAAGCCCCTTGCCACAGGTTCTATTCCCACTCTGTGGGTGTCGTGGACACCCACGAGTGGTAAAAGTCCCTACTAATCGTCATGCCAACTGTTGGGATTTACATGGGTGCGGGATATATACATCAGTATTGTGACCGGCGGTCTTATGACCGCCGGTCACATAACTACAGCCCGTGTATTGGCATTTCTCCTGAGGCCAGCATTTCATGGGCACTGCCATGTTATTTATTCAGTTTGTCCAATCAGTGAGGAGTTTTCACATGACCTGTGGCAACAATGATTAATCAAAATGCCCTATTAAAACCCCTGACATGCACCTGCTCATAGCCAGCACAACTTCTACTTTACTTGTTCCTGGCTCCAGCAACAAAAGTTCTGCTTCCTGATTCCTGGGTTCTCCTGTTGGGTTGGCATGGAAATACCAGCGCCCATGATCCTGGGGGTCAGAATTCCGATTGCGGGACACTTGGCGCCGGAATGCCCGCAGCAGGGTGAGCGCAAAAGTGCCATGCTATTTATTCTCCCTTCAGGGGCGTAGTGGACACCCCAAGTGGGAGAATAGGTGTCGGGATCCCGGCACTGGTATGTTGAGCACTGGGATCCCGACAGCCGGGATACTGAATGCATCCCCTCCTGTTTGTGCACTCTCCATTGTGCACTAGTGTTCCTGAGCTCTCCAGTTCCTAACGTAACTGTGGGCTACAAGTCTTCTGTTGCTCCCAGCATCTATTTCAGTGCTCTTATTTATTCTATTGCACCAGTGTGCTTCTCTGCTTGCAGTGTACATTTCCTGTGCAGTTCCAGTTCCAGTCTGCTTATAAAAACATGCAGTTCCAGTCAGCATAGACCAGCATCCAGTTCCAGTTTGTTTATACCAGCGGGCTGTTCCAGTTCCAGTCGGCATACACCAGTGTGCAGTACCCAGCACGCATTACTATCTGCAGAATGCACATACTGTATCTCTAGTCTGTATTATACGGACTGCACTCATACCTCTGTGACACATCACCTATAGTGAGCACTACTCACTATATTTGTGTTCAAGACTTCAGGTAGTGTTGCCACCATTGCAGGGTAGAATATCAGTTTTTCAGACTAGTATTTTATCAGTTTTCCTTCCTGCTCAGTAAGTATCCAGAAAGTAGAACATAATGAGGAGAAGCGTCAAGTTTTGATGCAATCTGTCCCATAACTCATTACTCCCATTACCATCCTATATTCTGTGATTTGTGTCAAAGTAGCCCTCTTGTTTATTTGTACCAGAGAAGTTACTTTGACTTTGTGTATCAGTGAATTTTGGTTGGTCAAAGGGCATAATTCAGACCTGATCGCTAGGGTGCGTTTTTTGCATCCCTGCGATCAGGTAAACTCCGCCTACAGGGGGAGGGGGAAATCGCTGTGCAGGGGTGCGATCAAATGTGCAGTTCCTGCACAGCCCAGGACTTACTCTTCCAGTGCGATGATCAGGGCCAGAGCTGACGTCAGAAACCCTCCCTTCAAACGACTGGTCCCTCCTGCGTTTTGCGGGACACTCCTTAAAAACGGTCAGTTGCCACCCACAAATGGCCTCTTTCTGTCAGTCACCATGCGATCATCCGTGCGATCGCTTTTCTCGCACCATCCTGTTGCTGCCCGGTGATCCCCGTTGCTGCGGACCGACGCGTCTGCTCATTGCAGTGCATACGCATGCGCAGTTCAGACCTGTTCGCAGGCTGTACGAAAACACAGCCTAGCGATCAGGTCTGAATTAGGCCCAAAATCCTGTCAGCGGTGTGTGGTTTTTCCTCCCTCAGACTGATTGACAGTCTGCAGCCATTTGGGGGTGGGGAAGGTGCAGCAATGGACTCCAGGAAACGGAGGCCATCGCTGTCCCCTCCCTGCCCCCAAACGGCTGCAGACTGTCAATCACAGTTGTAGTGCATCCAACGACGTAGGACCTGTACTGCACATGCACAGTACAGGTCCTGTGTAGGTGCACAGTACTGGCCATTGGTACTGTGCGACATGCTTTCAAGTTGCTTTAGGACCTGAATCAGGGCCATTGTCCCTCCACGGCTTCTGTAGACTGTAAACTTTATTTCATTTTATATTCTGGCATCTAGGGCTGCTTGGATTACAGTGGCATTAAATCCAAAGAGAGTGCAGGGTTCCTACAGTGTCTTTTAAAAATGCACTGTTTATTAATTATGCATCATAATGCAATCATCATTGCATATATAAGAAAATGTTCTATTTCAGACAGTAATATGACACTCTAGTATTAGCATATGTAGCTATGCAATTGGATACATCTGTTACTGCTGGAATATATTTATGGAAATAATCTGCTTCCTATAACCTTACCTTTTCCTTTCTGCCTTATACAGCATAAATGTATGTGTATTGGATTACAATATACTAGGCCTGCACATAATTCACATGGAAATTATAGGATCTTGCTGACTACATTTCCTTTGTGCAACCACAGATTTGCTCAGAAAGCAAAAACAGAGAGGTCAGAAAGAGGAAGCATCTGCTGCATGGGGATTCCATCACAGACACCATAATGATACAGTCACTAAGTAAAGAGTTGGTAGTTTTGTCAAAACACAAAATCCTTTAGTAATCTGAGACACTATCGCAATCTAAACCAAACTGCGGTCTGTGGAAAACCATCACTAACAGACAGGCTAACCTTTGAAAATAACAATTAAATGAGCTATTCTATATTTTTCATTATATAAAATTCAGTATTATGACTGCATGCCCTGTAGAATCTGTGAATCACTTGCATGCAGGTAGACAATGATGCCAGTCACTCATATGTATAAAACGAAAGGCAGGGTCGGATTAAGGGCTGCATTAGCCTGGTCTTCAAAATGATAAAGTGCCTATTGTGAGAAGGTGAGGAGCTGTGACCAGTTCCAATGTTGATGATGTGGGTTTGTACACCATCAACCCAATATGTACCAAAAAGCATTAAAATACAAATTGTAAAATTTTATGACGTAAAGCCAACCGTGTGGCAGCTGGGCGGCTGGCCATCTTCATGTTGTCATGACAATGGGCCTATTATTTAATTGTATTTTTTACGTGGAGGCCTAGAGCCGTAGCTCCATCCATTCCAGGCACGCACGCAGGGGGGGGTTTCCGAGTACCCAGAACCCCCCCCCCCTCCCCCAAGCCGCCGTGTTTTTTTTTTTCTTCCTACATCACGGCCAGTCAGTGTCTCTCCCTCTGCGCAGCTGCACACTGAGAGGCAGCTGGCTACTGCATGTAGGGGGAGCTCAGGCAGAGTCACTCCCTCAGCAAGCAGCCAGCGCCGCGCCACGGGACTTACTGGGTGAGCGGCGCAGTCAGCGGGGACCCGGACGATCGCGGTGGTCAGCAGAACTCAGCGGCAAACAGTAAGTGCGGGAACCGGGGAGAGGGGTGGGGGGGAGACGGAGCCGGGGGAGCGCCGCCGCTGCCCGACTCTGTTTGATAAACGATGCCGCCGCGGCCAGCCTGAGGGCGGGATGTCCTAAAAGGAAAATGCGGTAAAACCCCGTTTTACCGCATTTTCGTATGTACTAACCCCCGACCGCCGCGTTTTCGCCCCATAGGGTATCGCCATCTTTTTATGGCGATACCCTATAAAAGCCTATGGGATTCTTACCGCCGCATCCCGCCGCTCCCCCCCCCCCCCCCGCGCCGCTCACGACGACCCTTCTCCCCCCAGCATACCTGTGAGTCACTGAGCTGCTGCGGCCCCCCTCCTCCTTCTCCCCCGCAGCACAGCCTTATCTAATTCTATAGTTTTGCTGAGGTGCGCTCCCTGGGTCACTACGGGTAGTGTCTCTTTGTTCAGAAAGGGGAAATTCTCATCTACAGATGGCTTATCAGCAGTACTTCCTTGTTCCAATATTACACGATGTCCTCAAAAAGAGAATTTGTATATAGTGAAGTACCGTAGGGATCAAATGGGTTTGCAGAAATTTCAATCACATATAAAATGTAATATAAAGCAGAAAAACTTCAATCCACCTTAATGTGGCGGACCTACGTACCAGACTTAGTGGGGTGTCAGTAGTGCCCACCCAATCACGCTTGTAATATCCCTTCCTTTGTTCCTGCAGACTCCGATATCAGTTCTTTTCTAACACTCCTTCACCTCAGGGCTGTTTCAGTACTATGCGCATATGCTTCTGAATCCTGACAGCCTTATCTACTTTGGGCTGCAGGGGGGAGGAGGAGGAGCCCGGGGACTCTCTGAACACGTCACCACCCGGGTCTGGGAGGTGACGGAGACCCGTGCTGACCCCCGCCAACCCCTGCACACATCATCGCGGGGGTCTCCTATACCGCATTGCGATACTAATCGCATATGTTAGTACATATGCGATTAGTATCACTGCGGTAGGCGGCGAGGGGCGGCGATGACATATAGTACATCCCGAGGGAACGGAGGTGCGGTGTGCAGGCAGGCAGGCCCTGCATAACAACGGATGGGAGGGAAGGAGGGGGGGGGGGGGGGGCGAGCAGACAGGCTCTGCATTCTACTGACACACTGACACATGAGTGAGTGTCCCTGCTCTCTGTCTATGGGGGGTGGGGGTGGGGGTTTGGGAGCGATCGTGCTTCCTGTGTCATGTGTTCTGTCTGTCTATGTAGGGAAGGGGGGGAGAGGAATGGTTATGCTGCCAGTAATGGGGGTAATGATCACAGTCACACACACTCTCACTCTCTCTCTCTCTCCCCTCTCCTCTCCCCCCTCCTGTGTATTGCTCAAGAACATAGTTTGTAAATATTGTCATTTTTACAGGTGCCGGCCCAATTGGATTCTACTGGACAAGTGGACGTGACCGGCGTGGGATGTAGGTAAGTAATCTCTCATTTTTACAGGTACCCCTATTAGATTCTACTGGACAAGTGGACGTGACCAGCGTGGGATGTAGGTAATGATAAAGCTAAATATTTATCTTATTTAAAACCCTTTAAGAGGCCTAAGAACACTGTACGCTATTGACGTATGGAGTACCGTAAGGGTACGCACGTTGCGTAACAATCGCTTAGCCGTGGTCGAGACGCTCAAGCGTCACGTTCGCTCACGGCCAAGAGATCACAGGCAGGCACGCTATTGGCTGCTGACTAACGTAATGGTTCGCTATAGCGTAGCGGACGCTCGGGACCACGAGGAGATCACCAGCGGCGCAGACGCTCACAATGTTAAACCTTTATATCTAAACCATAAACAATGTAATATGCAGTAAAACCTTAGTGTAGAGATAGGGTGTAGATGCAACACAGTGTAACCTTATTAACTTAAAAGCTGTTCGAGCGTCACCGACGCTCTGAGAATACTTAACACTATAATAAATACACAACTACCGGGCTTAGGGTCTAACGCCTTATGAATATGTTATACTTGCAAAAAGAATAATACAGTACAAGTCATACACTACAATATAACATAGACTAACTAACCAGGTAACTACACAGGAAATACAATACAATACTATTACGTTTAAGAGAATACGAGAGAAAGAGGAGAAGAGAGAGAGAGAGAGAGAGAGATATGGCTCACAATAACAAGAAAAACAATATGATTGCGGAGAAAAACTTATGCACAAGGGGAACGATCGCATGCGCCTCGATATCCAGCTCCCGATTATCAGCAATGAGAACTGTTGAAGAGAGTGAGCTGGATATGATCGGCTTGTCTATTTATGCCCCACACACAATACAGTTCAAAGGTCCCTACAATCTCATTGTTCATTGGACACAGGAATTTGTCTTCGCATTATAACAAAAGGTCATAGGTTGATTCATACAGGTGGGCTGTGACAATTTCCAACTGCTCAGGTGGGTGGGAAATTAGGTTTCCCGCCGCATGGATAAGTAAGTGCAAATAATAGTAAATGGACATAAACTTCTTATGTCCATAACTATTCGCACGAGCGATTAATTCGCTTCAAACCAACACCGGAATATTGCTAATTAAATACTCTTCCGATGGATACTAAACACCACTATATGACCCCTGTCTGACCCTTCGTATCAAACAAAGAGGGATCTCTCTGTCCATGAACATGCTATATTAACTAAACTTTCAGAATCTATCAAAGGGACCATGATCTACAAAATACATTATATGGTTAAAATATGTAACGATTGAGTCGCACGCTACGCACACATAAACTCTACCGTAAATGCACATACCGTGCGCCTGCGGGTGCCCGCATCAGCGAGTATGCGCACGCACGGGAGAGCGCACGCATGCGCAGCGCGGACCTGTATGAGGTGCAAATATGGCAGTGTGCATCGTGATATTTTTCTGACTTTGACAGTCCACCCTTTGGCAGTCAACAATAACTGCCACTTCCTAAAACATTTCAAAACGAGAAAAATATATGTCAGGGGTTAATACATTTCCATGGTTGGGGTTAATACATTTCCATGGTTGGGTAAGGGGGGGAGAGAGGAGAAGGTGTGAAGAGGGTATGACCTAGTGAGATAGTAGAAGCATGTGTGTATGAATCCATATTTGGGAGGTCATGTATCATCGTGCCGTACGTGTTGTACATCAAGCTTCGAGGTATTGCGAAGTATACATTTGAATTCCTTCTTATCCCGCGGTAGGGGTCTGTGGATGGGCTGTCAAACTTTACCGAGCTCTTTTCGGATTTTGGTTGCAACCAAATGGGGGAGCACATTTTAGTTGGTGATACATGAATGGGGGAATATGTGATTGCTGATATCTGTGCCTGTATTCCCTATCGACTATGTGTGTCATTACCTGAAGGTTGTAGAGATGAAGATAAAGAACACTTATGGTAAATGCAGTGGTATTCTATGTCAGGTAAATGAACATTTGTCGGTTGAAGTCTTGTTCGGTGTCTGTTGAATGCAGTCTTCTTTGGGCTTTTGCCAATAGGTGTGAGCAAAAGCTTTGTCAATGTCCATAGACTTACAAAAGTGTTGGGCTAGCGTAAATTTAAAATTTCTAGGGAAACTGGGGGTCTATGGCATAGTTCATCAAATATCTGTGTATAAGGTTGTCAAAACTTCTTCTTTAATCCATCCGTTGTCTGTATACAGGATCATCAAATTCCTCGTCCAAGTGGGTCTTTTTACCTTGGAGAAAACGGAAAAACAGGTGAAAGAAACGGACCGTATAATCGCTTTTTCATCACATCATTGTTTCTACCGTTGGGTCATAAATCAAATCCATTGGAATTACAATTTCCTCACTCCTTATACTCATTACCCTGGTACGACGTTTGCACTTCATTAAAGCCTGACTGCATCTAAATATCAAGCCAATGGATATGACAACACCGAAGATACATAGGAGAAACTTCCCAACATCCATTATGACTCCTTGAGCCCATTCTCCTAAACCAGAGAACCAATTTCGCGGGTTCAACCATGACACCCAACCAGTCAGCTCATTACCTACAGCAGCAAGAGTGAGATTGTGTCTCCTGCGAAATTCCCACTTCAATTGGAGAATATCGTCCATCTTTTGGTCTATGACCTCGACCGGGTCCTCGGTACTATTCGTTATATATGTGCAGCATTTCACGCCGTACTGCGTTGCCAGTGTGACACAATATCCACCTGTCACTGCTGTGAGATAATTAAGAACAAATTCTATGCTGGACCAGTTCTGTTTTATAAGCTTGAAGTTCTCTTCCAGTATACCTAAACGTGTCATCATACATTTCCGTGATATTGTCTAACAAATTGGCAAGCGCAGATATGTATTTATAATTCAACACTCCTCTGGCGGTGCGAGTGATGTCTAACGCAAGTAGAAACTGAATCCCGGTGGATTCATGGATCATGTCAGAGGCCGGATGCTCTGTTCTTTCTATCAGGTGCCGTTTAACTACGTGCTCGTAATGAGTATGAGTATAAGGAGCTTGGGCAACACGGTGTATATCTTTCATTTTTGCATGTGATACAGTCATTACCTCAGGCAGTACTTTTCCAATATAACACAATCCTTCAGAGTTTGGGGCAAGCCACTTATACGCCTTCCTCCCGCATATGAAATATGCATCATCGGGGAGAACATATGGGACGTAGTAGGACATAACCATATTACACATCCTCCATGTGAAATCTCCTACCCCTAATTCTCCCATCTGTCTAGTACACGTATCAGTTTGTACGATATGTGCACAGTATCCTGGTGATACTTCTCCAACTCTCGTAATCCTACTTCCTAGGGTATACCTATATCGGAAAGATTTTTCTCTACTGGCTATGTGGCGTATAAGCTCTGTATCTGTAGGCATTCTATCTGCCCTATATGAAAAGGTCATGGTTTGGTTGCTCCATGACACTTCCCAACTTCCCGGCTTTCGGGGATTGGTAATGTTAAAACATATTAGGGATCTATCCACATGATATTGGTGGAGCTTCAAACTAGGAGGACTGGAGATATTAAACCTCCTGTCCACCGGTCTCCCACCCTTTAGCTCAAGTACCTCCCCTACCGTTAAAGGAAATGGTACTAGCCCTGATTTGCTGTGACCTTGAGGTACTTGAGAGCATACCCAACAATCTGTTTGATTTAACACACTACCCACTAAGGAGTGATAGTCACTCAATGGATGCCGGTCCATGTGGATATTAAAACTGGATTGGCATTTATTAATGCACCCATCCTCAACTACATTGTCACAAAGCCTACAGATACAGTTTTCTTCAGCTAACAATCCTTCACAATTCCTTCTATTGTCAATGCTATCGGATCGTTTTCTGATACTCGCCTTTACTTGTTGGTTAAGTTGTTCTTGGAAAACTACGCCTCCATCTTTGTCATCAGAACCCATTCCAGAACCTCTCTCGACCTCCATGGTACTCTCGCCGGAACAGACTGCTCTGGTCAACATCATGGTCAACAGGAAAATCCGGATCACAGTCTCTTGGGGCAAGTCCATCTTATAGGAGGAAATGAAGAAGAATGAGAAGGGGGAAAAAGAAAAAAAATAATTTGAGGGAGAGGGGATGGGAAGTGGAGAAAAACAATAAAAGGGAACAGGAAATCGACAACTGCTTTTGATCTTGTGATCTTCAATGCTCAGGTGCCGCCTCAGTCCTCCTGGAACAGACACTCCAGTGATACAACTTCCTCTACCGTCTGTCCCTTATCACGGGACCTCTCTGGATCAGCAACCTTCTTACAGTGGGACGAATGAACCCAAGTCTCTCTCTCGGCAACCTTCAATGCTGTAGTGCTAGTCAATAAGACTTGGTATGGTCCTTCCCATCTGTCAAAAAGGCAACCTGAGCGTAGAAAATTCTGTATCATTACATAATCCCCAGGTTCAATGTCATGACAATTACTATCTGGTAAATCAGGAATCACTAACTTCAAATTATCATTTTGATTCCTTAACTGTTTACTCATGTTAACCAAGTATTTTACAGTCACTTCATTGTTACACTTCAAATCATCCTGAGGGTTAATCATAACATGCGGTTGTCGACCAAACAAGATTTCAAAGGGAGACAGATTAAGAGGGGACCTGGGAGTGGTTCTGATGCTGTACAGTACAATGGGTAAAGCTTCTGGCCATGTCAATCCTGTCTCTGCCATAACTTTGCTCAGTTTATTTTTAATAGTGCTGTTCACTCTTTCCACTTTCGCACTCGCTTGTGGACGGTATGGAGTGTGCAGCTTGCTATCAATTCCCATCAATTTACACATTCCTTGAAAGACATCACCTGTAAAATGGGTACCCCTATCACTTTCGATTATTCTAGGGATACCATATCTACATACAAATTCCTGCACAATTTTCTTAGCAGTAAACATAGCGGTATTTGTGGCCGCAGGAAATGCTTCGACCCAATTTGAGAATACATCTATACAAACAAGTACATATTTCAAATTTCGACAAGGGGGTAATTGAATGAAGTCAATCTGTATTACCTGGAAAGGGCCGCCTGCAGGTGGGATATGAGATGGTTCTGTTGGTATTGCCTTTCCGATGTTCTTTCTCAAACAGGTAAGGCATGACATTGCTCTCTTACCTGCATGAGATGAAAATCCTGGGGCGCACCAATATGCTCTTACCAACTTGCACATTCCCTCCTTGCCCAGATGAGTCAGCCCGTGTGCTGCCTCGGCTAAACATGGAAGATATGCTCTGGGGGCCACTGGTTTACCTTGTCCATCCGTCCAGAGTCCTGAGGACTCCTGGCCATATCCCTTTGCCTTCCAGGCTGCCTTTTCCTGTGTGGAACACAAATTTTGCATTTCACACAACTTCTGTGTGTTGATGGTATTAAATACCATCAATTGTGTGGTGTCTGTTTGTCTGGGGGTACCAGCTGCTAACTTAGCAGCTTCATCTGCTCGGCTGTTACCAAGTGATACTGGGTCCTGGCTATATGTGTGTGCTTTACACTTGATAACAGCCACTCTGTCGGGTTCCTGTATCGCTGTTAGAAGCCTTTTGATGTGAGCTGCATGTGCTACCGGTGTACCAGCTGCCGTCATGAAATTTCTGAGGCGCCATAGGGCTCCGAAATCATGGACTACCCCGAATGCGTATCTAGAGTCGGTGTAGATATTGGCTGATTTGCCCTTAGCCAATTCACATGCTCTGGTTAGGGCGACCAGTTCAGCAACCTGGGCTGAGTGAGGTGGGCCTAGCGGTTCTGCTTCTATGGTGCCTTGGTCATCTACGACTGCGTATCCAGTACACAAGTCTCCCGAGTCTGACTGTCTGTGACAACTACCATCCGTGTAGAAGGTTAGATCTACATCTTCCAGTGGGTTGTCACTGATGTCAGGCCTTGCGGTGAAATTTTGGGTCAAATATTCCATACAATCATGTGTGTCCTCCTTTGTATTAAATCCTCCTTCCCCACCACTCTCATCCTCCACCCTTTGTGCCTGTCCAGGCACACCTGGGAGATATGTTGCAGGATTTAATGCACTGCATCTCCTTATGGTGATGTTTACGGGGGCCATTAGTGCCAATTCCCATCTTGTAAACCGCGCTGATGAGACGTGCCTGGTTTGGGCAGAATTTAGCAAGGCTGACACTGCATGTGGTGTATGAATTGTGAGGTTGTGACCTAGCACTACATCTTCGCTTTTCGTTACTAGCAATGCTATCGCAGCAACGCTTCGCAAGCATGTGGGGAGGGATCGCGCTACCGTGTCTAGCTGAGCGCTGTAGTATGCTACTGGCCTGCTGGAATCACCATGCTTTTGGGTTAAGACGCCTGCCGCGCAACCAGCACTTTCTGTTCCGTACAGCTCAAAGGGTTTCCCATAGTCTGGCATACCTAATGCTGGTGCCTGCGTTAGGCACTGTTTAAGTCTCTCAAATGCCATTTCGGACTCGTCTGTATGCGAAATCCGATCAGGCTTGTTTGAGGAGACCATCTCCTGCAAAGGTAACGCTAGAATGGAAAATCCTGGGATCCAGTTACGGCAATACCCACACATTCCTAAAAACGTTCTGATCTGTTGCTGGGTTTGTGGCAGAGTCATGTCTCTAATTGCTTGAATTCTATCAGCGGTCAGGTGTCTCAGTCCTTGTGTTAGACAGTGTCCCAAATATTTTACTCTAGTTTGGCATAATTGTAACTTGTCTTTGGAAACCTTGTGTCCTGTGTCTGAAAGATGAAACAGGAGCTGTTTCGTATCCTTCAGAGAGGCTTCCAATGAATCTGAACACAGTAGTAAATCATCCACGTACTGTATCAATACTGATCCACTCCCTGGTTGGAAAGACTGTAGACAATCATGCAAAGCCTGAGAAAATATACTTGGACTGTCTATGAAACCTTGTGGTAATCGAGTCCATGTGTATTGGACTCCTCTGTATGTAAATGCAAACAAATATTGGCTGTCAGGGTGCAGAGGTACCGAAAAGAAAGCGGAGCAGAGGTCAATAACAGTGAAAAATTTCGCAGTGGGAGGGATTTGCATAAGGATGACAGCTGGATTTGGCACTACGGGGAACTGACTCTCAACTATTTTGTTAATCCCCCTTAGATCCTGCACTAGCCGGTAACCCCTCCCCCCACTCTTTTTCACAGGGAAGATGGGACTATTGGCAGTGCTGGATGTTCTTACCAGAATGCCCTGTTGTAGCAAGCGCTCTATTACTGGGTAAACTCCTAACTCCACCTCTGGCTTCAGAGGGTACTGTGGGATTTTTGGAGCTATCCTACCATCTTTTACTTGTACAACTACCGGAGCTACGTTTGCCATTAATCCAGTGTCCTGTCCATCTTTAGTCCAAAGTGACTCTGGTATCTGGGATGTCATTTCTTCTACTTGGGATGGAGTCCTATTTGTCATAATGGTATGTGACATTAATTTTGATGGGGAGTCTAACATGTCTCGCACTTCCTGAGCGTGATTCTCAGGTATGTCCAAGAATACACCTTCAGGAGTACAATAAATGACGCACCCCATTTTACACAATAAGTCTCTTCCCAGGAGATTAGTCGGTGCCGATGCAGCCAGAAAAAAGGAATGCTTGGTATGTAAAGGCCCTATTGTAATCTCGGCTGGTTTGCTAACAGGGTAGTGCTGGACTACTCCTGTTACTCCCATGGCTGGAATTGTCTTACCAGTGGTTCTCATGCCCACTGTTGAATTTATCACTGATTTGGCCGCCCCCGTATCTACAAGAAAGTTTAATGTTTTACCAGCTACATCAATTGCAATTTCGGGTTCACTTCCAAGACTTGCAATCAATTTTACTGGCTGCAGATTACAGGTATGGCCACACCCCTATTGGGTATGGTGACCTCCCTAAATCCCGCTGGCAGCAACTACTTGTGACGGAGTTAATTGGGAACTACCAGTGGCTTGCCAGTCTCTGTTTGGGGGGTATCTTTTTGTTTCCCCTGCATGTGGCTCATAACTCCGTTTCTGCGGACCCTGCTCCCAATGTCGTGTCTCGTGTCGTTGTCTAGGGGGTTGGTATGATCTCTGTGAATTTTTCACTCTACAGTCTCGTGCTATGTGTCCCTGTTTAAGACAAGAATAACAAGTAACCACATTTGACTTACCCACAGGGTTTGGTGAATTATACAAAGGCTGCCTTGTGGTCAGGGCCTGTATACTTACGGCCATTAATTTATCACCTTGTAGTTCCCTGTGTCTGGTGATATTCCGGTCGTGATCAATAGCAGCCTCTCTCAAAGTAGCCACCGACAGACCTCGCCAACATGGTTACGTGGTCTGTACCCTGGTCTTTAATGCCTCTTTTAAACCATCCATTAGTACAGATACTGCTACTTCTCGATGGTTTATGTTTGTTTTAATGTCCTCTATGCCTGTGTATTTTGCCATTTCTAGTAATGCCCTGTGAAAATATTCTGCAGCAGTTTCTGACTCCTTTTGTTTAATGGAGAATATCTTGTTCCATTTAACTACAGCTGGGAAATACTCCTTTAACTGTAAACTTATCCTTTTTACATTATCTTTGTTGTACACATCTGTAAGAGGTACATCCTGATCCAGTCCACAGTCAGCTAAAAATTGAGCTGCGTCGACATTGGAGGGTAAACATGCCCTCAGCAATATCTGCCAGTCTTTGTTATTGGGCTCTAAAGTGTTCCCTAGGTCTCTGATGTATTTTTGGCTAGCAACTAAGTCTTTTCTGGGGTCAGGGAATTCAGACACTATGGTCCTTAATTCCATTCGGGAAAACGGGCTGTACATGGCAATGTTCCTAACAGGAGTGACTCCTGAAGTGTCCGTTTTCCCATTTGGCACTACTATTACCTTAACAGGATTAATTCTAACAACATCATTCTGTGTAGATTCTACAGCCTGTGGTGAAACAGTTTCAGCATAGTGTATGGTGCCGTACTTACCCGTTGATACGACCTCACCTATCCCTCCACTAGGGGCCTTTGTTACTAATCTCGGGGGTGGAGCTGTGCCTACTGTTGTCTCTGCTATGGTGGCTGCTAGAGAGAGCGCTGATATTGTTGCCGATTCGTCCTCTTGATCACACTCCTGGGGAAAGTTCAAAACAGGGTACAACTTGCACGGGTTAATACTTGCATTGGTTAATTGGTTAACATTATCTTTAACATTTACACAGTTGCTAAGTGTTTGTTTGTCACACCTTAGTGCGTCATTCTCCGCAACTAATTTCTCTCCTGCAATGTATGGTGGCGGCGGTGCCGTGGCTATCAGTTTCTTGATAGGATTAGATCCCGCCGCCAGAGCCAATCCTCTCTGTATTTCACCCTCCTGTTGCCATAACTGCAAATAATCATAATGTTGGATTCGTCTCTTTGTTGATTTAATGAGACATATCCTCCTCCTTAAATTCATTAACACTTCTGGGCTGAAGCTACCTACTCTTGGGAATTTCTCCCCGTCATGCATTGTCATTCTTTCCCATTCATCACATAAAACCTCTGTGTGTGAACCATATTTTTCACACATTACGTACCTTGCCGACCCGACTGGTCGGTTCACTGAATCAACCCGAACCGAGGTTGATCGCCCCCTTCCTGAACAATTGGCCCCCATAACTTGCAGGTGTTGCTTTCACCACCTCTGACCTTAAATCAGGGTCTTCAGCGAACCCTTACAAAAACCAAAATGTTCACGATAGGCTGACGGTGGCGGTTTACCGAGTACCCCACTCACTCGCCCACGCCGACCAATACGACCTACACATTGCCTTAGCGCTGGCGTACTCGACCCAGGGCCCCTATGAACCTTCGTTTACTGGAACATGTGAGTGTGATCCGCAGAGCATTAACCCTTTCCAGTAACTGTTGGTTGTTGGATAATTCCTGAGTGACCAGCGAACTTCCCTTCAGAAAATAAAAAATTACACAAATCACGTCAGAATGTACAAATAGTGTTTATGACCGGGTTCATACACAAATGGTACTGGTCAGACTAACTAATGCACACAATTACGTGCGGTACAATCGTTCAGCACATAAGCAACTAATCTTATGTGCAGAGCGACCAGTGGAATCGAAAATTTCGGCTGCGAATTCCTTCAGCCAGAGCTTTATTGGCCTATATGGGTTCTGCACCAACCCCCTGGGTTGTGCTACTTATCTCTATCTATAGCGGACTTCTTTGTCTGCTGTACCTGGACCTCCTGGTCTGTTCTGGACCTCCTGGTCTGTGCTACAGTATGACCTCCTGGTCTGCTATACTCTACTGCTCAAATTTTATATTTAACAAGGGATGCCTCCCTAGCCACCATGTACGACACTTACATGCATGTACCTCTGCGAGAACTCGACTTCTTGTGGTTCAACCTTGAAAATTGTATAAACTTATATATACAAAACACTCACTCATCACATGTACACTTTTGTTTCTATTTCTATTTCTGCGCAGAAATTTTTCTTTAGACCAGATGTGTTGTAAATTTGGAGAAGGATCTGTTAATTTAAATTTCGGATATTAAAAATAGATTTGCGCTATTTATCGCGTTTTGCGCTATTTATCGCCTGTTGCGCTATTTATCACGTTGCCACCTTTTCGCCTGCTAAAATATAACACTAGCGTGTGATTTGAGTTACGTGGGCGTACCCGGACGCACCGTTGCGTAATTTACGCTGCGTGCGTCGGCCTTTGCGTACGCAAGTCTCAGCCCTTTGTTAGAGACACGTGTACACAAAACCAATGTCCACCGTAACACAATGTACACGTTTATCAATGTAGATGATCCTCGATCCTCTACTGAACCCCACACCAATCTCTCCTTGTACCTTTAGGTAGAGCTGCGTGTGTGCTTTACACTTTATCCCTTAATGCATTACTTTTACACTTTAACTATGAAATAGCGACAAATCTCTCTTAGCACGTTTATCAATTATAAAATGGCAAACAGGAGAGTGATATATGAAAATACACGAAAAAGAAATGCAGATATGCGTGTGTGCGTACGCAAGATAGAAATAAACAGTTTTAAAAGACACTAGCGTGTTGTTCTTACCTCCGGTTCCGGATTCCCTCAGCACCCTTTACTAAGCGAAGCAGACGCTTATCCCGTCAGCACTGCGAAGAATATGATCTCCCGCCCTTTGCTGATGGATAATGTCTGCTGAAATTACCTAGCAGAGATATGTGAAGGACAGGACGAGCCGCCAATTGATAAAGCTAAATATTTATCTTATTTAAAACCCTTTAAGAGGCCTAAGAACACTGTACGCTATTGACGTATGGAGTACCGTAAGGGTACGCACGTTGCGTAACAATCGCTTAGCCGTGGTCGAGACGCTCAAGCGTCACGTTCGCTCACGGCCAAGAGATCACAGGCAGGCACGCTATTGGCTGCTGACTAATGTAATGGTTCGCTATAGCGTAGCGGACGCTCGGGACCACGAGGAGATCACCAGCGGCGCAGACGCACACAATGTTAAACCTTTATATCTAAACCATAAACAATGTAATATGCAGTAAAACCTTAGTGTAGAGATAGGGTGTAGATGCAACACAGTGTAACCTTATTAACTTAAAAGCTGTTCGAGCGTCACCGACGCTCTGAGAATACTTAACACTATAATAAATACACAACTACCGGGCTTAGGGTCTAACGCCTTATGAATATGTTATACTTGCAAAAAGAATAATACAGTACAAGTCATACACTACAATATAACATAGACTAACTAACCAGGTAACTACACAGGAAATACAATACAATACTATTACGTTTAAGAGAATACGAGAGAAAGAGGAGAAGAGAGAGAGAGAGAGATATGGCTCACAATAACAAGAAAAACAATATGATTGCGGAGAAAAACTTACGCACAAGGGGAACGATCGCATGCGCCTCGATATCCAGCTCCCGATTATCAGCAATGAGAACCGTTGAAGAGAGTGAGCTGGATATGATCGGCTTGTCTATTTATGCCCCACACACAATACAGTTCAATGGTCCCTACAATCTCATTGTTCATTGGACACAGGAATTCGTCTTCGCATTATAACAAAAGGTCATAGGTTGATTCATACAGGTGGGCTGTGACAATTTCCAACTGCTCAGGTGGGTGGGAAATTAGGTTTCCCGCCGCATGGATAAGTAAGTGCAAATAATAGTAAATGGACATAAACTTCTTATGTCCATAACTATTCGCACGAGCGATTAATTCGCTTCAAACCAACACCGGAATATTGCTAATTAAATACTCTTCCGATGGATACTAAACACCACTATATGACCCCTGTCTGACCCTTCGTATCAAACAAAGAGGGATCTCTCTGTCCATGAACATGCTATATTAACTAAACTTTCAGAATCTATCAAAGGGACCATGATCTACAAAATACATTATATGGTTAAAATATGTAACGATTGAGTCGCACGCTACGCACACATAAACTCTACCGTAAATGCACATACCGTGCGCCTGCGGGTGCCCGCATCAGCGAGTATGCGCACGCACGGGAGAGCGCACGCATGCGCAGCGCGGACCTGTATGAGGTGCAAATATGGCAGTGTGCATCGTGATATTTTTCTGACTTTGACAGTAAGTATGTGTGAGTGTGTAAGTGTGTTTTAATAAATTTTTACTGTCACGGTGTGTGTGTTCTGTCGTTATTTGGGTATTTTTTGTTGTTGTAGAACTACAGGTACCAGCGGGCCCGTTATTTCCTCGCATGCTGGTACTTGAGGTTCTCCAAGTACCAGCAAGCGGGAGAGGCTTGCTGGGCCTTGTAGTTCCGCAACAAAAAACAATATTCTTTTTTTTAAAACACTTATGGCTTCACCCCTGGCCCTTGGGTGCCTGGAGGGGGGTACCCCTTGATTTAAGGGGTCCCCACTCATCCAGGGAACCCCAGCCAGGGGTGACTAGTTGGGGGGGTAATGCCACGGCCGCAGGGACCTACATAAATGTGTCCCCCGGTTATGGTCTAAGAGCCCGCTGCTGGTTGTCTAAATACGGGGAACCCTTGTCCAATTTTTTCCCAGTATTTAAACAACCAGGACCGGTTCAAAGAGCCCGAGGCTGGTTATACTTAGGAGGGGGAACCTCGCGCATTTTTTTTTACATTTTTTTAACCCATTCAGACCCTTTTCCATTAAGTTAATGGAAGCCCTGGATAACAAAATTGCATTCATGTCCTCCCACTCCCTTCCCAGTTCCAAACACTAGTTTTTATTTTATTTTTTTCTACAAAAATGTACAATATATCACAATGATGAGCAGGCAGGCAGCGGGCATTGGCGGCATCGGACTGAGATGCAAATTAGTGGCGGAGGGCTGGGTCAGTTGATGGTGGGTGAGTTTGTAAGCCATTGGCGATGGCAGCGGGCTTCGGCAGGCGGTAGGGGTCATCGGCAGGATTTGGCGGACATTATGGCTGTAGTGCCTCACCAGCCACTGACCTCACCGCATGCCACTGTGCCAGACCACCTAATATGGAACTGAATAACATTCAAACGTCGGGGAACCATTCGTCTTTTACATGATTATTACGGCAACGAGTGCTGCCTGCTAATCAATTGTATATTCTGGAGTTTCCTTATTTATGAAGACACCTGCACTCACATTATATTACATACTGAGAGGAGTGCTATGTCATAAAGATATATATATATGTCGTCGGCACTCGTGGATACAAATTCTGAGAAGTACTATTGCATAGCGTCTACGTTTCGGTTTTATTAATCAAAGCTGTTTCAGGAATGTAGAAGCTACGCAATAGAACTTCTCGTAATTTGTATCCACGAGTGCCGCCGACACATCCATGTTGCTGATTATCATTTGTTTGGATGGCACCGGCCATATATAGAATAGAGGCAAGGAGTACCAGATATAAATATATATATTTATATATTGTAACACTGTAAGGGAACAAGGTGCCGTTTCGTGGGGTAAATGGCAGCTATGCAGCAGCTGAGGAATCACACAAATCCAGTGTGTGGTGCAACTGGCCACGACCAGTTTTATTAAACAGAAAAAAAAAAAACTTCAAAAGAAAATACCTTGCCTGTCCGGCACTAACGAAACATAAGACGATCCTAACTGTCTCTAAACAAAAACACAGAGTTTTCCAACCAACACTGTATGGCTCACTTGTGTAAGGAAGCGTATTTCTCTCACAGAGATCCTGCAGTCTGCACACACTAATCAGGCTAGCAGCCCTATAACCCACTTACACAGCTGAAACCCTGATTAGCTCTCTGTGAGGACAAAGACCCAAACTGGGCCCAATGTCTGGAACTTGCCCTATCTCTCTTTCAGGGCCCTTATCCAGCTTTTCCAATAAACTGAAAAGGTTCTGACAAAACAAAACATTTTCCTAATACATGTAAGACAAGAACCTGGGACAAACATACCTGCCCTCAAACACTATTCAAGTGTTCTTGTCTCAATATATAAAATTGATGGCATATTCTGGCCATTATGGCAGCTTCTGCAATTCCCATGGTGAGGAATATGTTTGGTGCTGTGGATAGGGTACACACTTTTTTTGACTCCCACCCAAAACGCCAAACTGCTCTTGAGGCTGGCATTTCTAGTGAGTGCCCAGAAGCTACAAGAAAATGGTTGAAGTCTCTGTGCAGGACCCGTTGGATAGAACGGCATCATGCACTGGAGAACTTCCTTGACTTCTATCCTGCAATCGTAAAATGTTTAGTGGACATTTATAATCCAGCATCAGAAAATCCTGCGTACTGGAGCAGAGATAGTGTGGTTGATGCCAAATCTCTGCACCTTACTTTGACTACATTCGACCACATCATAACTTTAGTAGTAGTACAGCACTGTATGTCCTTTGTTAAAGGAGTTACTGTCTTACTGCAAGCTAAAGCAAATTACATCATGATGGCCTGTTCTGCAGTTGAGGTTCTAAAAGTTACAATGGCAGGAATCAGACAGGATATTGAAAATGAGCATTCAATGCTCTTTAAGAAAGCCGTTGATCTAGGATTAATGGCCCTCATTCCGAGTTGTTCGCAGTGGATCATCGCATCGCAAACGGCTGAAAACCACAAACTGCGCATGCGCAAAAGCGGAAATACGCATGCGCAAGCATAGCGATACGACACTTGTGCAGAATTACTACAAAGAAAACTGCTCGTAATACACAAACGAAAACGGGGAGTGACGGAGGCGTGGCAGAGGCACGGCTTCGCAATCCTACGACATGGGCGTGAAAGTGGGCGGCTAGTGTGGGAGTATGCATCCAGCAGTAGGCGTGTTTTTGGCAAAAATGCGTATGCTATGTTAAAAGTACATAACAAATTTTCGCTATCTTCACGCAGCAGAAGAGTGAGTCTGCAGCTACTCAGCACTTGCGAAGTACTGTTACAAGTGTGTGTGTGCTCTAATTAGCAATTAATTAGCAACTGAATTCACCTGTTGAGCATTTACTTGCAAAACACTGCTCTTACAAAATAATACAAGCAGCAATTATATGACCACTTCATATTTGTTTTGTTAGCTCAAACAAATCTGACACACTCACAAATAATGCACTGTATTTTTTGAACCAATAAAAATTAACTGATGTTAAATGCATGTTTAAATTATTTGTTTTTTAATCTCAAATGTGACTAAACCAACTAATAAACTACATCAGCTAAATCTTCTCAACATAGACATATTCCTTTGTACATACCAAATAACATGAGCACCATAATGCAGCCTACATTTAATGTGACTTATTTAAAAAAAAAACACATTTAAAAAATATGTGTCCATATCTAATACTATGGCATGTTGCCCCTAGTAACCCAAGTTTTTTTTTGGTTAATGTTTTTGTATATGTTAATTTAAGTGTTGTGCAAGGCATACAGATTTAAAATTACACTATGCAATGTTTGTCTTAATATTCTGATTGTTCCCTTGTTCCACAAATGTCAATATGCCATGTTCAAGTTTACAGGGCACAGTTTTCATGAGTGCATAACCTTTAATAAAACACAGAAACAATTGTAAAGTAATTTTTTTTTACTTCAAATAAAGTTCAAAATCAACACAACATGGCTACAAATGAGCATCACATACAGAGATGGACATAGCAGCAAGCAGATGGCATTGGGCAAATGCACATAGCAGAACCCAGTACTATGGTAACCCCTTATTCTGCCAGAATTTGTTTTTTTCAATTAAGTAAGTGAACCCCCAGCCAGACTAAACTTTTAGGTGAACTGAGGTAGATTCCGGAACAAACACACAAACACAAACATACACAGCACGCTAGGAAGAGGAAGATGGCTCAGGTGTAGGCACAAATAACTCACAGGCTACAATTTAAAGAAAACATTTCACTTTGGAGGGAGTTCTACATTCTGGCCACACAAGCCAAAAAAAAAAAATACATCGAGGCAACATGTAAAACATGGGTGCTGCCCATCTGAAGAGACATCACTTTCTCTCTTTTTTCCCCGCCTGATGATGTTCTTCTTGGCTTGGTCTGCGGAGCGACCTTCGAGGGCCCTGCCCAGTGGGATGTTCTTCCTGGGCAGGGGGAGGGGAGGGAGCCGATGTGGCTGGCTCTCTGCCACTGTGGGCAAGGGAGACAGCGATGTCCTGGAGCCCTTGCCGAATGGAATTGGCAAGTTCATGGAAGGAGGAGGCGAGTTGATCTTGTCCCTGCCTGATCTCTTCCAGACCTTGGCAGAGTTGAGCTACACCTTGCTCCACACTGGTTCTGTGCTCAGTGAGCCGGACAGGTATCTGGCTTACCTCCCGGAGCATCCTGTCCTGAAAAGCATTCAGGCTCTCACCATACCTGGCTATTTCAGTCAGGATTTCCAGGATAGCAGAGGGTTGGGTGGGGGGGCAGTTGGAATCTGGATGGGTGGGATTTGTGGTCCCACACTGCCAGACACACTAGGTCCCTCCACCTCAGCCTCAGCCACATAACCCTCCTGTGACTCTACCTGCTCACCCCCCTGTGCTGTGTTATGTGCAAAGCAAATAGAAGAATGAGTGGAAAAAGAGTAGATAAAAACAATGAGATTTTTGTTTAAATTTAAAAATATAAAAAAAAAATGTGTGTAAACTTACCTGGCAAGTCATGTGCATGGAGTATTTCAGGCAGGTCCGTGTCCATATAAGACACCCCAACCCCCTCCTCGTAGCTCACACAGTCCATCGCTATCTCCTCCAGATCTGTGTATTCCACACTGGCAGCTGGTCCTCCCCCTGTTGCCCTCGAGGCATTCCACTCCGCAGACCTCTTGCCCTTCAGGCGGGATTTGAAGTCGGCCCAACTACATATGTGGTGAAAAACAGGGGCAAGGTAGGGTTAAATTTTGGAAACCTGCTTTAATATATAGTACACATGCTATGCATTTGGTTGCTATAGGCAACATCACATCTAAGTTACTTTTTAATAATACTTGGCACAGAAAATGGACTGGCAATATACACTTACCGTCTTCGAACTTCCTGCGAGGTGCGGACTATTGAGCCGACTTCATTAATAGAATTAGTGATGTCCCTCCAAATTCTGTCTTTGGTTGCAGCACCCATGTTTTTGGGTCCTCGATGTATTTTTTGCATGGCCTGTGTGACCAAAATCCTTAACTCCCTCTTAGTGAATGCGGGCTGTCTCTTTTTTTTTCTGGAAGTAGCCTGTGAGCTATCATCCTGACCTTCATCACCATCTTCCTCTTCACTAGCTGCTTGTGTAGTTTGTGTTTGAGCTGCTAGTCCAGAATCACCCTCAGTTTCCCCACTAGCTATGTCTGGCAGGGGATTCACTCCTAACTCCTGGGTAGCAGAAGGAGTTTGTATAGTACTGGGTCCTGGTATTTCTGAGTCTGCATTTGCAAAATCAAGCATCTGCCTCCGCAGTGCTAATCTTCTCTGTGTTAGTGCTGCCATCTGCTTCTGCACCTCGTCCATCTCTACTGCCGTCTGCTCACGAGTAGCCATGTTGCTGGTAGCATGTGTGTATGCACGAGTGTTCAGGTTTTTATAGCTGCTTGCGTTTTCCGGTGCGGAATTCCGCGCAGGTGTATATTATGCTAATTGGTGCAGTGATTGCTGCACTGGCTATATGAACGCCTTGCATGCAGCCTGTGTGTGGGTGTATGTGGAAAATCACTAAATCACGGTGGACATTTCTGAGTGAGCACATTTGAGTGAGTTTTGAGAGTATTTTATTTTGTTTCAGTACATTTTTTATGGCAATATTCTCCTTTTCATGTATGTTGTGTAAGATTGTTGTATCCAATAGTTTATAAAGTATTTACTTTATATATGTGTGAAGACTAATATGTTTATGATGTGAAGTCATATTTTAATAATATGTGTGTGTGTGTGTGTGTGTGTGTGTGTGTGTGTGTGTGTGTGTGTGTGTGTGTGTTTGTTTGTTTGTTTGTTTGTGTGTGTCCGCATGTGCGAATCTCCGCCCATGAGAACTATACAAACTGTCCTGCATATCAATGTACACATATCAATAAAGTTGATTACAGATGACACCATACATTTCCAACCAATCACATGCAACCACAAACTATAAATATAAGCCCATATATGGAAAACGCCATTGCCATGATGCGCGCAGCAGCATTCACACGCCGCGAGCTGCGCGTACTAGTGGCAGTGATGGATCGCAGGGCCCTTTGTCCCAAATAGGGTGAAGCGCGAGGCCTACGCGGAGGTCCGGCGCTTATTGCGGACCCGCGTCCGCAGCCGGAGGACCGTTATCCAGTTGGAGAGGCGCTGGAGCGACCTCCGCAGGCGTACGCCGGACCTGTTGGCAGAGCTCCGCTAACAAATCCGTACCCTACGTAGGCGCAGTAAGTAAAATATTACAGTGCATAACAGATTTTAGCAAATACTTTGCATACTTTCACTAAGTGAGAGTGTGTAAATTAGCACACTTACAATAAACTTGTAGAATAAACATGAGTGTGTGTGGGTAGGGCAAGCAGTACTGACTGTGTAGCATGGTGCTTCTGAAAAAGTGCATGTTGTTGTACAGAGTTGCTACACAGGCTGTCAACTGAACCCAATAACTTGCTCAGTGTGGTAATTTTAATAAGGTGTGGTTTTTTTAGAACTGGAGATGTTGCCTATAGCAACCAATCAGATTCAATATATTATATTCTAGAAGCAGCTTAATAAATGTTACATATAATCTGTTTGGTTGCTATGGGCAACCTCACCAGTTTCAAAATTAGAAAAACCTATTAATGTTAACCCTGTGTCTTTAACATGGGACAGAACAGAGTAATAGAAAAATGCTGTTGTTATAAATTTTCATGCTACAAACAAAATATTCCATATGTCATTCTAGGCCGAGCACAACGGCAAGCTGCTGCTGCTGGGAGCCCCGACCAGTCCCCTTCTGAGCCCCCCTCCCCTTCTCACACCCATTCCCCCTGTCCTTCCCAGTCCCCTTCTCAGCCCCCCTCCCCTTCTCACACCCATTCCCCCTCTCCTTCCCAGTCCCCTTCTCAGCCCCCCTCCCCTTTTCACACCCATTCCCCCTCTCCTTCCCAGTCCCCTTCTCAGCCCCCCTCCCCTTCTGTCACCCAATCCCCCTCTCCTTCCCAGTCCCCTTCTCAGCCCCCCTCCCCTTCTCACACCCATTCCCCCTCTCCTTCCCAGTCCCCTTCTCAGCCCCCCTCCCCTTCTGTCACCCAATCCCCCTCTCCTTCCCAGTCCCCTTCTCAGCCCCCCTCCCCTTCTGTCACCCAATCCCCCTCTCCTTCCCAGTCCCCTTCTCATCCCCCCTCCACCTCTATTTACCAATACCCCTCTCTGTCTCCCTCCACCTCTGTAGGACAAAGCACCACTCCGCCCACCTCACCCTCTCTTTCCCATTCCCCCTCTCTGGCCCCCTCCCCCTCTCAATCTGACCCACCCTCTGTACCAAGCTCCCCCTTCCAGCCTCCTTCCACCATCCAGCCTCCTACCCCCATCCAGCCTCCTTCCCCCATCCAGCCTCCTTCCCCCATCCAGCCTCCTACCCCCATCCAGCCTCCTTCCCCCATCCAGCCGCCATCCTCACCTTCGGAATGGGCAGCAGAGGCCCCGGAGGCACTTCTGGGAGGTGAACAAGTGGCACAGGACAGTAAGTTGACACTCATTTACATTTAATTTTTAACCGAATTTAACTACACATTCTAATAAATGCAGTGTTGTACTGGGTAAAATCTTTTGCCAAGGTAAAATGTTTGTCTTCTTCATCATGGATGTTGCATTTACATTTGTGTGAGGAACATTAGATGTACAGTGTCTACGTCTGCAATGTTGAGGATGCCCACTCTAGGTCAACACTCATTATGTCGACAGGGTTGCCCAGGACAACAGGGTTTGTATGTGCAACATTATCTGCTAAACAGTTAGACGTGAGTGGAGTGTAGTATGTTGTTGGACTTTTACACTTGTGGTTGGGTATTCCAATATTTGCACATTGAATTCGCATGCTTCACTTTATTAGGCTGGCTAAGGACACAGTGATTTTTGTTGTGAAATTTACACTCAAAAATAAATAACATTTAATTTAAAAACATGTTGGACCTTATGTAGTAAGTAAGGCAGGCTTTCAGGGAGTGTGGGTATGCTAAGATATGTTGTCCTTCTGAAGATGTTGATATGCAGTGTGATGATGCAGGGCCAATCCCCAAAAAGATAAGTCGGCTTCACTCCAGATGTGAATGAATGCCAACATGATGTTACATTTACTAAGATGGTAGTTCTCTTTAAGATGGGATGTTGCCCATAGCAACCAATAAGATTATACTTGTAATTTTTGTGGCCCCTTCTACAAGATAATATGTTGAATTTGATTGGTTGCTATGGTCAACGTCCCATCTTAAATCGAACTCCCATATTAGTAAATTTAACCCATGGTGTGGTACACTTTATTATAAAATAATAGTTAAAAACAAACATTGCTGAGCAGGCTTGTGTGTTGTTCTGCTATTGATTTATCCTTAAAACAGCCATGATGTAGTCACTTTGCCATTAAAGCAGGCCTCTCCAAACTGCGGCCCTCCAGCTGTGGAGAAACTACACATCCCAGCATGCCCTGACACAGCTTTTGCATTCTCTGACCCCAAAACTGTGTCAAGGCATGCTGGTATATGTAGTTTCACAACAGCTGGAGGGCCGCAGTTTGGACATGCCTGCATTAAAGTGTGCTTTGTGCCTTGCTTGTATAATAGGTAATGTGAGTAAGTTAGTAATGTTTATGTTGCCTCTTAATTTCAGATGTTGCAGTTGGAGATACCACAACTTTTGTGGGCATTCTCGACACCATGCGACAACACCTGCATGGCTTACTCACAAGTATTGACCAGCTCCAAAAATTTGCTTGATTGTTTTTAAAAAAAAAAATATTTTTCAGTTAAAAAATAAAATAAAAAAATGACAAACAATAAAAACAATATATTTCAAGTTAAGCGAGTGTTGTGTTTATTAATGCAATAAAGGATCAGCAGATTTGCTAGCAGAAATTGATTACCTTAAACATTTCACACATCTAACGTAAGATTTAAAAAGAAAACAAAAATACAGTTAGGAGGTTATTGTCTAAATAAACATGTAAACACCTTCATTCACAAACAACACCTCTACACCAAAAAACCAACAACAACAAAAAAACCAGGCACATTTAAAACATCTATATTTATAATTTAAACATTTAAATGTTGATGGCCAATTATGCCAACAAAGTGTTCTTCAGGTATTTTTTGAAGACTTAATTGGTCATGAACATTATCATTCATTACACTAATTGGATTCGTAATTGAGGAGGGCTTGTGGACTTTAAACTGAAAGGTGTAATTTCACTTAATAGAAATAAACCCCATTGTTGTGCGTTTTTCCGCAAAAGTGTGCACTTTTAAGAAGAATGTGTAAATCTACTAAAACTTAGTATTTTTACGTTGACGTTTGTGTTAATGCGATGCCTTCGCATTGCTGCGATGTCATTTGGCGTACGCCCACATTGTGTAATACTGCGAACGAATTGGCAAAAATGTGTTGGGGGCGGATATTCGCAATTTTGCAACATATTCGCAATTTTGCTCATACCTTGTGCGAACGAAAAAAATTGCGAACAACTCGGAATGACCACCAATGTTAGGCGTTACACCTAGTCTTCCACGTACCTGTGTTCAGCAATGCAATAGAAGTAATGTGCCAGCAGAAAATCCTGAAATCTATTACAGGCGTGTCATTACTGTCCCGTATCTAGATCACCTTATTACAGAGCTTGATGTTCGTTTCTCTGATCATCAGACAAAAGCTATGACAACACTGACCATCATTCCATCTGTAATTGTTACAGACATTGCAAATCAGAGCCAAATCATAACTCATTTCACCAATATGTATGAGGATGATCTTCCTTCACCAAGAACCTTGCATGCTGAGCTGATGCTACGGAAAAATCATTGGAAAGCTCAGGATACAGCACTTCTCCCCTCCACACCTTTTGAATCTCTATGCCATGCTAATAAGCTGGCATACCCCAATATAAACACCCTGCTGAAGATATTATGTGTACTTCCAGTCACTACCTGTGAGGCAGAGCGCAGCTTTAGTTCTCTAAAGCGTCTAAAAACCCATCTGCGCAGCACTATGGGGCAAAGTCGTCTGAATGGTTTGGTTTTGCTCCATATACATAATAAAACCCCTCCTGCTGTAGATGATGTCCTGGCAGAGTTTATTGGCCTTCATAACCGTAGAATGGAGCTGGGACATATTGACATTTAAAGTACTGTTAAATGACTTTATGTTTATTTAAAAAAAAATTGAAATTGCACTGGTAGTTTAAGTTTTGTTCGTACATACTGTTACACATTATGGATAAGCAAGTTTTATGCCCAAATGTTGTTATTTATATTATTTATTGTTATTTATATTAAAACACTTGAAGTACGCAATAAAGTATATGTTGCAGGCTTAATCTGGTTCGCCTTTTTTTCATTGGTCTATACCCAATTATTTGGAAACCCCCCTTTCATAATCCTGCGTTTGTCACTGCATTCCATGATTAATCTGGTCCCAACAAAAGTTTCTAAATTGGTCTGATTTCACAGTATACTCTGTGGCTTCACCAGTATGAATGGTGGGTATTCGCTTTACTTATGATAAAAGGTGTAAGAGTGCAAAGGATGTAATACAACATAACCTTACAGAAGTCTGATATTATGGCCCAATTTATATGATTATTACCAACCTGCACTTGCATTACTGCAGCACTTCCTGGATTATGAATGTCAAGGATCATTTCCTCTTTCTGCCTCTTTAGAAGTTTGATTGTGTCTCTTTTTTTAATAAGCTCAATCATGAATGGTAATTTATTTTCCGCCACTGAAAACCGATTGCTATTTTCTGCAATTCTCTTTCTGTATTCATTATTTCTTGACACAATAGATTCAAAATCTTCTTTCTGAGTTTCCAAGTCTAGTTTAAGTCTGATGTTCTCTGCATGAATTGAGTAGTTTTGGTTCTCCAAGATTTCACACTGATGTGTTGTATTTTCTATTGCACCTTCGGCTTGGCAAATCTTTTTGTCAACTTCTTTTGCTTCCAATAGAACAGACTTCAGTTCCATCTCAAGCTCATGAAGTTCTGTCTAAAGAGTTAAGACATTTCATAAGATACCGTATATACTCGAGTATAAGTCGACCAGAATATAAATCGAGGCACCTTATTTTACCACAAAAACCTGGGAAAACTTATTGACTCGAGTATAAGCCTAGGGTGGGAAATGCAGCTCTAGCCGTACACAGCCCTCATAGTGCCAGATATGCCCTCATACTGCCAGATATGCCCCCACAGTGCCAGATGTGCCAGATGTGCCCTCATGCTGCCAGATATGCCCCACAGTGCTAGATATGCCCTCATGCTGCCAGATATGCCCCACAATGCCAGATGTGCCAGATATGCCCCACAGTGCCAGATATGCCCTCATGCTTCCAGATATGCCCCCACAGTGCCAGATGTGCCCTCATGCTGCCAGATATGCCCCACAGTGCCAGATATGCCCTCATGCTGCCAGATATGCCCCACAGTGCCAGATGTGCCCTCATGCTTCCAAATATGCCCCCACAGTGCCAGATGTGCCCTCATGCTGCCAGATATGCCCCACAATGCCAGATGTGCCAGATATGCCCCACAGTGCCAGATGTGCCAGATATGCCCTCATGCTGCCAGATATGCCCCACAGTGCCAGATATGCCCTTATGCTGCCAGATATGCCCCACAGTGCCAGATGTGCCCTCATGCTGCCAGATATGCCCCACAGTGCGAGTTACTTACCCTACATCGCTCCCGCGCTGTCTTCTGAAGGAGGGACACGGAGGGCACAGCGCGCGGCTCTCCTGTGTCCCTCCTGCGTCTCCGGTGGCAGCGGCGTGTGTGTGTTAAAGGAAGTGCCAGTTCGTGCACTACCTTTAACACACACACGCCGCTGCCGCCGGAGACGCAGGAGGGACACAGGAGAGCCGCGCGCTGTGCCCTCCGTGTCCCTCCTAAATACTGACTCGAGTATAAGCCGAAGGGGCTTTTTCAGCACAAAAAAAAGTGCTGAAAAAGTTGGCTTATACTCGAGTATATACGGTAATTAAATATTATTCACAAACAAAGCTAAGTAATGATTTTTTTATTCACCTCTAATTCCTCAATGGAGCATCCATATTACAATTAGACTCTTGTGATGATTGATGAATAGTTATAAGGTCAGCTTTAGAACCAACAAATGCAAAGTAGAATGAAGCTCCTAACTTATATATGTAATTAGTGATCAGCAAAAGTTTCAAAATTGTTCCACTAAATATTTGCCTCATTTGACATTTATACACTGTATTTTGGATGATTCACCAGTGGAATTTAGCCTTGAGTGTCCCCACGCCACTCCTATCCCACCTGTAGTACGCCCAGGGCATATCTAGAGAGGAGGAGGTCCATGTGCAGGCTCCGTCTAGGCCCCTTCCTCTCTAGCTGGCAGCGCTGTAGCTCTGGGGACCTAGGGACCCTAACACTGTCCCAGAGCCTAGAGAGCATGTGCAGATCTCCGGGAAAATGGCGCAGCGCCCATTTTCCCAGTGATTTTCCTACCCTGCATGTGCAAAACACGGGAAAATGGCACTGTGCCATTTTCCAAGTAATTTCTGCAGCACTGCTGCTGCATCGTGGGACCCTGGAGAGGGAGTATCAAAAATAATAGGTGCAGGGTGTGCAGTGTGGGCTCCCCTGGACCCTGGGGACCCATGTGCACCATACGCCCAGCTATTTCTACAATTATGGGACTTCAAGTTTAGAAACACAGATCAGTATCACATTCTGCAGAACAGCAAAGAATAAGTGGAACACAAGGAATCAGCAGAACTCAACAAAACAGTCGGTTCTGCTGCAAAACTCTGTTTGGAATAAATTTTGCTCAACACAACGTACAAATATTTTTTCTTAAAATTAATATTGGGTCAGCTGGGAAAACGGAATTAAGTAGTCACAGTTGTCAAACTGGTAAATATTTAGAGTATGCACAATCTTGTAAAAATCCTAGTAAACCTCTCATTTAAAATGAGCAAAAATTCTGCATTATATTTTACATACAGTACACACAGCATTTCTGACTGCCACAAAATACTCACAAAGGAGAGTTTAATAGAAAATACATAGATATTTAAGGGTTTAGCACGTATTTTATGTCCACTGGATAAGCATATCATGTAAGTGGTAAAATTACCAAAATTAGGGCATGTAAATTAAGAGATCAAAATCCACTTCTCAGGTACTCTCTAGTGATGCATGAATAACAATAATTAAAAAGTAAGCAGCACAGATTGTGGCTTTAATTTATCCATCTGGATTTTTCCTTCTTCAACAGACAGCTTAATCTTCACACAAAGAAAGACTTTCACCATATGTTTTATGGACTTAACATTTCAAATGAGCTTATTGCAAGGTTTATACTCAACATTGTACAGAATGTGCTGACAACATCAGACCGGCTTAAATACCAAGATGTACAAAAGTGTATAGTAGTGATGTGTAGAGACAAACTATATTCTTTCCGTTAGGACATTACTTAGAGGTGGATGCAGTAGCAGCTGCGACTACGTCTTTTTATAAAAGAGCATCTCCGTCTTGGTAGGTACAATTTCTCCATCTGAACATGGCCGCATGTGTCAGTACAACTGTATTTTCTGGCCACGACACGCCCACGTCTGGCTAGCCACTCCCCTGTTACCTCCCTGAAACTGCCATCTATGGGGGTCATTCCGAGTTGTTCGCTCGCTAGCAGATTTTAGCAGCATTGCACACGCTAGGCCGCCGCTCTCTGGGAGTGTATCTTAGCTTAGCAGAATTGCGAATGAAAGATTAGCAGAAATGCGAATAGAAAATTCTTAGCAGTTTCTGATTAGCTTGAGACTTACTTCTACATTGCGATCAGCTCAGACCGTTTCGTTCCTGGTTTGACGTCACAAACGCGCCCTGCGTTCGGCCAGCCACTCCCCCGTTTCTCCAGACACTCCCGCGTTTTATCGTGGCACGCCTGCGTTTTTCCGCACACTCCCAGAAAACGGTCAGTTTCCGCCCAGAAACACCCACTTCCTGTCAATCACACTCCGATCACTTTAATGATGGAAATTCTTCGTTCGGACGTGAGTAAATCTACTAAGTTTTGTGTTAAAATACTTAGCGCATGCGCACTGCGTACCATGCGCATGCGCATTTTCGTCTTAATCGATCCGTTTCGAAAATCGTCAACGAGCGAACAACTCGGAATGACCCCCAATATTGTATCTCTCTGCGTGAAATTTTGATCTACACCTTACAGCAGTAACCATCAGGATACATGCACAGAGCAATTTAGATATATGCAGAGACTGAAAACATCAGCCGCTCGTGTCCAACAGTGCCCCAGCGACCATCTCCGATTCGTACAATTAGTTGTGTATCAGAAGTGTGATGCATTCATGGACCGTCTTCATTTTCTTTCAGATTACCCTCTATATGGCCTGCGACATCTTATGTAAATGATATAGAAAAGGCACTTACACTGGTCAGGATATAAGTTTAAGTTTCTGTAAAAAAACTACTTTTAAACACCCTCCACTCCCTTCTGCACCTGTGTAAAGAGGCTGCTCCCCTCCGTGCTGGTAGAGATCTCTCCATTTATGTACTGGATAGGACTTCAATGGCCCTCATTCCGAGTTGTTCGCTTGCTGCTAATTTTAGCAGAATTGCTAATAGGCTAAAATCCGGCAGTTCTGCGCATGCGTATGCACAGCAGGGTGCACGCGCTAAGCAAATTTACACAAAACTATACTATTTTACTCACAGGCGAACTAAGCTTTTCAATCGCTCTGCTGATTGACAGGAAGTGGGTGTTTCTGGGCGGAAACTGGCCGTTTTCAGGGAGTGTGCTAAAAAAACGCAGGCGTGCCAGGTAAATACGCAGGAGTACTACCACCTATATGCGCTATCCAACACAATACAATACATGAGGTATAAATAAAGTGATTTCCCAAAACTGTATTATCACAAATGGTTAACAGAAGGGTATGACAGATCAATATTTCAAAAGTTTTGGTAAATATATAGTTCTGTAAGATGAATAACCACTGTAGTTGTAGCTTTGTGTACTGATACAGATATCCAGAAATTGCTGCAGGCCTGTGAATACAGGCACAGCAGGAGTGAATAAAGTTTGCGACCGACAACCAAGTACACACAGGCTGGATGTTCACGATACCTGAGTCGGCATGATAAATTCACGAAGACTTGGCAGGAGTTAGTTGTCCTCTCTTCTATTTAAAGTGGAGTGTGCTACTACCCAGACTCCAAATTGTTCCTCCGAAGAGGCTTCATTCCCTGTTCCACAATGGAAAAGTCCTAAGTACTACACATGCACGATGTCATCTTGTCCCTGTATTAGAGCACCACAGTGGCAGACAGGAAAAGCGACAAGGAGGGGACCACTGGTGTAAGACATCCTGCCGGAAAGCAAGTGCCGGCTTGGGACCATTAGTATCCGCGAAGGAAAAACGATTGAAAGATACCTTTATGAGCATCATCCAATCTTTTCTAACGTGAGTAGGGTACGCTTCACCTAGAGATATTCCCTACGCTCTTCTTATTTCCTTTACTGGTTAAAAGATACCTTTATATAAGGATCCACATACGTGCCTATGTAAGTTGGGTACGTTAGGAATCCTTCAATTGTCCATATAGTTTCCAGTCATCGTTACCACTCATTTCTCACACATTGGCTGAAACCTATTACACTATTGGTGTCTCTACTGTTTATATTTTCGGGTCCACATGGGAGATCGTACACTGGTATGAAGAGGCTCCATCGAATGGACATCCATTAAACGAAGTCCCGATCGGAAAAAGAAACCTTTATGAGCATTGAACATCCTGCACCCTCGTGAGTACGGTGTGTACCCCGTGGGACCCCCCTTTTTGCTCTCAAGAACATTCTTTTTGGTTATTCATCTTACAGAACTATATATTATATTTACCAGAACTTTTGAAATATTGATCTGTCATACCCTTCTGTTAACCATTTGTGATCATACGGTTTTGGGAAATCACTTTATTTATACCTCATGTATTGTATTGTGTTGGATAGCGCATATAGGTGGTAGTATTTTTTTTATTTTATTTTTTTTCTGTTCATGTTCCTTTGGAGATTGTGTGACATCTCCCTCTACATACCTATTGCAGCAATTCAGAGGGCGCGGTAGGATTTTTTCCATCTTGTTTGTATCCCAAATACGCAGGAGTGGCTGGAGAAACGGAGGAGTGGCTGGTCGGACGCTGGGCATGTTTGTGACGTCAAACCAGGAACTAAATGGACTGAGGTGATCGCAATCTAGGAGTAGGTCTGGAGCTACTCAGAAACTGCAAGGAAATTGCTTTCGTTAGCAATTCTGCTAATAATAGCAGAATTGCTCATCTTTCGTTAGCAATTCTGCTATGCTAAGATACACTCCCAGAGGGCGGCAGCTTTGTGTTTGCATTTCTGCTAAAAGTAGCTAGCGAGCGAACAACTCAGAATGAGGGCCCATATGCAGCTCTTCTGTGCAGATCTCAGATCTGTATATTGGGGTTGCAGTTAACATGCAGATTGCTTAGAATTTAAGCATGGACCTCTCTGTGTGTACCCCCCTTTACAAAAAAACCAGATTGTCACAAAATGAAATTAAAGGTGTTTATTGCAGGAAACACTGGAACAGCAAAGTTAAACAAACTTCGGGTGTGGCTGGATAGCAGGTAACTTAGTACTGAGTAAGAAAACAAACTGTGGCTGGGTATGCACTAAAACTTGAGATACTGTACAAATAAGAACTTGACAGTACAGATATTCACAGGGTTATGTAGCAGTGGGACAGGTGCAGGTGATTGCAGGGGAAATCAATTTAACTCTTTACATGTGAGATGAGCAGGAAGAGCATAGACAGGAGCCCAGCAAGTGAGGAGCGGGGCAGACGGGTTATATACATGCACATAGTGGGGGATCTGAGTGCCTGGAAACCCCTCTGCCCGCAGGTGACTAATTTTGTGTGTGTGTCTGTCCAGTGGTGTCGAGAGAGGGGGGCGAGAGGGTACAAATTACCCGGGTCCAGGGCTGATGGAGGGGCCCAGTGAGGGTCCAGTAGGGGCCCAGGCCCCCTCCCCCTTGCCTGGCAGCAGCTGCAGCTCTTCTCCTCAGCCCAGCACACTTTGCTGTGTACTGGGTGGCAGTGTGGCCATGGAGGTGATTAAAATACAATTTTTTTCAGTATTTTTTCTAAGGGTGCATGACCACACCTCCTATGATTAGGCCACACCCCTTGAAAAGTACCTGGGCCCAGCCCAGCTCTCGACTGCCCTGTATGTGTCTTTCCATGTCTGTCTCTCTCTCCCTCCCCATGTCTGTCTATTTCTCACTGTGTCATGCCTCCCAACATTTCTGACAGGGGAAGAGGGACATCTGCATGGCGAAGCCGCGTCCGATTTTGAAAAAGGGGTCGTGGTCTGTGGAAAAGGGGATGTGAGCCATGCCCCCTTTTCCATCATTGAGGGGGTATGCCCAGCACTCTGTGGGCTACTGGCATGCCCTCTCTCCCTCGGTCTCCAGTGAATAGACCCTGTGCGCATGCACAGTGTCTATTCACCGCTGCTCTGCTAATTCTGAGTTGGGACTCAGAGCCTCCTAACTTCCCCCCCACCGCGGCACACTGCAGCCTGCGGGTGGGACAGCACATTTTATTAGGGGGTGCACGATTGGAGGGGCGTGTCTAGTACTGCCTATTGGGTGTGACTAACACCACCTATTAGGCGTGTCTAGCACCACCTATCGGGTGTGTCTAGTACTGCATATTGGCACTCAATGCAAACTAAATAATATAGGGAACTTGCTTAAATAAAGTGCACAGTGAAGGCTGGCAGATGATTATTAAAACATCATACAATCAACAATCACAGTGTGACAAAAGCAAAAATCTATATCATGGCCCCCAACAACCACTAATACAAAGTGGTGGAAGTATATATATATATATATATATATATATATAGTCAAATTTACACATGCATGTAAACTCCGGTGTGCACCCCCCAGTATGTGGAGCGCATCCCAGTACTAGCCATTGTGCTCCACTTACTGGGGTTCACATACCGGAGTATATGCGCATGTGTAAATTTGACTATAGAGATTAGCGTTGATAGGAATAGCCGGGACTTCCGGCCATGCGTTTCATGGGTTCCATGGGTGTTGGAATGCACACCGGGGATCAATGGGACAACCGTCTGTGTGTTCCATGTGCGCTGTAGCGCCCGCTGGATCACGGATTTGCAGGAATGGCGGGGAGAGCATAAGAGGCCACAAGGTAAGACAAACATGTTCTATGCTGCTGTGTGTGGACGATTTGATTATAAGCTGCTTTATCTCTGTTGGAAACATGCTTGACAAAGGTCCATGTAGGACCGAAAAGTTGCAGACCGCCTTAATTGTATGTATTTAACTTAAAACTTATTAAAACAAGATGCAGTATTTAATGAGTGCCCACTAATTTGGACTATGCTATTCTAAGCCCGCTATTTGTTGTGTTTGATGTGTGGCACCCCATTGTTGCTCATGGAGAAGTGAGTGCAGAACCTATGGACATATATTATGACGAAAATGCTCCTGCATTGAAACGTTGGTATGCTTAAGAGGCTGCATTTGTGTCTTTCTTCTCCTAAATGCCGCCGAATTTTCCCCTCTCTCTCTCTCTATATATATCTACAGCAGGGCTGGCCAAACCGGTCCTCGAGATCTACCAACAGTGCATGTTTTCCAGGCCTCCTGGAGATCTGTAGAATTGTCAGTTAGGAATGAATGCAGCACATCTTAATTAGTAATGACTAAACCTGTGCACCAGCTAGGTAGTCTGGAAAATATGAACTGTTGGTAGATCTCGAGGATCGGTTTGGCCAGCCCTGATCTACAGTATATATGTCAGGTGACTAGTGTACCTTTAAAAGCCATGGAGTATTTGGCAGATACACAGTAAACCAAGTGGGCATATTTGCAGTTATATTATGTGTGACACAGTTGCTAGGTTTTAATTTTGAGACTCTGTGATAGTGTAGGACCTGCATGAAGATGGGGTACCTTGGCGAGCGGTTTGCAGGCTTCCATGCATTGGCCAATTCACTAACTAAACCCCCATCATTTATTTATTGATGTTGTGAAAATAAGTGAGCTTGCTTTGGTGAGTGCTGAACTTTCTGTTTGTATATTTTTAAGTAGGTGGCCATGGGCTACATGCACCCCACCCTATGAGTGGTGAGTGCAGACACTGCACCCCGCTTCTGGGGTGGTGAGTGCTGTGGTTTTACATTTGTTGGTATATTGTAGGGTTAATCTTTGGTTAACTCATATTAACTGTGGCCACAAGCTTTGTTCATGCACCCCTATGCAAGCCCAATTATCTTAAACCTGAGTCAGCTGTTTTTTAGTAATTTATTAGCCAGTGTCAGGTGACTAGTGTACCTTTAAAAGCCATGGAGTATTTGGAAGATACACAGTAAACCAAGTGGGCATATTTGCAGTTATATTATGTGTGACACAGTTGCTAGGTTTTAATTTTGAGACTCTGTGATAGTGTAGGACCTGCATGAAGATGGGGTACCTTGGTGAGCGGTTTGCAGGCTTCCATGCATTGGCCAATTCACTAACTAAACCCCCATCATTTATTTATTGATGTTGTGAAAATAAGTGAGCTTGCTATGGTGAGTGCTGAACTTTCTGTTTGTATATTTTTAAGTAGGTGGCCATGGGCTACATGCACCCCACCCTATGAGTGGCGAGTGCAGACACTGCACCCGCTTCTGGGGTGGTGAGTGCTGTGGTTTTACATTTGTTGGTATGTATATGTATATGTATATATATATATACATACATACATACACACACACATTGTACACATGAGATATATATATATATATATATATATCTCATGTGTACAATGAGACAGTGTTGGCTGAGTTTAAAAAATTCAAGTGGGGTAAAGGACCTGGTCCTTCTGACCACTTGGATCTAGCCCATTCTAAATAGTTAGGGTACAACCATGTAGGAATAAAGTATCTTGTCCTTCTGTGTCGACAGAAATGGTTGACACTTTTTAATCCTTCTTCAGCCCAAATCTAACCCAAACCCTCCCCCTGTTACTTAACCCTTATGTCCCCTCCAGCAGGTTAATCCTCCCTCTGGAGTCTAACACCAACCGTCCCCTGTCCCCTATACACATCACCCCCATATTACTACCTGTACATATAGCACCCCATAATACACTGCAGTATGTACAGCCTCTCCCCCATATTATCCCCAGTACACCCACCCCTCCCCCATATTACCCCAGTACACACAGCACCCCAATATTACACAGTATGCACAGCCCCCTTACCCATATTACACACAGCACCCCAATATTACACACTAGTACACAAATGATCCTCCCTATCTTGCCATCAGTACACATAATACCCCTTTATTACACTGCAGTAGGCACAGTCCCCTACCCCATATTACCCCCAGTACATGGCACAGCACCCTTTCCCCATATTAACCCCAGTACACACAGGATATATCCCCCATATTACCCCCAGTAAATGGCACAGCACCCTTTACCGATATTAACCCCAGTACACACAGCATACCTCCCCCATATAACCCCAGTACATGGCACAGCACCCTTTCCCCATATTAACTCCAGTACACACAGAAAACCTCCACATATTACTCCTAGTACATGACACAGCATCCTTTCCCCATATTACCCCCAGTACACACAGGATACCTCCCCCATATTACCCCCAGTACACACAGGATACCTCCATATATTACCACCAGTACATGACACAGCACCCTTTCCTCATATTATACCCCAGTACATACAGGATACCTCCCCCATTTCTTATACGTCCTAGAGGATGCTGGGGACGACATCAAGACCATGGGGTATAGACGGGATCCGCAGGAGACATGGACACTCTAAAGACTTTTCATTGGGTGTGAACTGGCTCCTCCCTCTATGCCCCTCCTCCAGACCTCAGTTTTAGAAATGTGCCCAGGTTGACTGGATGCACTCTGAGGAGCTCTACTGAGTTTCTCTGAAAAGACTTATGTTAGGTTTTTTATTTTCAGGGAGATCTGCTGGCATCAGACTCCCTGCTTCGTGGGACTGAGGGGGCAGAAGCAGAACCAACTTCCTCAGAGTTTCATGGCTCTGCTTCTGGCTGACAGGACACCATTAGCTCCTGAAGGGAACTGAACGCTAGCCTTGTCTAGATACTCACTCCCACAGCACGCCGTCACCCCCCTCACAGAGCCAGAATTCAAAAAACAGGTGAGTATGAGAAGAATGATCTTCAATCAAGTAAGTGACGGCTGAGGTGCGGCGCGGCTGGCGGGAGCGCAGCGCGCCATTGCTGCCCACACACACAGGCACTGCAGGGTGCAGGGCGCGGGGGTGGGCGCCCTGGGCAGCAAGAATAATACCTCAAACTGGCTGAAAGGGGGCATAAGATGACCAGGCACAGCCCTACCTCCCGCCAGTATAAATATTATGAATAGTTTCTGTGGTAAAAAAGGCGGAGCTTCTTCCTCAGGCAGCCAGCACACTACTCAGCACCATTTTCTCTCTCTCCTCAGGCTGCAGAGAACACGCTGGTCCCCTCCTCCACTTCTGACAAGTACAGGGTGCTATAAAGGGGGGGCACAAAGCGATTGTGGTGCATTTGATAGTGTATATTACTATTTAAAAGTGCTTTTGGGCTGTGGACATACTGTGTTCACAGGCAATACTGGCGCTGGGTTTGTGAACTGGCTGCTCCTATCCTGTGACCCTCTGACAGATTTTACTGTGGGTCTGTCCCCAAAATAAGTCCCAGTGTGTCTGTGAGTGTGGTGTACACGTGTGAGGCATGTCTGAGGCAGGGAGTTCCTCCCCGGAGGAAGCCATTTTAGGGACACAGAGTTGTAATGTGGTGGTGCTACTGGCACACCAAGAGCCTGCATGGGTGAAAGAGCTACGTGACAGTATGCATCTGATTAACCGTAGATTGGATAAGTCTGAATCTAAGGCTGCATGCTGGAGAAAATCTGTGGAAGATGTGATTTTTCAGGATGCTGTTATTCCTTATGCGGGCGGCCCCTCTGGGTCACATAAGAGACCATTTGCAAATGTTGTAAACACTGATACCGACACGGATTCTGATTCTTGTGTCAACAACAGTGAATCCAGAGAGATAGATCATAAATTGGCAAAAAGTATACAATATATGATTGTGGCTATAAGGGACATGTTGGAGGTTACAGAAAGCACTCCTGTACCTCAGGAGAAAGCTTATTTATGAAAGGAAAAGAAATCCAAAGTCACGTTCCCTCCTTCACACAAACTAAATGCTCTGTTTGAAGGGATGTGGGTGAATCCTAATAAAAAATTTCGTATTCCCAAAAGGATTCACATAGCTTATCCTTTCCCGGTTGAAGACAGGAAAAAATGGGAGTCACACCCTGTGTTAGACAGTGCACTTTCCAGATTGACAAAGAAGGTAATTCTCCCTGCTCCTGGCACGACTTCTCTTAAAGAGCCGGCAGACCGCAAAATGGAAACCACATTGAAATCCATTTATGTTACCAATGGTACACTGCTCAGGCCCACTATTGCCTGCGCATGGGTGAGTCGCGCTATTGAAAAATGGTCAGAAAGCGTGTCATCAGAAATTGACCCGATTGATAAAGATGAGATACTCCTTAAGTTAGGGAATATCAAGGACGCTGCCTACATGCTGGAAGCAATGAAGGATATTGGACTCTTGAGTTCACAAGCCGCTACCATGGCAGTATCGGCTAGGCGGGCGTTATGGATGCAGATTCCAAAAGAAACATGGAGACTCTCCTATATAAAGGTGAGGCCTTATTTGGCGATGGCCTGGATGCGTTAGTCTCGGCGGCTACCGCAGGTAAGTCAACATTTTTGCCCTCAGTGCCTGCACCGGCAAAAAAGACCTATCACCCGCAAATGCAGTCCTTTCGGCCCAATAAATACAAATAGGCGAGAGGTAAGGGGAAGGGGAAAGAAGCCCACACCGGCTCCAGGTTCCCAAGAGCAAAAGTCTACCCCTAAGGCTGCCAAATCCCCAGCATGACGCTGGAACCCCCTTGCGGGAGGCTGCTCGCGTGGGTGCACGTCTCAAACTCTTCAGCCAGGATTGGATTCTGTCTGGCCTGGACCCCTGGGTGTTGCAAATAGTATCCCAGGGATACAAATTAGAGATTCAAGACATTCCCCCATGCCGATTTTTCAAATTGACCTTGCCAGCTTCTCTGCCAAAGAGAGAAGCAGTAACAGCGGCAATCCAAAAAATTATGTCAAGACCAGGTCATAGTCCTGGTACCGTTGTCATAACAAGGGCGGGGTTTTTATTCAAGCCTTTTTGTTGTTCCGAAGCCGGACGGCTCAGTCAGACTGATCCTAAATCTAAAAAATCAGAATTTCTTCCTGAAAAGGTTCAAGTTCAAGATGGAATCACTTCGGGCGGTGATTGCCAGTCTGGAGGAGGGGGACTACTTCGTGTCGGTGGACATAAAGGATGCTTACCTGCATGTTCCCATTTGTCCTCCTCACCAGGCTTATGAGATTCGCGATTCAGGATTGCCATTACCAATTCCAGACGTTACCTTTCGGTCTCTCCACGGCGCTGAGGGTATTCACCAAGGTGATGGCGGAGATGATGGTCCTCCGTCAGAAAGGAGTCAATATAATCCCTTATCTGGACGACCTCCTGATAAAGGCGAGATACAGGGAGCAGTTATTACAAAACATATCCCTCTCCCTGTCAATACTCCAAGAACACAGGTGGATCATAAATTACCCAAAGTCACAGTTGGAACTGACGACAAGGTTGTCTTTCCTCGGGATGATTCTGGACACAGAATTTCAGAGAGTATTTCTTCCGCTGGAAAAGGCGCTGGAAATCCAGAAAATGGTAAAACAGATATTGAAACCATCAAGTGTGTCGATCCATCAGTGCATTCGGTTGTTGGGCAAGATGGTGGCGGCCTACGAGGCCATACAGTTTGGCAGGTTCCATGCCAGAGTATTCCAGTGGGACCTGGTTGACAAGTGGTCGGGGTCACACCTACACTTGCACAGAAAGATAATCCTGTCGTCAAAAACCAGGATTTCGCTCCTGTGGTGGTTGCACAGCTCTCACCTGCTAGAGGGACGCAGGTTCGGCATTCAGGACTGGGTCCTAGTAACCACTGATGCAAGTCTCCGAAGCTGGGGAGCAGTCTCTCTGGGAGAAAACTTCCAGGGACGTTGGTCACATCAGGAAGCCTGCCTTCACATAAACGTGCTGGAGCTAAGAGCCATTTACAACGGCCTTCAACAAACAGTACATCTTCTTCAAGACCGTCCCGTGCAGATCCAGACAGACAATGTAACAGCAGTCGCATACATAAACAGGCAGGGCGGAACGAAAAGCAGAGTGGCAATGGCAAAGGCGACAAAACTCCTCAGCTAGGCAGAAAAACATCTACAAGCTCTGTCGGCAATATTCATTCCGGGAGTAAACAACTGGGAAGCAGCCTTCCTCAGCAGACACGATCTCCATCTAGGAGAGTGGGGCCTCCACCAAGAAGTCTTCGCAGAGGTGACAAGTCTTTGGGGAGTTCCTCAAATAGACATGATGGCTTCTCGTCTCAACAAGAAGCTTCAGAGATACTGTTCCAGGTCGAGAGACCCTCAAGCAGTAGCAGTGGATGCACTGGTGACCCAGTGGGTGTTTCCGTCAGTGTATGTTTTCCCTCCACTTCCGCTGATCCCAAAAGTACTCAGGATCATAAGAAAGACAAGGGTTCAAGCAATCTTCATTGCCCCAGACTGGCCAAGAAGGGCTTGGTACCCAGATCTTCAGCAGTTACTCATAGGAGATCCTTGGCCTCTTCCTCCTCGGGAGGACCTGCTGCAGCAGGGGCCGTGTGTGTACCAAGACTTACCGTGGCTACGTTTGACGGCATGGCTGTTGAGCGCCGTATCCTAGCTAGGAAGGGTATTCCTAAGGAGGTCATCCCCACCCTTAATCAGGCCAGAAAGGGAGTAACGTCAAAACATTACCACCGTATTTGGAGAAAATATGTGTCTTGGTGTGAATCGAAGAAAGCTCCTATGGAAGAGTTTCACTTAGGACTTTTTCTCAATTTTTTGCAGGATGGTGTGGAGACGGGCCTACGATTGGGATCAATCAAGGTCCAAATTTCGGCCTTGTCAGTGTTCTTCCAAAAACAATTGGCCTCTCTTCCAGAGGTTCAGACCTTCGTGAAAGGGGTTCTGCACATCCAGCCTCCATTCGTGCCTCCAGTGGCACCATGGGACCTTAACGTGGTATTGCAGTTCCTTCAATCGGATTGGTTTGAGCCTCTACAAAAGATAGAGTTGAAGTTTCTCACTTGGAAAGTGGTGATGCTTTTGGCATTGACATCCGCAAGGCGGGTGTCTGAATTGGGGGCCTTGTCTTACAAGAGCCCTTACCTGATTTTCCATGAAGATAGGGCAGAGTTGCGGACTCGCCAACATTTTCTTCCAAAGGTGGTTTCTGCTTTTCATATAAACCAACCTATTGTGGTGCCAGTAGTTACTGACACATTCACTGATTCAAAGTCTCTAGATGTGGTTAGAGCTTTGAAAATCTATGTTGCTAGAACAGCTCGTATACGGAAAACAGAGGCTCTGTTTGTCCTGTATGATCACAACAAGATTGGCTGTCCTGCTTCCAAGCAGACTATTGCACGTTGGATTAGAAAATTAATACGATTCAGCAAGCTCATACTACAGCTGGATTGCCGTTACCGACGTCGGTAAAGGCCCACTCCACTAGGAAGGTGGGCTCATCCTGGGCGGCTGCCCGGGGAGTCTCTGCATTACAACTTTGCAGAGCAGCTACTTGGTCAGGGTCAAACACATTTGCTAAGTACTACAAGTTTGACACCTTGGCCGATGAGGACCTAAAGTTTGGTGAATCGGTGCTGCAGGGTCATCCACACTCTCCCGCCCGTACTGGAGCTTTGGTAAAGACCCCATGGTCTTGATGCCATCCCCAGCATCCTCTAGGACGTATGAGAAAATAGGATTTTGATAACCTACCGGTAAATCCTTTTCTCCTAGACCGTAGCGGATGCTGGGCGCCCGTCCCAGTGCGTACTTTACCTGCAGTTTAGTTATTACAGTTACACAAGTTGTGTTATCTTGGTTTCAGCATGTTGCTGCAATTAGTTCATGCCTGTTGGCGTGTGTTATGTTGAATGCCATGTGTGCGGCATGGTTGAGGGTGTGAGTTGGTAGATATCTCACCACTAGTTAAGTTATTCCTTTCCTCGAAATGTCAGTCTCCCTGGGCACAGTTCCTACAACTGAGGTCTGGAGGAGGGGCATAGAGGGAGAAGCCAGTTCACACCCAATGAAAAGTCTTTAGAGTGCCCATGTCTCCTGCAGATCCCGTCTATACACCATGGTCTTGATGTCGTCCCCAGCATCCTCTACGGACTAGGAGAAAAGGATTTACCGGTAGGTTATCAAAATCCTATTACCCCCCAGTACACACAGGATACCTCCACATATTACCCCCAGTACATGACACAGCACCCTTTCCTCATATTAACCCCAGTACACACAGGTTACCGCCCCAATATTAACCCCAGTACAAGACACAGCACCATCATCCTAAACAGTACCTGGCTTTCTTGCTTCTCTATAGGACAGGGAGCCAGGACAGGCAGAGCTGTGTGAGGTCGGGAGGCGGGACAGGCAGTGACCAGAGGAGCAGGAAGAGGAGGGCTATGCAGTACTGATACACCACAGCCCCCTCTGTGGAAAGAGTTCCGTGGAAGGTTGGCTACTCCCAAGGGAGGTGGCAGCCACTGTAAGGAAGTACGGGACTGCTGATGTGTGTGCTGCTCAGTCTGCTCTGCTGGTCGGGTCACTCACTTGCCGTAGTTAGTGCAACACCGGCGGCACGGCGATCAGCAGACCAGCTGCACTGCACCCTACACTGAGAAGGTGTGAATGCTGCCCGATAGGAGCAATCGCGGCAGCTATGAATCAGCCCACGGAGCAGCAAGAGGTGGGGGGGAGGTGAGGGTGCGAGGGGGGTGCCAGGCATTAGAGGATGCCTGTGCGCACCAGGCAACCCCCCCATGTGCATGCCTATGCTCTTTCTATCTACCCATGTTTGTCTCTCCCTATGTCTCTCTCTTCCTCCCTCTCTCCCCGTGTCTTTTTCGCCCTGTGTCCCCATGCCTTTCTCTCTCTCCCCCAATGTCTCTCTCTCTTTCTCGCTCTCTCTGTGCAATATATATGTATAAATAATAATTAAGGATGTGTTTATTCATCTACTGTGGCATAAAATGTATTAGGGGCTCTTCTGTTAAGTAATGTATATAAGAGGCTCTACTGTGGTGTAACGTTTATAAAGTGATACTACTGTGTGCTGTAATGTGACTAACAGACACTACTATGTGCTGTAATGTGACTAACACACTACTGTGCGGTGTAATGTAAATAACGGTCACTACTGTGCAGTGTAATGTGAATAACGGACACCTATGTGTGGTGTAATATGAATTGGTACCATTATGTGGCCACTCCCCTTTCCCATGAAGCCACGCTCCATTATTTTTAGCCCGTGCCTCCGATACGCACTATCCCTATTTTAAGTATGGGGAGACAGGGGGCACCAATTCTCTTTCTGGCACAGGGCACCAAAATGTCCAGTCACGGCTCTGCCAACATTGTCAGAGTGATCTTTAGGGTGTGTGTTGTCAGGATGTTCCATGACCACGACAGCTCAACTTTCTAAGGTATCATGAGCAACAGTGTCTAAAATGATATCAAAATGGAATCCAAGTGAAAAACATCAACAGAAAAGAACAACTGTGGAATGAAACACATAATTCAGGATTGTGATTTCTATAAATTAAATTGAAGCCGAAAGCAAACCAGATGAAAATCCACAGATCAAGTGACGGGCAAACTGTGGAGTTAGGGGGCACGTGTCCCAGGTGCCGGATTTAAGTGGGTTCTGAGATGGTCAGAGACAAAAAGCAGGAAACCCATGATGAGTCTAATGCATGCTATGGTGTGGGTCGGCTTGTGACCGGGCTCTGTGCATGTGCTGCTAGACTAATCAGCAGGGAGCAGGCACTGAGGGACCGGGATCAACCGGCACAATAAATTCCCTATCTGCTCTGCGCGTGTGACATCATGACATCACGCACACTGAAGAACTGTGTGAGGAGCCTGCTACCGCTGCCTTAAGTAAGAGCAGGGAGAAGATCTAGGTAAATGGTGGTGGGGCAGGAGTAACACAAACATTGACTGCTGCAGAGATATAGGGGGGAGAGACACTACAGTGATACAGGAAGAGGGGGGACACAGACTGCTGCAGAGACATGGGGTTGGGGGTGGAGAAGGGACACGCACACACAAACTGCCTTTCCCCAGGTTACAGATATCCTAGTTTCAGCCCTGGTATGATATACTGGCACACTTTGAGCACTGCTGCCATCACTAAGATCTATTTAAAGAGCTAACACACTTGCAATCACTATCTAATTTAAACTAGAGATGAGCGGGTTCGGTTCGCCGAGAACCGAACTCCACGTGTCAAACACGGTTCCGAGCCCGGCTTGGTTATTCCCGCGTGACTCGGAAAACCCAAACGAGGCAAAACTTCATCATCCCGCTGTCGGATTCTCGCGGGATTCGGATTCCATAAAAAGAGCCGCGCGTCGCCTCCATTTTCACTCGGGCATTGTAGAGAGTACAGAGAGGACGTGGCTACATTCTCTCAGTGTCAGTTCTCGGTATCAGTGCTCAGTATCAGTGCTCATTGTCTTGTTCTGCATCGTGCTGCTCAGTAATACTAATACTAGTACAGTGTCTTGTGCTGCATCTTGCTGCTGTACGGTGCTGTGGTAGTAGTGTCCTGTGACTGTGCATCGGTCATCATCATTCCAGTCACAGTGGTATCTGGGGGGTGACAATTGTGCTTTTGTGCTGCTCACTAATACTAATACTGGTACAGTGTTTTGTGCTGCATCGTGCTGCTCTGTGTCAGTTCTCAGTATCACTGCTCAGTAGTATCATCAGTGCTCAGTATCACTGGTCAGTGCTCAGTGTCTTGTGCTGCATCGTGCTGCTCAGTGTCAGTTCTCAGTAGTATCATCAGTGCTCAGTATCACTGCTCAGTAGTATCATCAGTGCTCAGTATCACTGGTCAGTGCTCAGTATCTTGTGCTGCATCGTGCTGCTCAGTGTCAGTTCTCAGTAGTATCATCAGTGCTCACTGCTCAGTATCACTGCTCAGTAGTATCATCAGTGCTCAGTATCACTGCTCAGTAGTATCGTCAGTGCTCAGTATCACTGGTCAGTGCTCAGTGTCTTGTGCTGCATCGTGCTGCTCAGTGTCAGTTCTCAGTAGTATCATCAGTGCTCAGTATCACTGCTCAGTAGTATCATCAGTGCTCAGTATCACTGCTCAGTAGTATCATCAGTGTTCAGTATTACTGGTCAGTGCTCAGTGTCTTTTGCTGCATCGTGCTGCTCAGTGTCAGTTCTCAGTAGTATCATCAGTGCTCAGTATCACTGTTCAGTAGTATCATCAGTGCTCAGTATCACTGCTCAGTAGTATCATCAGTGCTCAGTATCACTGGTCAGTGCTCAGTGTCTTGTGCTGCATCATGCTGCTCAGTGTCAGTTCTCAGTAGTGTCAGTTCTCAGTATCAATGCTCAGTAGTATCATCAGTGCTAAGTGTCATGTCAGAACAAAATGTTTTGGAGGTTGTAGAGGTGTCTTCCTCAGAGGAGTCTGTACCAGGTACTCAGGATTGCTTTGAGTGGTTTCCTCCCATTAGGATGGAGACAGAATGGCTGGATAGCCTAGGAAATAAGATTCCTCAGAGTTCATTAGGGCATACTCTATTAAGTTGCTGGAAAAAAGCTATGAAGAATGCTCTAGATATGGATCAGTCCATTTCATCTAGGACCCCCTCAGCTCCTGATACACAGGTCTTGCAGGCCAATGAGGACATCGATGCTGACACAGGGATCAACACAGACGTTAGAGGGGGGCACTATGATAGATTGGAATATAAAATTCAGCAATTTATCAATGCCATTAGCGATGTGTTAGAAATACCTATAGAAATAGAGGAAAATTCTTGTATGCCAACTGCAAAATCATTAGTGACATTCCCGGTTTCGAAAGAGTTGAATACCCTATTTGAAAGATCCTGGTTAAACCCAGAAGAGGTTTTTCACATCCCCAATAAAGTACTTAAGACATATCCCTTTCCTGAGGAGGATAGAAGGAGATGGGAGATTCCTCCCATAATGGACATTCCGGTGTCCAGGCCATCAGGGGTAATTACATTACCTGTACCAGGCTCGGCCTCGTTAAAGGAGCCGACTGACCGCAAGACAGAGACAACTCTAAAATCCATTTACACGGCTACTGGAGCCGCCCTTAGGCCCACTATTGCATGCACTTGGGTAGCTAGGGCTATGTTAAAATGGTCAGACAATTTACTAGAGGACCTTGATACAATCCGTAGGGATGATGTTGTGTTGATTCTAGGTCACATAAAGGATTCGGCTAAATTCATGGTGAAAGCCATGAGGGACATTGGGCTGATGAATTCTAGAGCATCCTCCATGGCAGTAGCGGCTCGCAGAGGTCTTTGGATCCGCCAATAAAACGCAGACGCCGAATCCAAGAGGTACCTCCCCTTCGCAGGCAAGACACTGCTTGGGGACACTCTGAATACAAAGGCTACTTCGGGTAAGTCAGATTTGCTTCCTTCCGCAGCACCACCTGTGAGAAGATGTAACTCTGCTTCTCTGATGCAGTCCCCTTGTGCTGCCAGATCGAGAAAATTCGGGAGGGCCTACTTCTGCAAGAGGCTAAGCCATAGAAAGAGCAGAAAGTCTGCACCCACTACAGGTGAACGGGTTCAGAGGTTGGAAACTACTCCCTTAGCATCCTCAGCGTGAAGCGGAAGGACTCCCATGTCCACTGGGGGGGGGGGGGGGAATCTCATCTACATCGCTACAGGGGAGCCTTAGTGATTATTATTATATCCCGGGTAATAGAAATTACCCAGGGTTACAAACTGGATTCAGGAGTTTCCCCCTGGCTGTTTGTTTAATCAGCCCTGCCAATTGTTAGGACAGTGGGATTGTCCCTGTCATATAAAAAAAATATTTTTTTTTCCAGTTGTGGGAAAACTGAAGCTGGATGGCTTGGTGGGACCAAATTTAAGCAAAAGATCTTATAATCTTTTTGTAAAGAGATTCAAGTCCAGATGGAGTCTCTGTGATAGCAGCCCCGAAGGGAGAGGCTAGGGAACTCAGGATGTCTGTGGACATCAAAACTGCATACTGGCAGGCTCCGATCTGGCCTCCATTTCCGGCATACAGACAGTTTTGCTGTATGGAACGGTTTCCACCAGTCCCAGATATGAATTGCTTCTCTTTTGGTGGGGTGATTCATTTCTTCTTTTTTTGGTGGGGGCCCAAACAAACCAATCATTTCAGCCACAGTCGTGTGGCAGACCCTGTCGCTGAAATGATTGGTTTGTTAAAGTGTGCATGTCCTGTTTATACAACATAAGGGTGGGTGGGAGGGCCCAAGGACAATTCCATCTTGCACCTCTTTTTATTTATTATTTGCATCATGTGCTGTATGGGGCCTAGTTTTTTTTAAAAGTGCCATCCTATCAGACACTGCAGTGCCACTCCTAGATGGGCCAGGTGTTTGTGCCGCACACTTGTGTCACTTAGCTTAGTCATAGTGCTACCTCATTGCCCTCTTACTTCTTGGTACATATGGGACAGCTACTTCTTGGCATGATGTGCTGTTTGGGGACTATTTTTTTAAAAGTGTCATCCTGTCTGACTCTTCCGTATATGTCCAGTGGTACTGCCATTTGATATAATTCCCGACATTACTGCCATTTAATTCCAGTGATTTTGTCATTTTCTTTCAGTGATTAGGACTAATAATACCATTGATTAGAACGAATAATTCCTGTGATACTGGCTTTTAATTCTAGTGATTTTGTCATTTTCTTCCAGTGATTTGGACCAATAATTCCATTGATTATAACAAATAATTTGAGTGATATTGCCTTATAATTCACATGATACTGGAGTCTAATTCTAGATGGGCCAGGTGTTTGTGTCGCTTAGCTTAGCCATTCAGCGACCTTGGTGCACCTCTTTTTTTCTTTGCATCATGTGCTGTTTGGGGACTATTTTTTTAAGTGCCATCCTGTCTGACACTGCAGTGCCACTCCTAGATGGGCCAGGTGTTTGTGCCGGCTACTTGGGTCACTTAGCTTAGTCATCCAGCGACCTTGGTGTAAATTTTAGGACTAAAAATAATATTGTGAAGTGTGAGGTGTTCAGAATAGACTGGAAATGAGTGAAAATTATTGTTATTGAGGTTAATAATACTATAGGATCAAAATTACCCCCAAATTATATGATTTTAGCTGTTTTTGTGTTTCTTTCAAAAATCACCCGAATCCAAAACACATCCGAATCCAAAACCCGAAAGGGTGGTTTTGCCAAAACGCGTCCAAATCCAAAACACGACCGCGGACCCGAATCCAAAACCAAAACACGAAAAATGCCCGCTGTACATCTCTAATTTAAACCAAGCCTATTGAATGCATTAATTATTGAAGACACAACAATTTCTTAATATGAGAAAAAAAATAAGATTTTAAACCTACCGGTAAATCTTTTTCTCGTAGTCCGTAGAGGATGCTGAGGACTCCGTAAGGACCATGGGGAATAGACGGGCTCCACAGGAGACATGGGCATTAAAAAGAACTTTAAGTATGGGTGTGCACTGGCTCCTCCCTCTATGCCCCTCCTCCAGACCTCAGTTAGAGAAACTGTGCCCAGAGGAGACGGACAGTACGAGGAAAGGATTTTGTAAATCCAAGGGCAAGATTCATACCAGCCACACTACTCACACCGTATAACATGGGATATACGAACCAGTCAACAGTATGAAACAAAACCAGTATCAGTCCAAAACTGATCCAACTGAAACATAACCCTTATGTAAGCAACAACTATATACAAGTCCTGCAGAATGTTGTCCGCACAGGGACGGGCGCCCAGCATCCTCTACGGACTACGAGAAAAAGATTTACCGGTAGGTTTAAAATCTTATTTTCTCTTACGTCCTAGAGGATGCTGGGGACTCCGTAAGGACCATGGGGATTATACCAAAGCTCCAAACCGGGCGGGATAGTGTGGACGACTCTGCAGCACCGAATGAGCAAACATTAGGTCCTTATCGGCCATGGTATCAAACTTGTAGAATTTTGCAAAAGTGTTTGAACCCGACCAAGTCGCGGCTCGGCAAAGTTGTAATGCCGAGACGCCCCGGGCAGCCTTCCTAGTGGAATGGGCCTTAATTGAATTCGGTAACGGCAATCCAGCCGTAGAATGAGCCTGCTGAATCGTGTTACAGATCCAGCGAGCAATAGTCTGTTTAGAAGCAGGAGCACCAACCTTGTTGGCTGCATACAGGATAAACAGAGCCTCCGTTTTACTAACCCGAGCCGTTCTGGCCACATAAATTTTCAATGCCCTGACCACATCTAGGGACTCGGAATCCTCCACGTCCCTTGTAGCCACAGGCACCACAATAGGTTGGTTCATATGAAAAGAAGAAACCACCTTAGGCAAAAATTGGGGACAAGGCCGCAACTCAGCTCTATCCACATGGAAAATCAGATAAGGGCTTTTGTTAGATAAAGCCGCCAACTCTGACACTCGCCGTGCCGAAGCCAAGGCCAATAACATGACCTCTTTCCAAGGAAGATACTTCAATTCAACTGTTTGAAGCGGTTCAAACCAGTGAGACTTAAGGAACCGTAACACCACGTTAAGGTCCCATGGTGCCACTGGAGGCACAAAAGGAGGCTGGGTATGCAGCACCCCTTTCACGAAAGTCTGGACTTCTGGAAGAGAAGCCAATTCCTTTTGAAAGAAAATGGATAAGGTCGAAATCTGAACCTTAATGGAGCCTAACTTTAGGTCCAAATTCACTCCTGTTTGCAGGAAGTAGAGAAAACGGCCCAGATGGAACTCTTCCGGAGGAGCAGTCTTGGCTTCGCACCAAGACACATACTTCCTCCAGATACGGTGATAATGTTTCGATTTCACCGCCTTCCTAGCCTTTATCAGAGTAGGAATGACCTCCTACGGAATGCCCTTCTCCGCTAGGATCCTGCGTTCAACCGCCATGCCGTCAAATGCAGTCGTGGTAAGTCCTGGAACAGACAGGGCCCTTGTTGTAACAGGTCTTCCTTGAGAGGAAGAGGCCACGGATCTTCCGAGAGCCTTTCCTGTAGATCCAGATACCAGGCCCTTCGAGGCCAATCTGGAACGATGAGAATCGCCTGAACCCTTCTTCGTCTTATGATTCTCAGTATCTTTGAGATGAGAGGAAGAGGAGGGAACACATAGACCGACTGAAACACCAACGGTGTCACCAGTGCGTCCACTGCCATCGCCTGAGGGTCCCTTGACCTGGCGCAATATCTCGGAAGTTTCTTGTTGAGGCGTGAAGCCATCATGTCTATTGAGGCAGACCCCACTGACTTGCAATCTCTGCGAAGACTTCCTGATGAAGTCCCCACTCTCCTGGATGCAGATCGTGTCTGCTGAGGAAGTCTGCTTCCCAGTTGTCTACTCCTGGAATGAAGACTGCTGTCAGAGCTCTTACATGACTCTCCGCCCATCGAAGAATCTTTGAGACTTCTGTCATTGCCACTCTGCTCCTTGTGCCGCCTTGGCGGTTTACATGAGCCACTGCTGTGATGTTGTCTGACTGAATCAGAACCGGTAGACCGTGAAGTAAGACCGTTGTATATGGCCCTTAATTCCAGAATGTTGATGTGTAGACAAGCCTCCTCCTGGCTTGACCACAGACCCTGGAAGTTTCTTCCCTGTGTGACTGCTCCCCATCCTTGGAGACTCGCATCCGTAGTCACCAGAACCCAGTCCTGGATTCCGAACCTGTGACCCTCTAGAAGGTGAGCACTCTGCAGCCACCACAGGAAAGATACCCTGGCCCTGGGGGACAGGCGGATCATCTGAAGAATCTGTAGATGTGACCCGGACCACTTGTCCAGAAGGTCCCACTGAAAGGTTCTGGCGTGGAACCTGCCGAATGGAATGGCCTCGTAAGTCGCCACCATTTTTCCCAACACTCACGTGCAGTGATGTACCGACACCCTGTCTGGCTTCAACAGGTCCCTGACCAAGTGCCGCAGTTCCTGGGCCTTTTCCGTCGGGAGAAAGACCCTCTTTTGTTCCGTGTCCAGAATCATGCCTAAGAAAGGCAATATGGTTGTTGGAACGAACTGTGACTTTGGCAGGTTTAGAATCCAACCGTGTTGTTGTAACACCCTCAGGGAGAGTGATACTTTGACCAGCAACTGTTCTCTCGATCTCGCTTTTATCAGGAGATCGTCCAAGTATGGGATAATTGTGCCCCCCTGCTTGCGCAGGAGCACCATCATCTCCGCCATTAATTTGGTAAAAATTATTGGGGCCGTGGAAAGCCCAAACGGCAACGTCTGAAATTGGTAGTGACAATCCTCCACCACAAATCTCAGGAACGCCTGATGAGGTTGATAAATGGGGACATGAAGGTATGTATCCTTTATGTCTAGAGGCACCATATAATCTCCCCCTTCCAGACTTGCAATGACCTCCCTGACCGACTCCATCTTGAACTTGAACCTCTTTAATTATAGGTTTAAGGATTTTAAATTTAGAATGGGTCTGACCGAACCGTCCGGTTTCGGGACCACAAACAGGGTTGAGTAATAGCCCATCCCCTGCTGCAGTAGGGGAACCTTGACCACAACTTGTTGAAGACACAATTTTTGAATTGCTGCTAAAACTACCTCCCTCCCTGGGGAAAAACCGGCGAGGAGGCACCTCTTCGAATTCCAGCTTGTACCCCTGGGAAACAATGTCTATTACCCAGGGATCCACCTGAGAGTGAACCCAGACTTGGCTGAAAAGACGAAGACGTGCCCCCACTGGAGCGAACTCCCCCAGCGGAGCCCAAGCGTCATGCGGTGGATTTAGTAGAAGCCGGGGAGGACTTCTGTTCCTGGGAACTGGCTGTAGCTGGCAGCTTTTTCCCCTTGCCCTTACCTCTGGCAAGAAAGGAAGATCCCCGAGCCCTCTTGGATTTATGCGGCCGAAAGGACTGCATCTGATAATGTGGCGCTTTCTTAGGCTGTGAGGAAACATAAGGTAAAAAAGTTGATTTACCAGCAGTAGCTGTGGAAACTAGGTCCGCGAGACCTTCCCCAAACAACTCCTCACCATTGTACGGCAAAACCTCCATATGCTGTTTTGAGTCGGCATCACCCCACCACTGTCGAGTCCACAGTGCCCGCCTGGCAGAAATCGCCACAGCGTTTGCTCTGGACCCCAGTATGCCGATATCCCTTTGAGCCTCTCTCATATACAGGACCGCATCCTTAATATGTCCCAGGGTCAATAAAATAGTTTCCTTATCCATCGTATCCATATCAGCAGATAAGTTATCGGTCCACGCTAGTACAGCGCTACAAACCCAAGCCGACGCTATCGCCGGTCTGAGTAATGTACCGGTACGTGTGTAAATTGACTTCAAGGTAGTTTCCTGCTTGCGGTCAGCAGGATCCCTGAGGGCCGCTGTATCCTGAGACGGCAGCGCCACCTTTTTGGAAAGGCGTGTCAAAGCCTTGTCCACCCTTGGGGAGGATTCCCACCGTATCCTGTCCTTGATAGGGAAAGGATACGCCATAAGAATCCTTTTGGGAATCTGCAGCTTCTTATCTGAAGTTTCCCAAGCACTTTCAAATAACTCATTTAATTCAAAAGAAGGCGGAAAAGTAACCTCAGGCTTCTTTTCTTTAAACATGTGGATCTTAGAATTAGGCACCGCGGGGTCATCTATAATATGCAGCACATCCTTTATAGCAATAATCATATAATGAATACTCTTTGGCAATTTTGGCTGCAACCTCGCATCCTCATAATCGACACTAGAGTCAGACTCTGTGTCGGTATCTGTGTCAACTAACTGAGAAAGCGGCCGCTTTTGAGACCCAGAAGGTCCCTGTGACATAAAGGCAGGGTATGACCCTCTGTGTTGTCCCTGGACTCTGCTTTGTCCAAACGTTTGTGCAATAAATTCACATTTGCATTTAAAATATTCCACATATCCATCCAGTCATGTGTCGGCGTTGCCGACGGCGACACCACACTCATGCGCTCCACCTCCTCCCTAGGAGAGCCTTCCGCTTCAGACATGCCGACACGCACGTACTGACATACTACACACTCAGGGAAAGCTCTATCTGGAGACAGTTCCCCCACAAGGCCCCTTGGAGAGACAGTGAGAGAGTATGCCAGCACACACCCAGCGCCAATAATCTTGGGAAAAATAAAAATATCACCGAGATACAGCGCTATTCACTGCGCCCAATTACGTGCCCCCCCCCTTCTTTAAAACACTCTGTCACCGGTGATTAGCAGGGGAGAGTCCGGGGAGCCAGCTTCTCAGCGTGTGCTTGAGGAGAAAATGGCGCTGGTGAGTGCTGAGGGAGAAGCCCCACCCCCTCAGTGGCGGGCTTCGGTCCCGCTCTTTCTATAAACTGGCGGGGGCTCTGAAATAATATCAAACTGAGTAATTATATTCCTAAAAGCCAGTGCTGAGGTCTACATTGCAGCCCAGGGCGCCCCCCCCCCCCCCCCCCCCCCGCGCGCCCTGCACCCCACAGTGTGCGCTGTGTGTGTGTGTTGTGGGAGCAATGGCGCGCAGCGTTACCTCTCCAAAGCTCTGAAGTCTTCTGCCGCCTGTGAAGTCTTCTGCCTTCCTACACTCACCCGGCTTCTATCTTCCGGCTCTGCGAGGAGGACGGCAGCGCGGCTCCGGGACGAACCGCTAGGAAAGACCTGCGTTCTGACTCGCTCTGGAGCTAATGGTGTCCAGTAGCCTAAGAAGCAGAGCCTAGCATTTAAGTAGGTCTGCTTCTCTCTCCTCAGTCCCACGATGCAGGGAGCCTGTTGCCAGCAGGTCTCCCTGAAAATAAAAAACCTAACAAAAAACTATTTTTTCAGGAAGCTCAGGAGAGCTCCCTGTAGTGCGCCCAGTCTCCTCTGGGCACAGTATTAAACTGAGGTCTGGAGGAGGGGCATAAAGGGAGGAGCCAGTGCACACCCATACCTAAAGTTCTTTTTAGTGCCCATGTCTCCTGTGGAGCCCGTCTATTCCCTTAGGGAGTCCCCAGCATCCTCTAGGACTTAAGAGAAAATGCAATGCTTATTTAAATAGTGATAATAAAGTGATATACTGAAATAGAACACAGAAACGGAAGAACCACAATTACAAACTGCCATTTTTGCTGCCTGGGGAAGGCTAGAAGATATGCCAATTGTCAGTAGCAGGCCATTCCCAAAAAGTGGTCATTTCACCAAGCCATCATTCCCTTACTTTTTAAGCTTTCTTCCTTGCCTAAACCCACTTGTCACACATCACTGAAAGAGATGAGCCCATATGTTTATCTGGTTTACAACTGTGTTGGTCCTTTTTGTCCAAGATTTAGGAAAATGTACTATCTTCTGGAAAATACAGTAGCCATGGCATGGCATTAATGCTATTAAACACTACATGATTCCCGTTGATGATAATACCTCTTTGCTTACTTTCAGTTATTTGTTCTTGTTGTTAATCATGACAACCAGGGCCGGAGCAATGCAGTAAGCGGGCTAAGTATTGCAGAAGGGTGCTGGGTTGGAAAGGTGCCTTCCCCGCTTCCTACTTTGACTGAAGAGGCAGCCAGTTGTATACTGTTGCTGTGCAGCCACTCCTGTTACATTGTATGGCATGCAGTCTGAGGCAGCTCAGCAGTATCATCTATCCCCCGGGTCCCCTACCCTGATCTGTGAGCACTGTCGACCAGCCTCCTCTGCTCTATTCCAATCTCCTCTCTTCTACTAATATATTAGCCTTCTTTTATACCACTTTATATCATACACTTACCTATATTTTATCGTTTAGAATACTTACTATATGCTAATAACCATTTATTGACTTTTGTATGTAAACCATGCAGTCAGATAGTGCAAACATTATATTATTTACAATCATAATGCATTAAAAGGTAAAATAATTAAAGGAAAAATAATGAGCAATTTTGTCTATAATATAGTATAACTGTAAATGATGTAATGTTAGCACTATCTGTCTGCATGGTTGACATACAAAATTCAATGAATGGCGATTAGCATATAGTAAGTGATATAACTGGGAAAAATTTTTTTTATATATATATATATATGGGTACGGGAGGATGAGGTACTTGCAAGCGACCAAAGGTGTCGAATTAATAATAATATAAATAATATAAAAGCCAGGTGTTCAATAAATACATAAAAGATTTAATTTCAGAATACAACACACTAAAAAAGGGGGAGGGGGGTATTTCACAAAAGGTGTGCAATTGTTTTTAAAAAATGTGTAAACAATTACTTTAAAAATGCAACCTAATCAATAAAATCTGGTATAAAAACAGCAGAGTTGAAGCTAAAAAATTACAACACATATACCAAAAATCGATGAAAGGTACATAAAAGCATGAGCAATAAGTACAAAATATGCAGGATAGACGTAAAAAAGGAGTAAAAAATGGGAGAGAGGTAGCTTAACTTCAATAGTAGAGGTATATTCAGAGTGGCACCCAACGCGTTTCGTCCCTCATGGACTTCATCAAGGGGTGGTGAGAGGCTAGAGACAGAGCATATTTATACCTCCTGGCTATGGGAGGTGTTAACAGCATCACTTCCTGTTTGTTAATTGGTGAGTTGCTGTGGTGGTATCAAAATACATATATAAACACTTAGACATAGGATGAATAAGGTAGGGAGGCTTACTAATACATTCAATTACAAAGACGATGTTAAATAGAGCCATAATAACGTAGATGACATAAAAAACGGAAAAGTCCGCCAACTTCCGGTCCGGACTGTGTGGGACGTCATTTCCGCCCCTCTTCCGGTGGCGTTACGTCCGTTGTGCGCATGCGCATGCGCCGGCTGGGCACCGTGCGATGCGGATACCTTGTGTGTTTTTACTGCTAAAGACGGCGGCCATCTTTATGGTTATCCAAACTTAGATAAAGTGCTGCTGCGAGTATAAATCTTCAGTGTGTTGTCACTTAGGAGGGCGGCGGCCATCTTTTTGGTTGTCAGAAGACGGAATGAAGTCCTGCTGCCAGTAAAGTTCATAGGCTGCGGTCCATATGGTTTAATGTCTTAGTACGTGAATTATAGGTTTAGATATGAGTAAACCTTTGAGGTGGTTTTGCATGTTAGATGGTACATCTCCCCGGAGGGTACATAAAAACGAAAAAGATAAAAAGGCATGTAAATAAATAAGGCATATAAATAGCAGGCATGAATAAAAACGGTATTGAGAGGGTTGCTGAAGGAGAATTCTTAGAATGGGTAGGCTATGGATTAAATATTATTAGCTATAGGATATAGGTATATGCATACAAGATACATAAATATATAATATAATTTAATGGAACGATGGGGGAACGAATAAAAATACGCAGACGGCGGATATAAATTGCAGGTGATGGATAGGTACGGCATCATGAAGAAAGTGCCCAAAAGTAATGTGAACGGAGCATCATCCATAAGCTTAAGAGATATAACGTATAAAGGAATTGAACTGGTTGCATTGGGAGATAGAGGCGGAGACCTTTCGAATCTCCTTTCCAGGAGAGAGATGTTCTGGATATACGAACTGAACACGCTCCATCCGGATGGCTTCAACGAAGGGTACGAAATAGCCCCATTCCTGTGATATAAACTATTCCGTTTCCTATGTTTTTCACTCCTGCCTCCCCCCAAAAAAAAAAAAAAAAACCAAAAAAAACCCCTTCTTTTTCGATATATACTGCACTGCTCACTACGCTTTTGGACTTAGTTTATTAAACCGGCTTGGCCAAAACCTGGTTGTTTCCAGACAGCATCTTTAACATGATGCATTTAGTGGCTACTCCAGTTAGCCGACATGGCATAATACGTAAAAATCACTCTCTTGCACTAGTAACGTATCTACTCCCCTTCTGCTTACCCTCTCTGTCACTTGTGAGCTCATTATGCTATCCACTGCTTATATGAGACCCCGTCTCCTACCCAGCCCTATATATTACAACCATACCTCCTTGGGGACGCCCAACACCGTCCGATCTTGGAAGCTAAGCAAGGTTGGGCCCGGTCAGTACAAGGATGGGAGACCCCCTTGGGAGACCGGGTGTTGTAAATCTGGAGGTGCTGAGGGAATTTTCGTCGTTGGGATATCTCTTAAGCTTATGGATGATGCTCCGTTCACATTACTTTTGGGCACTTTCTTCATGATGCCGTACCTATCCATCACCTGCAATTTATATCCGCCGTCTGCGTATTTTTATTCGTTCCCCCATCGTTCCATTAAATTATATTATATATTTATGTATCTTGTATGCATATACCTATATCCTATAGCTAATAATATTTAATCCATAGCCTACCCATTCTAAGAATTCTCCTTCAGCAACCCTCTCAATACCGTTTTTATTCATGCCTGCTATTTATATGCCTTATTTATTTACATGCCTTTTTATCTTTTTCGTTTTTATGTACCCTCCGGGGAGATGTACCATCTAACATGCAAAACCACCTCAAAGGTTTACTCATATCTAAACCTATAATTCACGTACTAAGACATTAAACCATATGGACCGCAGCCTATGAACTTTACTGGCAGCAGGACTTCATTCCGTCTTCTGACAACCAAAAAGATGGCCGCCGCCCTCCTAAGTGACAACACACTGAAGATTTATACTCGCAGCAGCACTTTATCTAAGTTTGGATAACCATAAAGATGGCCGCCGTCTTTAGCAGTAAAAACACACAAGGTATCCGCATCGCACGGTGCCCAGCCGGCGCATGCGCATGCGCACAACGGACGTAACGCCACCGGAAGAGGGGCGGAAATGACGTCCCACACAGTCCGGACCGGAAGTTGGCGGACTTTTCCGTTTTTTATGTCATCTACGTTATTATGGCTCTATTTAACATCGTCTTTGTAATTGAATGTATTAGTAAGCCTCCCTACCTTATTCATCCTATGTCTAAGTGTTTATATATGTATTTTGATACCACCACAGCAACTCACCAATTAACAAACAGGAAGTGATGCTGTTAACACCTCCCATAGCCAGGAGGTATAAATATGCTCTGTCTCTAGCCTCTCACCACCCCTTGATGAAGTCCATGAGGGACGAAACGCGTTGGGTGCCACTCTGAATATACCTCTACTATTGAAGTTAAGCTACCTCTCTCCCATTTTTTACTCCTTTTTTACGTCTATCCTGCATATTTTGTACTTATTGCTCATGCTTTTATGTACCTTTCATCGATTTTTGGTATATGTGTTGTAATTTTTTAGCTTCAACTCTGCTGTTTTTATACCAGATTTTATTGATTAGGTTGCATTTTTAAAGTAATTGTTTACACATTTTTTAAAAACAATTGCACACCTTTTGTGAAATACCCCCCTCCCCCTTTTTTAGTGTGTTGTATTCTGAAATTAAATCTTTTATGTATTTATTGAACACCTGGCTTTTATATTATTTATATTATTATTAATTCGACACCTTTGGTCGCTTGCAAGTACCTCATCCTCCCGTACCCATTTCTAAATCTCTAGGCATATGTACCAGTGCCTATATGTTTTTTGAGGTCCATAAGCTGACGCCCTAATAGCCTATAGGGAGTGTCCTCCAGGTAACATATATATATATATATATATCTCTTGTCAAATCAATTCAGAACACTCTCTTCCTAATACTGTTGTTTATAACTTTGATACTACTTCTGTGGCGCTACTAGCTTCCTTTGTACACACATATATATATATATATATATATATATATATATATATATATATATACACACACACATACACACTGCTCAAAAAAATAAAGGGAACACTAAAATAACACATCCTAGATCTGAATGAATGAAATATTCTTATTAAATACTTTGTTCTTTACATAGTTGAATGTGCTGACAACAAAATCACACAAAAATTATCAACGGAAATCAAATTTATTAACCCATGGAGGTCTGGATTTGGAGTCACCCTCAATATTAAAGTGGAAAAACACACTACAGGCTGATCCAACTTTGATGTAATGTCCTTAAAACAAGTCAAAATGAGGCTCAGTAGTGTGTGTAGCCTCCATGTGCTTAATAGGTGCTATGCTATCAGTGCAGGGAGTGGAGCCAGCGGGGCTGCCCAGCCACTCAGGGAGCGCTGGGCACGCCCCCAAAATTACAAAAACTGGGGTCGCGGCATGAGGCCCCACCCCCTTTTCTGGCGTCCTGACCCACAACAATCAAAAGTTGTGAGGCATGATAATGGCATCTAGTAATATGCTCAGTACCTGATGTGGCAACTTACTTGATATTGGCTGAGGACTGTTTTGTTTCTCTGTATTTCAGAGGCTTGGGTTTGTTGTTGCTGCATCACTTGCTTTACAACCTCACTTAGAGAAGGTGTGGAGTCCATTTCTTGATACAGACCCAAAATAGAATAGAAATGTAATATGATTGTATAACTTCACATTGCTCAGACTTGTGACATTATGTGATGCATTTTACATACTGGATTATGTACTTATACAGAAGGAATGGTCTAGTCTATAGGCATATCTATAATGGGTGCAGTGTGGGCAGTGCATATGGGCCCTTGAGTCCAGGGGGGTACACTGCATCCTGCATTCATGTTCTTCACTTGGAAAATGGTGCGGTAGCAATTTTCCTGGTGATACACGAATGCCCAGTAGAGATTTATAGCCGTGAACATGGCAGGCTCCATGTTTCTGGAGACCTGCCCATGCACAATTGAGATTAGCAGATAGGAACATGGCAGGAGCCATGTTTCCGGAGACCTGTGCATGCACAGATTGTACAGCACCGCAGAGAGGAGGGGACCCACATGGAGTTTGCAAATGGCCACACTCCTCTCTTAAACCACCCCTGGTCTTGTCTCAGCTTTGTAAGCGACTTACAGTAATTGAATTATGGAGCCAAAGTATAGAATCAAACTTTGTCCTAGAACTATAAATGTATCATCCCCACTATACAGTATCTAATTGAGACTGTAGCTCTCTTAGGCTGGGTACACACTTGCCGATACACATCAGATTTGACATTGTGCATGATTTTCCCCACAAACAATATAGTTAATACACACTGAACGATATAGTTTACTACTGTATATCGGCAGTGACGTCACCCGGCCACATCCAGGGGCATTCAGTCTTTTACAATATCTTTAGATTTCAAGGCAAGAACTAAAGATATTGTACATTGTTATCGACCTGCGGGAGCGCATCTCGTTAATGATATAGTGCATGCACACTGGACGATTTGAAGGATATATTGTCCGATCTGCTGGATCGAACAATATATTGGATGCATATCGTCAAGTGTGTACTCAGCCTTAGGAGCAGAGTCCTCCCTAGCCTTTGCTGTCACAACCAGGGGCGTCTTAAGAGAGGAGGGGGCCCGTGTGCACACTCCGGGTGGGCCCCGTCCTCTCCACGGTGTTATAGGCTCCTGCAATATACTGGAGTCTACTGCGCATGCACAGGTCTCCCAAAACATAGCGTCTGCCATGATTTGGAGACAAAAGTCGTACTGCGCATGGGCGGCGGACATTTTTGCAGTGTTTTTTTTGGTGCGATGGCTGCGGCTGCAGCGCTTGGCGGTGGGCTTCGGAGAGGTGAGTATCAAAATATGGGTGCAATGTGTGCGGTGTGGGTCCCCCATGGACCCAGGGGCTCGTGTGCACTACACATATTGCACCCATGATAGAAACGCCAATGGTCACAGCTTCCCTTTAATATGTCTACCTTGTAAGTCCTTCTTTTACGTTTATAAAAAAACGAAAAAACTGGGACTGCGCAAATCAATCTGATGTGGATATTTATTTTTACATAAAATTACTTTCTACACATATACACATACATATTTAGATACCGGCCAGCATCACATAAAAAATACTACATAAAATATAATTAGTATAATACTAAAATATTTTTTATATATATATTTCCACTCTAAATCAAATGGCTGATATAATCTCCATTCATACACTTTTAAGAGCTTCTTTAGAGACCTCTCCGACAAATTTGGCAATATCACTAAGATGAATATAGTCAGAATTTAAAATGTCCAGTACCCTTTGGTCAATTTCACATCACCATGTGGGATTCTTTTTCCTTAAGGTGTTAATATTTCATCCAAGTACACGTAATTTTATTTCCTTGGTCCCCAACGAGACTTGATTAATCACTTAGGCTTACTTTGTGCATAGTAAAACTTCTGCTGATTAACTGTGCAGATCATGCGTGATTAGATACTTTTTGTATTGCAACTTTGTAACATTCTTTCAAGATATGATACATTGCCTGTATAGTGTCCTGAACGCCACCCCTCCCGGCTAGTGTATGAATGGAGATTATATCAGCCATTTGATTTAGAGTGGAAATATATATATAAAAAATATTTTAGTATTATACTAATTATATTTTATGTAGTATTTTTTATGTGATGCTGGCCGGTATCTAAATATGTATGTGTATATGTGTAGAAAGTAATTTTATGTAAAAATAAATATCCACATCAGATTGATTTGCGCAGTCCCAGTTTTTTCGTTTTTTTATAGTCTTTTGCATTAAGGGTTAAAACCAAAAACCCTTTTGGGATCGCTGCATCTATCTGTAATCAATCACAGCGCCAGGTATTGTGGTTTTGTAATTACTTCTTTTACGTTTGCCCTGTTTTAGCTACTGTCTACCACTGCAGAGTGCCTTACAAATGAAATTGTATTAGTAGTAGTAGTATTAGTAGTAGTAGTAATCATCATCATCCTTGTTTTACAAAGTTAAATCTTTACGACACAGATCTATAAAATACAGTACTTGCTAGACGACATTTCTAGTTATAACTCATATCCATCAAATATATACCTGTGATGCACTGCATCTTACAGAATGTTTAGGCCCCATTCACAAGAATATTTGTTATGACTTTCTTTAAAACTACTGGCCTTTACGGCATAAATCACAATTCCCATATAAAAATCCGTTGTTTTAGCAGCAACCTATCAAATTTATTGTCTGTAATAAAAATAAAACCTTTTCTGTGGAACTCATCATTGGGCCTAATTCACACCTGATCGCTCCCCTGCAAATTTGCAGAGGTCTGCGATCAGATAGTCGCTGCCCATAGAGAGTGAAAACCCGCCGTGTGCTAGTGTGTGAATGCATGCGTACACGTGCGTAAACTTCGCCAGACAGTGGACAGCTGCAAATCCTTTGGCTCACTCACCATCGAATGATTTTTCCACTGTGTGCAGTCTGTGCGTAGCCCAGGACTTACTACTACAGTGTGATTGAATCAGGCTGTTCGGGGCCGGAGCTGACGTCACACACCCTCCCTGAAAACGCTTGGGCACGCCTTACGTTTTTCCTGACATGCCCAGAAAACGGCCAGTTACCACCCACAAATGTCCGCTTCCTGTCAATCACCTTGCGTACGTCTGATCAAAATTGTTGCACCATTCTGTCGCTGATTGGGCTCGAACCTGCGCATTTCAGTGCATACGCAGTCATTCGATAATTGGCCGCGGTGCGATTTCGCATAACAGCAATCAGGTCAGAATTAGGTCCATTGTAGTTTGGATAGTGTAGTTATGTTTGTTAGATCTACTGAAAACCAGGTATGCAAAACAAGCACCAGAAAAGTAACTATGACCCGAATAAATACATTGGGGGGGTATCCAATTACCCGCGATAATGCCGCACCCGTTAAAAAGGGTGTAAATTTGTGTGTAAATACATAGGTCCCGCGAAAAGCCACAGACCTATGTATTGTCTCTCCACTTACCGTAGGTCTAAGGGGCTCTTATTGCGGATTATGCATCGCATGCCCGAGGCACTCAAAGCATAACCCGTGATTAGTGCAGACATCAAGTATAAGTGCCAGCTTATCGGGCCTAACTGAATAGCCCCCTGTGATACACTGGGTGGTCTTCAGTATGCCGACTGTCGGGAACCCGGCGCACAGTATACCGGCGCCGGAATCCCGACAGCCGGCATACCGACACTTTTTCTCCCTCATGGGGGTCCACGACTCCCCTGGAGGGAGAATAAAATAGCGTGGCGCGTGTAGCGCGCCACCGTGCCCGCAGCGTGGTGAGCGCAATGAGCCCGCAAGCGGCTCATTTGCGCTCGCCACGCTGTCGGTATGCCGGCGGTCAGGCTCCCGGCGCCGGTATGCTGGTCGCCGGGAGCCCGGCCGCCGGCATACCATACTACACACTTACCCACGATAAATGCCTGCCAGTAACTGGATACCGCCCATTATATTTTAGATACATATATGTTACAACATTTTTTTAAATTTATGCATAGTTATTTTAAAATATGCACTGAAATCCAGCAAAAGAAGTGAGGCAAGCATTGCAGATAACATCTATATCAGGCTAGAACAGATCAAAGAAGCATTTATAGCTATATGCATAGAAGAGTATTACTGTGGCTAAAATGATCTCTCTCATCTGACAGCACATTAGTTAATTAAAATGTATTTATTCTTGCTGGTGGGATTTTTCTTCTTAAAAGCACAGTATGATGTTCATGCAATATGGAAATAGGAAGATTTCTAAACATATTGCTGCAAAGAATTGGTGGGGTGTGTGGGGGGCGGGGGGGGGGGGGGGGGGGAGGGGAATGCATATGCGCCTAGGCCTACCACTCTATAGTTCCACCACTGGGTCAGGCAGAGCCGGATTAAGGGGGGGGGGGGGGGGGTTATGTACTCCGGGCTTCCCTTTCCAAAAGGGCCCCCTGCCACACCACAGATCGGATCTCTCTTTCGATCCAATCTGCGGTGCTGTGCTCCCCGGCTCCCGTCCTCACTGCAGCGGTGGCCGTACAAACAGGACAGCTGAGCTGAGCGACGGCTCAGCTGTCCAATAATATATGAATGATGCAGCCTGCGTGCCCAGCCAATGACTGAGCGGCAGGCTGCTTCATTCATACATTATTGGACAGCTGAGCCGTCGCTCAGCTCAGTTGTCCTGTCTGTGTGGCCATTGATGCAGTGGGGACGGGAGTGCAGGGAATGAGGTCCGTCGTGTGCTGCTTGGGGAGGCAAGTCTTATTAAGGTGCTGCATATATATATATATATATATATATATATATACATACATACATACATACACACACACACACACATACTGTAACTGGAGACTTGCTAGAATGTGCTCTGCTGCAAAGATACACCAACAACCGACTCCAGGCTTGTGCAAAAACAACAACAAATACCTTTTATTCAGGTAGCTCAAAACAAAGATATACATAAAACAAAGATCACTGCCTTTAGTATAACCTACCAGGGAGGTTAGGCCCTGCCTCATTCCCTCTTGCTAAATAAGGAACCCTTCAGGTCCCGGCATCCTGACACTAGTGGCCCAGCCCTCCGGATCCCACTGACACTAGTGGCCCAGCCCTCCGGATCCCACTGTCCCTAGCAGGCCTATCACCTGGACACTAATTGCCTTAAGGAGCCCTGACTCATGGGAGAGACTCTGCTTTAAACCCAGCACCCAGGTGCTGGCTGATGAAGCAGCTTCTTGGGCTAAGAAGCCTATAAGACCTGGTCTGGGCCAAATGGATGGGAACCCGGTCCATCCACACTTCCAATCCACCCCCAGGACCCTGTGTGTAGCTTACAGGTGGCAAAGTACCTCTTCTGCCACATACCCTTTCCCTCAGCTTTTCGTGACTCAGAAAAGCGGCATGTCACATTGGCAAGGTTTCACCTTCGCCAATTATTTTGGGCTGACAAATCTTTGGGACATAACTTGGGCCCATACACCTGGATCCCAAGTTCCTCTCCCAAGTACACGCCCAAGGCCCTTTTAACTGGCCTTGGAATCTATTTCCATTAAAGGTTGGTGGCACCGACTCCACTGTGCCACCATCACTTTTCCTCCACTTTGGCATAATGGCCAAAGTGGTTGTTTTAATGGACAACTTCCTGTTGCCAACTAAACTTCCCCTTCTCTTCACCTTTCCACCTTTAGGGATGTTTCACTTATCACGTTCGGATTTACTGGCTACTGAGGAAGTTGCTTCATTCTTTTCTGGGTGTTTGTGACACCTGACATTAACCAACTCTGGACTGGGGAAGGTTTTTAAGTTCACTCTGGGCCTAGTAGTCACCCCGGCCCTCACTGGTCTTGGCCTATATGGACAATTCCACCTTTTATGGCCAAGCTCTTTGCATCAGTAACACCTAGTCTCTGCCCTGACTTTAATTGTTCGGAGGTCATTGTCCAACTTTACCCCCACCCTTTCCCTCAGCGTGAGGCACTGGTCCCAAGTCTCAGAAAGGCCTTTCATTTGTTGAACTTTTAGTGCTTACTTCAGTCTTTCCAGCTTTGGTAACATTTCCTTCATTAACGTGACTGCTTCGTCCTCCGATCTCCCATCTTTGACCCTACTCACCGACTCCTGCCGTTCTATGACCGGCACATAACCTATTTTGATTCTCTTGTCCAGGTCTCTTATTCGACTCCGTAGTTCAGGAATCTCCTTCACAACTTCTTTTAGCTAGCTATTACTTAGGGCCAGCTTTTGGTACTCTCCCCTCAAATTTTCCAGCTCTCGTGTCTCATATAGGGAACTCTCCCTGGGTAGAACAATCTCAGAAATGGGGCTCTGCACCGATTCCTCTGAGACAGGCTCTTACTTAGTGTGTCCTTTATGAACTGTCCCAATTCAGCAATTGGATCTTAAGCCTCTCGTGGTGGATCATGCCGGGGTGCAACAACCCCAAGATCGAAATCTTGCACCTTATCGTCCACATACACGAGTGGAACTCCTTCAGAAGCAGGTTCCCGGATGGACTCCGGAAGTAGACTCCTCTATTGCCACTAGCTTAGCCATGACTAGCTCACGTGGGCGAGACACCTCCAAAGGTACGGTCTTTGTCTGTGATTCATCAGAGAAAGTCTCACATGTGCACTGGATGTCCAGATCCTGGGTTTCCAAGACCTCAACAGAAGCAATCTCCAGCTCAGATAAGACTTCATGCTCTAGGATGGGCTCTTGAGTAGTCATCAAATTGCCATCTGTCCAGGTAGATTCCTGGGGTTCATCATTCTGCCACAGATCCAGCAGATTAGAGGATTCTTGTTTTGGAGGTGGATGATCACTTGACATCAAGTTAACCTCTCCCAGCTCCATTACCGCTTCCTCCTCACTCCCTGTCCACTGAGGAGCAGCCGGGCATCCCACATCCTCATCTCGTGTCTCCATAAACACATCTTCTGTGAGACCCTGTGGCTGCCATGCTCCATCTTGAACAGGTTCTACTGAACTCAGGGCTTTGTTCTACTCTTCACCCAAGCTACTACAACATTCTTTTTCCGGAGAATGAGGTGGTGCTGCTTCGGAGGAACTTCTCACTGCCGTCCTAGGGGTTAACAACAAAACACTGCCATCTGATGTGGCTCTCTCTTGCTGCTTGAAAAATTCACGTGGATTTTCTGTGCGCTGCGCAATAATGGCTGCAGCTTCCTCCATGCTCTGGAACGGCAATACCAACGGAATGGACATTAGTGCCTGTAAACGCTCTACCTCTGAGGAAGGGCCCTCATTTTCACTTTCCAGGCAGATGGCCTTACTAGTGGCATAGCAGGGAGCCTTCCGGGCAGAGGTGGAACTACCAACAGTGCAACCAGTGCGTTGCACTGGGGCCCGCCTCTGTCCAGGGGCCCAAAGCATGTAATGAGTCAAACTGACTCATTACATGCCGCTGTGTGCTGCGGGCAACCACTGCCCGCAATGTGTAAAAAGGGGGAATCTGCTTGCCGCAATGTATAAAAAGGAGGAATCTGCCTGCCGCAATGTGTAAAAAGGAGGAATCTGCCTGCCGCAATGTGTAAAAAGGAGGAATCTGCCTGATGTAATGTGTAAAAAGGGGGAATCTTCCTGCCGCAATGTGTAAAAAGGGGGAATCTGCCTGCCGTAATGTGTAAAAAGGGGGACGCTGTCTGCCGTAATGTGTAACAAGGGCACGCTGTCTGCCGTAATGTGTAAAAAGGGCACGCTGTCTGCCGTAATGTGTAAAAAGGGCACGCTGTCTGCCGTAATGTGTAACAAGGGCACGCGGTCTGCCGTAATGTGTAACAAGGGCACGCGGTCTGCCGTAATGTGTAAAAAGGGCACGCGGTCTGCCGTAATGTGTAAAAATAAGAATTTACTTACCGATAATTCTATTTCTCGTAGTCCGTAGCGGATGCTGGGAACTCCGTAAGGACCATGGGGATAGCAGCTCCGCAGGAGACTGGGCACAAAAGTAAAAGCTTTAGGACTACCTGGTGTGCACTGGCTCCTCCCCCTATGACCCTCCTCCAAGCCTCAGTTAGGATACTGTGCCCGGACGAGCGTACACAATAAGGAAGGATTTTGAATCCCGGGTAAGACTCATACCAGCCACACCAATCACACCGTACAACCTGTGATCTGAACCCAGTTAACAGCATGATAACAGAGGAGCCTCTGAAAAGATGGCTCACAACAATAATAACCCGATTTTTGTAACAATAACTATGTACAAGTATTGCAGACAATCCGCACTTGGGATGGGCGCCCAGCATCCACTACGGACTACGAGAAATAGAATTATCGGTAAGTAAATTCTTATTTTCTCTGACGTCCTAGTGGATGCTGGGAACTCCGTAAGGACCATGGGGATTATACCAAAGCTCCCAAACGGGCGGGAGAGTGCGGATGACTCTGCAGCACCAAATGAGAGAACTCCAGGTCCTCCTCAGCCAGGGTATCAAATTTGTAGAATTTAGCAAACGTGTTTGCCCCTGACCAAGTAGCTGCTCGGCAAAGTTGTAAAGCCGAGACCCCTCGGGCAGCCGCCCAAGATGAGCCCACTTTCCTTGTGGAATGGGCTTTTACAGATTTTGGCTGTGGCAGGCCTGCCACAGAATGTGCAAGCTGAATTGTACTACAAATCCAACGAGCAATAGTCTGCTTAGAAGCAGGAGCACCCAGCTTGTTGGGTGCATACAGGATAAACAGCGAGTCAGATTTTCTGACTCCAGCCGTCCTGGAAACATATATTTTCAGGGCCCTGACTACGTCCAGCAACTTGGAGTCCTCCAAGTCCCTAGTAGCCGCAGGTACCACAATAGGCTGGTTCAAGTGAAACGCTGAAACCACCTTAGGGAGAAATTGAGGACGAGTCCTCAATTCTGCCCTGTCCGTATGAAAAATTAGGTAAGGGCTTTTATATGATAAAGCCGCCAATTCTGAGACACGCCTGGCTGAAGCCAGGGCTAACAGCATTACCACTTTCCATGTGAGATATTTTAAGTCCACAGTGGTGAGTGGTTCAAACCAATGTGATTTGAGGAACCCCAAAACTACATTGAGATCCCAAGGTGCCACTGGAGGCACAAAAGGAGGCTGTATATGCAGTACCCCCTTGACAAACGTCTGAACTTCAGGAACTGAAGCCAGTTCTTTCTGGAAGAAAATCGACAGGGCCGAAATTTGAACCTTAATGGACCCTAATTTTAGGCCCATAGACAGTCCTGTTTGCAGGAAATGCAGGAAACGACCCAGTTGAAATTCCTCTGTAGGGGCCTTCCTGGCCTCACACCACGCAACATATTTACGCCAAATACGGTGATAATGTTGTACGGTTACATCCTTCCTGGCTTTGATCAGGGTAGGGATGACTTCATCCGGAATGCCTTTTTCCTTCAGGATCCGGCGTTCAACCGCCATGCCGTCAAACGCAGCCGCGGTAAGTCTTGGAACAGACAGGGTCCCTGCTGGAGCAGGTCCTTTCTTAGAGGTAGAGGCCACGGGTCCTCCGTGAGCATCTCTTGAAGTTCCGGGTACCAAGTCCTTCTTGGCCAATCCGGAGCCACGAGTATAGTCCTTACTCCTCTCCTTCTTATGATTCTCAGTACCTTGGGTATGAGAGGCAGAGGAGGGAACACATACACTGACTGGTACACCCACGGTGTTACCAGAGCGTCCACAGCTATTGCCTGAGGGTCCCTTGACCTGGCGCAATATCGGTCTAGTTTTTTGTTGAGGCGGGACGCCATCATGTCCACCTTTGGTTTTTCCCAACGGTTCACAATCATGTGGAAGACTTCTGGGTGAAGTCCCCACTCCCCCGGGTGGAGGTCGTGTCTGCTGAGGAAGTCTGCTTCCCAGTTGTCCACTCCCGGAATGAACACTGCTGACAGTGCTATCACATGATTTTCCGCCCAGCGAAGAATCCTTGCAACTTCTGCCATTGCCCTCCTGCTTCTTGTGCCGCCCTGTCTGTTTACGTGGGCGACTGCCGTGATGTTGTCCGACTGGATCAACACCGGCTGACCCTGAAGCAGAGGCCTTGCTTGACTTAGGGCATTGTAAATGGCCCTTAGTTCCAGGATATTTATGTGAAATGACGTTTCCATGCTTGACCACAAGCCCTGGAAATTTTTTCCCTGTGTGACTGCTCCCCAGCCTCTCAGGCTGGCATCCGTGGTCACCAGGACCCAGTCCTGAATGCCGAATCTGCGGCCCTCTAGAAGATGAGCACTCTGTAACCACCACAGGAGAGACACCCTTGTCCTTGGAGACAGGGTTATCCGCTGATGCATCTGAAGATGCGATCCGGACCATTTGTCCAGCAGATCCCACTGAAAAGTTCTTGCGTGGAATCTGCCGAATGGAATCGCTTCGTAAGAAGCCACCATTTTTCCCAGGACCCTTGTGCATTGATGCACTGACACTTGGCCTGGTTTTAGGAGGTTCCTGACTAGCTCGGATAACTCCCTGGCTTTCTCCTCCGGGAGAAACACCTTTTTCTGGACTGTGTCCAGAATCATCCCTAGGAACAGCAGACGTGTCGTCGGAATCAGCTGCTATTTTGGAATATTTAGAATCCACCCGTGCTGTCGTAGTACTACTTGAGATAGTGCTACTCCGACCTCTAACTGTTCCCTGGACCTTGCCCTTATCAGGAGATCGTCCAAGTAAGGGATAATTAAGACGCCTTTTCTTCGAAGAAGAATCATAATTTCGGCCATTACCTTGGTAAAGACCCGGGGTGCCGTGGACAATCCAAACGGCAGCGTCTGAAACTGATAGTGACAGTTCTGTACCACAAACCTGAGGTACCCTTGGTGAGAAGGGCAAATTGGGACATGGAGGTAAGCATCCTTGATGTCCAGAGACACCATATAGTCACCTTCTTCCAGGTTCCCTATCACTGCTCTGAGTGACTCCATCTTGAATTTGAACCTTTGTATGTAAGTGTTCAATGATTTCAGATTTAAAATAGGTCTCACCGAGCCGTCCGGCTTCGGTACCACAAACAGCGTGGAATAATACCCCTTTCCCTGTTGTAGGAGGGGTACCTTGATTATCACCTGCTGGGAATACAGCTTGTGAATGGCTTCCAATACCGCCTCCCTGTCGGAGGGAGACGTTGGTAAAGCAGACTTCAGGAACCGGCGAGGGGGAGACGTCTCGAATTCCAATTTGTACCCCTGAGATACTACCTGCAGGATCCAGGGGTCCACTTGCGAGTGAGCCCACTGCGCGCTGAAATTCTTGAGACGACCCCCCACCGTACCTGAGTCCGCTTGTAAGGCCCCAGCGTCATGCTGAGGACTTGGCAGAAGCGGGGGAGGGCTTCTGTTCCTGGGAAGAGGCTGCCTGCTGCAGTCTTTTTCCCCTTCCTCTGCCCCGGGGCAGATATGAGTGGCCTTTTGCCCGCTTGCCCTTATGGGGACGAAAGGACTGAGCCTGAAAAGACGGTGTCTTTTTCTGCTGAGAGGTGACCTGGGGTAAAAAGGTGGATTTCCCAGCCGTTGCCGTGGCCACCAGGTCCGATAGACCGACCCCAAATAACTCCTCCCCTTTATACGGCAATACTTCCATATGCCGTTTGGAATCCGCATCACCTGACCACTGTCGCGTCCATAACCCTCTTCTGGCAGAAATGGACAGCGCACTTACTCTTGATGCCAGAGTGCAAATATCCCTCTGTGCATCTCGCATATATAGAAATGCATCCTTTAAATGCTCTATAGTCAATAATATACTGTCCCTGTCCAGGGTATCAATATTTTCAGTCAGGGAATCCGACCAAGCCACCCCAGCACTGCACATCCAGGCTGAGGCGATTACTGGTCTCAGTATAATACCAGTATGTGTGTATATACTTTTTAGGATATTTTCCAGCTTCCTATCAGCTGGCTCCTTAAGGGCGGCCGTATCCGGAGACGGTAACGCCACTTGTTTTGATAAGCGTGTGAGCGCCTTATCTACCCTAGGGGGTGTTTCCCAACGCGCCCTAACCTCTGGCGGGAAAGGGTATAATGCCAATAATTTTTTAGAAATTAGCAGTTTTTTATCGGGGGAAACCCACGCTTCATCACACACCTCATTTAATTCATCTGATTCAGGAAAAACTATGGGTAGTTTTTTCACACCCCACATAATACCCTTTTTTGTGGTACTTGTAGTATCAGAAATGTTCAAAACCTCCTTCATTGCCGTGATCATGTAACGTGTGGCCCTACTGGAAAACAAGGTTGTTTCCTCACCGTCGACACTGGAGTCAGTGTCCGTGTCTGGGTCTGTGTCGACCATCTGAGGTAACGGGCGCTTTAGAGCCCCTGACGGTGTTTGAGACGCCTGGACAGGTATTAACTGTTTTTCCGGCTGTCTCATGTCGTCAACAGTCTTTTGTAAAGTGCTGACGCTATCACGTAATTCCTTCCATAAGACCATCCAGTTAGGTGTCGACTCCCTAGGGGGTGACATCACTATTACAGGCAATTGCTCCGCCTCCATACCATTTTCCTCCTCATACATGTCGACACAACGTACCGACACACAGCACACACACAGGGAATGCTCTGATAGAGGACAGGACCCCACTAGCCCTTTGGGGAGACAGAGGGAGAGTTTGCCAGCACACACCAGAGCGCTATATATATATATATATACAGGGATTACCTTATATAAGTGTTTTTCCCTTATATAGCTGCTGAATTTATTAATCTGCCAATTAGTGCCCCCCCTCTCTTGTTTTACCCTGTTTCTGTAGTGCAGGACTGCAGGGGAGAGCCAGGGAGCTTCCCTCCAACGGAGCTGTGAGGGAAAATGGCGCTTGTGTGCTGAGGAGATAGGCCGCCGAGAAGGGGGCGGAGCCTTTCTCCCGCTTTTTTAAGGAAAATCTGGCAGGGGTTAAATGCATCCATATAGCCCAGGAGCTATATGTGATGTATTTTTAGCCATCTAAGGTGTTTTTATTGCGTCTCAGGGTGCCCCCCCCCCAGCGCCCTGCACCCTCAGTGACCGGAGTGTGAAGTGTGCTGAGAGCAATGGCGCACAGCTGCGGTGCTGTGCGCTACCTTATTGAAGACAGGACGTCTTCTGCCGCCGATTTTCCCGGACCTCTTCTGTCTTCTGGCTCTGTAAGGGGGCCGGCGGCGCGGCTCTGGGACCCATCCATGGCTGGGCCTGTGATCGTCCCTCTGGAGCTAATGTCCAGTAGCCTAAGAAGCCCAATCCACTCTGCACGCAGGTGAGTTCGCTTCTTCTCCCCTTAGTCCCTCGGTGCAGTGAGCCTGTTGCCAGCTGGACTCACTGAAAATAAAAAACCTAATTTAAACTTTTACTCTAAGCAGCTCAGGAGAGCCACCTAGCATGCACCCTTCTCGTTCGGGCACAAAAATCTAACTGAGGCTTGGAGGAGGGTCATAGGGGGAGGAGCCAGTGCACACCAGGTAGTCCTAAAGCTTTTACTTTTGTGCCCAGTCTCCTGCGGAGCCGCTATCCCCATGGTCCTTACGGAGTTCCCAGCATCCACTAGGACGTCAGAGAAAAGGGCACGCTGTCTGCCGTAATGTGTAAAAAGGGCACGCTGTCTGCCGTAATGTGTAAAAAGGGGGACGCTGTCTGCCGTAATGTGTAAAAAGGGGGACGCTGTCTGCCGTAATGTGTAAAAAGGGGGACGCTGTCTGCCGTAATGTGTAAAAAGGGGGACGCTGTCTGCCGTAATGTGTAAAAAGGGGGACGCTGTCTGCCGTAATGTGTAAAAAGGGGACGCTGTCTGATGCAATGTGTAAAAAGAGGAATCTGTCCGCCGTAATGTGTAAAAGGGTCTCTACCTGGTGTAGTGGTGCTACTGTGCGGCGTAATTTGAACAATGGAGACTACTGTGCACCGTTTTATGAATTGGTATTATTTTGTGGCCACACCCCTTCCCCACGAAGCCACGCCACTATGTATTTTTGCGTGCGCCTACGGCGCGCACTGCCCCTGTTTTGCATGCAGGGGTGGGGCTCCGATGCCGTTTCTTGCACACAGTGCTAAAATGTCTAGTTACGGCACTGTTGCTAGGTATCCATTTCTCTGGCCCTGAGCAGGTCCCCCTCACCAGATCCTCTCCAGGGGTGAGGGGGTGGACTTGGATGGGATGGGGGGGGGAAGACCCAAAGCATTTTGTCGCACCTGGGCCCACCGCTCGCTAGTTCCGCCACTGCTTCCGGGCCTTAGGCACTGGCAGCTCTGGCTCAACTTTCCTATTCCTTCTGGCTGGAACAGGGAATACAGTATAGCCAGGTTCCAATACAGTATTGTACCATTCTTCCGCAGCCGGCACCACCGTTGGCATAATTTCCCCCAAAGATGGCATCTCCACTTTGGCTGATAATGTCTCTGACCAAACCTTCGGCATAATGTCTTCAGCAACTGGTGTAGCTACGCCTGTGTCTGAACTGAAACTAGGCATAGCCAATGGTTTTAGCTTAGAAACCTCCTCCTGAAGCTCCTCCAAGTCTTGCGACAGAGCCTTATTGGCCAGCACCAAACTCCCATATCGTGTCTGGTCACAGGAGATTTCCTCTAATAGTCCTTGGCTATGTTCTACAAAGATTTCAGATCTGGGTTTAGCCTTTGCCAAAGTTTTCTGCAACTCTGACACCTGGCCTGAGAGCTTGGTAATCTCTTCTCTACTCCTTCCCAATTTGGTCAGAGAGTCAGACAAAAGAGATTCCTTCTCCTCCAGTTTTTGCGTTAAGGTGTTCACCTGCTCTTGAAGGAAATCACCTTTTTCCTTAAGCTCTTCTAGCTCCTGGTCCTTTAATTGGACATTGCTTTCAAGGTCACTTATCATGTGACACCAAAAAAAAGGTTCCATGCTAAAATCTTCCCCAAGATCAGGATTACTCCCCAATAAGCTCTCCACTTAACTCTCCAACTGTGGGGCTTTAATAGGGTCACATAAGTTCCTGACCTGAGGTGTTAGAGCGGTCACCCCTTTTGTTTTTTTAGCATGAATTCTCTTTTTGTTACCCATTTGAAGAGACACTTCAGAATATGCTGCATATCTGAAAATCTTTATTCACCATGTTACCTTTGAAATCTGTAAGTGAAGGGAAAATAAAAATTCCTTTTTTCTCTTTTTAGCACAGATGAATTGGTCCCAAATACCTTACACTGGTAGTGCAAATAAACAACTTCTCCCTTCAGGTTCTTAAAACTAAAACTCCGGGATTGCTGGGACACATAGTGCCACAAAATTTCTCTATTTAAATAGAACCACATTTATAAAAGGTTTCAACTTTGCTTGATTGGTCTTAATGAGCCAATTAACAAGGACACCAGACTCCCATTACCAGATTTTGCAGGCAGAAGTAAAAATAAGCTTGGAAAAGAAATTCAGTCATAAATTATCAGCTGCTTGCAACCCCTTAGAGCAGGGGTGGCCAGTCAGTCAGTGACAAAGAGCCAAAAAATCTTGTTAGGTACGTCAAAGAAGCCGACATCGCGCGTGCAAAAATGGTGTGTGGCTTTGTGCCAGCTAGGCCACCCCCCTGGTATAAATTACATTGGAAAAGCCAGATCCAACATATGATACATTTAAGAATCATCCATATAAAATATTTTGAAAAAGCCAAATCCATATAAAATATTTTCAAAAAGCCGGATTCATATAATACACTTCAGCTCCTCCTGTGTCACTTCAGCCAGCTCCCCCATGTGTCACTCCTGCCAGCACATTCCTGTGTCACTCCAGCCAGCTCCAACATATGTCACTCCAGCCAGCACCCTCCTGTTTACTACAGTCAGCTCCCCATTGTGTCTCTCCTGCCAGAACACTCCTGTGTCTCTCCAGCCAGCCTCGACTTATGTCACTTCAGCCCACCCTCATATGTCACTGCAGTCCCCCCAACACGCGCCATTGCAGCCAGGGGCCAGTGCAATTTAAGTGTTCTAGGGCCATTTGACTGCAGATTCCCCGTGAAAAGCTGGGCCGTTTGCTTGAATCTGCCCCCCAGGCTGAATGTTGCCAGTCAGCCCCTGATTGCAGCAGCCACTTTATGTATCCTCTATTTGCCAGTGGATATCTCACCTATAGTATATGGCTTCCTGAGTTTTCAGTCCCCATAGTGCTGCTGCGTGTCTGGCTGGAGTGCAGTGGTTTCTGGATCTGTTGTGGTCTTATGAGTGTTGGGAGCCACATTTGAGTAATGAAAGAGCCGCATGTGGCTCAAGAGCCACGGGTTGGCCACCGCTGCCTTAGAGAAAATCAGCACAAATACTTTCAATGAATGGTACAAAGCAGAAAAGTCAAAACAGTTCATGCACCCTGTTTAACCCCTTTGCTGCCAATGCAAACCCCTGCACCACAAACAAACACATTCAGTTTAAACAAAGCATATCATTATTTTTCCCTGTGGGGTTGGTTTTAACCACTACTCACAACACCCTTCGTCTGGTACTGAACTACTGATGCCCATGAGTTCAGCTTGGTCTGGAGTTCGCTGGTATGTGTGGCGCTACCTTGCGGCTGTTGGGTCCTCTGCCATGTGTGACACGACTAGCAGAAGTGCCCTATGTTCAGGCGCCATTTGTAACAGGAGACTTGCTAGAATGTGCTCTGCTACAAAAATTCACCAATGACCGACTCCAGGCTTGTGCAAAAACAACAAATACCTTTTATTCAGGTAGCTCAAAACAAAGATATACATAAAACAAAGATAACTGTCTTTAGTATAAACTACCAGGGAGGTTAGGCCCTGCCCTTCAGGTCCCAGCATCCTGACACTAGTGGCCCAGCCCTCCGGATCCCACTGTCCCTAGCAGGCCTATCACCTGGACACTAATTGCCTTCAGGAGCCCTGACTCATGGGAGAGACTCTGCTTTAAACCCAGCACCCATCTGCTGGCTGATGAAGCAGCTTCTTGGGCTAAGAAACCTATAAGACCTGGTCTGGGCCAAATGGATGGGAGCCCGATCCATCCACACTTCCCATCCACCCCCAGGACCCTGTGTGTAGCTTACAGGTGGCAAAATACCTCTCCTGCCACAATATATATATATATATATATATATATATATACACTGCTCAAAAAAATAAAGGGAACACTAATATAACACATCCTAGATCTGAATGAATGAAATATTCTTATTAAATACTTTATTCTTTACATAGTTGAATGTGCTGACAACAAAATCACACAAAAATTATCAATGGAAATCAAATTTGTTAACCCATGGAGGTCTGGATTTGGAGTCACCCTCAATATTAAAGTGGAAAAACACACTACAGGCTGATCCAACTTTGATGTAATGTCCTTAAAACAAGTCAAAATGAGGCTCAGTAGTGTGTGTGGCCTCCACGTACCTGTATGACCTCCCTACAATGCCTGGGCATGCTCCTGATAAGGTGGTGGATGGTCTCCTGAGGGATCTCCTCCCAGACCTGCACTAAAGCATCCACCAACTCCCGGACAGTCTGTGGGGCAACGTGGCTTTGGTGGATGGAGGGAGACTTGATGTCCCAGATGTGCTCAATTGGATTCAGGTCTTGGGAACGGGCGGGCCAGTCCATAGCATCAATGCCTTCATCTTGGAGGAACTGCTGACACACTCCAGCCACATGAAGTCTAGCATTGTCTTGCATTAGGAGGAACCCAGGGCCAACCGCACCAGCATATGGTCTCACAAGGGGTCTGAGGATCTCATCTCGGTACCTAATGGCAGTCAGGCTACCTCTGGCGAGCACATGGAGGGCTGTGCGGCCCCCAAAGAAATGCCACCCCACACCATTACTGACCCACTGAAAAACCGGTCATGCTGGAGGATGTTGCAGGCAGCAGAACGTTCTCCTTGGCGTCTCCAGACACTGTCACGTCTGTCACATGTTGTCAGTGAGAACCTGCTTTCATCTGTGAAGAGCACAGGGCGCTAGGGGCGTATTTGCCAATCTTGGTATTCTCTGCCAAATGCCAAACGTCCTGCACGGTGTTAGGCTGTAAGCACAACCCCCACCTGTGGATGTCGGGCCCTCATACCACCCTCATGGAGTCTGTTTCTGATCGTTTGAGTAGACACACGCACATTTGTGGCTTGCTGGAGGTCATTTTGCAGGGCTCTGGCAGAGTTCCTCCTGTTCCTTCTTGCACAAAGGCGGAGGTAGCGGTCCTGCTGCTGGGTTGTTGCCCTCCTACGGCCTCCTCCACATCTCCTGATGTACTGGCCTGTCTCCTGGTAGCGCCTCCATGCTCTGGACACTACGCTGACAGACACAGCAAACCTTCTTGCCACAGCTCGCATTGATGTGCCATCCTGGATGAGCTGCACTACCTAAGCCACTTGTGTGGGTTGTAGGGAGGTCATACAGGCACGTGGAGGCCACACACACGACTGAGCCTCATTTTGACTTGTTTTAAGGACATTACATCAAAGTTGGATCAGTCTGTAGTGTGTTTTTCCACTTTAATATTGAGGGTGACTCCAAATCCAGTCCTCCATGGGTTAATAAATTTGATTTCCATTGACAATTTTTGTGTGATTTTGTTGTCAGCGCATTCAACTATGTAAAGAACAAAGTATTTAATAAGAATATTTCATTCATTCAGATCTAGGATGTGTTATTTTAGTGTTCCCTTTATTTTTTTGAGCAGTGTATATATATATATATATATATATATATATAAACATACATACATATATACATACATACATACATGCACATACACATATATATATATATATATATATATATATACACACACACACTGCTCAAAAAACTAAACGGATCACTTAACCAACACAATGTAACTCCAAGTCAATCACACTTCTGTGAAATCAAACTATCCACTTAAGAAGCAACACTGATTGACAATCAATTTCACATGCTGTTGTGCAAATGGAAGAGACAACAGGTGGGAATTATAGGCAATGCAAGACAATGCTAGACCTCATGTGGCTGGAGTGTGTCAGCAGTTCCTGCAAGACAAAGGCATTGATGCTATGGACTGGCTCGCCCGATCCCCAGACCTGATGAGCACATCTGGGACATCATGTCTCGCTCCATCCACCAACGCCACGTTGCACCACAGACTGTCCATCATCAGGAGCATGCCCAGGCGTTGTAGGGAGGTCATACAGGCACGTGGAGGCCACACACACTACTGAGCCTCATTTTGACTTGTTTTAAGGACATTACATCAAAGTTGGATCAGCCTGTAGTGTGTATTTCCACTTTAATTTTGAGTGTGACTCCAAATCCAGACCTCCATGGGTTAATAAATTTGATTTCCATTGATCATTTTTGTGTGATTTTGTTGTCAGCACATTCAACTATGTAAAGAACAAAGTATTTAATAAGAATATATATATATATATATACCAAGGTAAGTGAAGTGGCACTCACTATATATACAATGTCATCTGCTGGGGTGTCACAGTTCCAGGGAGAGACTTGTGTCCACAAGGTCCCATAATATATCCAATTGTAAAGAAGGCACTCACCAGACTAGTATTTGAAAATGCAAAAGACGTTTATCAAATCTCACATCAGCGACTTATTCATGGTTGGTCGACGTTTCGGTCCCAAGCCGGACCTTTTTCCAGACCAGTGTGTACAATCGTCAGAATCACAAAACAAATGACCCTCAGTGTGGAACTACAAATACTCAACCAGAGCCCGCCCATCTATGTAATTACCAATCATGGTCATTCAAATTTAGTGAAATTACATGCTCATTAAACACACACGGATCACATCACTGTACATTCCTGTACATAACTCTCATCAAAAGCGTCGCACATGAATAGTATATGAGTAATATCTTAGCGCTCACCTTCTCCCTGCATGTATCAGTGCCGCAGGTGGAACGCACGCCGTCGGTGACCCGCATGAAACTTCCGCCTTCATTCAACCACAGACTACTACTTCCGACCTCGCAGTCCAACACTGAATAATCAGTGGAACGCACGTCGCAGATGACCCGCAAGACGCTTCCGCCTCCAAACATGATGTCATTGTGGGAAGTTGAAACGGGTCCCGGAGCGCAGCATAAATGCGCTACCACATAGAAAAACTGGCATCATTGATTAATATAAAGTTAAATCAAGTGACATGTGCATGATAACGTGTGTGGTTATGTATTAATAGCATAAACTCTGGAGATTTAGAGTAAGGCTGCTTAGGTAGGTATCAGAAGCTCCACACCGGACAAGTATCGCATAATAGAAACCTGATGTAAACATATATAAACATATATAGACAATACTTATAACATCTTACTATAGATGACATAACAAATAACATAATTAAAACCTATTAATCGGACTGAAACGCTGGATAGCCATGATGGACACCCGTGAATGCAAATCATGCAGAGTAATACCATAAGGGACTATACCCACATTTCCTTGTGTTTAAAGAAAAACACTTAAATGGTTCTGTTCATTCAACCCTCTTGGAGATACCGTTCCCAGGTAGTGTATCCAATAAGCCTCTCTTTTTAATAATAAAACGCCTCAAATCACCTCCCCGTGGGGGTGGTGGGATCCAATCGATGATCATATGCCGCAGTGTAGCTACTTGATGTTTCATCTGCATAAAGTGGAGTGCCACTGGTTTGTCAGTCTTGCCGCTGGTGAGTGCCATCTGTATTGAGGATCTATGTTGGTTGATCCGTTCACGGTATGTTCTGATGGTTTTCCCCATGTACATTTTCCCACAAGGGCATGTGAGATAATAGACCACATGATCCATCAGACATGTTAAATGGTGCCGTAACTCAATTTTGGTGCCATACAGTGGGTGGTTGAAGAACCGTCCGGTTATCATGGCTCTGCAGGTCATGCATTTTAGGCACTTAAAGCATCCTGGGTTTATATTTAACCAGGCAGTACCAGTTGTCATCGTTGGTCGCATGGTTGGTCTCATCAACATGTCCTTCAGGTTGGCGCCTCTTTGCACACTTAATAGAGGTGGTCGACTGCCAACCTTTTTGAATTTGGGATCAGTGCTGATCATGGACCAGTTTTTCTTTATTGTTCTTTCCACAGTGTGTAAACCAGTGTTGCAACTGGTCTTGAATATAATGCGATCACGATTCTTGTTTTTGCTGCTGGTCTTTTTCATATGCAGTTTACGTGCTTTGGCCAGACATCTGTCCACCACTGCGGCTGTGTACCCACGTTCAATAAAACGCTGTCTGCACTCAAGCAGTTGTATATCGGCATTGGTGTCATTGGAGTTGTTTCTTAATACCCTAAGGAATTGAGAGACGGGTAAGTTCGATTTTAGCCTATCTGGGTGATGGCTAGACGCCCATAGCAGGGTGTTCCGGTCTGTGGGCTTACGGTATAGAGTGTATTCAAGTACTGATGGTAAGGACGGATCCTTGTATATAGTAATGTCCAAAAAATTAATGTTAGACTCGCTCACTGTAGCAGTTAATCTAATTGGACTGTTGAGAGCATTCAGGGTATCCACCATGGCAAAAAACAATTCGGCGGAGCCCCGCCAAACAATAAAGAGATCATCAATGTATCTCTTGTAGCATACAATATGCTCAGCATAATTGCACAAAATGTTTTCATGTTCATACTTGGCCATGTACAGATTGGCGAACCCCGGGGCCAAATTAGAGCCCATAGCGGTGCCCGCCAACTGTACATTGGCCCTCATTCCGAGTTGATCGCTCGGTATTTTTCATCGCATCGCAATGAAAATCCGCTTAGTACGCATGCGCAATGTTCGCACTGCGACTGCGCCAAGTAACTTTGCTATGTAGAAAGTAATTTTACTCACGGCTTTTTCATCGCTCCGGCGATCGTAATGTGATTGACAGGAAATGGGTGTTACTGGGCGGAAACACGGCGTTTCAGGGGCGTGTGGCTGAAAACGCTACCGTTTCCGGAAAAAACGCAGGAGTGGCCGGAGAAACGGTGGGAGTGCCTGGGCGAACGCTGGGTGTGTTTGTGACGTCAACCAGGAACGACAAGCACTGAACTGATCGCACAGGCAGAGTAAGTCTGAAGCTACTCTGAAACTGCTAAGTAGTTAGTAATCGCAATATTGCGAATACATCGGTCGCAATTTTAAGAAGCTAAGATTCACTCCCAGTAGGCGGCGGCTTAGCGTGTGTAACTCTGCTAAATTCGCCTTGCGACCGATCAACTCGGAATGAGGGCCATAGTACTCATCCTGGTATTGGAAATGATTATACGTAAGTACCAATCTGATCAGACTCAAAATAAATTCAATAGGAGGACCCTCGTAAGGACCCTTAATCAACGCCTCTCTTACGGCAGCAATCCCCTCCTCATGGGGAATAACCGTATATAATGATGTTACATCTAGAGTAGCTAGTAAACAAGTGGATACATCATCAGTGATACGAGCCAATATTCCCAAGAGGTCACTAGTGTCACGAATGTAACTGTCCATCATCCTCACACATGGTTGGAGGAAATGGTCAACAAACCGTGCCAGCGGTTGTAGCAAGGATCCTTGTGCAGATATTATCGGCCTCCCTGGAGGTTTTATTAGGGATTTATGCACCTTGGGCAGGGTGTAGATGATGGGACAGATAGGGTAGGTCACCGATAGATAATCATAGACATCATCATTGATCCATGCACATTTTAGTGCCTGAACCAACAAGTCGTCAACCTCCTTTTTAAATCTGGGAGTCGGGTTGTAGGGGATCTTAGCATAAGTGTTGTTATCAGATAGTTGTGTTTTGATTTCAAGGTCATAATCAGCAAAATCCTGAAGGACTACCGCTCCTCCCTTGTCTGCATTCCTAATTACCAGATTAGTGTTTTGTTTTAAGTCTCTTAATGCTTGCCATTCAACCTTAGATAAATTGGAGTAGCCTCCGCTACCCCTATTATTTTGTAATACCTCACTGTCAATAACCTGTAAAAAGGTTTTTAAACTGGCGTTGTTAGAGATTGGGTCAAATTTACTGGTATTTCTAAACAGCCCAAGTGGCCGTGCTTCAAGCTGCGGCTGATTATTGATGAATTTATTATCAAAAAATTCCCTGAGGCGTAATTGGCGTCCCATCCTATATCTTTCAATGGACCAATTGAAGGATTTGAAGTGACAAGTCGGGACAAAAGAGAGGCCTTTACTTAACAGTGAGGTTTCAGCCTCAGATAACACATGAGTGGATAAATTAAATATTAAGTTCGGGAACCTCTCCCTCCTCGTCCCCGTGTTTTTGATCCTCCCCCTCCGCGGGTGGGGTCGCCTGTGGCTACTTTGGCTCTCCGAGCTCTGGTGCCCGGTCCTAAAAAAGAGGATGACGCCCCTGCCCCGGATGGTGGTATACTATCTGTGAATTCAGAGTCAGAAGAGGAATACCCCTGTGGATAATTGAACCTTTGCTGTCTATGGTTATATCTACTCTGTCGGTTACATCGCCATCTGGTGGATTGATCATCACCAGATAACCACTTATATACCGAATGCTGTTGGTAATCAGATTCCACAGTTTCCCATTTCTTTCCCTTGAATGCTAACAAGTCAGATCTGTATTTGTCAATTTGTGACTAAATTTTCTCTAACCAGTTTTCTGACTTGTCAGCCTTCAAACTAGAGGTGTATTCCCGTTCAAATATTTCGATGTCACTCTTCACTTTTTTAAGTTCTGTCCCCACTTCCTCTACCACAAGTACAAGCAAATCAGATGAACATTTGTTCAATATTCCACACCACTTCACACAAAAAGATGGATTTTTTCTACCAATGGTGGGAGTATTGGCAATTCTAAATCCCCTAGGGATTCTTTTCTTCCGATAATATTCGGACAGAAACTGTCCGTGCAAGGTTAAATCTATTTCCCTCTTTTTCAGTTTGTTAAGTTTGTGGAAAAGATCTAAAGGTGTCCGAGCTGGTAACTGGTCAAAGTCTGTCTGATTAAATAGGACTTTTTCAATATCGTCATCAGTGTAGCTAACAAAAGCATTCTCTGCCTCACTTAAAGAGTTCTCATCTAATATGCCTCCACTCTGAGACATTCTAAACCAGGTGAGAGTATGAACACTATTACATCCAGCGATTCAGTCCACACATAGACATAGACAATTAAAATAACCAAAATATGGTCAAATAGATGAGGATCTCTGACAGATTGGATAAAAGTAATATCACTAACAAAAAGTTTCCTTTAAAGAAAAACTGCTATGGAGTCGTCAAAAAAGAACAAAAATGAACAACAATTGTCCAAACATTCATGGAGGGTGCTCACTTAGAAGTATATCGTGTTGATATCATCAAATATTCCAAGGTAAGTGAAGTGGCACTCACTATATATACAATGTCATCTGCTGGGGTGTCACAGTTCCAGGGAGAGACTTGTGTCCACAAGGTCCCATAATATATCCAATTGTAAAGAAGGCACTCACCAGACTAGTATTTGAAAATGCAAAAGACGTTTATCAAATCTCACATCAGCGACTTATTCATGGTTGGTCGACGTTTCGGTCCCAAGCCGGACCTTTTTCCAGACCAGTGTGTACAATCGTCAGAATCACAAAACAAATGACCCTCAGTGTGGAACTACAAATACTCAACCAGAGCCCGCCCATCTATGTAATTACCAATCATGGTCATTCAAATTTAGTGAAATTACATGCTCATTAAACACACACGGATCACATCACTGTACATTCCTGTACATAACTCTCATCAAAAGCGTCGCACATGAATAGTATATGAGTAATATCTTAGCGCTCACCTTCTCCCTGCATGTATCAGTGCCGCAGGTGGAACGCACGCCGTCGGTGACCCGCATGAAACTTCCGCCTTCATTCAACCACAGACTACTACTTCCGACCTCGCAGTCCAACACTGAATAATCAGTGGAACGCACGTCGCAGATGACCCGCAAGACGCTTCCGCCTCCAAACATGATGTCATTGTGGGAAGTTGAAACGGGTCCCGGAGCGCAGCATAAATGCGCTACCACATAGAAAAACTGGCATCATTGATTAATATAAAGTTAAATCAAGTGACATGTGCATGATAACGTGTGTGGTTATGTATTGAAAGCATAAACTCTGGAGATTTAGAGTAAGGCTGCTTAGGTAGGTATCAGAAGCTCCACACCGGACAAGTATCGCATAATAGAAACCCGATGTAAACATATATAAACATATATAGACAATACTTATAACATCTTACTATAGATGACATAACAAATAACATAATTAAAACCTATTAATCGGACTGAAACGCTGGATAGCCATGATGGACACCCGTGAATGCAAATCATGCAGAGTAATACCATAAGGGACTATACCCACATTTCCTTGTGTTTAAAGAAAAACACTTAAATGGTTCTGTTCATTCAACCCTCTTGGAGATACCGTTCCCAGGTAGTGTATCCAATAAGCCTCTCTTTTTAATAATAAAACGCCTCTATCACCTTCCCGTGGGGGTGGTGGGATCCAATCGATGATCATATGCCGCAGTGTAGCTACTTGATGTTTCATCTGCATAAAGTGGAGTGCCACTGGTTTGTCAGTCTTGCCGCTGGTGAGTGCCATCTGTATTGAGGATCTATGTTGGTTGATCCGTTCACGGTATGTTCTGATGGTTTTCCCCACGTACATTTTCCCACAAGGGCATGTGAGATAATAGACCACATGATCCATCAGACATGTTAAATGGTGCCGTAACTCAATTTTGGTGCCATACAGTGGGTGGTTGAAGAACCGTCCGGTTATCATGGCTCTGCAGGTCATGCATTTTAGGCACTTAAAGCATCCTGGGTTTATATTTAACCAGGTAGTACCAGTTGTCATCGTTGGTCGCATGGTTGGTCTCATCAACATGTCCTTCAGGTTGGCGCCTCTTTGCACACTTAATAGAGGTGGTCGACTGCCAACCTTTTTGAATTTGGGATCAGTGCTGATCATGGACCAGTTTTTCTTTATTGTTCTTTCCACAGTGTGTAAACCAGTGTTGCAACTGGTCTTGAATATAATGCGATCACGATTCTTGTTTTTGCTGCTGGTCTTTTTCATATGCAGTTTACGTGCTTTGGCCAGACATCTGTCCACCACTGCGGCTGTGTACCCACGTTCAATAAAACGCTGTCTGCACTCAAGCAGTTGTATATCGGCATTGGTGTCATTGGAGTTGTTTCTTAATACCCTAAGGAATTGAGAGACGGGTAAGTTCGATTTTAGCCTATCTGGGTGATGGCTAGACGCCCATAGCAGGGTGTTCCGGTCTGTGGGCTTACGGTATAGAGTGTATTCAAGTACTGATGGTAAGGACGGATCCTTGTATATAGTAATGTCCAAAAAATTAATGTTAGACTCCCGACTCCCAGATTTAAAAAGGAGGTTGACGACTTGTTGGTTCAGGCACTACAATGTGCATGGATCAATGATGATGTCTATGATTATCTATCGGTGACCTACCCTATCTGTCCCATCATCTACACCCTGCCCAAGGTGCATAAATCCCTAATAAAACCTCCAGGGAGGCCGATAATATCTGCACAAGGATCCTTGCTACAACCGCTGGCACGGTTTGTTGACCATTTCCTCCAACCATGTGTGAGGATGATGGACAGTTACATTCGTGACACTAGTGACCTCTTGGGAATATTGGCTCGTATCACTGATGATGTATCCACTTGTTTACTAGCTACTCTAGATGTAACATCATTATATACGGTTATTCCCCATGAGGAGGGGATTGCTGCCGTAAGAGAGGCGTTGATTAAGGGTCCTTACGAGGGTCCTCCTATTGAATTTATTTTGAGTCTGATCAGATTGGTACTTACGTATAATCATTTCCAATACCAGGATGAGTACTATGTACAGTTGGCGGGCACCGCTATGGGCTCTAATTTGGCCCCGGGGTTCGCCAATCTGTACATGGCCAAGTATGAACATCAAAACATTTTGTGCAATTATGCTGAGCATATTGTATGCTACAAGAGATACATTGATGATCTCTTTATTGTTTGGCGGGGCTCCGCCGAATTGTTTTTTGCCATGGTGGATACCCTGAATGCTCTCAACAGTCCAATTAGATTAACTGCTACAGTGAGCGAGTCTAACATTAATTTTTTGGACATTACTATATACAAGGATCCGTCCTTACCATCAGTACTTGAATACACTCTATACCGTAAGCCCACAGACCGTAACACCCTGCTATGGGCGTCTAGCCATCACCCAGATAGGCTAAAATCGAACTTACCCGTCTCTCAATTCCTTAGGGTATTAAGAAACAACTCCAATGACACCAATGCCGATATACAACTGCTTGAGTGCAGACAGCGTTTTATTGAACGTGGGTACACAGCCGCAGTGGTGGACAGATGTCTGGCCAAAGCACGTAAACTGCATATGAAAAAGACCAGCAGCAAAAACAAGAATCGTGATCGCATCATATTCAAGACCAGTTGCAACACTGGTTTACACACTGTGGAAAGAACAATAAAGAAAAACTGGTCCATGATCAGCACTGATCCCAAATTCAAAAAGGTTGGCAGTCGACCACCTCTATTAAGTGTGCAAAGAGGCGCCAACCTGAAGGACATGTTGATGAGACCAACCATGCGACCAACGATGACAACTGGTACTACCTGGTTAAATATAAACCCAGGATGCTTTAAGTGCCTAAAATGCATGACCTGCAGAGCCATGATAACCGGACGGTTCTTCAACCACCCACTGTATGGCACCAAAATTGAGTTACGGCACCATTTAACATGTCTGATGGATCATGTGGTCTATTATCTCACATGCCCTTGTGGGAAAATGTACGTGGGGAAAACCATCAGAACATACCGTGAACGGATCAACCAACATAGATCCTCAATACAGATGGCACTCACCAGCGGCAAGACTGACAAACCAGTGGCACTCCACTTTATGCAGATGAAACATCAAGTAGCTACACTGCGGCATATGATCATCGATTGGATCCCACCACCCCCACGGAGAGGTGATAGAGGCGTTTTATTATTAAAAAGAGAGGCTTATTGGATACACTACCTGGGAACGGTATCTCCAAGAGGGTTGAATGAACAGAACCATTTAAGTGTTTTTCTTTAAACACAAGGAAATGTGGGTATAGTCCCTTATGGTATTACTCTGCATGATTTGCATTCACGGGTGTCCATCATGGCTATCCAGCGTTTCAGTCCGATTAATAGGTTTTAATTATGTTATTTGTTATGTCATCTATAGTAAGATGTTATAAGTATTGTCTATATATGTTTATATATGTTTACATCGGGTTTCTATTATGCGATACTTGTCCGGTGTGGAGCTTCTGATACCTACCTAAGCAGCCTTACTCTAAATCTCCAGAGTTTATGCTATTAATACATAACCACACACGTTATCATGCACATGTCACTTGATTTAACTTTATATTAATCAATGATGCCAGTTTTTCTATGTGGTAGCGCATTTATGCTGCGCTCCGGGACCCGTTTCAACTTCCCACAATGACATCATGTTTGGAGGCGGAAGCGTCTTGCGGGTCATCTGCGACGTGCGTTCCACTGATTATTCAGTGTTGGACTGCGAGGTCGGAAGTAGTAGTCTGTGGTTGAATGAAGGCGGAAGTTTCATGCGGGTCACCGACGGCGTGCGTTCCACCTGCGGCACTGATACATGCAGGGAGAAGGTGAGCGCTAAGATATTACTCATATACTATTCATGTGCGACGCTTTTGATGAGAGTTATGTACAGGAATGTACAGTGATGTGATCCGTGTGTGTTTAATGAGCATGTAATTTCACTAAATTTGAATGACCATGATTGGTAATTACATAGATGGGCGGGCTCTGGTTGAGTATTTGTAGTTCCACACTGAGGGTCATTTGTTTTGTGATTCTGACGATTGTACACACTGGTCTGGAAAAAGGTCCGGCTTGGGACCGAAACGTCGACCAACCATGAATAAGTCGCTGATGTGAGATTTGATAAACGTCTTTTGCATTTTCAAATACTAGTCTGGTGAGTGCCTTCTTTACAATTGGATATATATATATATATATATATATATACACACACTGCTGGGAAGTGGGAAGCGCAACCCAGCATTCACAGCAGCGGAGAACAGCCTATGGTGAAGGAAAGGGACAGCAGCAGCAGCGCCTCCACCAATTACACAGCGCTGCTGTGGCTCCCTCCTCCACCTCCTTCCTCCTCCTCCTTCTCTCCTGCCCGGGATCTCTGCCAGAAGCTGCACCGAGGAGCCTGACTGGAGAGAGTAAGTATAATTCTTTCTTTCTTTCTTTTCTGCCTTAATGTGTAAAAAGGGGGGGCGCTGTCTGCCGTAATGTTTAAAAAGGGGGACGCTATCTGCCGTAATGTGTAAAAAAGGGGGACTGTCTGCCAAAATGTGTAAAAAGGGGGACTGTCTGCCGTAATTTTGTAAAAAGGGGAACGCTGTCTGCCGTAATGTGTAAAAAGGGTACGCTGTCTGCCGTTATGTGTAAAAAGAGGGACGCTGTCTGCCGTAATGTGTAAAAAGGGGACGCTGTCTGCCGTAATGTGTAAAAAGGGGGCGCTGTCTGCCGTAATGTGTAAAAAGGGGGACGCTATCTGCCGTAATGTGTAAAAAAGGGGGACTGTCTGCCAAAATGTGTAAAAAGGAGGACTGTCTGCCGTAATTTTGTAAAAAGGGGAGCGCTGTCTGCCGTAATGTGTAAAAAGGGTACGCTGTCTGCCGTTATGTGTAAAAAGAGGGACGCTGTCTGCCGTAATGTGTAAAAAGGGGACGCTGTCTGCCGTAATGTGTAAAAAGGGGGACGCTGTCTGCCTTAATGTGTAAAAAGGAAATGCTGTCTGCCGTAATGTGTAAAAAGGGGGACACTGTCTGCTGTAATGTGTAAAAAGGGGGACACTGTCTGCCGTAATGTGTAAAAAGGGGGACACTGTCTGCCGTAATGTGTAAAATGAGGACGCTGTCTGCCGTAATGTGTAAAAAGGGGACGCTGTCTGCCGTAATGTGTAAAAAGGGGGACGCGGTCTGCCTTAATGTGTAAAAAGGAAATGCTGTCTGCCGTAATGTGTAAAAAGGGGGACACTGTCTGCTGTAATGTGTAAAAAGGGGGACACTGTCTGCCGTAATGTGTAAAAAGGGGGACACTGTCTGCCGTAATGTGTAAAATGAGGATGCTGTCTGCCGTAATGTGTAAAAAAGAGGGACTGTCTGCCAAAATGTGTAAAAAGGGGGACTGTCTGCCGTAATTTTGTAAAAAGGGGAACGCTGTCTGCCGTAATGTGTAAAAAGGGCACGCTGTCTGCCGTTAGGTGTAAAAAGAGGGACACTGTCTGCCGTAATGTGTAAAAAGGGGGACACTGTCTGCCGTAATGTGTAAAATATGGACGCTGTCTGCCGTAATGTGTAAAAAGGGGACGCTGTCTGCCGTAATGTGTAAAAATAAGAATTTACTTACCGATAATTCTATTTCTCATAGTCCGTAGTGGATGCTGGGGACTCCAAAAGGACCATGGGGAATAGCGGCTCCGCAGGAGACTGGGCACAAAAGTAAAAGCTTTAGGACTACCTGGTGTGCACTGGCTCCTCCCCCCATGACCCTCCTCCAAGCCTCAGTTAGGATACTGTGCCCGGACGAGCGTACACAATAAGGAAGGATTTTGAATCCCGGGTAAGACTCATACCAGCCACACCAATCACACCGTACAACTTGTGATCTGAACCCAGTTAACAGCATGATAACAGAGGAGCCTCTGAAAAGATGGCTCACAACAATAATAACCCGATTTTTGTAACAATAACTATGTACAAGTATTGCAGACAATCCGCACTTGGGATGGGCGCCCAGCATCCACTACGGACTACGAGAAATAGAATTATCGGTAAGTAAATTCTTATTTTCTCTGACGTCCTAGTGGATGCTGGGGACTCCGAAAGGACCATGGGGATTATACCAAAGCTCCCAAACGGGCGGGAGAGTGCGGATGACTCTGCAGCACCGAATGAGAGAACTCCAGGTCCTCCTCAGCCAGGGTATCAAATTTGTAGAATTTAGCAAACGTGTTTTCCCCTGACCAAGTAGCTGCTCGGCAAAGTTGTAAAGCCGAGACCCCTCGGGCAGCCGCCCAAGATGAGCCCACTTTTCGTGTGGAATGGGCTTTTACAGATTTTGGCTGTGGCAGGCCTGCCACAGAATGTGCAAGCTGAATTGTACTACAAATCCAACGAGCAATAGTCTGCTTAGAAGCAGGAGCACCCAGCTTGTTGGGTGCATACAGGATAAACAACGAGTCAGATTTTCTGACTCCAGCCGTCCTGGAAACATATATTTTCAGGGCCCTGACTACGTCCAGCAACTTGGAATCCTCCAAGTCCCTAGTAGCCGCAGGTACCACAATAGGCTGGTTTAAGTGAAACGCTGAAACCACCTTAGGGAGAAATTGGGGACGAGTCCTCAATTCTGCCCTGTCCGTATGAAAAATTAGGTAAGGGCTTTTATAGGATAAAGCCGCCAATTCTGAGACACGCCTGGCTGAAGCCAGGGCTAACAGCATTACCACTTTCCATGTGAGATATTTTAAGTCCACAGTGGTGAGTGGTTCAAACCAATGTGATTTTAGGAACCCCAAAACTACATTGAGATCCCAAGGTGCCACTGGAGGCACAAAAGGAGGCTGTATATGCAGTACCCCCTTGACAAACGTCTGAACTTCAGGAACTGAAGCTAGTTCTTTTTGGAAGAATATCGATAGGGCCGAAATTTGAACCTTAATGGACCCTAATTTTAGGCCCATAGACAGTCCTGTTTGCAGGAAATGCAGGAAACGACCCAGTTGAAATTCCTCTGTAGGGGCCTTCCTGGCCTCACACCACGCAACATATTTACGCCAAATACGGTGATAATGTTGCACAGTTACATCCTTCCTGGCTTTGATCAGGGTAGGGATGACTTCATCCGGAATGCCTTTTTCCTTCAGGATCCGGCGTTCAACCGCCATGCCGTCAAACGCAGCCACGGTAAGTCTTGGAACAGACAGGGTCCCTGCTGGAGCAGGTCCTTTCTTAGAGGTAGAGGCCACGGGTCTTCCGTGAGCTTCTCTTGAAGTTCCGGGTACCAAGTCCTTCTTGGCCAATCCGGAGCCACGAGTATAGTCCTTACTCCTCTCCTTCTTATGATTCTCAGTACCTTGGGTATGAGAGGCAGAGGAGGGAACACATACATTGACTGGTACACCCACGGTGTTACCAGAGCGTCCACAGCTATTGCCTGAGGGTCCCTTGACCTGGCGCAATATCTGTCCAGTTTTTTGTTGAGGCGGGACGCCATCATGTCCACCTTTGGTTTTTCCCAACGGTTCACAATCATGTGGAAGACTTCTGGGTGAAGTCCCCACTCTCCCGGGTGGAGGTCGTGTCTGCTGAGGAAGTCTGCTTCCCAGTTGTCCACTCCCGGAATGAACACTGCTGACAGTGCTATCACATGATTTTCCGCCCAGCGAAGAATCCTTGCAACTTCCGTCATTGCCCTCCTGCTTCTTGTGCCGCCCTGTCTGTTTACGTGGGCGACTGCCGTGATGTTGTCCGACTGGATCAACACCGGCTGACCCTGAAGCAGAGGCCTTGCCTGACTTAGGGCATTGTAAATGGCCCTTAGTTCCAGGATATTTATGTGAAGTGACGTTTCCATGCTTGACCACAAGCCCTGGAAATTTTTTCCCTGTGTGACTGCTCCCCAGCCTCTCAGGCTGGCATCCGTGGTCACCAGGACCCAGTCCTGAATGCCGAATCTGCGGCCCTCTAGAAGATGAGCACTCTGTAACCACCACAGGAGAGACACCCTTGTCCTTGGAGACAGGGTTATCCGCTGATGCATTTGAAGATGCGATCCGTACCATTTGTCCAGCAGATCCCACTGAAAAGTTCTTGCGTGGAATCTGCCGAATGGAATCGCTTCGTAAGAAGCCACCATTTTCCCCAGGACCCTTGTGCATTGATGCACTGACACTTGGCCTGGTTTTAGGAGGTTCCTGACTAGGTCGGATAACTCCCTGGCTTTCTCCTCTGGGAGAAACACCTTTTTCTGGACTGTGTCCAGAATCATCCCTAGGAACAGCAGACGTGTCGTCGGAATCAGCTGCGATTTTGGAATATTTAGAATCCACCCGTGCTGTCGTAGTACTACTTGAGATAGTGCTACTCCGACCTCTAACTGTTCTCTGGACCTTGCCCTTATCAGGAGATCGTCCAAGTAAGGGATAATTAAGATGCCTTTTCTTCGAAGAAGAATCATCATTTCGGCCATTACCTTGGTAAAGACCCGGGGTGCCGTGGACAATCCAAACGGCAGCGTCTGAAACTGATAGTGACAAGGGCAAATTGGGACATGGAGGTAAGCATCCTTGATGTCCAGAGACACCATATAGTCCCCTTCTTCCAGGTTCGCTATCACTGCTCTGAGTGACTCCATCTTGAATTTGAACCTTTGTATGTAAGTGTTCAAGGATTTCAGATTTAAAATGGGTCTCACCGAGCCGTCCGGCTTCGGTACCACAAACAGCGTGGAATAATACCCCTTTCCCTGTTGTAGGAGGGGTACCTTGATTATCACCTGCTGGGAATACAGCTTGTGAATGGCTTCCAATACCACCTCCCTGTCGGAGGGAGACGTTGGTAAAGCAGACTTCAGGAACCGGCGAGGGGGAGACGTCTCGAATTCCAATTTGTACCCCTGAGATACTACCTGCAGGATCCAGGGGTCCACTTGCGAGTGAGCCCACTGCGCGCTGAAATTCTTGAGACGGGCCCCCACCGTGCCTGAGTCCGCTTGTAAGGCCCCAGCGTCATGCTGAGGACTTGGCAGAAGCGGGGGAGGGCTTCTGTTCCTGGGAAGAGGCTGCCTGCTGCAGTCTTTTTCCCCTTCCTCTGCCCCGGGGCAGATATGAGTGGCCTTTTGCCCGCTTGCCCTTATGGGGACGAAAGGACTGAGCCTGAAAAGACGGTGTCTTTTTCTGCTGAGAGGTGACCTGGGGTAAAAAGGTGGATTTCCCAGCCGTTGCCGTGGCCACCAGGTCCGATAGACCGACCCCAAATAACTCCTCCCCTTTATACGGCAATACTTCCATATGCCGTTTGGAATCCGCATCACCTGACCACTGTCGCGTCCATAACCCTCTTCTGGCAGAAATGGACAGCGCACTTACTCTTGATGCCAGAGTGCAAATATCCCTCTGTGCATCTCGCATATATAGAAATGCATCCTTTAAATGCTCTATAGTCAATAATATACTGTCCCTGTCCAGGGTATCAATATTTTCAGTCAGGGAATCCGACCAAGCCACCCCAGCACTGCACATCCAGGCTGAGGCGATTACTGGTCGCAGTATAATACCAGTATGTGTGTATATACTTTTTAGGATATTTTTCAGCTTCCTATCAGCTGGTTCCTTGAGGGCGGCCGTATCAGGAGACGGTAACGCCACTTGTTTTGATAAGCGTGTGAGCGCCTTATCTACCCTAGGGGGTGTTTCCCAACGCGCCCTAACCTCTGGCGGGAAAGGGTATAATGCCAATCATTTTTTAGAAATTAGCAGTTTTTTATCGGGGGAAACCCACGCTTCATCACACACCTCATTTAATTCATCTGATTCAGGAAAAACTACGGGTAGTTTTTTCACACCCCACATAATACCCTTTTTTGTGGTACTTGTAGTATCAGAAATGTTCAAAACCTCCTTCATTGCCGTGATCATGTAACGTGTGGCCCTACTGGAAAATACGTTTGTTTCCTCACCGTCGACACGGGAGTCAGTGTCCGTGTCTGGGTCTGTGTCGACCATCTGAGGTAACGGGCGCTTTAGAGCCCCTGACGGTGTTTGAGACGCCTGTACAGGTAATAACTGATTTGCCGGCTGTCTCATGTCGTCAACAGTCTTTTGTAAAGTGCTGACACTATCACGTAATTCCTTCCATAAGACCATCCAGTCAGGTGTCGACTCCCTAGGGGGTGACATCACTATTACAGGCAATTGCTCCGCCTCCATACCATTTTCCTCCTCATACATGTCGACACAACGTACCGACACACAGCACACACACAGGGAATGCTCTGATAGAGGACAGGACCCCACTAGCCCTTTGGGGAGACAGAGGGAGAGTTTGCCAGCACACACCAGAGCGCTATATATATACAGGGATAACCTTATATAAGTGTTTTTCCTTTATGTAGCTGCTGTATAGATTTATCTGCCAAATTAGTGCCCCCCTCTCTTGTTTTACCCTGTTTCTGTAGTGCAGGACTGCAGGGGAGAGTCAGGGAGCTTCCCTCCAACGGAGCTGTGAGGAAAAATGGCGCCAGTGTGCTGAGGAGATAGGCTCCGCCCCCTTCTCGGCGGCCTTTCTCCCGCTTTTTTAAGGAAAAATTGGCAGGGGTTAAATGCATCCATATAGCCCAGGAGCTATATGTGATGTATTTTTTTTTTTTGCCATATAAGGTGTTTTTATTGCGTCTCAGGGCGCCCCCCCCCCAGCGCCCTGCACCCTCAGTGACCGGAGTGTGAAGTGTGCTGAGAGCAATGGCGCACAGCTGCGGTGCTGTGCGCTACCTTATTGAAGACAGGACGTCTTCTGCCGCCGATTTTCCGGACCTCTTCAGTCTTCTGGCTCTGTAAGGGGGCCGGCGGCGCGGCTCTGGGACCCATCCATGGCTGGGCCTGTGATCGTCCCTCTGGATCTAATGTCCAGTAGCCTAAGAAGCCCAATCCACTCTGCACGCAGGTGAGTTCGCTTCTTCTCCCCTTAGTCCCTCGGTGCAGTGAACCTGTTGCCAGCAGGATTCACTGAAAATAAAAAACCTATACTTAAACTTTTTTACTAAGCAGCTCAGGAGAGCCACCTAGTGAGCACCCTTCTCGTTCGGGCACAAAAATCTAACTGAGGCTTGGAGGAGGGTCATGGGGGGAGGAGCCAGTGCACACCAGGTAGTCCTAAAGCTTTTACTTTTGTGCCCAGTCTCCTGCGGAGCCGCTATTCCCCATGGTCCTTTCGGAGTCCCCAGCATCCACTAGGACGTCAGAGAAAAGGGGGACGCTGTCTGCCTTAATGTGTAAAAAGGAAATGCTGTCTGCTGTAATGTGTAAAAAGGGGGACACTGTCTGCCGTAATGTGTAAAAAGGGGGACACTGTCTGCCGTAATGTGTAAAATGAGGACGCTGTCTGCCGTAATGTGTAAAAAGGGGACGCTGTCTGCCGTTATGTGCAAAAAGGGGGACGCTGTCTGCCTTAATGTGTAAAAAGGAAATGCTGTCTGCTGTAATGTGTAAAAAGGGGGACACTGTCTGCCGTAATGTGTAAAAAGGGGGATACTGTTTGCCGTAATGTGTAAAATGAGGACGCTGTCTGCCGTAATGTGTAAAAAGGGGACGCTGTCTGCCGTTATGTGTAAAAAGGGGGACGCTGTCTGCCTTAATGTGTAAAAAGGAAACGTTGTCTGCCGTAATGTGTAAAAAAGGGGACGCTGTCTGCCGTTATGTGTAAAAAGGGGGACGCTGTCTGCCTTAATGTGTAAAAAGGAAATGCTGTCTGCCGTAATGTATAAAAAGGGGGACACTGTCTGCTGTAATGTGTAAAAAGGGGGACACTGTTTGCCGTAATGTGTAAAAAAGGGGACACTGTCTGTCGTAATGTGTAAAATGGGGACGCTGTCTGCCGTTATGTGTAAAAAGAGGACGCTGTCTGCCGTTATGTGTAAAAAGGGGACGCTATCTGCCGTTATGTGTAAAAAAGGGGGGCGCTGTCTGCCATAATGTATAAAAAGGGGACACTGTCTGCCATAATGTGTAAAAAGGGGATGGTGTCTGCCGTAATGTGTAAAAAGGGGACGGTGTCTGCCGTAATGTGTAAAAAGGGGAATCTGTCCGTCGTAATGTGTAAAAGGGGCTCTACCTGGTGTAGTGGTGCTACTGTGCGGCGTAATTTGAATAATGGAGACTACTGTGCACCGTTATATGAATTGGTATTATTTGTGGCCACACCCCTTCCCCATAAAGCCACGCCTCTATGTTTTTTGCGTGCGCCGTTTTTGAACACAGTGCTAAAATGACTAGTTACGGCACTGTTGCTAGGTGTCCATTTCTCTAGCCCTGAGCAGGTCCCCCTCACCAGATACTCTCCAGGGGTGAGGGGGTGGACTTGGATGGGATGGTGGGGGGCAAAAGCATTTTGTTGCACCTGGGCCCACTGCTCGCTAGTTCCGCCACTGTACTGAGAGAATGTAAAATAGTGCTAGACATGTTCCTGGGCGGTGCTAAACACACCCCTGCAGTGGTGCACCCCCTAAAAAAATTATCTGTGTACGCCTATGCATGCAGTATTATAGTAAAAGAAAGCTGCTCTAGTAATAATGCACCCAGGGTTGGACTGGCCAACAGGGGTACAGGAGACCATTTATGTCCCAGTCCTACATTGAATGCACTTTATTCAGCTTCAGTTGCAGTTCTGTTAAAAAAGCAAAACTGCAACTGCTAGCACTCTCAGGCGGTCAGCCAGCACAAGGCAAGGATGTCCAGCATGCATATGCAGGCGCACCATTGCCATCGCTTTCATTGCAGGGGCTGCGTGTGACACCACTCAATTGCTGTGGGTGATGTCATGCAGCCGCCCTGATCATAGTCCGGACACACCTCCGTTGTCCAGACCACTGCCCCCAATGCTCAATGCAGCATCACTGCCCCCCCCCCCCCCTTCCCCCAACGCCATTGTCACATAGCGGTCGCATTCTTCCGCTGTGCATGTGCAATTGCCCGAAAATCTCTCATTTGCGAATTTTAGACATTTGTGTCCCATACTGAATAAGGCCCAAAGTATCAGATACTTTTTCAATGTTTATTAATAATAGAAATGATAATAACTCTATTTGATGTAATATCAGTGTCTTTAACACAGACATCCATAATTCTTTAAACTCACATATATTATATTACATAGCACAATATTACAGTATCATAATATCACTGAATAACTGAATACATACAGCATTATCACATAACGTGTTCTGATTTGGAACGTTACCAAATAACTATATGGGCGCCACAGAGCAATCCACTGAGGATTCTTAACGTAAGCACTGGGTGCATGCTGTGACGAAACTAACCCCCCTTCCAAGTTTACTTGATTGAAATGTACATGATTTATAAGCTTTGTACTTTCCTGTAATAACTTCCTCTCACCCATGCACAACATATAAAATATCTCATAAAGTCCTGTTTTATGGCCATGTTTTTAGGCCCCATGTTGTATGGATGACACCACATCAATCTACTTTACCTCTTCTTCCTCCCACAGGGTGGCGCTCTCCATACTGAGGAAATGATGAGTTGGTGTTTACATTATGTAACTTTATTGATAACAGTAAGGACAAAGTGTAAACTTTCTACAGTGACTCTCTGACAGCATACCTCCCAACTGTCCCGATTTTCGGGGGACTGTCTCGCTATCCCACCCATGGGCCGCAGTGTACTTCGGGGGGGGCAGTTGGGAGGCTGATTGGCAGAGCAGCGGTGAATTGACCCTGTGTGCATGCGTACAGAGTTTAGTCACAGGTGAAAGAGGGAGAGGGGGCATGCCAGCAGGTGAGAGAGTGCTGGGCATGCCCCCTCAGTGACGGTAAAGACAGGATTTTGATACCTACCGGTAAATCCTAGTCCGTAGAGGATGCTAGGGTCCACTTCATGACCATGCTGTATAGATGGTTCCACAGGAGCCATGGGCACTCTTAAGACTTTTCAATGGGTGTGAACTGGCTCCTCCCTCTATGCCCCTCCTCCAGACCTCAGTTATAGGAACTGTGCCCAGGGAGACGGACATTTCGAGGAAAGGATTTACTTTAAACTAGTGGTGAGATACATACCAGCTCACACCTCAACCATGCCGCACAACATGGTATTCAACAGAACACATGCCAACAGGCATGAACCAATTACAGCAACATGCTGAAACTAATATAACACAACTTGTGTAACTCTAATAACAAAACTGCAGGTAAAGTACGCACTGGGACAGGCGCCCAGCATCCTCTACGGACTAGGAGAAAAGGATTTACCGGTAGGTATCAAAATTCTGTTTTCTCATACGTCCTAGAGGATGCTGGGGTCCACTTCATGACCATGGGGTTTATACCAAAGCTCCAGTACGGGAGAGTGCAGATGACCCTGCAGCACCGATTCACCGAACTTGAGGTCCTCATCGGCCAAGGTGTCAAACTTGTAGAATGTTGCAAATGTGTTTGACCCTGACCAAGTAGCTGCTCGGCAAAGTTGTAATGCCGAGACCCCCCGGGCAGCCGCCCAGGAGGAGCCCACCTTCCTAGTAGAATGGACCTTCACCGATATCGGTAACGGCAATCCAGCCGTAGACAGATTGCTGAATCGTACCTCTGATCCAGCGTGCAATAGTCTGCTTGGAAGCAGGACACCCAATCTTGTTGGGAGCATACAGGACAACAGGACAACCAAAACCTCTGTCTTCGTATTCGACCTGTTCTAGCGACATAAATCTTCAAAGCTCTAACCACATCTAGAGACTTTGACTCAGCGAATGTGTCAGTAGCAACTGGCACCACAATAGGTTAGTTTATGTGGAAATAGGAAACCACCTTTGGAAGAAAATGTTAACGAGTTCTCAACTCTGCCCTATCTTCATGGAAGATCAGGTAAGGGCTCTTGTGGGACAAGGCCCCCAATTCAGACATCCACCTTGCGGATGCCAACGCCAAAAGCATCACCACTTTCCAAGTGAGAAACTTCAACTCTATTTCTTGTAGAGGCTCAAACCAACCCGATTGAAGTATCTGCAACACCACATTAAGGTCCCATGGTCCCAACTCAAACTCTTCCATAGGAGCCTTCTTGGATTCACACCAAGACACATATTTTCTCCAAATACGGTGGTAATGTTTAGACGTTACTCCTTTCCTGGCCTGAATAAGAGTGGGAATGACTTCTTTGGGAATACCCTTTCGGGCTAGGATCTGATGCTCAACAGCCGTGCCGTTAAATGTAGCCGCGGTAAGTCTTGATACACACACGGCCCCTGCTGTAGTAGGTCCTCTCGAGGAGGAAGATGCCGAGGATCTTCTATGAGCAACTCCTGAAGATCTGGATACCAAGCCCTCCTTGATCTGGATACCAAGCCCTCCCTCCAGTCTGGGGCAATGAAGATTGCTCAAACTCTTGTTCTTATTATTTCAAGAACTTTTGGAATCAGTGGAAGTGGAGGGAAAACATATACCGACCGAAACACCCACTGGGTCACTAGTGCATCCACTGCTATTGCTTGAGGGTCTCTCGACCTGGAACAATATCTCTGAAGCTTCTTCTTTAGACGAGATGCCATCATGTCTACCTGAGGAACTCCCCAAAGACTTGTCACCTCTGCGAAGACTTCTTGGTGGAGGCCCCACTCTCCTGGATGGAGATCGTGTCTGCTGAGGAAGTCTTCTTCCCAGTTGTCCACTCCCGAAATGAAAATTGCTGACAGAGCTCTAACATGTCTTTCTGCCCAGAGGAGAATCCTTGTCACCTCTGCCATTGCCGTTCTGCTTTTCGTTCCGCCTTGCCTGTTTATGTACGCGACTGCTGCTACATTGTCCGACTGGATCTGCACGGGATCTTGAAGAAGATGTACCGCTTGTAGAAGGCCGTTGTAAATGGCTCTCAATTCCAGAACGTTTATGTGAAGGCAGGCTTCCTGACTTGACCATTTTCCTTGGAAGCTTTCCCCCTGTGTGACAGCTCTCCAGCCTCTGAGACTTGCATCCGTGGTTATTAGGACCCAGTCGTGAATCCCAAACCTGCGTCCCTCTAGGAGGTGAGAACTGTGTAGCCACCACAGGAGCGAAATCCTGGCTTTGAGGGACAGGATTATTTTCCGGTGTATGTGTAGGTGGAATCCGGACCACTTGTCCAACAGGTCCCACTGGAATACTCTGGCATGAAATCGGCCAAACTGTATGGCCTCGTAGGCCGCTACCATTTTCCCCAACAACCGAATGCATTGATGGATCGACACGCTTGTTGGTTTCAATATTTGTTTGACCATTTTCTGGATTTCCAGAGCCTTTTCCACTGGAAGAAATACTCTCCGTACTTCTGTGTCCAGAATCATCCCTAAAAAGGACAATCTTGTCGTCGGTTCCAACTGCGACTTTGGAAAATTCATGATCCAACCGTGTTGCTGGAGTATTGACAGGGAGAGTGCGATGTTCTGCACCAACTGTTCCCTGGATCTTGCTTTTATCAGGAGATCGTCCAGATAAGGAATTATATTGACTCCTTTTTAACGAAGGAGGACCATCATCTCCGCCATCACCTTGGTGAATACCCTTGGTGCCGTGGAGAGTCCGAACGGCAACATCTGAAACTGGTAATGGCAATCCTGTACTGTGAACCTCAGATAAGCTTGGTGAGGAGGATAAATTGGAACATGCAAGTAAGCATCTTTTAGGTCTACTGACACCATGAAGTCCCCGTCTTCCAGACTGGAAATCACTACCCTCAGGGATTCCATCTTGAACTTGAACCTTTTCAGGTAGAGATTCAGATTTTTCAGGTTTAAGATCGGTCTGACCGAGCCGTCCGGCTTCGGAACTACGAAGAGGCTTGAATAAAAAACATTCTCCTTACTGTGCCAAGGGTACCAGGACAATGACCTGATCCTGACATAATTTTTGAATTGCCGTTGTTACTACCTCTCTTCCCAGAAGAGAAGCTGGCAAGGTTGATTTGAAAAATTGGCATGGGGGGACGTCTTGAAACTCTAGTTTGTACCCATGGGACACTATTTGTAAGACCCATTGGTCCAGGCCAGATTGAATCCAGATTTGGCTGAAAAGTTTCAGACGTGCTCCCACCCAAGCGGACTCCCGCAAGGGAGCCCCAACGTTATGCTGCAGATTTGGCAGAAGCAGGGGTGGACTTCTGCTCCTGCGATCCGGGAGACGCTGCGGATTTCTTTCCATTTCCCCTTCCCCTACCTGCAAAAAAAGGGGAGACCTTTGGCTTTTTTGTATTTGTTGGGCCGAAAGGACTGTATGTGAGAGTGAAGTGTCTTTTTCGCCGGTGTAGGAGCATAAGGCAAGAATGTCTACTTACCTGCGGTAGTTGCCGATACTAACGCATCCAGCACATCACCAAACAAGGCCTCACCTTTATACGGGAAAGCCACCATATTTCTTTTGGAATCTGCATCAGCATTCCACTGGTGAATCCACAACGCCCTCCGAGCCGATACTGCCATGGTAGCAGTTCTTGATCCCAAGAAACCAATATATTTCATGGATTCTAGTACGTACGCAGCAGCGTCTTTGATATGACCTAACGTTAGGAGTATCTCGTCTCCATCTATTGTGTCAATGTCTAATGACAAGTTTTCTGACCACTTTTCAATAGCACTACTCACCCACTCACAGACAATGGTAGGCCTGAGTAGTGTCCCATTGGCCACATCAATAAATCACCTCACTCACTTGCGGTCTGTCGGCTCCTTAAGTGAAGCCATTCCAGGCGCAGGGAGAAACACCTTTTCTCTTTTATGACAGGGCCCTGTCTAAAATGTGGGGTGACTCCCACCTTTTTTGGAAAAAGGTAAGCTGCCTGATATCCTTTTGAGAATCAGAAATTTCTTTTCAGGTTAAATCAGACCTGAGGTGGAGGGAAAATTACATTACTTCTTTACTAAAGTAAACCCTCTCCTTGTGGTAAAAGAGGGGGCTTCGTAACTTCTAACACCTCCTTTATAGCTAAAACATGTTTTGAATGCTTTTTTGCTAACTTAGGACCTATTCCCCTGGAATCACTAGTGTCGACAGGAATCAGAGTCCGTGTCGGTATCAGTTTGTACTACTTGTGCAAATTTGTATGTGACCCAGAAAGATCCCTGTGGATGAAAGGCAGAACTATTAAAAATCACATCTTCAACAGATTATTTTAATTTTCTGTATGAGATTCAGTCCAACCTCTTACTGATATGATTCACACTATCATGAAACCTTTCACCCAGTCAGGCTCTTGGTGTCATATTACCCCTCTGTGTCCCTAACATGTCTCCACACAGTTCTCTGCCTCAGACATGTCACACACATGCAGAATCACACCACAGACACTCCAGGATTTATAGGGGACAGACCCACAGTAAAATCTGTCAGAGGGACACAGATAGGATTTTGCCAGTTCACAACCCAGCGCCAGTAACACAATGTCTGTGAACACAAAATGCCCACTGACATTCAACGCTTTTATAATGTTAATCACACAATTATATAGCACCAAATTCACTGTGGCCCCCCCTGTTTTGCACCCTGATACTTGTTCAGTAGTGGAAGAGGACCAGTGCTGTCTCTGCAGCCTGAGGAGAGAGAGAAAATGGCACTGAGCAGTGTGATGGCTGACTGAGGAGGAAGCTCCACTCTTCAATGGTGTGTTTATCCTCAGCTTTTATGAGGTAATTTTTTATACTGGCGGGGGTAGGACTGTGCCTCAGCAACTTATGCCCCTTATTTATCCCAGTTTCCATAGGTTTCATGCTGCCCAGGGCGCCCCCCCGCATTGCACCCTGCAGTGCCTGTGTATGTGTGGGCAACATGGCGCGCTGCGCTCCCACCAGCCGCGCGGTACCTTTAGCGGTCACTTTCTTGATTGAAGATCTGTCTTCTAACACTCACCTGTCTTCTGACTTCTGGCTCTGTGAGGGGGGTGACGGCGTGCTGTGGGAGTGAGCATCTAGGCACGGCTAACGTTCAGTTCCCTTCAGGAGCTAATGGTGTCCTGTCAGCCAGAAGCAGAGCCATGAAACTCTTTAGGAAGTTGGTTCCTACTTCTGCCCCCTCAGTCCCACGAAGCAGGGAGTCTGTTGCCAGCAGTTCTCCCTGAAAATAAAAAACCTAACATAAGTCTTTTCAGAGAAACTCAGTAGAGCTCCTCAGAGTGCATCCAGTCTGCCTGGGCACATTTCTAAAACTGAGGTCTGGAGGAGGGGCATAGAGGGAGGAGCCAGTTCACACCCATTGAAAAGTCTTAAGAGTGCCCATGGCTCCTGTGGAACCGTCTATACCCCATGGTCATGAAGTGGACCCCAGCATCCTCTAGGACGTATGAAAAAGGAGGCTTGACTCGCGATTGCAGCTCTGCCCCCTTTCATATAGACCACGCCATCTGTTCATGCACATGCGCGCAAAGGTCCCTCTTTCTGCTGTTCAGAAGTTGGGATGTATGTGACAGTGTGTGAGGCCCCCACTATAGAAACCCTTAAGATTTAGTCTAACATTTTGTTATGCCCCCATTTTCTAAAGAAAAACAAATGCTTAGATCTCTATTGTATTGTCTATTAATACTTTATGCGCTTATTTTCTGTCACGTGTCATATTTCATTTTAGTTTATATTATTTACGCTCTTCTTTTCTCCCCACATTATAACTGCTTTATGTATATGTTTAAATTAGAGATGAGCGGGTTTGAATCTCTGAAATCCAAACCATCCCCCACCCCCCCAACCCAGGTATCAGGATCCGAGCCCGGATTAGAGTCCATCTCGGGACTTCCCACCAGACTCGGCTTCCAGAAGGAGGCAAAACGTCATCATCCTGCTGTCGGATCTTGCGGGTTTTGGATTCCATATAAGGAGCGCATGTCACTGCCATTTTCACTCCAGACTTGGAGAGAGAGACAGACCTCTGTCTCTCTGTGGGTGGTGGCGTCGGGCGGTGTCAGTGTGTGCTCTTTAGGGGTGCTGTTCTGTGTGCTGTTAGGGGTGCTGTACAGGGGTGCTGTCCTGTGCTGTTTGGGGTGCTTTACAGGGGTGTTGCTGTCCTGTGCTGTACAGGGGTGCCATCCTGTGTGCTGCTAGGGGTGCTGTACAGGGGTGCTGCCCTGTGCTGTTAGGGGTACTTTACAGGGGTGTTGGTGTCCTGTGCTGTACAGGGGTGTCGTCCTGTGTGCTGTTAGGGGTGCTGTCCTGTGCTGTTAGGGGTGTCTTATGCTGTTTGGGGTGCTTTACAGGGGTGTTGCTGTCCTGGGGTGTCCTGTGCTGTTAGGGGAGCTGTACAGGGGTGTTGCTGTCCTGTGCTGTCCCGTGGTGTCCTGTGCTGTACAGGGGTGCTGTTGTGTGCTGTTAGTGGTGCTGTCCTGTGTGTTGTAAAAATAAAGGGGCACTGTCCTGTGTGCTGTAAAAATAAAGGGGTGCTATAAAAATAAAGGAACGCTGTGGCCCTGTCCTGTATACTGTAAAAATAAAGGACTGCTGTGGCCCTGTTGCGTGCTTTAAAAATAAAGGAACACTGTGGCCCTGTACTGTATGCTGTAAAAATATAGGGGTGCCGTAAAAATAAAGGAATGCTGTGGCACTGTCGGGTGCTGTAAAAAAAAAGGAACACTGTGGCCCTGCCAGGTGCGGTAAAAATAAAGGAACGCTGTGGCCGTGTCCTGTATGCTGTAAAAATATAAGGGTACTGTAAAAATAAAGGAACGCTGTGGTCCTGCCCTGTATGCTGTAAAAATATAGGAACGCTGTGGCCCTGTCAGGTGCTGTAAAAATAAAGGAACGCTGAGGCCCTGTCCTGTATGCTGTAAAAATAAAGGAACGCTGTGGCCTGTCCTGTATGCTGTCAAAATACTGGGGTGCTGTAAAAATAAAGGAATACTGTGGCACTGTCGGGTGCTGTAAAAATAAAGTAACACTGTGGCCCTGTCCTGTATGCTGTAAAAAATTAGGGGTGCTATAAAAATAAAGGAACACTGTGGCCCTGTCCTGTATGCTGTAAAAATATAAGGATGCTGTAAAAATAAAGGAACGCTGTGGCCTTGTCAGGTGCTATAAAAATAAAGGAACGCTGTGGCCCCGTCCTCTATGCTGTAAAAATTTAGGGGTGCTATAAAAATAAATAAAGGAACACTGTGGCCTTGTCCTTTATGCTGTAAAAATAAAGGGACACTGTTCTGTGTGCTGTAATAATAAAGGGGCGCTGTCCTGTGAAATGGAGAACAAAAATTTGGAGGAAAAAATTATGAAAGATCAGGAATCACTTCCTAGTACTAGTGCTGAAGCTGCTGCCACCAGTCATGACATTGACGATGCAATTCCATCAACGTCATCTTCTAAGGCCGATGCCCAATGTCATAGAGGGCATGTAATAGCCAAGAATAAATAAATAAGAATAAATAAATAAATAAATAATAAGCAAAAATTAAGAACCAAAAAATTAAGAACCAAAGAAAAGAAAAAAAGTCTGATGAGAAACGTAAAATTGGCAATATGCCATTCACGACACAAAGTGGCAAGGAAAGGCTAAGGCCTTGGCCTATGTTCATGACTGGTAGTTCAGCCTCTCATGAAGATGGAAGCCTCCTCCCTCTCTATTAAAGCACAGGAAACAACTGTGTGTTCAGAGATATCACAAATCCCAAAGGAGAGTCCAAGTGTGTCCGTGGTTGCGATGTCTAGGCCTGACCTTCACAACACTGTATAGGAAGAGAAGTCTCCTACCACCATTTGCACACTCTCTGCAAGTACTGGTAGGAGCACCGCCAGTCCATTTGCTGATATTGAGATTGAGGGTGTCACTGTAGAAGTACACCAGGATGAGGATATTGGTGTAGCTGGCGCTGAGGAGGAAGTTGACAATGAGGATTCTGATGGTGATGTGGTTTGTTTGAATAAGGCACCAGTGGAGAAAGTTATTGGCCACGTGATGAAAAAGCCCATTGTCATGCCTGGGCATAATACCAAAAAAGCCACCTCTTCGGTGTGGAATTATTTCTCTGTAAGGATGAAGATGAAGATGTAAACACTGAAGGAGGTGAGGAATCTGAGGATGAGGATAAGGATGACATCTTGCCTCTGTAGAGCCAGTTTGTGCAAGGATAGATTAATTGCTTCTGTTTTTGGTGGGGACCCAAACAAAGCATTCCACACAGTCATGTGGCAGACCCTGTCGCTGAAATGATTGGTTTGTTAAAGTGTGCATATCCTGTTTATACAACATAAGAACAATTACATCTTGCACCTCTTTTTTTTCTTTGCATTATGTGCTCATTGGGGTCTAGTTTTTAAAACTGTCTGCCACTGCAGTGCCACTCCGAGATAGGCCAGGTGTTTGTGTCGCCCACTTGTGTCGCTTAGCATAGTCATCCAGCTACCTCGGTGCAACCTTTTGGCCTAAAAACAATATTGTGAGGTGTTCAGAATAGACTGGAAATGAGTAGAAATTAATGTTATTGAAGTTAATAATACCGTAGGAAAACCAAAAAAAAAAATCTATGATTTTAGCTGTTTTTATGGGGGGTTTTAAAAAAAAATCCAAATCCAAAACAAAAACCTGAAGGGGTGGTTTTGGTAAAACCAATCCAGATCTAAAACACGAACGGAGATCCAGATCCAAAACCAAACACAAAACCCGAAAAGTGTCCGGTGCACATCTCTAGTTATAATAACCCGTCATAATAAAGAGAAAGGAGAAAGTAATATACAAAATACTCCAGTAATACCTGTGATGGACTTACAGGTCTTAGCAATGTTTGTAGGCCAAAGGAGGGGGAAGCTAGGACCACAAGTTCTGGAGAGACACAGTTTGCTTACTAAAAACACGGACAGGTAATGTTTACAATGCAGCATTTCCTGAGGTATATTATAGTACTTCTGTTCTGTCTTACACTCAATCTATATCTGCTGACTCACTAACTACTGTACAATAATGCATATAACAATGCAAATGTATTGCATTCTGTAGAAAACATGTTAGTCTTTCAATTCACAAAAACATGTAATTTTCTCCAGCTCTGAGCTGGAAATAAGGTCTCACCCTATCATTATATCGAAGTGTGTTTGCACCTTCCAGCTGCAGTTTCTCAGAGAAGCACATTTTTAGGCATATATACCATTTAACTGTACCTAAGAGTTGGTTAAGATGATATGGTCAATAAAGTGGGGGATATTTATCAAATCTTGGAGAGAGATAAAGTGGATAAATTGCCCAATCAGCTTCTGTTATTATACAGACTGAGCTAGAAAAATTACACTTAGAAGCTCATTGGTTTCTATTAGCAACTTCTCCAAGTTATCTTTCGCCAAGATTTTATACATCTCCCCCAGTGTTTTGTCTCATTGGTTAAATATTTAGGGGGTCATTCCGAGTTGTTCGCTCGGTAAATTTCATCGCATCGCAGCGATTTTCCGCTTAGTGCGCATGCGCAATGTTCGCATTGCGACTGCGCCAAGTAAATTTGCTATGAAGTTAGGTATTTTACTCACGGCTTTTTCTTCGTTCAGGCGATCGTAATGTGGGTGTTTCTGGGCGGAAATAGGCCATTTTATGGGCGTGTGAGAAAAAACGCTACCGTTTCTGGGAAAAACGCGGGAGTGGCTGGAGAAACGGAGGAGTGTCTGGGCGAACGCTGGGTGTGTTTGTGACGTCAAACCAGGAACGACAAGCTCTGAACTGATCGCAGATGCCGAGTAAGTCTGGAGCTACTCAGAAACTGCACAGAGATGTCTTTTCGCAATATTGCGAATCTTTCGTTCGCAATTTTACTATGCTAAGATTCACTCCCAGTAGGCGTAGGCTTAGCGTGTGCAAAGCTGCTAAAAACGGCTTGCGAGCGAACAACTGGGAATGACCCCCTTAATTGTTATATACACATTCCAAATCCAACTGTCTTCAACTATACTTCGACCCATAAATCTAAATTGTATTAGTACTACATAGCTGCAATTGTGCAGTACAGATGCATATAGGAAACACTATAAAATATTAAGGGGTCTATTTATTAACATTATTTTTACTAAAATAATGTGAAAAAGGGTGTTTTCACACCCTTTTCACATTATTTTGGTATCACCTAAATGTATTAAAGGGCATTTGGAGCAGTTTTCATGAAAAACTGCTCCAAACCCTTTAATTCATTTTTTTTAGTAACCCACATGGCATTCCCCATACTTACAATGGGAAATGTGATGTGGGCAAATTTACGGGGGGAAAAAAAATGTGAAAAAATACCACAGTGTGCCCTGTGATAACCTCGCCAGCTCAGGCTGGCGAGTTCAAAGGGCAGCACTGCGATAACCATCCTTTTGCCCAGCTTAGTCACGACAGGGGGAGAAGGGGGGAGGGTCGACCAGGCTTTTCGATGTCGGCGGGGGTGGCGCACGCGCAGCAGGACATCGGGGTATTTTTTACGAAAAATACCCAGATGATGCTGCGAAGAGGCATCGCAGGGACAGAGCTTGACTGCAAGCTCTGTTCCTGTATGCGATAATTGATACATCCCTGCGATGTAATCAATTATCACTGTGCGAGTTTGGGCGATTTTAGCACCAGTCATCCGCATCCTGGATAGGCCCATAAATACAATAAGGAGTGTTTCTAGCTTATTTCCTGTGATAGACATAGCATGAAATTGCAATCTACTTCCATAAGCACTCCATCGTCACTTTCATTGCAAATACTGCTCCATATGGAAGAATGCATGAAAGTCTGTGCGATGCAGTAGCATGTGTAGTTTATACCGGTTGGGTACGGAATGGCGGTGGCCGGGATCCCAGCGGTCAGAATACCGACGCTGTGATCCAGGCCGTCAAAATGCAGGCAGTGGGGCGAACGCTAGAAAGCCTATTGCAGGTTCGCTGCGCTCGTCACGCTGCGGACTTGGTGGCTCGCTGCATTTGTCACAGGTTCTTTTCCCACTCTATGGGTGTCGTGGACACCCACGAGTAGGAATAGCCCTGGCACAGCTGTTGGCATTCTCGGCAGTCATGATCCCAGTGTCAGTATTCTGACCACCGGGACCCCCACCGCCAAGATAGTAACTGCATCCCATTTATATTGTATGTGTTACGTTATGTATGGGGTATATAGAAGGGAACCCCCCCCTACGAATCCTGCCCTTGCCCCTGCAGAGGGGTTAATTTATGTATGAAGCATCGAGCTGTTAAACCTTGTGCTTCTGATCATGTTTATGTAACATATTTATGAATTACAGGTAGGATTAATAATACATTTCTTCATTTTTCATGGTAATGTTAAGTCATGCACGAATTGTACTGCATGTGTCTGTTTTACATGTAAGCACTAGTCTTGCCCCCACGCCCCATCTGCATGCTATTACATGGGTCACCATCTTTGATCTCGCTAATGGATCATTCTGGCCTAGTCCATCACAATTCAGGTAAATAGATCAATATTGCTATTTTGTTTTACGATTTTCCATGTAGTTCTGCAAATGCCAACTGATACACTGCACCTTTTATTTATCACAGTCACCGTTCACAAAACCAGCATTGCAGTTTGTGCACAGCCAGGTTAAAAAAAAAAATGGTCTGGAAGTCTCACAATGACACACATTTTAAAATACAGTTTGGAAAGAAGATCTTTCATCCAGGCTCACTTTCCCCAATGTGTTCATTTTACAGATGGAAACACATTTCTATTCTGTTTCTTGCAGTTTGTATTTGGATGTAGGCATTTGCCACTGTTTTCTAATTACATTTTCAACAACCTCAGCGCCCTGTTGATGCTGGGTCCCTGCTATGGCTTCAGCCTCAGTTCACCCTGCTGAGCAAATCAATAGTTTGCAGTCAGCTTGATTGCGAAAATCCTGCCTTTATTTGTTTTGTTCCTTGACCAGTGAAATTAAATTAACCAATTGATTTAAATTTCCTCTCCCTTTCGCTCTGACATGTATTGGAATGACTACATTTTGTGTAACCTATTGTACAGCTTTGTGTACTTTGCTTTAGTTTATGTGTGCAATAATCCTTCACCAACTTATAATATATTTATTTTCATGTACAAACTTTTGCCTCTGTAAGGAGATGGATACATATTATATTGTGGCACAATGTTTAGCATTGGTGCCTCACATTGATGGAGTCAGAGGTTCAATACGAAGCAGGGAACATTCAGTTTGCCATTTGTAAAAGCCTAGAGAAGTGATAAAGTGGAAAGTGATAACGCTTCAACCTGTCAGCTCAGGTCATTTCTCTTACGTCCTAGAGGAAGCTGGGGTCCACATTGGTACCATGGGTATAGACTGGTCCAATAGGAGCCACTGGCACTTTTAAGAGTTTGAGAGTGTGGGTTGGCTCCTCCCTCTATCCCCATCCTACCAGACTCAGTTTAGAAAATGTGCCAGGAGGAGCCGGTCACAGCTAGGGGAGCTCTCCAGAGTTTCTCTGGTAAAAGTTTTTTTTTTAGAGTTTATTATTTTACAGGGAGACTGCTGGCAACAGCCTCCCTGCTTCGAGGGACTAAGGGGGGGGGAGTAGTGTCCGCCCTGCAGGGTCTGAGCCACTATCTCCGCTGACAGGACACTGAGCTCCTGAGGGGATCGAACGTTCCCCACCACAGGGGATCGTTCATCCCAGCAGCATGCCACCACCCCCTTACAGAGCCAGAAGATCAGTGGCGAGTTAGTCACCAGCCCCTCTGGCAAGCGGGGAGCCGGTGTGAAGATGGCGGCAACAGGGTATGGAGCGCAGTACTAACTGCGTTCTGGGGCTCAGCGGTACATAGTTCGGCGCTGTGAGGGGCGCCCTGAGCCAGCACCTACACCCTACACCCTACACCGACCTCCAAGCCTGTCAGGGTCCCAGGATCGCTGCCAGCACTTTTCCTCAGGCCAGTATCAGTGGCGCACGCAGGGGGGGTTTCCGAGTACCTGGAAACCCCCCCTGATGACCCCCAAAAATGTTTTGAGATGGAGACACAGCTGTCTCCATCTCAACAAAAGCAAAAGCCACGACCGCGGTCGCGGACGGAGCTGTAGCAAGAGCAGAGAGCTATGCAGCTCTCTGCTTAGAGAATGTCCCGGGTGCCGGGGGAGCTGCTGGCTGCGCATGCTCAGCCACAGCAGCTCCCTCTGTCCTCGCGCTGCCGCTGCCGCCCCTCTGTATGTAAGTTTTAAATCATTGTTTAAGTGTGTTTTTGTATGATATGAATGTATGTATGTATGTATGTATGTATGTGGGTTTGTGTGTGTGCTTGTTTATGTACAGAATGTATGTATGTATGTATGTATGTGTGTTTACATGTGTGAGTGTATGTATGTGTGTTTACATGTGTGAGTTTGTGAATATATATATATATATATATATATATATCCCTCCACTGGCGGCACTCCGAGGTTAAGGAAAAGATGACACAAGTCGGCTGTTTAGGGCAATGTTTCAGCGCCGTTCAGAGCTTTTATCAAGCCAATTACATATATATATATATATATTAGAGATGAGCGGGTTCGGTTTCTCTGAATCCGAACCCGCACGAACTTCATGTTTTTTTCACGGGTCCGAGCAGACTCGGATCCTCCCGCCTTGCTCGGTTAACCCGAGCGCGCCCGAACGTCATCATGACGCTGTCGGATTCTCGCGAGACTCGGATTCTATATAAGGAGCCGCGCGTCGCCGCCATTTTCACACGTGCATTGAGATTGATAGGGAGAGGACGTGGCTGGCGTCCTCTCCATTTAGATTAGGGTTGAGAGAGAGAGAGAGAGATTGACCTGAGGCTGTGATACTGTAGAAGAGAGTGCAGAGTTTAGTGACTGACGACCACAGTGACCACCAGACAGTGCAGTTGTTTGTTTTATTTAATATATCCGTTCTCTGCCTGAAAAAAACGATACACACAGTGACTCAGTCACATACCATATCTGTGTGCACTGCTCAGCCCAGTGTGCTGCATCAATGTATATATATATCTGACTGTGCTCAGCTCACACAGCTTATAATTGTGGGGGAGACTGGGGAGCACTGCAGTGCCAGTTATAGGTTATAGCAGGAGCCAGGAGTACATAATATTATATTAAAATTAAACAGTGCACACTTTTGCTGCAGGAGTGCCACTGCCAGTGTGACTAGTGACCAGTGACCTGACCACCAGTATATATAATATTAGTAGTATACTATCTCTTTATCAACCAGTCTATATTAGCAGCAGACACAGTACAGTGCGGTAGTTCACGGCTGTGGCTACCTCTGTGTCGGCACTCGGCAGCCCGTCCATAATTGTATATACCACCTAACCGTGGTTTTTTTTTCTTTCTTTATACATACATACTAGTTACGAGTATACTATCTCTTTATCAACCAGTCTATATTAGCAGCAGACACAGTACAGTGCGGTAGTTCACGGCTGTGGCTACCTCTGTGTCGGCACTCGGCAGCCCGTCCATAATTGTATATACCACCTAACCGTGGTTTTTTTTTCTTTCTTTATACATACATACTAGTTACGAGTATACTATCTCTTTATCAACCAGTCTATATTAGCAGCAGACACAGTACAGTGCGGTAGTTCACGGCTGTGGCTACCTCTGTGTCGGCACTCGGCAGCCCGTCCATAATTGTATATACCACCTAACCGTGGTTTTTTTTTCTTTCTTTATACATACATACTAGTTACGAGTATACTATCTCTTTATCAACCAGTCTATATATTAGCAGCAGACACAGTACAGTGCGGTAGTTCACGGCTGTGGCTACCTCTGTGTCGGCACTCGGCAGCCCGTCCATAATTGTATATACCACCTAACCGTGGTTTTTTTTTCTTTCTTTATACATACATACTAGTTACGAGTATACTATCTCTTTATCAACCAGTCTATATATTAGCAGCAGACACAGTACAGTGCGGTAGTTCACGGCTGTGGCTACCTCTGTGTCGGCACTCGGCAGCCCGTCCATAATTGTATATACCACCTAACCGTGGTTTTTTTTTCTTTCTTTATACATACATACTAGTTACGAGTATACTATCTCTTTATCAACCAGTCTATATTAGCAGCAGACACAGTACAGTGCGGTAGTTCACGGCTGTGGCTACCTCTGTGTCGGCACTCGGCAGCCCGTCCATAATTGTATATACCACCTAACCGTGGTTTTTTTTTCTTTCTTTATACATACATACTAGTTACGAGTATACTATCTCTTTATCAACCAGTCTATATATTAGCAGCAGACACAGTACAGTGCGGTAGTTCACGGCTGTGGCTACCTCTGTGTCGGCACTCGGCAGCCCGTCCATAATTGTATATACCACCTAACCGTGGTTTTTTTTCTTTCTTTATACATACATACTAGTTACGAGTATACTATCTCTTTATCAACCAGTCTATATATTAGCAGCAGACACAGTACAGTGCGGTAGTTCACGGCTGTGGCTACCTCTGTGTCGGCACTCGGCAGCCCGTCCATAATTGTATATACCACCTAACCGTGGTTTTTTTTTCTTTCTTTATACATACATACTAGTTACGAGTATACTATCTCTTTATCAACCAGTCTATATTAGCAGCAGACACAGTACAGTGCGGTAGTTCACGGCTGTGGCTACCTCTGTGTCGGCACTCGGCAGCCCGTCCATAATTGTATATACCACCTAACCGTGGTTTTTTTTTCTTTCTTTATACATACATACTAGTTACGAGTATACTATCTCTTTATCAACCAGTCTATATATTAGCAGCAGACACAGTACAGTGCGGTAGTTCACGGCTGTGGCTACCTCTGTGTCGGCACTCGGCAGCCCGTCCATAATTGTATATACCACCTAACAGTGTTTTTTTTTTCTTTCTTTATACATACATACTAGTTACGAGTATACTATCTCTTTATCAACCAGTCTATATTAGCAGCAGACACAGTACAGTGCGGTAGTTCACGGCTGTGGCTACCTCTGTGTCGGCACTCGGCAGCCCGTCCATAATTGTATATACCACCTAACCGTGGTTTTTTTTTCTTTCTTTATACATACATACTAGTTACGAGTATACTATCTCTTTATCAACCAGTCTATATATTAGCAGCAGACACAGTACAGTGCGGTAGTTCACGGCTGTGGCTACCTCTGTGTCGGCACTCGGCAGCCCGTCCATAATTGTATATACCACCTAACCGTGGTTTTTTTTTCTTCTTTATACATACATACTACTACGACATCTCTTTATCAACCAGTCTATATTAGCAGCAGACACAGTACAGTACGGTAGTTCACGGCTGTGGCTACCTCTGTGTCTGCACTCGGCAGGCAGTCCGTCCATAATTGTATACCACCTAACCGTGGGTTTTTTTTCTTTCTTCTTTATACATACATAGTTACATAGACATCTCTTTATCAACCAGTCTATATTAGCAGCAGACACAGTACAGTACGGTAGTTCACGGCTGTGGCTACCTCTGTGTCTGCACTCGGCAGGCAGTCCGTCCATAATTGTATACCACCTAACCGTGGTTTTTTTTTCTTTCTTCTTTATACATACATAGTTACATAGACATCTCTTTATCAACCAGTCTATATTAGCAGCAGACACAGTACAGTACGGTAGTTCACGGCTGTGGCTACCTCTGTGTCTGCACTCGGCAGGCAGTCCGTCCATAATTGTATACCACCTAACCGTGGTTTTTTTTTCTTTCTTCTTTATACATACATAGTTACATAGACATCTCTTTATCAACCAGTCTATATTAGCAGCAGACACAGTACAGTACGGTAGTTCACGGCTGTGGCTACCTCTGTGTCTGCACTCGGCAGGCAGTCCGTCCATAATTGTATACCACCTAACCGTGGTTTTTTTTTTCTTTCTTCTTTATACATACATAGTTACATAGACATCTCTTTATCAACCAGTCTATATTAGCAGCAGACACAGTACAGTACGGTAGTTCACGGCTGTGGCTACCTCTGTGTCTGCACTCGGCAGGCAGTCCATAATTGTATACTAGTATCCATCTCCATTGTTTACCTGAGGTGCCTTTTAGTTGTGCCTATTAAAATATGGAGAACAAAAATGTTGAGGTTCCAAAATTAGGGAAAGATCAAGATCCACTTCCACCTCGTGCTGAAGCTGCTGCCACTAGTCATGGCCGAGACGATGAAATGCCAGCAACGTCGTCTGCCAAGGCCGATGCCCAATGTCATAGTACAGAGCATGTCAAATCCAAAACACCAAATATCAGAAAAAAAAGGACTCCAAAACCTAAAATAAAATTGTCGGAGGAGAAGCGTAAACTTGCCAATATGCCATTTACGACACGGAGTGGCAAGGAACGGCTGAGGCCCTGGCCTATGTTCATGGCTAGTGGTTCAGCTTCACATGAGGATGGAAGCACTCAGCCTCTCGCTAGAAAAATGAAAAGACTCAAGCTGGCAAAAGCAGCACAGCAAAGAACTGTGCATTCTTCGAAATCCCAAATCCACAAGGAGAGTCCAATTGTGTCGGTTGCGATGCCTGACCTTCCCAACACTGGACGTGAAGAGCATGCGCCTTCCACCATTTGCACGCCCCCTGCAAGTGCTGGAAGGAGCACCCGCAGTCCAGTTCCTGATAGTCAGATTGAAGATGTCAGTGTTGAAGTACACCAGGATGAGGAGGATATGGGTGTTGCTGGCGCTGGGGAGGAAATTGACCAGGAGGATTCTGATGGTGAGGTGGTTTGTTTAAGTCAGGCACCCGGGGAGACACCTGTTGTCCGTGGGAGGAATATGGCCGTTGACATGCCAGGTGAAAATACCAAAAAAATCAGCTCTTCGGTGTGGAGGTATTTCACCAGAAATGCGGACAACAGGTGTCAAGCCGTGTGTTCCCTTTGTCAAGCTGTAATAAGTAGGGGTAAGGACGTTAACCACCTCGGAACATCCTCCCTTATACGTCACCTGCAGCGCATTCATAATAAGTCAGTGACAAGTTCAAAAACTTTGGGTGACAGCGGAAGCAGTCCACTGACCAGTAAATCCCTTCCTCTTGTAACCAAGCTCACGCAAACCACCCCACCAACTCCCTCAGTGTCAATTTCCTCCTTCCCCAGGAATGCCAATAGTTCTGCAGGCCATGTCACTGGCAATTCTGACGATTCCTCTCCTGCCTGGGATTCCTCCGATGCATCCTTGCGTGTAACGCCTACTGCTGCTGGCGCTGCTGTTGTTGCTGCTGGGAGTCGATGGTCATCCCAGAGGGGAAGTCGTAAGCCCACTTGTACTACTTCCAGTAAGCAATTGACTGTTCAACAGTCCTTTGCGAGGAAGATGAAATATCACAGCAGTCATCCTGCTGCAAAGCGGATAACTGAGGCCTTGACAACTATGTTGGTGTTAGACGTGCGTCCGGTATCCGCCGTTAGTTCACAGGGAACTAGACAATTTATTGAGGCAGTGTGCCCCCGTTACCAAATACCATCTAGGTTCCACTTCTCTAGGCAGGCGATACCGAGAATGTACACGGACGTCAGAAAAAGACTCACCAGTGTCCTAAAAAATGCAGTTGTACCCAATGTCCACTTAACCACGGACATGTGGACAAGTGGAGCAGGGCAGGGTCAGGACTATATGACTGTGACAGCCCACTGGGTAGATGTATGGACTCCCGCCGCAAGAACAGCAGCGGCGGCACCAGTAGCAGCATCTCGCAAACGCCAACTCTTTCCTAGGCAGGCTACGCTTTGTATCACCGCTTTCCAGAATACGCACACAGCTGAAAACCTCTTACGGCAACTGAGGAAGATCATCGCGGAATGGCTTACCCCAATTGGACTCTCCTGTGGATTTGTGGCATCGGACAACGCCAGCAATATTGTGTGTGCATTAAATATGGGCAAATTCCAGCACGTCCCATGTTTTGCACATACCTTGAATTTGGTGGTGCAGAATTTTTTTAAAAACGACAGGGGCGTGCAAGAGATGCTGTCGGTGGCCAGAAGAATTGCGGGACACTTTCGGCGTACAGGCACCACGTACAGAAGACTGGAGCACCACCAAAAACTACTGAACCTGCCCTGCCATCATCTGAAGCAAGAAGTGGTAACGAGGTGGAATTCAACCCTCTATATGCTTCAGAGGTTGGAGGAGCAGCAAAAGGCCATTCAAGCCTATACAATTGAGCACGATATAGTAGGTGGAATGCACCTGTCTCAGGCGCAGTGGAGAATGATTTCAACGTTGTGCAAGGTTCTGATGCCCTTTGAACTTGCCACACGTGAAGTCAGTTCAGACACTGCCAGCCTGAGTCAGGTCATTCCCCTCATCAGGCTTTTGCAGAAGAAGCTGGAGACATTGAAGGAGGAGCTAACACGGAGCGATTCCGCTAGGCATGTGGGACTTGTGGATGGAGCTCTTAATTCGCTTAACAAGGATTCACGGGTGGTCAATCTGTTGAAATCAGAGCACTACATTTTGGCCACCGTGCTCGATCCTAGATTTAAAGCCTACCTTGGATCTCTCTTTCCGGCAGACACAAGTCTGCTGGGGTTGAAAGACCTGCTGGTGACAAAATTGTCAAGTCAAGCGGAACGCGACCTGTCAACATCTCCTCCTTCACATTCTCCCGCAACTGGGGGTGCGAGGAAAAGGCTCAGAATTCCGAGCCCACCCGCTGGCGGTGATGCAGGGCAGTCTGGAGCGACTGCTGATGCTGACATCTGGTCCGGACTGAAGGACCTGACAACGATTACGGACATGTCGTCTACTGTCACTGCATATGATTCTCTCAACATTGATAGAATGGTGGAGGATTATATGAGTGACCGCATCCAAGTAGGCACGTCACACAGTCCGTACTTATACTGGCAGGAAAAAGAGGCAATTTGGAGGCCCTTGCACAAACTGGCTTTATTCTACCTAAGTTGCCCTCCCACAAGTGTGTACTCCGAAAGAGTGTTTAGTGCCGCCGCTCACCTTGTCAGCAATCGGCGTACGAGGTTACATCCAGAAAATGTGGAGAAGATGATGTTCATTAAAATGAATTATAATCAATTCCTCCGCGGAGACATTGACCAGCAGCAATTGCCTCCACAAAGTACACAGGGAGCTGAGATGGTGGATTCCAGTGGGGACGAATTGATAATCTGTGAGGAGGGGGATGTACACGGTGATATATCGGAGGGTGATGATGAGGTGGACATCTTGCCTCTGTAGAGCCAGTTTGTGCAAGGAGAGATTAATTGCTTCTTTTTTGGGGGGGGTCCAAACCAACCCGTCATATCAGTCACAGTCGTGTGGCAGACCCTGTCACTGAAATGATGGGTTGGTTAAAGTGTGCATGTCCTGTTTTGTTTATACAACATAAGGGTGGGTGGGAGGGCCCAAGGACAATTCCATCTTGCACCTCTTTTTTCTTTTCTTTTTCTTTGCATCATGTGCTGATTGGGGAGGGTTTTTTGGAAGGGACATCCTGCGTGACACTGCAGTGCCACTCCTAAATGGGCCCGGTGTTTGTGTCGGCCACTAGGGTCGCTAATCTTACTCACACAGTCAGCTACCTCATTGCGCCTCTTTTTTTCTTTGCGTCATGTGCTGTTTGGGGAGGGTTTTTTGGAAGGGACATCCTGCGTGACACTGCAGTGCCACTCCTAGATGGGCCCGGTGTTTGTGTCGGCCACTAGGGTCGCTAATCTTACTCACACAGCTACCTCATTGCGCCTCTTTTTTTCTTTGCGTCATGTGCTGTTTGGGGAGGGTTTTTTGGAAGGGCCATCCTGCGTGACACTGCAGTGCCACTCCTAGATGGGCCCGGTGTTTGTGTCGGCCACTAGGGTCGCTAATCTTACTCACACAGCTACCTCATTGCGCCTCTTTTTTTCTTTGCGTCATGTGCTGTTTGGGGAGGGTTTTTTGGAAGGGACATCCTGCGTGACACTGCAGTGCCACTCCTAGATGGGCCCGGTGTTTGTGTCGGCCACTAGGGTCGCTTATCTTACTCACACAGCGACCTCGGTGCAAATTTTAGGACTAAAAATAATATTGTGAGGTGTGAGGTATTCAGAATAGACTGAAAATGAGTGTAAATTATGGTTTTTGAGGTTAATAATACTTTGGGATCAAAATGACCCTCAAATTCTATGATTTAAGCTGTTTTTTAGTGTTTTTTGAAAAAAACACCCGAATCCAAAACACACCCGAATCCGACAAAAAAAATTCGGTGAGGTTTTGCCAAAACGCGTTCGAACCCAAAACACGGCCGCGGAACCGAACCCAAAACCAAAACACAAAACCCGAAAAATTTCAGGCGCTCATCTCTAATATATATATATATATGTATATATATATATATATAAATGTGTGTGATAGATATATATATATATATATATAGATATATAGATATATATATATCTAGATAGATATATCTATATATATATATGTATATATATATATATATGATTTTATATATATATATATATATATATATATATATATATAGATATATATATATATAGATAGATAGATAGATAGATAGATAGATAGATAGATAGATAGAAGTCGTTCGAGCAGCACTCCCAATACAAGAACAAATGTCCCGGTGCCTTCCTAGGTACCTTCGGCAGGTCCAAATAATAGAAGCAGCGTGCGGCGGCACTTGGAGAAATAAACCAGTACAGCAGAGTGGTATACAACGTTTCGGAGCTTTAATGTCCCTCCGTCATCAGGTATAACAGATAATACAAACATGTACCTTAAATAGGATCCCCACCTCGTGTGTTACTCGGCGTGCAGTTCCGGGACGCGGGCGCCCACTGATGACGACCGTTCCCTTTCCTTACATCACCATAGTAACAATGTAATCAAAAGTAAACCCATTAAAAACAATGTGATCCACTGAAATCAGCGTTATTAATCTACCGATAGGAATACTATACTTCATGCACAGAGCTTTCACCCCAAATCGCTCAAATTTGGCTTACCTTATTCTCAATTTCTACGAGCAATTAGAATCTGTAGTAACATTGAACATGCCAAACATCATATTGATATTATGATTAGTAAATTTAATGAGCGAGGGTATGATTTGGCACTCTTATTAAAAGCAAAGGATAGAGCCTTGAAATCGAGTCGGGATCAGTTACTTAAATGTAAAGAAAAGAAAATCTGTGATAACCGCATGCCCTGGGTGAATCACTATAGTACTGCTAGTGGTGACATAGCCAGTACAGCGAGAAGATTATGGCCCATTCTATCTACGGACGGTGATCTCAATCTCAGTGAGACGTCCATCATGCCGTGTTATACACGTGGACGTAACATTAGAGATTGGGTGGTCAGGACAGATATTACTGGCATACAGTCATTGCAGAGCGAACAGAATAGATTTTTATCTCTAAAGAAGGGATGCTTTAAATGTCTCAATTGCGTAACCTGTAGATCCTTAATTGCTGGCAAATATTTCAACCATCCGTCTAATGGTAGAAGATACGAAATCAAACACAGGGTTACATGTACCACCAAGTATATTGTCTACATGATTATTTGCCCGTGCGGCAAAAATTATGTAGGAAAAACAGATCGAACCTTGAGAGAACGGATGGCCAATCATAAAACGGCCATCAGAAATGCATTGTCTTCTGGTAATAGTGATCAACCGCTGGCACGGCATTTTTTAAATGCCGGGCACAGTTTAGCATCATTGAGATACATTATTATTGATCATGAGCCAGCTAAATTACGTGGTGGGGATAGATCATTACGATTATTACAAAGGGAATCCAGGTGGATTCATGAGCTTGGGACATTGGCCCCTAGGGGGTTAAATGAAACCCTTGGATTACACTGTTTTTTGTGATATGCTAATGTTGTTGATTGCCTTGTGCTGAGCCTCATACAACTATTTGGTCTTTAATATTTTTTGCATCAAATATTCTATTTTCATCCAATATTCTATGTATTTGTACTGATTGTAGAATAATTGCATATTGTTCAGTTAAGAGTATAATGGTGGTGATCATGTGTCGGTAACGCTGATTTCAGTGGATCACATTGTTTTTAATGGGTTTACTTTTGATTACATTGTTACTATGGTGATGTAAGGAAAGGGAACGGTCGTCATCAGTGGGCGCCCGCGTCCCGGAACTGCACGCCGAGTAACACACGAGGTGGGGATCCTATTTAAGGTACATGTTTGTATTATCTGTTATACCTGATGACGGAGGGACATTAAAGCTCCGAAACGTTGTATACCACTCTGCTGTACTGGTTTATTTCTCCGAGTGCTGCCGCACGCTGCTTATATATATATATATATATAGATAGATAGATAGATAGATATACATATATGTGTATATATATGAATATATATAGATATATGAATATATATATATAGATAGATATATGAATATATATATATAAATATATATATATATATATATATAAATATATATATATATATATATATATATATATATATAAAACCCCTAAACCTCCTTGGGTCCTGTGATAGGACCTCTATTGAAGAAAAATAGGCGGCACTCCGGGGACTTAAATAAAGTCAAACTGTATTAAAAAAAAAATTAATGGCGCAAAAAACAACGTTTCAAGGCTCTACGGCCTTTTCATCTGGTTATGCATTATAGGTGAGGTCAAAAACAATAAACAAAATACCTTTGTTTTTTTTCACCTCACCTATAATGCATAACCAGATGGAAAGGCTGTTGAGCCTTGAAACTTTGTTTTTTGCGCCATTAATTTTTTTTTTTTTAATACAGTTTGACTTTATTTAAGTCCCTGGAGTTCCGCCTATTTTTCTTCAATAGAGGTCCTATCACAGGACCCAAGGAGGATTACCGGTTATATTAATTTCAGGAGGGCACCCTGGCATCTTTACTTTTTATCATCCAGAGTGCCAGACGACCACACAATATATATATATATATATATATATATATATATATATCTGCAAATGATGAATAGCACTCCTTACTAATACCGCACAACATGCTCCGGAGCCCGTCCAAATCAGATAAAATGTATGGAAGCAGGACAGCACTCATAGAGACTGGTAAACCATAGAAAATCAGCACAGGACGCTGTCGCTGTATATCAACGTTTCAGAGCTAGACTCTTTTAAAGTAGTCTAACTCTGAAACGTTGACAAACAGCTTCAGCGTCCTGTGCTGATTTTCTATGGTTTACCAGTCTCAATGAGTGCCGTTCTGCCTCCGTACATACATATGTATGTATGTATGTATGTATGTATGTATGTATGTATGTGTGTGTATATATATCTAAATATATATTACACATACCTGCACATATACATACACACCCACCTACCCACCCACGGAAACCCCCCTCGCTAAATCCTGCGTTTGCCACTGAGTATAATCTTCAGAAGAGCGGGAAGACAGCGCCATAAAAGGGGGGGGAAGCTTCTCCTCAGAGCAGACCCAGCAGCGTTTTGCGGCATTTTCCTGCCTGCAGAAGCGATGACAAGGAGAGCTGTCCCTCCAAGTCAACTCCAGCTGCCTTGTACAGTACCAAGTGGTTGTACGGGGGGGCTGGCTGTGTAAACTCTGTGTAGCCTATTAACGTACACAGACAGCGCTGATAGTGTTATTAGTTCTACCTTAAAAAGCGCTGTGTGTGGGTTGGCTCCAATCTCTGTGACTCTCTGTGGCATGCTAGGGGGGGGAACTGTGTCTGACGTGTGTGTGTGTGTGTGTGTGTGTGTGTGTGTGTGTGTGTGTGTGTGTGTGTGTGTGTGTGTGTGTGTGTGTGTGTGTGTGTGTGTACGATCTCACATAGCCATGTCTAGGGACTCTGTGTCATATGTTGCAGAAGATGTTTCCTCTCAGGAGGGATCCAATCCATGTACACAGGATTGTAATGCTTTGTCTTAGATTCCCATTGTTAAAGCTAATACTGAGACTGAAAATCAGGTGTTTAAGAAGTCTATGGCAGTTAGGTCAGGCTCTGTCCCTATTCCTGCAAAATCTCCTAGCATGTTCCCACAGAAACGTGCACTTGCCCAAATCATGCAAGATGACACGGATACCGATTCTGATACTGCAGACGGTGATGGGGAGGTGCTGAGGGGGGCGGCATCCCTTGCTAAGGGGGTGCAGCTCATGATTGAGGCCATTAGAAATGTGTTAAATATTAATGACACTACACCTGAGCAGGTTGAGGAGGCTTACTTCACTGACAATAAGAAAGCCCTGCTAACCTTTCCCGCGTCTAAAGAATTAAACAATATATTTTTAAAAACCTGGGAACACCCGGAGAAAAAATTTCAGATCCCAAAAAGGATTCCGGTTGCTTTCCCTTCCCTAAGGAAGATAGGATGCGTTAACCCACCCATTGTGGACGCATCTGTCGCCAGACTGTCTAAAAAGGTGGTTTTACCTGTCCCTGGATCTACAGCATTCAAAGAACCCGGCTGATCATAAAATTGACACTACGCTCAAATCCATTTACACTGCTTTAGGAATGGCGTTAGGACCCACTATTGCCTGTGCATGGATTTCTAAAGCCATAGTGAAGTGGTCCGGCACATTACTAGTGGATTTGGATAACAATGGATAGAAGTGACATTGAATTGTTTTTACGTAACATACAGGATTCTGCGGGGTTCATGGTGGAATCCATGAAGGACCTGGGGACGCCAACTGCACGGATTTCTTCCATGTTGGTCTCAGCCCGCAGGGGACTCTACACCAATGGTCTACAGACGCAGAATCCAGGAGAGTGTGGAGAACCTACCGTACACAGGTCAGGCTCTATTTGGGGAAGCGTTGGATGTGTGGATTTTCACGGCAACCATGGGTAAGTCATCTTTCCTTCCCTCTGCTCCACCTTCTACGAAGAATCCATTTTCTTCAGCTGTGCCGCAGTCCTTTTGGACCGCTATGGTAAAAAATGTCCACGCCTCCTACCACTTTCTTTAGAGGTGGTCGAGCAAAATCCAAAAAGCCTGCACCTGCAGGCTCCCAGGACCAGAGACCTGCTTCTGGTTCCTCAAAATCCTCAGTATGATGGTGGACCTCAAAGCCTGGAGGACGGGCTGGTGGGCGCAAGACTCAGACGTTTCAGACACGTCTGGGTGTCGTCTGGCCTGGATACCTGGGTACAGGATATGGTGTCCCAGGGGTACAGACAGGAGTTTCAAGAACTCCCGCCTCACCGATTCTTCAAATCAGGCTTGCCAGCTTTGCTGACAGACAGGGTTATCCTACAGAATTCGTCCAGGGAGAAGTTGTTGCAGTCCATTGCTCTCACGACTCATCTCAGGGAACACGATTGGATCCTGAATCTTCCAAAAATCACATTTGTAGTCGACCAGGAGGTTGTGTTTTCTGGAATGATCCTCGACACGGAAGTGCAGAGGTTGTTTCTCCCAGAGGAGAAAGCATTGGTGATACAAACACTGGTACGGGATGTCCTGAAGGCAGCCCGTGTTTTGGTTCATCAGTACATTCGCCTTCTAGGGAAGATGGTGGCCTCTTTAGAGGCTCTACAGTATGGAAAGCTTCATATTCGGCCCTTCCAACTGGTTCTCCTGGACAAGTGGTCGGGATCTCATCTACACATGCGCCAGAGAATAAGTCTGTCGCCGAAAGCCAGGATTTCACTCCACTGGTGGCTACAACTACCTTACCTTCTGGAGGGTCGCAGGTTCGGGATTCAGGACTGGATCCTTCTAACCATGGATGCGAGTCTCCGGGGTTGGGATGCAGTCACTCCGGGGGTAACCTTCCAAGGAAGGTGGTCAAGCCTGGAATCCAACCTTCCATAAACATTCTGGAACTATGAGCCGTCTACAACGGTTTTCTCCAAGCGGCCCGTCTTCTGCGAGATCGAGCGATTCAGGTGCAGTCGGACAATGTAACGACGGTGGCTTACATAAACCGACAGGGCGGAACGAAGAGCAGAGCTGCAATGTGTCAGAGGTAACAAGAATCATCCTCTGGGCAGAAAAACACGCATTGGCGATGTCAGCAATCTTCATTCCGGTAGTAGACAACTGGGAAGCGGACTTCCTCAGCAGACACTATCTCCATACAGGAGAGTGGGGACTCCATCCGGAGGTGTTCACGGAGGTAACTGATCTTTGGGGTGTACCTCAAATAGACATGATGGCCTCTCGTCTCAACAAGAAGCTTCAGTGGTATTGTTCCAGGTCGAGGAACCCACAAGCCGTGGCTGTGGACGCCCTAGTGACTCCGTGGGTGTTCCAGTCGGTGTACGTGTTTCCCCCACTTCCACTCATTCCAAGAGTTCTAAAACTCATAAGGAGAACAAGAGTTCAGGCAATCCTCATTGCTCCGGACTGGCCAAGAAGGACTTAGTACGTGGATCTTCTGGATCTACTGCTAGAAGAGCTGAGGCCTCTCCCTCTTCGGGAGGTCCTGCTGCAGCAGGGGCCATTCGCTTATCAAGACTTACCGTGGCTATGTTTGACGGCATGGAGGTTGAACGCCAGATATTAGCTCGGAAGGGCATTCCGAACAAGGTTATTCCTATCCTGATACAGGCTAGAAAAGGGGTAACGTCTACACATTACAGTATTTGGAAAAAATATGCATCTTGGTGTGAATCCAAGAAGTTTTCTACGGTGGAGTTTCAACTGGGACGTTTTCTCCTCTTCCTGCAAGCAGGTGTGGATATGGGCCTGAGGTTGGGATCCGTAAAGGTCCAGATTTTGTCCCTATCCATTTTCTTCCAGAAACAGTTGGCTTCCCTCCCTGAGGTTCAGACTTTTCTGAAAGGGGTTCTGCACATCCAGCCTCCCTTTGTGCCGCCTATGATGCTCTGGGATCTTAACGTGGTGCTACAGTTCCTCCAATCGGATTGGTTCGAGCCTCTACCGAAGGTTGAGGTCAAGTTTCTCACGTGGAAGGCTGCTGTCACTTTGTTGGCCTTAGCTTCTTCTAGACGTGTGTCAGAGTTGGGGGCTTTATCTTGTAAGAGCCCCTACTTGATCTTCCATGAAGATAGAGCTGAGCTCCGGACACGTCAGCAGTTCCTTCCAAAGGTTGTGTCGGCATTTCATATCAACCAATCTATTGGGGTGCCAGTTGCTACTGATTCCTCACTTTCATCAAAGTACTTGGATGTTGTAAGGGCTCTGAAAATCTATGTGAAGAGGACTGCTCGTCACAGAAAATCGGACTCTCTGTTTGTCCTGTATGATCCCCACAAACTTGGGTATCCTGCTTCTAAGCAGATGATCGCTCACTGGATCAGGTCACTATCCAGCATGTGTATTCTACGGCAGTTTTGCCGTGTCCTACGTCTGTTAAGGCCCACTCTACTCGTAAGGTGGCTTCTAACTGGGCGGTTGCCCGGGGTGTCTCAGCTTTACAGCTTTGCCGAGCGGCTACTTGGTCAGGGTCGAACACATTCGCTAAGTTATACAAGTTCGATACTTTGGCCTCTGAGGACCTTAAATTTGTTCAGTCAGTTCTGCAGGAGCCTCCGTGCTCTCCCTCCCGTTCTGGGAGCTTTGGTACATTCCCGTGGTACTAATGTGGACCCCAGCATCCTCTAGGACGTAAGACAAAATAGGATTTTAATTACCTACCAGTAAATCCTTTTCTCGTAGTCCGTAGAGGATGCTGGGTGCCCACCCAGTGCTTCGTGATCCTGCTGTGGTTACTAAGTTCAGTACTGCTTAGTTCTTTGTTAAGTACTGTTTTGTTACTTGGTAAGTAATACTTGTTCAGCCGTTGCTGATGTTTCAAGCTAGTTAGCTTGGTTTGCCTTGTGTGTGAGCTGGTGTGAATCTCGCCACTATCTGTGTAAAATCCTTCTCTCGAAGTTGTCCGTCTCCTCGGGCACAGTTTCTAGACTGAGTCTGGTAGGAGGGGCATAGAGAGAGGAGCCAGCCCAAACTCTGAAACTGTTAAAGTGCCAGTGGCTCCTAGTGGACCCGTCTATAAGGGACGTGCGGTGAGCTAAATTGCTCAGGAGGCACTGGCTTGCACCCGAGCCAGATTTACACGCAATATATGGGCCAAAGGGTACATGGGGGCATTATACCCATGTGCAGCAGTATAAACTCCTCTAACTTTTGTGAGTTTTGATTAGAGATGTGCTGAAAAGATAAGCAGGTGAGACATTGCCTCACCTGCCATAGACTTTTTACTCCACAGTTTTGGTTATAAAAATGATTAGAATAATGCAAAGAAGATATTTCAAACATATTCTTTGTATTTTTCATATACTTTATACAGTAAAAACTCTGGCACAAACGTTAGTATGAGAGGAAAGGCTTTGCCTCACCTGCCTCACCCCACCGCACGTCACTGCCGTCTATACCCATGGTACTAATGTGGACCCCAGTATCCTCTACGTACTACGAGAAAAGGATTTACCGGTAGGTAATTAAAATCCTATTTTTTCAAACCCAGCCTGTAACATGGAAGTGAGGAGCTGATTGGATGGTGCTTTATCACTTTCCACTTTATCACTTCACCAGGCTTAATGAATCTGCCCCTGAGTTATTAGTTCTAGGGGTGTGCACCGGGTTTTGGGGGTCATTCCGAGTTCGCTCGCTAGCAGTTTTTAGCAGCCGTGCAAACGCTATGCCGCCTCCTACTGGGAGTGTATTTTGGCTTAGCAGAAGTGCGAACGAAAGGATCACAGAGCGGCAGCAAAGTTTTTTTGAGCAGTTTTAGAGTAGCTCAATACCAGCCACTCCTGCGTTTTTCCTGGCACCCTGCGTTTTTTCGAACACTTCCTGAAAACGGTCAGTTGACACCCAGAAACGCCCACTTCATGTCAATCACTCTGCGGCCAGCAGTGCGACTGAAAAGCTTCGCTAGACCTTGGGTGAAACTACATCGTTTGTTGTAAAATTACTTCACATGTACGCATTGCGCCACATGCGTAGAAGTGCCGTTTTTTTGCCTCACCACTACACAGTGAACGAAAGCATCTAGCGATCAACTCGGAATGACCACCTTTGTGTTTTGAATCTGGATCCCCCTCGTGTTTTGGATCTGGATTGGTTTTGCCAAACCACCCTTGCGGATTTTGGTTTTCATCCGGATTGTTTGAAATAAGATGCAAAAAAGATGATTAACATTCACAAAAAGATGACTAAGGCAAAGAAGAACAAAGACAATATTTTAGATTTAATTTATTTTATTTTTTTTATTTCAAATTATTTTTATTTAATTTATTTAATTTATTTAGATTTAAATTCTTCATTTCCTCCAAGATATCATCGATATGCAGACATTTCACTATATGGGTGTGGAGAGTTTATTTATTTTCATTTAATTTAAATGTATCTAATTTATAATTATTAATAATATTCATTTGAATTAATTACAATGTGGTGATAAGAAGAGTAATGAAAATAGGACAATAAGTTATAATAAGAATATGAGCTATAGACACCACACCCTGAAATGGACGGAGCACGCCTGGATGCATTCTGGGAGGATACAGCATAAAATATTTAAAAAAAAATATGTAACAGCACATAATATTAATTTAAATTAAAAAAATATATATATATATATATATATATATATATATATATTGCAGACGACCCGGCACTCCTCACGCTCCCCAGCGTCACGTTAATGCTCCCGTGCCCTCACCTCCTGGGTCCTGGATCCCATGGATAGCAATGCAAATAAGTGCGGCACTGGGAGACTTGTAACTGAAGGTGAAGAAATCGTGTCCTTTATTGTGTCAACGTTTCGGGGACGCAGCCCCTTCGTCAATATATATTTATACACACTATTTTTTTATATCGCACGCTGCGGTTACAGTGTCACACAAATGAGTAAAAAATATGTAGAAGTATTTTTTTATATCACACACCGGCGGTTACAGTGTCGCACAAATGAATCAGAATTATATATAATAATTACACATTGCGGCTGACTACACCGACAGCGTCGCACAATGCTTTTATGAGTAGGAAATAATATACTGCGGTCTGACCGGCAGTGTCACAGTACTTATGAAAATAAAATAAAAATTGTAAAGTACACTGGGGTACAGCACAAACAAAAAAATAGATATATTTTTTATAATTATTATTTTAGGCTTTTTGTTTTTAGCTTTTACTATTAAAATTTTACACTAGGGCGGAACCCCTGGATGGATGGACGGACAGATCACCCCTTTCAGATACAGCAGACAGAGCACCCCTTTTAAATACATAATAGAAATATATTTTTGGTTTTGGATCACACACAGAGGATATATAGCAGTAGTGTATGGCAGCTGCAGTACTAGTAGTCAGAGTGACGCATCAATAGAAATATATTTTTTGCTTTGGATCACACAAGGAGGATATATTGCAGTTGTGTACGGCAGTACTGGTAGTTGTCACTGAGTGATGCACCAATAGAAATATAATTTTTGCTCTGGATCACACACAGAGGATATATAGCAGTAGTGTATGGCAGCGCAGTACTAGTAGTCAGAGTGACGCACCAATAGAAATATATTTTTTGCTCTGGATCACATACAGAGGATATATAGCAGTAGTGCACGGCAGTACACAGCCCCTTAGACAGAGAACAACACCTGGTCCTATACACAGCCACAGTATGCTATATGCAGTGCACTGTCTACTATGCAGAGCCATAACACAGTGACGGCCACAGCACACCTACACAAGCAGCGCCCCAGGTTAACTCAACTCTCCTGCGGCAACCCCTCTGCTCTTTCCTGCCCCTTTCCCTAACCTGCATATCCAATTACAGCACAGAATACAGCACAGAAGCAACACATCCTTACTGTGCACTCTCCAAGTCCGGAGAGAAGATGGCGCTGATCACCGGGACTATATATAGAATCCATAACCCGCGAGATCCGACAGCTGGATGATGTTTTGCCTCATTTTCAGATCTGAGTTAGTCACGACAAACCGAGCCTGACTCGGATCCGGGCTCGGATCCCTAAATTCAGGCGGGTTCGGTTCTCAGGGAACCGTACCCACTCATCCCTAATTATTTCTAGAGAGTGTTTAACATGGGAAAAACCTCAGCCGAGTAGAGCCGTGCCAAAATAGATGAAGAAAAATGCTGCTATCAGAGAAAAGGACAGACATAGGAAGGCTGCGGCAGGGGCAAGTCAGACACCAGCAAACATGGAACGCCTGCAAAAACGTTGTAAACAAATTAATTATATACAGTATAAAAACACATGTTGACATGACCTCTAACATGTACTGTGTATCATAGAATAAAAATGGCTTTAATTGTAATTCTTAGTTCACAGACTTTTCATTCAGCTGTGTCACTATAAATGCTGATGTCTTTTGTGTGTTAGTCTGCAACCAAAACTTCAATGGTACTGAACATTCACTGTATAAATTTGGAACCAATGCATTATGTTTCATTCTACACTACATCTTTGGAGTACCAACTCCTAACACTTTCAGTTTTGTCCCTGAAAATTTAAGACTAGATTATTACGATCATTGGGGGTCATTCCGAGTTGATCGCCAGCTAGCTACTTTTTGCAGTGCTGCGATCAGATAGTCGCCGCCTATAGGGGAGTGTATTTTCGCTTTGCAAGTGTGCGAACGCCTGTGCAGCCGAGCTCTGCAAAAACATTTTGTGCAGTTTCTGAGTAGGTCTGAACTTACTCAGCCCTTGCGATCACTTCAGCCTCTCTGGTCCCAGAATTGACGTGAGACACCCGCCCTGCAAACGCTTGGACACGCCTGCGTTTTTCCAAACACTCCCAGAAAATGGTCAGTTGACACCCAGAGACGCCTTCTTCCTGTCAATCTCCTTGCGATCGGCCGTGCGAATGGATTTTTCGTTAAATCCAACGCCCAGCACCGATCCGCTTTGTACCCATACGATGCGCCTGCGTATTGCGGTGCGTATGTATGTGCAGTAGTGACCTGACTGCTGCGCTGCGAAAAACGGTAGCGTGCGAACAGGTCGAAATGACACCCATAGTTCAAAATCTGTGCTGAATGTTAGTCCGCGACCATGGAATTGCTCTAACACTAGGAGATCCTGGTCTCTGCCTCCCCTTACTACAGGGAAACTAGTAGTGGAGTCATCATCATCACCTGTGTTTTAGCCACACAGAAGGGTCCTCTAATGAAGAATGCTATGCACCTAATCTCTTCATTAGCTAACACCCCTTACCCACCATAATCCCCAGTCACGTTCCCAATCCTGGTCAGACCCAAGACCTTTCAGACCGTGGCACCGACCTGGGTTATTCCCAGGTCAGCGCTGTTTACACTGCACGTGGGTGAAGTGGAACTGGTCTGCAGACGCTTGGAGATGACATGATCTCCAAGAGCCGGGAATGTGGGTGACCTGGGTTACCTGTCTACACTGAAGACTACCCAGGGTGGATTTCTGGTTTATTTTTTTTGGGAACCCTTTCCCACTGAGCAGCAACCTGGACTAACCCAGCAATAACCTGGGTCTCAGCGGCGATTTGAAAGGGGTATTAGTGATTGGACCCATAAATTGAGGAGAGAAACACTGGATTAGCATTTCCAGGTAAATAATGTAAATTTTCAAAACTGCAATGTCAAACAGCTTCAATCCAACATAAACCAGCACATTTTGTCCACTGCAAAGCACTGTATAATGATGGCCAGGAAACAATACAGAGCCCAATTAATGTGCAATAAACAAATCCAAAAAAACTTGCTAAATGATCTATATTGTATAGAAATTGCTCAACTACACCAAGCATAATGTGTGTCTTGTACTCATATATAGCCCATCTCTACTTTATCATGCTACATCATTTCCCCAGAAACGTTATAATGGTATAGATTGCCTGTTCTGGTCCTCTTGAATTAGTCTAAGATTATAGGATACTCTGTAATTAATGCCTCCCTGCAAAATCTGTAGCACTCAGTTTGTGAACAGCAGAGGGCACTGGCTCACTGGGTAATGTCATATGTACAGGAGAATATTATAAAAATTAGCTGAATTTATAAATGTGTGTTCTGTGAGCTTTTAGACTAGTAACAAAATGTATGTGCAGCTAACGGCTGGTAGGGTATAAATTTCAGAAGGACAAGATCATAAACTAACTGGGTTTTAAAAATACTGTCACAAAGCAATTATTTCTCTTTAGAGCAACCCCTTAAGGGGAAGTAGAGTCAAAATATTATCATGGCAAATATGATATATATTGATATATAAAAATCAGATTTTAGACTCCATGAAATGTAAGAGAAACCTCCAGTTTATTTAACTTGAAAAAAAAAGATATGTATTCTTCCTCATTTCTCTGCTGTTTATTGCAGCCATAACTAGGCTGGTGAAAAATCTGGATGGCGGTCATTAGGTCGACATGAGTTAGGTGAACATACATTGGGTCAACCATGTTTGGTCAACATAATCACTAGGGCGACGTGGTCATTCGATCGACATGTACTAGGTCGACATGGAAAAGGTCGACATGAGTTTTTCACAATTTTTTTCATTTTTTGACCTTTATCATACCTAATGATCCACGTGGACTACAATTGTGAACGGTAACCTTGCCCGAAGTTTTAAAAAAAACTCATGTCGACCTTTTTCCATGTCGACCTAATGACCATGTGGTCCTATTGATCATGTCGACCTAATGAACCACACCCAAAAAATCTGACCCCCACCCCCCAGAGTCCATTCAGACTTTTACTTTAATCAGGATTGGGATGGGCGCTGTTCTCTCTCACAAGTCATTAAAATGTCTGGCTACAGTTCCGGTTTGCAGCATGCAAGCATCTTCACAGCAGAATCATTCGCATATGACAAGAGAGGGTCGTTTCCCTGTATATTATTGTCTTACTATAAAATATTGTAATTGCTTCATCACTGTAATGTATGCAACCTGCTTCCTTGATTAACCTATAGAACTGCATCCAGTTTCCAAATATAGCATATCCTACTACTCTAAGGCCCGATTCAGACCTGATCGCTGCTGTGCATTTTCGCACAGTGTGCGATTATTGATAGAATGTGCATGCACCGCAATGAGCACGCGTGTCGTCAAACAACAGGCATCGCAGAACAGCAACAGGCTGGTGTGAAAATTTCAATCGCATAGCCATTTGCAGGCCGTTTGTGAGTGGTAACTGACCATTTTCAGGTAGTATCAGGGAAAACGCAGGCGTTTCCAAGCGTTATCAGAGAGGGTGTGTGAGGGCTCTGGCCCCGATCAGCCTGTACTCATCACACTGTAGGAGTAAGTCCTGGCCAGCGTACAGACTGCACACAGTGGAAAAATCATTCTAGTGAGTGAGTGTTGTGCAAACGGATTTGCAGCTGTCCGCTGAATTAGGGATTTCTTGCAGCTCGGCGTACACATGCGATCGCACACTTGCATGGCGAATAAACACTCCCCTTGGGCGGTGACTATCTGAATGCAGGACAACAAATTTAGCAGCCCAGCAATCAGGTCTGAATCACCCCCATAGAGCGTTATGCAATCCACAGCACTCATTTTCCTCCAGGTATTGTGTGCTACAGTAACAGTATAGATTCATAATAAAGACTATTAGGCCCTACACATTGGGCGATGTGCCGCCGAGGTGCCCGACGGCCGATACGGCCGACGGGCGACCCGGTGGCGGGGGGGCAGTGACGGGGAAGTGAAGTTTCTTCACTCCCCCCGTCACCCGGCTCCATAGACGTGCAGGCAAATATGGACGATCTCGTCCATATTGGCCTGCATGCACAACCGACATGTCACCAGCGATGAACGAGCGCGGGGCCGCGCATCGTTCATCGCTGGTGACTCCACACTGCACGATATGAACGTTATCTCGTTCATTAATGAACGAGATCGTTCATATCGTGCAGTGAAGTCGGCCAGTGTGTAGGGCCCATATGGGGTGTTTTCAATTATTGTCGGAAACTGCCGTCTTGTCGGAAAGATGGCAGTTTCCGACCTATTCAATGCCGCCTCAGATTTTCCGACAAGTTGGGAATCCTGACTTGTCGGAATGTACGGTGCCGATCTGCGTGTATTGTCGGAAATGCGGCCAAATCCGACAGGTCTTGGCCCCATTTCCGACAATGTCAATCCGACTTTAACAAAAGTTGAATTGGCATTGTTGTGAACGGCCAAATCCTGTCGGATCTGGCCACGGCATTAAATACTCAGATGTCAGATCCAATTGAATATACCCCTATATTGCATACAAACAGTATTGTTGAGACAAAAAGGCTGATTCTTAGTTGGATGGATCTCAGTGCATAGGCACAAATAGTGAGTGTTTGCACTGATGCAAGTTTACACATTTTTGCGTATGTTCATCCTCAAGGGTGTGCTCAAGGCATGCACTGCCTCTGTATACGGCTAATTGGCTAGACACTAGGACCCCATATGTCTCTTCGCGGAGGCACAACCTGTCAACCCACTCTCTCCCTGTCATCCTCTCACTGTCACCCACTATTTTCCTGTCACCCCTGCCTCCCCATTCACCCACTGCATCCCCCATAGGGCAGAGCATATAATTGCACCTGGGCCCACTGCTCACAAATTCCACCACTGGTAAATCATTAATAGCTACAGTACTTATCAGGCTGTTTTTCCCCCCCCCAAAAAAACCATGCAAAAATGTATTTTCTGCAAACTTCCAGATCTTTTTATTATGAGCCCATTTATCAAATGATTTCGTTCAGGAAATATCACAGATATCTCCTGTGTAAAGTATGTATCTGTATAATACCATAGAGCAGGCATTACCAACCTTGGTCCTCAAGTCACACTAACAGTCCAGGTTTTAGTGATATCCATGCTTTGGACATCTGTGCTAAAGTCTGGATATCACTATTACCTGCACTGTTGGTTAGGCTGACCATATTATCCCTTTAACCTGGGACACTCATGAATTACACAGGTTCTGTGGCTGCTTAAAACCAGGTGAAGTGCAGGCTTGTTGTCAGCCAGCCACAGAACCTGTGTAATTCATGAGTGTCCCAGGTTAAAGGGATAATATGGTCAGCCTACTGTCAGTGTGCCTTGAGGACTGAGGTTGGGGATGCCTGCCATATAGCATCACTATTACTAAATACCTTGAAGCACAGTTTCTCAAACTTGATCCTCAGGACCCCAAACAGGTCATGTTTTCCAGGTCTACTCACAGAATCACAAATTAAATAAATAGCTCCATGGCACCTGTGGATCTTTTAAAATGTGTCAGAAAGTAATGTGTACACCTGTGCACCTGCTAGGTAACCTGGAAAATGTCAACTGTTTGGGGTCCTGAGGACAGAGTTAGAAAACCACTGCCTTGAAGGGAATGGATATATTGCCATATTTATAAAACTCTGAAAATACTTTTTTTTTTGGAGCATGACATCTATCTACATGGAGAAGAAGGATGGTTTCAGATCCCTCCTTTGCACGTATGCAGCTCCTCCTCTCATTCTTGCTCAAATAAAAGAAAGGGAGATTAGGGGGTCAATTTACTAAAGCTTCTAAAAGTGAAAAGTGATGTTGCCAATAGCAACCAATCAGATTTTCTCTATTATTTCCTAGGATGCAATAAAGAAACAATAGAGAGAATCTGATTGGTTGCTATGGGCAACATCACTTTTTTTCCACTTTTAGAAGTGTAACACCCCTTAGTGGTGAGGGTGCTGGTGACTGGATCGTACCTGCGGATAACACATGATTCTCTGTCTTGCCTCATCTGGATGTTTCATGATCAATCTGCTTCAGATATCCCTTGCTTTCATGGCAGAGAAATAGGAAACCCCACCAAAGACTAGTGATGTGCACCGGACATTTTTCAGGTTTTGTGTTTTGGTTTTGGATTCGGTTCCGCGACCGTGTTTTGGATTCGGGCGCGTTTTGGCAAAACCTCCCGGAAAAATTTTTTGTTGGATTCGGGTGTTTTTTACAAAATACCCTCAAAAACAGCTTAAATCATAGAATTTGGGGGTCATTTTGATCCCATAGTATTATTAACCTCAATAACCATAATTTCCGCTCATTTCCAGTCTATTCTGAACACCTCACAATATTATTTTTAGTCCTAAAATTTGCACCGAGGTCGCTGTGTGACTAAGCTAAGCGACCCAAGTGGCCGACACAAACACCTGGCCCATCTAGGAGTGGCACTGCAGTGTCAGACAGGATGGCAGATTTAAAAAATAGTCCCCAAACAGCACATGATGCAAAGAAAAGAAGAGGTGCACCAAAGTCGCTGTGTGACTAAGCTAAGCGACCCAAGTGGCCGACACAAACACCTGGCCCATCTAGGAGTGGCACTGCAGTGTCAGACAGGATGGCAGATTTAAAAAATAGTCCCCAAACAGCACATGATGCAAAGAAAAAAAGAGGTGCAATGAGGTAGCTGTGTGACTAAGCTAAGCGACCCAAGTGGCCGACACAAACACCTGGCCCATCTAGGAGTGGCACTGCAGTTTTCTAGCGAGAGGATGAGTGCTTCCATCCTCATGTGAATCTGAACCACTAGCCATGAACATAGGCCAGGGCCTCAGCCGTTCCTTGCCACTCCGTGTCGTAAATGGCATATTGGCAAGTTTACGCTTCTCAGACGCTTTTAATTTAGATTTTTGGGTCATTTTACTGAACTTTTGTTTTTTGGCTTTTACATGCTCTCTACTATGACATTGGGCATCGGCCTTGGCAGACGACGTTGATGGCATTTCATCGTCTTGGCCATGACTAGTGGCAGCAGCTTCAGCAGGAGGTGGAAGTGGATCTTGATCTTTCACTATTTTACCCTCCACATTTTTGTTCTCCATTTTTTAATGTGTGGAATTATATACCAGTAATATATCAATAGCAATGGCCTACTGTACCGTACTGCTATATATTATATACTGGTGGTCAGCAAAATTATGCACTGTGCTCCTACTACTGCGCACAACAACTAAAATGCACCACAGGTATGGATGGATAGTATACTTGACGACACAGAGGTAGGTAGAGCAGTGGACTACTGTACCTACTGATAGAATACTGGTGGTCACTGGTCATCAAAATTCTGCACTGTCCTCCTACTATATACTACAATGCAGCACAGATATCGTTTTTCAGGCAGAGAATGTATAATACTGGTGGTCACTGGTCAGCAAAACTCTGCACTGTCCTCCTACTATATAATACTGCTGGTCCCCACTAGAGATGAGCGCCGGAAATTTTTCGGGTTTTGTGTTTTGGTTTTGGGTTCGGTTCCGCGGCCGTGTTTTGGGTTCGACCGCGTTTTGGCAAAACCTCACCGAATTTTTTTTGTCGGATTCGGGTGTGTTTTGGATTCGGGTGTTTTTTTCAAAAAACCCTAAAAAACAGCTTAAATCATAGAATTTGGGGGTCATTTTGATCCCAAAGTATTATTAACCTCAAAAACCATAATTTACACTCATTTTCAGTCTATTCTGAATACCTCACACCTCACAATATTATTTTTAGTCCTAAAATTTGCACCGAGGTCGCTGTGTGAGTAAGATAAGCGACCCTAGTGGCCGACACAAACACCGGGCCCATCTAGGAGTGGCACTGCAGTGTCACGCAGGATGTCCCTTCCAAAAAACCCTCCCCAAACAGCACATGACGCAAAGAAAAAAAGAGGCGCAATGAGGTAGCTGACTGTGTGAGTAAGATAAGCGACCCTAGTGGCCGACACAAACACCGGGCCCATCTAGGAGTGGCACTGCAGTGTCACGCAGGATGTCCCTTCCAAAAAACCCTCCCCAAACAGCACATGACGCAAAGAAAAAAAGAGGCGCAATGAGGTAGCTGACTGTGTGAGTAAGATAAGCGACCCTAGTGGCCGACACAAACACCGGGCCCATCTAGGAGTGGCACTGCAGTGTCACGCAGGATGTCCCTTCCAAAAAACCCTCCCCAAACAGCACATGACGCAAAGAAAAAAAGAGTCGCAATGAGGTAGCTGACTGTGTGAGTAAGATAAGCGACCCTAGTGGCCGACACAAACACCGGGCCCATCTAGGAGTGGCACTGCAGTGTCACGCAGGATGTCCCTTCCAAAAAACCCTCCCCAAACAGCACATGACGCAAAGAAAAAAAGAGGCGCAATGAGGTAGCTGACTGTGTGAGTAAGATAAGCGACCCTAGTGGCCGACACAAACACCGGGCCCATCTAGGAGTGGCACTGCAGTGTCACGCAGGATGGCCCTTCCAAAAAACCCTCCCCAAACAGCACATGACGCAAAGAAAAATAAAAGAAAAAAGAGGTGCAAGATGGAATTGTCCTTGGGCCCTCCCACCCACCCTTATGTTGTATAAACAGGACATGCACACTTTAACCAACCCATCATTTCAGTGACAGGGTCTGCCACACGACTGTGACTGATATGACGGGTTGGTTTGGACCCCCCCCAAAAAAGAAGCAATTAATCTCTCCTTGCACAAACTGGCTCTACAGAGGCAAGATGTCCACCTCATCATCATCCTCTGATATATCACCGTGTACATCCCCCTCCTCACAGATTATCAATTCGTCCCCACTGGAATCCACCATCTCAGCTCCCTGTGTACTTTGTGGAGGCAATTGCTGCTGGTCAATGTCTCCGCGGAGGAATTGATTATAATTCATTTTAATGAACATCATCTTCTCCACATTTTCTGGATGTAACCTCGTACGCCGATTGCTGACAAGGTGAGCGGCGGCACTAAACACTCTTTCGGAGTACACACTTGTGGGAGGGCAACTTAGGTAGAATAAAGCCAGTTTGTGCAAGGGCCTCCAAATTGCCTCTTTTTCCTGCCAGTATAAGTACGGACTGTGTGACGTGCCTACTTGGATGCGGTCACTCATATAATCCTCCACCATTCTTTCAATGTTGAGAGAATCATATGCAGTGACAGTAGACGACATGTCCGTAATCGTTGTCAGGTCCTTCAGTCCGGACCAGATGTCAGCATCAGCAGTCGCTCCAGACTGCCCTGCATCACCGCCAGCGGGTGGGCTCGGAATTCTGAGCCTTTTCCTCGCACCCCCAGTTGCGGGAGAATGTGAAGGAGGAGATGTTGACAGGTCGCGTTCCGCTTGACTTGACAATTTTCTCACCAGCAGGTCTTTCAACCCCAGCAGACTTGTGTCTGCCGGAAAGAGAGATCCAAGGTAGGTTTTAAATCTAGGATCGAGCACGGTGGCCAAAATGTAGTGCTCTGATTTCAACAGATTGACCACCCGTGAATCCTTGTTAAGCGAATTAAGGGCTCCATCCACAAGTCCCACATGCCTAGCGGAATCGCTCCGTGTTAGCTCCTCCTTCAATGTCTCCAGCTTCTTCTGCAAAAGCCTGATGAGGGGAATGACCTGACTCAGGCTGGCAGTGTCTGAACTGACTTCACGTGTGGCAAGTTCAAAGGGCATCAGAACCTTGCACAACGTTGAAATCATTCTCCACTGCACTTGAGACAGGTGCATTCCACCTCCTATATCGTGCTCAATTGTATAGGCTTGAATGGCCTTTTGCTGCTCCTTCAACCTCTGAAGCATATAGAGGGTTGAATTCCACCTCGTTACCACTTCTTGCTTCAGATGATGGCAGGGCAGGTTCAGTAGTTTTTGGTGGTGCTCCAGTCTTCTGTACGTGGTGCCTGTACGCCGAAAGTGTCCCGCAATTCTTCTGGCCACCGACAGCATCTCTTGCACGCCCCTGTCGTTTTTAAAAAAATTCTGCACCACCAAATTCAAGGTATGTGCAAAACATGGGACGTGCTGGAATTTGCCCATATTTAATGCACACACAATATTGCTGGCGTTGTCCGATGCCACAAATCCACAGGAGAGTCCAATTGGGGTAAGCCATTCCGCGATGATCTTCCTCAGTTGCCGTAAGAGGTTTTCAGCTGTGTGCGTATTCTGGAAAGCGGTGATACAAAGCGTAGCCTGCCTAGGAAAGAGTTGGCGTTTGCGAGATGCTGCTACTGGTGCCGCCGCTGCTGTTCTTGCGGCGGGAGTCCATACATATACCCAGTGGGCTGTCACAGTCATATAGTCCTGACCCTGCCCTGCTCCACTTGTCCACATGTCCGTGGTTAAGTGGACATTGGGTACAACTGCATTTTTTAGGACACTGGTGAGTCTTTTTCTGACGTCCGTGTACATTCTCGGTATCGCCTGCCTAGAGAAGTGGAACCTAGATGGTATTTGGTAACGGGGGCACACTGCCTCAATACATTGTCTAGTTCCCTGTGAACTAACGGCGGATACCAGACGCACGTCTAACACCAACATAGTTGTCAAGGCCTCAGTTATCCGCTTTGCAGCAGGATGACTGCTGTGATATTTCATCTTCCTCGCAAAGGACTGTTGGACAGTCAATTGCTTACTGGAAGTAGTACAAGTGGGCTTACGACTTCCCCTCTGGGATGACCATCGACTCCCAGCAGCAACAACAGCAGCGCCAGCAGCAGTAGGCGTTACACGCAAGGATGCATCGGAGGAATCCCAGGCAGGAGAGGACTCGTCAGAATTGCCAGTGACATGGCCTGCAGGACTATTGGCATTCCTGGGGAAGGAGGAAATTGACACTGAGGGAGTTGGTGGGGTGGTTTGCGTGAGCTTGGTTACAAGAGGAAGGGATTTACTGGTCAGTGGACTGCTTCCGCTGTCGGCCAAAGTTTTTGAACTTGTCACTGACTTATTATGAATGTGCTGCAGGTGACGTATAAGGGAGGATGTTCCGAGGTGGTTAACGTCCTTACCCCTACTTATTATAGCTTGACAAAGGGAACACACGGCTTGACAAATGTTGTCCGCATTTCTGGTGAAATACTTCCACACCGAAGAGCTGATTTTTTTGGTATTTTCACCAGGCATGTCAACGGCCATATTCCTCCCACGGACAACAGGTGTCTCCCCGGGTGCCTGACTTAAACAAACCACCTCACCATCAGAATCCTCCTGGTCAATTTCCTCCCCAGCGCCAGCAACACCCATATCCTCCTCATCCTGGTGTACTTCAACACTGACATCTTCAATCTGACTATCAGGAACTGGACTGCGGGTGCTCCTTCCAGCACTTGCAGGGGGCGTGCAAATGGTGGAAGGCGCATGCTCTTCACGTCCAGTGTTGGGAAGGTCAGGCATCGCAACCGACACAATTGGACTCTCCTTGTGGATTTGGGATTTCGAAGAACGCACAGTTCTTTGCGGTGCTACTGCTTTTGCCAGCTTGAGTCTTTTCATTTTTCTAGCGAGAGGCTGAGTGCCTCCATCCTCATGTGAAGCTGAACCACTAGCCATGAACATAGGCCAGGGCCTCAGCCGTTCCTTGCCACTCCGTGTGGTAAATGGCATATTGGCAAGTTTACGCTTCTCCTCCGACAATTTTATTTTAGGTTTTGGAGTCCTTTTTTTACTGATATTTGGTGTTTTGGATTTGACATGCTCTGTACTATGCCATTGGGCATCGGCCTTGGCAGACGACGTTGCTGGCATTTCATCGTCTCGGCCATGACTAGTGGCAGCAGCTTCAGCACGAGGTGGAAGTGGATCTTGATCTTTCCCTAATTTTGGAACCTCAACATTTTTGTTCTCCATATTTTAATAGGCACAACTAAAAGGCACCTCAGGTAAACAATGGAGATGGATGGATACTAGTATACAATTATGGATGGACTGCCGAGTGCCGACACAGAGGTAGCTACAGCCGTGGACTACCGTACTGTACTGTGTCTGCTGCTAATATAGACTGGATGATAATGAGATGTAGTATGTATAAAGAAGAAAGAAAAAAAAAACCACGGGTAGGTGGTATACAATTATGGATGGACTGCCGAGTGCCGACACAGAGGTAGCTACAGCCGTGGACTACCGTACTGTGTCTGCTGCTAATATAGACTGGTTGATAAAGAGATGTAGTATGTATGTATAAAGAAGAAAGAAAAAAAAACCACGGGTAGGTGGTATACAATTATGGACGGACTGCCGAGTGCCGACACAGAGGTAGCTACAGCCGTGGACTACCGTACTGTGTCTGCTGCTAATATAGACTGGTTGATAAAGAGATGTAGTATGTATGTATAAAGAAGAAAGAAAAAAAAACCACGGGTAGGTGGTATACAATTATGGATGGACTGCCGAGTGCCGACACAGAGGTAGCTACAGCCGTGGACTACCGTACTGTACTGTGTCTGCTGCTAATATAGACTGGATGATAATGAGATGTAGTATGTATAAAGAAGAAAGAAAAAAAAAACCACGGGTAGGTGGTATACAATTATGGATGGACTGCCGAGTGCCGACACAGAGGTAGCTACAGCCGTGGACTACCGTACTGTGTCTGCTGCTAATATAGACTGGTTGATAAAGAGATGTAGTATGTATGTATAAAGAAGAAAGAAAAAAAAACCACGGGTAGGTGGTATACAATTATGGACGGACTGCCGAGTGCCGACACAGAGGTAGCTACAGCCGTGGACTACCGTACTGTGTCTGCTGCTAATATAGACTGGTTGATAAAGAGATGTAGTATGTATGTATAAAGAAGAAAGAAAAAAAAACCACGGGTAGGTGGTATACAATTATGGATGGACTGCCGAGTGCCGACACAGAGGTAGCTACAGCCGTGGACTACCGTACTGTGTCTGCTGCTAATATAGACTGGTTGATAAAGAGATGTAGTATGTATGTATAAAGAAGAAAGAAAAAAAAACCACGGGTAGGTGGTATACAATTATGGATGGACTGCCGAGTGCCGACACAGAGGTAGCTACAGCCGTGGACTACCGTACTGTACTGTGTCTGCTGCTAATATAGACTGGATGATAATGAGATGTAGTATGTATAAAGAAGAAAGAAAAAAAAACCACGGGTAGGTGGTATACAATTATGGATGGACTGCCGAGTGCCGACACAGAGGTAGCTACAGCCGTGGACTACCGTACTGTGTCTGCTGCTAATATAGACTGGTTGATAATGAGATGTAGTATGTATAAAGAAGAAAGAAAAAAAAAACACGGGTAGGTGGTATACAATTATGGACGGACTGCCGAGTGCCGACACAGAGGTAGCTACAGCCGTGGACTACCGTACTGTACTGTGTCTGCTGCTAATATAGACTGGATGATAATGAGATGTAGTATGTATAAAGAAGAAAGAAAAAAAAACCACGGGTAGGTGGTATACAATTATGGATGGACTGCCGAGTGCCGACACAGAGGTAGCTACAGCCGTGAACTACCGTACTGTGTCTGCTGCGACTGGATGATAAATAATGATATAAAAAATATATATATATCACTACTGCAGCCGGACAGGTATATATTATATAATGACGGACCTGCTGGACACTGTCTGTCAGCAGAATGAGTTTTTTATTTTATAGAATAAAAAAACACCACACAAGTCACACGACGTGTGTTTAACTTTTACAGGCAGACATTCACAATACAATATAGTATACTATATACTGGTGGTCAGGTCACTGGTCAGTCACACTGGCAGTGGCACTCCTGCAGAAAAAAAGTGTGCACTGTTTAATTTTAATATGTACTCCTGGCTCCTGCTATAACCTAACTGCTCCCCAGTCTCCCCCACAATTAAGCTGTGTGAGCACAGTCAGATATTATACATAGATGATGCAGCAGCACACTGGGCTGAGCACAGATATGGTATGTGACTGAGTCACTGTGTATCGTTTTTTCAGGCAGAGAACGGATTATATTAAATAATATAAAACTGCACTGGTGGTCACTGGTCAGTCACTAGTATAACTAACTAATACTATCAGCAAAATTCTGCACTCTCTGTCTGAGTACTCCTCCTAAGCTCCAGTAAATGAAGTGTCACTGTCTCACTCTGTCACTAGTATAACTAACTAATACTATCAGCAAAATTCTGCACTCTCTGTCTGAGTACTCCTCCTAAGCTCCAGTAAATGAAGTGTCACTGTCTCACTCTCACTCTCCTATCTATTTCTTCTCTAAACGGAGAGGACGCCAGCCACGTCCTCTCACTATCAATCTCAATGCACGTGTAAAATGGCGGCGACGCGCGGCTCCTTATATAGAATCCGAGTCTCGCGATAGAATCCGAGCCTCGCGAGAATCCGACAGCGTCATGATGACGTTCGGGCGCGCTCGGGTTAACCGAGCAAGGCGGGAAGATCCGAGTCGCTCGGATCCGTGTAAAAAAAGCTGAAGTTCGGGCGGGTTCGGATTCCGAGGAACCGAACCCGCTCATCACTAGTCCCCACTCCCCACAATAAAGCACACTGAGCACAGATATTTGCAGCACACTGAGCACAGATATGGAGCGTTTTTCAGGCAGAGAACGTAGATATTTTCAGCACACTGAGCACAGATATTTGCAAGCACACTGAGCACAGATATTTGCAGCACACTGAACACAACTGATACCCCTTTCACATCGCACAAATAACCCGGTATCGACACGGCATATTGCCGTGTCGAAACGGGTCAGTGTGCAATGTGAAAGCACCTTTGCCAAATTAGCGGGTCGCCTGACCCGGTAATTCAACCCGGTTAAAAAGAAGGGTTATTACCGGGTTGAATACCGGGTCAGGTGCAGTGTAAATGGGAGCCGTTTCGATGCGACACGGTTCCCATTCACAGCATAGGGAGAGGCGGCGCAGGAGATGAGCTCATCTCCCAGCGCCGCCTCCACCCCTGCTGCTGCTGCGCCCTCCGCTGCTATGGCAACCGACCCGGTATATTGCCGGGTCGGAAAGCCAGCAAAGGAGAGCAAATGCCGGATCCCACCCGGTAAGGACACGTTTCTCTTACCGGATGGGATCCGGCATTTGCGATCTGAAAGCAGCATGAGAGAACGCTGCACGTCCTCTCCCTATCATCTCCAATGCACGAGTGAAAACGGTGGCGACGCGCGGCTCCTTATATAGAATACGAATCTCGCGAGAATACGACAGCGGGTTGATGACGTTCGGGCGCGCCCGGGTTAACCGAGCAAGGCGGGAAGATCCGAGTCTGCCTCGGACCAGTGTAAAATTGGTGAAGTTCGGGGGGGTTCGGATTCCGAGGAACCGAACCTGCTCATCACTACCAAAGACCCTTAAATAAGTCACTACCAGTTTAAACAGTGACTATGGTCTATTTACTAAGCCTTGGATGGAGATAAAGTACCAGACAATTTCAGAATCACATAAAATAAACTGATATTATCAATCATATCAAGTTACTATCAGTTATACACAAACATTGCATACAATATCTCCTGGTGTCAGGAAATGTCCCACAAGGTGCTATAACGTTTTCACTCTACTAGTACAGGTTGAGTATCCCTTATCCAAAATGCTTGGGACCAGAGGAATTTTGGATATCGGATTTTTCCGTATTTTGGAATAATTGCATATTATAATGAGATATTATGGTGATGGGACCTAAATCTAAGCACAGAATGCATTTATGTCACATATACACCTTATACACCCAGCCTGAAGGTATTTTTAGGCAATATTTATTATAACTTTGTGCATTAAACAAAGTTTGTGTACATTCACACAATTCATTTATGTTTCATATACACCTTATGCACACAGCCTGAAGGTCATTTAATACAATATTTTTAATAACTTTGAGTATTAAACAAGTTTGTGTACATTGAGCCATCAAAAAACAAAGGTTTCACTATCTCAGTCTCACTAAAAAAAAGTCCGTATTTCGGAATATTACGTATTTCGGAATATTTGGATATGGGATACTCAACCTGTATAAGCATAACATAACAAGCTAAATTAGATGCAAACCCTAAAACATTGTGTTCCTGATGGCCGCAAGGGGCAGGAACGTGTTAGTAAAGTATAAAGGGCCCCACATACTACTGCGACATGTCGGACCCTCATGTCGCAGGCGATCACCCTTGAACCGCCCAGCAGCCTCCCAGGCGGCAGGATCGCATAAGATACATCGTATGTGGTCCTTTTGCTTACAATGTATCTTATGCGATTCCAGCCATGCCTGCGGGGTCCGACATATCACTAGTGCAGCACAGTCAATCTAGGGGATCCAATCCAATGCTCACGGGACAGCACATCGGATCGGATGTAAAACGGATGTAAAACACTTCAGATATGCCCGATTTCATACGATATAATGGCCCGAATGGCCGAAATCGGATGACATCGGGCATTATAGTTCTAGTGTATGGGGCCCTTAACAGTCTCAGCTGGGCTCTACTGACAGGATCTAGCAGCTGTTCTCTGTACTGTTGGTTGGCTGTCACTAGCTACTGACAGGCTGGGTAGCTAACAGTCTGGCTGGTTGAGACTCTTAAGGGTGCTGGATGCTAAATGGGGGGAAGAAGCTGTCTGTCTCTCACACTTTCTGCCTCACAGTCCCCAGCTGGGCTCTCCACACTGCTTTCCCCGTGATCAGGCTCACTTACTGGCAGTCTCTCTGGCTGGGACCCTTGCAGCAATGACCCCTTTTTCACAGCCCTGCTGACTCTCTCCTTGTGGGGATCCCAGAATGGCTTCCCTTCAGCCTAGTGTTCCCACTATCTAGTCTCCTCCTCCTCAGGTCACAGGTCAGCCTGTTGTTAAGTCTCTGTACTTTTCTGCTTTCTGGGTGTTGTAACTGCCATTCCCCTAGTGCTCCTTTGTTAGCTGATGATGTCAACAGGTGGGGAAGCTGTTAACCCTTGCAGTGTCCAAGCCTTCCTGACCCGGACAGCTTTTACAGTATAATGCAGGCAGAAGCCAGGTCCTATGCAAAACAGAACCCTTAGTGGGGTGTCACAGAAGCTTTAGTAAACTGACCCGTAGAGAAGTCCGTACAGTCAGGTAAAGTGCCTATCTGTTCTCACCTATTCATCTATGGCGATTCTATATAAAAGCTTTGCACACCTATCTGTCTCTTGCGCTGTTCTGGGAACATTGCCAAACCGTAAAATGTTTTGTGTGTTAGGATAAAATCCTTTTATTTCGGAAAGGAAATTCTCACTCCGGGCTCTACTTGGTATAGAACTGGTCCTGTCTGTCCTATTCTGAGTTGGATGGAACTTGGCCGGATCTATCTTTCTGTGAAATTGGGCATTTCGGAATGGGTACTGGGCGGTAACAATGCAAGCGCATAGAACTGCCCTGCCTTATGGGAGTGTCGTGGGCATGTACAGTTCTGTCCTCGCTCATCTAACTGGTGAATGGGTGGCATGTGCATATGCATCGCAATTGCGACTAGCCGTGGGAGCATATGCACCTTGCAATCCTATGGATCGTGGGTGCATATGCAGTGCACGTGCACATTCGTGGACACACTAGTCGCGGCAAACAACCCATGATTATTAGCAATCGCAGGTAAGACGAGGCCGCCGGACTCATCTGTATCTTAAGCATACTTGCCTACCTGACCCTCTCCATGAGGGAGAAAATGCTCTGTTCCTGGACTTTCCTGGTAATGTATGATTGCCATCACCTGTGGTGAGCTAGGTAATTGATAAGAAAGGTGTTTCACCACAAGTGATGGCAATCATACATTACCAGGAAAGTCCAGGAACAGAGCATTTTCTCCCTCATGGAGAGGGTCAGGTAGGCAAGTATGATCTTAAGTTCCATGTGATTCTGAGTTGTGCGTACAGGGAATAGGAACCTGTTTCTGACAGATCTCTTCCATCTAGCATGGGACTGGTGACGATTGCAACAGTTGGTGTAATGATATGGCGGCGCAGCTTTCCGTTTGCACACACACAGACCCTTGCATTAGCATAAGGTAGTAAATCTGGCTTCTGTGGAAGTGTGATATAGAAGATCTACAGTGTTTAGGTTAACACCAAATGGGCAACTTGCAATAGGTCTACAGGTACAAAAGGTCAACAGGTACAAACGGCCGACAGGTTCAAATGATCGACGTGACAATGGTCGACACACAAATGGTTAACACATTTTTGGATATTTTTTTTTTTTTTTTTGTACAATTTTGTATATTTTATAATATATCACCACCATAAGTTGAAACGTGTACCCGCAAGGGCTCGGTTTGCTCACCACAGGTTACTATTTCCAGTCGCAGTCCACGTGGATAGTGAATCAAGCAAATGTTGGAAAAACATGTAAAAAGTGACTGTCTACCTAGACACTGTCGATCTGTCATGCGGATACCCTTCTGCAGATGCACACAGCTACAGCCACTTTGCATCAGACTCAGCCCTACAATGACTGCACGGGGACAAGGAAAAGTACCAGGTATATAATCAGAGTAGCAAGTAATACAAATAACAATAATATTTAGATATAATCAGGGTAGAGAGCTGACAGATTCATCATGAACTGTGTTTAGTGCAGGAAAAGACAACGGGGGAAAAAAACAGATACCCAGCAATAGTCAGAACAAGCTGAGGTCAGGCAAGGCAGCATGGGAAAGTAGTCAAAACCATCAGGGTCAAGCAATGAGCATACTCAAACTTTTACAGAGCACAATCCCTTAAGTGAGCTAACGCTGCAACAGGCAATGAGTCAGTGGCACAGACAGCATTATAAACCAGCAGTGAGATCCCATCAGTCAGCCCTCACATCGCTGATGGTAATACTAAGCACCTGAGTATGGAAGATGTCAGGCAATGTCACAGTATGCAGTGTAAACACATGAATCAGAGTGAGAAGCATGGGAACACCTAATCTGCTAAAGTTTTTATCCTAGCCTAGGTTATAAATCTGACAATCACAATTTCATTGGCAAAGATACAGCATTTGCGATTGTTAGGTTCTCTTGATTCCCTTGCTGAATCTGGGCCTAATTAAAGGCCTAACTCAGACCTGATCGCTGTTGTGCAAAATTGCACAGCGGCCAATTATCGAATGACTGCACATGCGTATGCATCGCAATGGGCACGCGCGAGCCCAAACAGCGACAGAATGGTGCAAATATTTTGATCAATAGGCGTACACAAGGTTATTGACAGGAAGCAGACGATTGGGGGTGGTAACTGGCTGTTTTCTGGGAGTGTCAGGAAAAACGCAGGCGTGCCCAAGCATTTTCAGGGTGGGTGTGTGACGTCAGCTCCGGCCCAATCAGCCTGTTTGTATCGCACTGTAGGAGTAAGTCCTGGGCTACGCACAGACTGCACAGAATGGAAACATCATTAGCTGGTGAGTGAGTTGCGAACGGATTTGCATATGTCAGCTGTCTAACTCTCTCTGTACATGTTACATCTGCCCCACCTGCAGTGCACATGGTTTTGCCCATTAGAGAAAAATGTTATTGCTGCTATCAGGTGTGAATTAGGCCCTATGGGGGTAATTCCAAGTTGATCGCAGCAGGAAATTTTTTAGCAGTTGGGCAAAACCATGAGCACTGCAGGGGGGGGGGGGGCAGATATAACATTTGCAGACAGAATTAGATTTGGGTGGGTTATTTTGTTTCTGTACAGGGTAAATATAAATACTGGCTGCTTTATTTTTACACTGCAATTTAGACTGCAGATTGAACTCACCACACCCAAATCTATCTCTCTCTGCACATGTTATATCTTCCTCCCCTGCAGTGCACATGGTTTTGCCCAACTGCTAACAAAGGGGGTAATTCTGAGTTGATCGCAGCAGGAACTTTGGGGGTCATTCCGAGTTGTTCGCTCGTTATTTTTTTCTCGCAACGGAGCGATTAGTCGCCAATGCGCATGCGCAATGTCCGCAGTGCTACTGCGCCAAGTAAATTTGCTATGCAGTTAGGTATTTTACTCACGGCATTACAAGGTTTTTTCTTCGTTCTGGTGATCGTAATGTGATTGACAGGAAGTGGGTGTTTCTGGGCGGAAACAGGCCGTTTTATGGGTGTGTGTGAAAAAACGCTACCGTTTCTGGGAAAAACGCGGGAGTGGCTGGAGAAACGGAGGAGTGTCTGGGCGAACGCTGGGTGTGTTTGTGACGTCAAACCAGGAACGAAACTGACTGAACTGATCGCAGATGCCGAGTAAGTCTGGAGCTACTCAGAAACTGCTAAGAAGTGTCTATTCGCAATTCTGCTAATCTTTCGTTCGCAATTTTGATAAGCTAAGATTCACTCCCAGTAGCGTGTGCAAAGCTGCTAAAAGCAGCTTGCGAGCGAACAACTCGGAATGACCCCCTTTGTTAGCAGTTGGGCTAAACCATGTGCACTGCAGGGAGGCAGATATAACATGTGCAGAGAAAGATAGATTTGGGTGTGGTGAGTTCAATCTGCAATCCAAATTGCAGTGTAAAAATAAAGCAGCCAGTATTTACCCTGCACAGAAACAAAATAACCCACCCAAATGTAACTCTCTCTGCAAATGTTATATCGCCCACCCCCCCCCCCCCCCCCCTGCAGTGCACATGGTTTTGCCCAACTGCTAAAAAATTTCCTGCTGCGATCAACTTGGAATTACCCCCAAAGTTCCTGCTGCGATCAACTCAGAATTACCCCCCATGTCGGGTGAGTAGGTGTACTTACCAAGGACTGTATAAAGTTCCAGTTATACTACTACAGTCAGTAGACTGCAAAGCACAATAACTGCTCCGTGCACCTTCTGTTTTTTACTACCAAAATCAAGACAGATATTTGAATATCAGTATTTAATGAAAACCCATAATCATTGTAACAATGGTGCCAACCTGTTCATGCATGGCAGTTCTGGCAGCAGCTTTGGTGTGCTTCACGCCGACTCTGATATCTTACACCTTCTATTCTGCTATAGGGACAGGCACGTGGTACTTCCCCCTGTGGTCATGCGATCACTGCCAGCACAGGGGCAGACTTAGCTTCCCTATCTGAACACTACTCTGGCTCTTGCTAGAGTATTGAACTCACTACAAGTGTCAGCATACCGAGTCTTCTTCTGTGTATGATCCTGTGTATGACCCAGTTTGTTTGTGTCTATCCTGTGCATTACCCTTGTGACCAATGTGTGATCTCCTTCTATCCTAATCTTGGTTTCGTCCATGACTCTTCTTTTGCCTAATCCTGGTTGCCTTTTTAAGATTTCCAAGCATGCAGACATTGCGGGTACCCAATTGCCTCGCCAGGGGCTAGCCTATTAGCCCCCGATAAGCTGCCGTGTGCCAAAAACACACAGGTTTCACTGAACCTGTGTGTTTTTGTTAGGAAATTAATTTTTTTACAAGCAACCAAATTGGATAGCCTGTAAAAAAAAATACAGGTGGAACATCGGAAAAAACTGTGAAAACATCAGTTTTTCGCTCCTGATGTTTATTCTCAGGTAATTGGATACCCCTTTTGGCTTAGTTCTAGACTCTCCTTGTTTAACCCCTGTCTCTTATAGGAGCAAGGGCGTATGGAGCTCCAGGCGCTGAAAATGTTAGAGGACGCCGCACTGTCAACTTGAAAGAGCTCTCACTGTAATTATCTAAGCAGTTGCAGGACCTCCTTGCAGCCCCTTAGTTTGCTGAGGGACCAGGAAGCTTCCATGAGCCTTTGTGTCTCACTCCCTGCACTCTGCCTCGGCAGCCACTTCTCCTCAGCTCCAGACTAGTCCCCCATACCCTCCAGCTGTACCTTTTTGGGAGGTACAGTACCATTTTTTTTAAGGTCTGTACCGATTTTTAGCTCTCCAAACTCCCATTGGAAGTATAGGAAAAGGGGCGTGGCTACGCCTCATTTACACGTGACCAGGGGAATGTGCGTGCAATGTATGCTACAATCAAAGGGGGTGTGTGTGTGAGTGTGTGAGACACCCTGCAGTCCCAGTTTGTATGTTCGTGTGTGTGCGTGGGGGAGGGGGGGGAGTCTGCAGTGTGTGTGTGTGTGTGTATATCATACACTCCAACATTTTACACTAGAAAACTGGTACAAATTAGGAAAAGGGGTGTGGCCATGCCCCTTTCCCTATACTTTTAATGGAAATTTGGTGAGTCAAAAATCAGTACAAAGCCCTTTTTGGCCGGTACAGACCATAAAAAAATGGTACTCTATCTGCCAAAAAGGTACAGTTGGAGGGTATGCATATATGTGGGGGGAAGACAGTCTGCAGACCTGTGTGTGTATGTGTGTGGTGGAGACTGTCCACGTAAGTATGTGTGTAGGGAAGGGAGCAGGCTTTATATATATCATCCAGTGGTGGGATTCATGGATGGAGTGATGGGTGGCAGAAGGCTGGAGTGTCAGGGGGTTTAGGGCTACAGTTATAAGGCCAGAGAGATGGGGTTGGGGTGATAGGGGGCAGGAGACTGGAAAGACAGAAAGGAGTGAAACAGGGGATGGCAGCTGGGAAGACAGGAGTCTGGAGTGATGGGGCAACTAGTAGGGAGGAGACTGATAATATAGGTGGCTGAAAAGCTGGGGAAGGAGGCTGGAGAGATATGGGTCAGAAGGCTGGAGAGGACACAGTCTGGATGAACCTCTGTTGTATGATGCTGAAATTGATTATATTCCTTCCTACACAAACAGACATCTTCCAGACCATGTGATCTCCTACATGAATAGTGGATACCAACTGAAGACTGTCTGCTCAGGATGGATCACTTTCTTCAGAGGTTCCCCATTGCAAAGAAACCACCATATATGTAAGGTGTATTTTAAATTTAGTACACACAAAACTGTGGATTCCATTTGTGGGATTACGTCAGCAGGTTGAAATATATATAGCCCTCCATGTCCCAGTTTGATATTGCCCCTAATGTTTATTTTTATTTCCTTTCAATTTAATCCAATATGCTGGACACGCCTCTTCCCTGGCACATTTGGGAAGAGGCCCCCTCTTCCAGCAGCCAGCATGAGCTCCGGGCACCATAGATATACGCTACACCTCTGTATAGGAGACCTCAAATGTACCATAGGCTGCCTTGCTGAAATCTGTTATTGATCGCTACCACCTCTATCACTCTAGAACCCACACAGGGGACTGCAACCTGTGTACTGGGTGCAGTACAGTTCAAACCTCCTTACAGGGGTCACTGGTGAAAAGAAAACCTGCATTGAATTAGATTCCTCGACCTTGATACTGGTAGTAAAAATCTTAACTGATAGCAACACATCAATAATGTTCATAGTTCCATGAAATGAGCTAGATAATGGGTTCCCACTGCATCAGTCAGTTGTTTATGAAAATGCTGCACTACAGTATGTTCCAATATCTTCTTCATCTGTGAACAGATACTTGAATGCACAATAGTCTGCTGACAGAATGTATATCTGCTAGTAGTATGGAGCCTTGAACCAATGTGAGGTAAGGTCGGACCACTCAGCTAATAACGGTTCTGCAGGCACTAAGGAAATATACTGGTGCTGTTTTAAATGTGATAGTGGTTAAGTTGCTGCTGTGTCAGTACACTAGTGCTGCATGAAATCTGATAGAGCAGCTGCTCATTTACAATACAGGATTCACATAGCTTCTTGTTGGCGCAAGCCTCCTCCTGTCCGCAAAAATATGTGACCAAAAGAAAATTCACTTCCTTTAATAATACCAATAAACTAACGCATTACGGGGGTCATTCCAAGTTGATCGCTAGCTGAAAATGTTCGCTGCGCTGCGATGATGCAAAAAAAGGCACTTCTGCGCATGCGACCGATGTAGTTTCACACAAGGTCTAGCGAAGCTTTTCAGTCGCACTGGTGGCCGCAGAGTGATTAACATGAAGTGGGCGTTTCTGGGTGTCAATTGGCTGTTTTCAGGGAGTGTTCGAAAAAACGCAGGCGTGCCAGGAAAAACGCAGGCGTGGCTGGCCGAACGCAGGGCGTGTTTGTGATGTCAAAACAGGAACTGAACAGTCTGAAGTGATCGCAAGCGCTGAGTAGGTACTGAGCTACTCTGAAACTGCACAAAATTATTTTGTAGCCGCTCTGCGATCCTTTCGTTCGCACTTCTGCTAAGCTAAGATACACTCCCAGTGGGAGACGGCATAGCGTTTGCACGGCTGCTAAAAACAGCTAGCGAGCGAACAACTCGGAATGACCCCCTACATCTCCAGTTAGTTATCTGTGCACTAACATGAACTCCCAAAAGCCTGAGGTGAGGGAGAATATAATGTGCACACTATATATAGCAAAACTCATAAGCATAATGTATAAAATTGCACATTTAAAAATACATGAGGTAATCTGGAAAATGAAAATGAAGTGAAATAAATATCACAGGAAGCAGGTCTACTACATAAGATGCAGGTAAATTAAATTATTTTATATAGACATATAAAGTCATACTATTTTTTCCCTGCAAATATTTTCCCCTACTGAGTTTACAGATTCGACAGGAAAAAATGAGTATTCATTCCAGATTTAGAGGCTTTTTACAGCATGAGTGTATTTGGAAAGTCAAAAAAACATGTAATAACAATATATATATATATATATATATATATATATATATATATAGACATAGAACCAATGGAGGCACTCAGAAAGAAAAAGACGACACACCGCTGGATAGGTCGACGTTTCAGGGACGGATCCCTTTTATCAAGACACGACCAGCATATGACAAAGAACAAGTATTTATACAAGAATACAACTCACCAAACACCTATCGTGGATCTGAGGCCGCCGCGTCCAGCCGAGTTGCGATGACGTCACCTGTGCGACTGTGCGCTGGAAATCATCGTCAGTCGGGTAGGAGGCGCGGCTAGCCCGAGTCAGAGTGTGGTTGCCTAGCAACCAAAACAAACACATAGTGCACATCAAAATGGAAAAACATGTACAGACAGTAAAACCCAGTTTCGCCAATGTCTTCATGAGCGATTTGGAAAAACAACTGTTTTTCGAAGACGAAGAATCTGCATGCAAGATTAAACTATTCTGCAGGTATATCGACGACATTTTAGTGGTTTGGTCGGGTACAGAGCTGGAGTTTAGAGAGATGATGCGGAGGGTTAATCTGAAGGATCCTGCCATTAAATTTACCTTTGACTGCAGTAAGGAATTTGTTCACTATCTGGATGTCGCCATTTCCCAGGCTGGGGATGGCTCGATTAATACTAGTATTTATTTTAAACCCACTGATAGAAACACGTTCTTAAGTGCAAGGAGTCATCACCCGGCACCTTCCAAATGGAGTTTGCCATACTCTCAATTCCTGAGAATTATTCGCATTTGTAACAACCAGGATGATGTTAAACAACAAATTCATAACATGGCTCAGAAGTTTCTATCTAGAGGTTATTCTCCAGAGATTCTGGAGAAAGCGAAACAAAAAGCATTAGCCACCCCGAGAGAAGTGGCCCTTTCTCCAAAAATCCATAAGCAACAGCAAGATTGGATGATTTGGACACAGGAATTCACCACAGCAAGTCCTTCCTTATCCCAACAAGCTAAACGCATCTGGCCAGTAGTCTCCAGAGATAAAGATCTGGGTTGTTTCCAGAATACATCCCTGAGGACTTCCTACAAACGTGGACGTAACATCAAGGACATTGTAGTCCATAATGATATTTGACTTTGGTCCTACCCGACCTCTACATTTTTTGACTCGTAAACCAGGGAACTTCAGGTGCACAGGGTGTACCACCTGTAGTTGCCTTGAGGTGGGAGATACTTTTTTGCATCCTAGGTCAGGCAAATCCCTTTCGATCAAATATGCCCTGACCTGTACTAGCAAATTCATAGTCTATTACATCAAGTGCCCGTGTGGTTTGCTGTATGTTGGCAAAAGCATTAGGCAATTTAAAGAACGTATTGCCTTACATAGATCGAGTATCCGCGCTGCGTTGGAAGATAGGGGTAGTGATTTACCGGTTGCTAGGCATTTTAAAAACCACAATCATAGTCTGGCCACTATCAGGTATAAAATGATTGACCACGTCCCCGCCAACAGAAGGGGCGGAGACCGTGGGAAGATTCTGCTACAAAAAGAGGCCTGGTGGATACATAAGTTACAAACTGTGTATCCCCAGGGCCTCAATGAATCCTTAAGTTTTAATTGTTTCTTATAATTAATTTGGCTCTGCGCCTGCTTGGTATGTAATTGCGCTAGGTCCTGCTTCTCAGCGAGGGACATAGAGTCACTTTAGGTAACACTCGCTGTTTCTAGTATCTAACACAGCTGATGTCATATTTGGAGTAGGGACACAGCGAGTATAATGTCATAATAATCCACTCTGGTAGAGACAGGAGTGTGCTACCAGCGGCGATGGTCCTCATACTTTGTTTTACTGTCTGTACATGTTTTTCCATTTTGATGTGCACTATGTGTTTGTTTTTCGTTGCTAGGCAACCACACTCTGACTCGGGCTAGCCGCGCCTCCTACCCGACTGACGATGATTCCCGGCGCACAGTCGCACAGGTGACGTCATCGCAACTCGGCTGGACGCGGCGGCCTCAGATCCACGATAGGTGTTTGGTGAGTTGTATTCTTGTATAAATACTTGTTCTTTGTCATATGCTGGTCGTGTCTTGATAAAAGGGATCCGTCCCTGAAACGTCGACCTATCCAGCGGTGTGTCGTCTTTTTCTTTCTGAGTGCCTCCATTGGTTCTATGTCTGCATGCTCTGCGAGAGGTTGTGCACCAGAACAAGCTGATTGAAGTTGAACAGTGAGTGCCGGACACATGGTATTTATATATATATATATATATATATATATATATATAATTGGTGCATTTATTAAAATATATTAAGAAATCACACAAAAAAAGTCATCTAAATGTCTTCTCCACAGACCATACATCAAGACAAAAATGTAAACTAGAAACTAAATGACATAGTTTAGCAGAGGTTTTCCAGCAGTCACATCCAGGTTTAAGCTCCACATGCAGAATGAGCAGGAAAGCTCTGTATCACGAGATAGAGATTGCCTCAGTGACCCACACTGGAATGAAGGCTGCATGTTACAGAGATGTGACAGTCACGGCCAACACCAGCCACAACGCGTTATAAAATAAACGAAGCAGCTGGAAACATTAGGCCAACAGCCTACCAGTAATTCTCCCAAGAAGGTGTATAGCCCCTAAATGGAGAGCAAAGTAGTTAGCATTGAGGGTGATTCAGATCTGATCGCTGCTGTGCGTTTTCGCACAGCGGGAAATCAGGTACTAAATGCGCATGTGTATGCACCACAATGTGCACACACGTCGGACAACAAGAAAGGGCATCGCTGGTCAGTGGCGGGATGGTGCAAAATATCCGTTCGCACAGGCATTCGCAGGGTGATTGACAGGAGGAAGCCGTTTGTGGGTAGTAATTGACCATTCACTGGGAGGGTTTGGAAAAACGCAGGCTTGCCCAAGTGTTTTCAGGGAGGGTGTCTGACAGGGGCAGATCCAGACAAAAATTAAAGGGGGGGGGGGGGGGGGGGGGCACCATGATAGGGGAACGGTAATAGTTATATTTACATGCACCTAAGGCACGTGTGCTCCCAGATAAGGAGTGTTGTATCACAGAATACGCCATCAGGTAATGACTGGCTGTAGGAGCGCATCCTGGTTTATTGCCAATGTTTCACCCTGATGAAAAGGCTGATTGGGCCTTAAAATGTTGTTCACCTGTTCCATTAGTTATGGGCCTGGAAGGCACAATATAATTATTAAAATTTTTAGTTGGTGGTAGCAGGTGCAGCATACCTTGTTTTGGGCACTGCACTGAGACTCAGACTGCAGGACACGAACTGCCCATCTTTGATTAGCAGAAGCAGTCAGCTGGATCTCCAACAAGCAGCATAAGACATCTGCAGGACGGCCCTGTCACAATCACACAGGCCGTCTTTTCAAAGCTGAGGCTGAGTTTGACTACACCTAGCATGGTGGTAAAGGAAGTGGAGGAGGAAGCGCTGGGAAACTGTGCGGTGCAACGAGGGCTAATGAAGCCTTCTGCGCCGTCATAAGTAACAGTCTTACTCGATGCTGGCATTTGAACCCCGCGCCTGGGCTGGACTCTGCCCAGCTGGCAGTGGGGGTGGTAGGTTGCGTTGTGAGCAGGGGGAGGCTGGTTACCACACGGACTTGCTGTTAGAGCTGCAGCGGGTCCTAGTGCCTGCTGGCTCTTTTATCAAATCTGACTGACGGAAATAGCAATAGTGCTGCTGCTGTTCTCCCTTTGAAAAAAAGAAGAAGTCAGAAACGACAGGGGGGGCATGGGCCCGAGTGTCCCCCCCCCCCCCCCCTGGATCCGCCTATGGTGTCTGACGTCATCTCCGGATCCGATCAGCCTGATGTGATCGCACTGGAGGAGTAAGTCCTGGGCTGCGCAGTGACTGCACACACAGAATTTTAGCAGCTCGGCGTACACATAGCATCGCACACTTGCACAGAGAAAATACACTCCCTCTGTAGGCAGCGACTATATGAACGCAGGACAGCAAAAATCGCAGCTAAGCAATTAGATCTGAATCATCCCCATTGTCTCCATATGCGTATGCTCCAGGTGCTCTGGTTTTCTCGCAAAGGGGCATATTTTTCACAATCCACTTATTAGATGTGGATAGGTTGTGATAAAATTGCCCAAAATTGCATTGCAATAATTGATACATTGCAAGGACATATCAACTATCACATGTAGGAACAGAGTTTGCAAGAAAGCTCTGTCCCTGCAAATCCTCTAGCCGCAATTCTCATGGTATTTTCCATGGAATATACATATATTATATGTGTTGTTCCAATACAATTTAATGCTTTAAAGACGCCGAGTGCCGCTTTTCTTTTCCTCTCTCTATATATATATATATATATATATATATATATATACATACACACACACATACCACTACAGCAGCAGCCGGCCCTCACAAAAATCAACAGCCTGCTCCGGTGCCCAGGAAAAAGAATGCATACAAGTCCAATGGTAACTGGCACTTGAAGGCAACAATAGTGAAAAAGAAATATATTTGTCCGAGGTCAATGTTTCGGACCCCGTAGCCCCGTCGTCAGAACCAACAGCAATGTACCTGTATTGCTGTTGCTCCCGACGACGGGGCTATGGGCTTCAAAACGTTTACCTTGGACAAATTTATTTATATTTCACTATTGTTGCCTCCGAGTGCCCGTTACCATTGGACTAAATATATTTAATTTTATATATATATATATATATATATATATATATATATATATATATATATATAAAATTGTCATCATGCATGCACCACGCATTCCGCTCGCTAACCCCCCCTTCCCACTTACGCTTACCTACAGCCAGGACCAGTGATTGGTGATCCAGGAGGGCTCTGCTGTGAGATGCAAAGTGAGATGCTGGCTTCTCAACATCACTTTACTGCACCAGGGTCACAGCAGGAACACAGCGATAAGATGACTGACTGCACTCACCTGATCACTGTTCACCGGTACCTTTTTATATTTTTCACACAGTGATCATTGATCAGCCTGTGTGTCTATCAGCAGACAGAGAAGAATGTGCAGGAGTAGGGGAACCGGTGGGAAGCCTGGATAACAATATATGAAGATAGCATTATTATCACAGGGCTCCCTCTGGTATTTTTTTTATTTATTTAGCAATGTGATATGGTTACTAAAAAGAAATATTTGAATTTAAGGGCTTGGAGGAAAATTGAGCAAATTCTCCTCCAATTGCCTATTAGTACATTCAGATGTGAAAACACTCTTTTTCCCATTATTTCAGTAAAAATAATTTTAATAAATATGACTGAATGGGCCTATATATTAATAATCACTTAACAATCTTTATCATAACAGATATTTTGATTCCCATGGGAAAGAGGTACAGGAGTGTAAAGAGTTACCTAAGCGGATCCCTCTTCCCCTATTCAGATCCCTCTATAGGATGTTGGGATCTTCCAGTTAGACTCTGCAATGCTAATTTTCACTGCTGCCCCCAATGATGAATAGGCCCCAATATTGTTGTACTGTGCATATATAATTTTTATGTTTCAGAAAACATTGCAGGACATTTAAAACTAGCCTCAAATGTATAATTTAGGAAGGTAATGTTTACATATAGCTTTCCATTAACAGATCAAACACAGCATATTGTGCCTGGTTTAAGCAAGTTATTTTTATGCACACTAATAATACTTAATTACTTCCACTTTACTGACAAATGCACCAGTGCAGATGTTCACAAGCCATGCTTTACAGCCTTTCTAAGAGCAATGAAAGGAAAGTGCTGAGTCGGGAAACAGGCAAAGGAACCAAACAATTTGTCATCTAAATTTGTTATTATATTTTCCCTGCATGACTTACCCTTGATACAGGCTTAGGTAACCTCCTAGAAAGTACAATCACTGTAAGGGTAAGGGGCCCTACACATTTGACGATGCGCCGCCGAGGTGCCCGACGGCCGAAACGGCCGACGAGCGACCCGGCGGCGGGGGGGCAGTGACGGGGGGAGTGAAGTTTCAGAAAATCGGCCAGTGTGTAGGGCCTATTAGTGTGACTGCAGTGCTAGAGCCGCAATCTGGCTGTGACAGTGCTGTGACTGCAGTGCTAGAGCCACAATCTGTCCACCTCTGCAACAGTGAAATGCTACGTAGTGATAACCAGCAGCAGCTGCTGCCTGTAGACTGCAGTGCTGACCACACAGTGTAGGGGGAGGGGGGCACTTAGCACATACTGTGTATACACACACACATATAAACATACATGGTAGTGTTAGTCACTATGTAATATGTGTGCTGGTTGTTATCCAGGGGATTGGCAGCACTGTGTGTATCACTGACGTCGTGCTGCACCCCAGACTCAGCATTAGCCTTCACTCTCCTTCTAAGTCCGCCCCCAGACCAGAGCCGGATTAAGGGGGGGCCTCCCTGTCATTAGGGACCCCCCGGCCACAGCTGCTCTGCCCCGCACTGGTGCTTCTGTCCCCTCTCCAGCCTCTGCCACCAGCAGCCGCTTTCCTGGCAGCAGCGGAGGCTGGAGATTGCTGCCTGAATCAGTCCCTCACCTGTGCTGCACGAAAGGAGGGGGGAGGGAGCCGCATGCACAGCCGAATGCGGGACATCACACACCCGCTGGCAGTGCAGAATCCTCCCTCCCCGGCAGCCGGGAGTCTTTCTCCTCCCCACTGCAGCATGGGGCCTTTCCCCTGACAGCTCATTGTTGTGGTGGGCCCCCTGTCTTGGGTGCCCTGAGCCCACCGAGGGCTTAATCCGGCCCTGCCACAGACTCCTGTGAAACTAGCCTATGGGAGTCTGGGGGCAGGCTTAGAAAGATGGTGAAGCTGAATGCTGAGTCTGGGCTGGTGCACAGAGGCTTCATACATACAGCACCAACGATCCCCAGGATAACTAGCCAGCACATATATTACATACAGAATAACGTGTGTGTGTGTGTGTGTGTGTGTGTGTGTGTGTGTGTGTGTGTGTGTGTGTGTGTGTGTGTGTGTGCTTAGCGCCCAAGGGACCCTGCTCTTCCCACTATACAACTCTAAGTCTGTGGCTTCTTGCTGCCTCCATTCTCCTCCTCACATCATGTCAGTGCCCCTGTGAAATTATGGATTTATTAAGTTTCTTATATAGTGCAGCACATTATGGATCTCCTGATATACTTTGTGCTGCTGGGGACCCTGCCACTTCCACTATATAACTCTCAGTGTGTGGGTTCGTCCTACCTCCATTCCCCTCCTCACATCATGTCACTGCCCCTGTCACATGCAGCCCTGTCCTTCCTGACATATCATGCATCTCCTAATATACTCTGTGCTGCTGGGGACCCTGCTCCTCCCACTATATGACTCTCAGCGTGCGGCTTCCTGCAACCTCCATTCCCCTCCTCACATCATGTCACTGCCACATGAAGCTCTGTCATCACTGACATATCATGCCTGTCCTAATATAGTCTGTGCTGTTGGCCCACCCCTAGGGGTGCCAAGTTTGGTGTAAATTGCACCAGGCATTTCAGAGTTATGCTGTCTGCTGAAATACTCTGTGCTGCTGCCTCACCCCTAGGGGTTCTAGGGGTGTCTAACAGTGTTTGTTCCCCGATTGCAAGTCATATGTGTAGCAAGTTTGTTGTAAATTGGTCTAGGCATTCTGCTGATTAAAATTATATGCGGCATGCCTATATATATATATATATATATATATATATATATATATATATATGTGTGTGACTGTGGCTGTATCTGCATACGAAATGCTACATTACAGTTTATTTCTAGAAATCACTGTAACGTAGCATTTCATATGCAGACACAGCCATGGTTTAGGTTTATGAGGACGTTAATAATGTGTGTCGTGTGTAAGGGGCATTACTATGTGGTATTATGTGTATAAAGGCATTACTAATGTGTGGCATTATGTGTATAAGGTGCTCTACTGTGTGGCTTAATGTATAGAGAAGGCAATACTGTGTAATCTAATGTGAATAAATAAGAATATGGTGAGGTGTAATGTGAATAAGGAGTAAATCATTTGCATTACTGTGGCGTAATTTGAATTGGGGGTACTAATGTGTTGTTTACAGGGCCGGTTCTTGGGCGCTGTGCGCCCCGGGCGACAATAGGGGGCGTGGCTTCATACAGGGGGCGTGGTCATTTACGCCCCCTGTACAGACTGAAATTATGTGCGGTGCGCGATGACGTCATGGCGCACCGCACAGCAAAGGTCCTCTCCATGAAGGGAACTAGACGCACGTCTAGTTCGCTTCATGGAGAGGACCTTAGCTATGCGGTGCGCGATGACGTCATCGCGCACCGCACAGTAAAGGACTTCTCCACAAAGGGAAACTAGACACGTACGCGTCTAGTTTCCCTTCACAGCGGCAGCGGGGGGCAGGCGGGCAGCTGGGGGCACAGCAGCAGCGGATCTTGCCCTGGTGCGGCGCCCTCCGGAAGGCGGCACCCCAGGCAAAAGTCCTGCTTGCCCGTGGCAAGATCCGCTACTGGTTGTTTACCCCCGCCCAGCAAGAACATGCCCCTTTTTCGGCTGTGCGACGAATGTGTGCACTGTTCCTATTTAAAATATACAGTAGCGGCTCTTGCTACAGGCAAGCAGGACTTTTGCCCGGGGCGCCGCTGTCCCGAGGGCGCCGCCGCCGTGGCAAGAGCTGCTACTAACTGGGGTGGCGGTGGTTAGGAAAAGGTCCTCTCCGCGAAGGGAAACTAGACACACATTGAGGTGCAACTAGTTTCCCTTAGCGGAGAGGACCTTTCCCTGCTACTGGTGCCTGCCGTGCGGTGCGCCTGATGTCATCACACACTGCACGGCAGTTTAGAACCGCCATAAACGCTAAAGGTCATAATTGCGCTCCCCATAGATCCGAGGAGCGGCGCCGGCGGCCGGAGACGGAGTGCAGCAGCGGTCGGGAAACAGGAACGGGACTGGTGAGTATTCTTATTTTTTTACTAGGGGCACAGCTACTGGGGGGCATAGTATTGGGGGAACAACTACTGGGGGCAAAACTAATAGGGGCACAACTACAGGGGGCGCAGTACTGGGGCAAAACTACTGGGGGCACAGCTACTGGGTGCACAACAGCTACTGGGGGCACAACTCTATGGGGGCAAAACTACAGGGAGGAAAACGGTGACCACGCCCCTTCCCTATGAAGCCACACCCCTATTTCAGCTTCCGCTTCAGCGTCATTTTTTAAATCCAAGATGGCCGCTGCGTGCCAATCACGGCTTGCCGCATCATCGCCCCGCCCCCTCAACTGGCTTATATAAGCCAGCGGCACTGTAGCGGCAGTCAGTCCGGCGGCGGGGAGGGAGCAGGCAAGAGCTCTTGAAGATAGAAGACGCCAGAAGCCCTGGGGAGGCGGCGGACATGAAAAAGAGCTTAAAGACCGCTGCCCCCAGGTAAAGATGCTGCATAATAAACTATTCAAACATTCAGTGTGGTGTTTTTATTTTAATATTTTCTTTACAGATGGACTACGGGTGCCAGCGGGCCCTTAATGTCCGGGCATGCTGGCACTTGTGGTTCTCCAAGTGCAGGCATGCTGGGGCAGGCTTGCTGGGACCTGTAGGCCAACTGTAAAAAACAATATTAGTATGTCATGAACCCCGCACCCACCGCCACCAGGGGTGCGGGGCATAGCACTGGGCTTTCAGCACAGTGCTGATTGTTGCTCAGGAGGGGGTACCCCATTTACATTTTTGGGGTCCCCACTCTCTGAGGAATTCCAACTGGGTTGACTGGTTTGGAGCGGGGTGTTTAATGCTATGGCAGGGGGACCCTATACTGAGTGTCTCCCCTGCTATGGTATTATCCACCCAGAGCCGGCCCTAGCCAATTTGATGCCCTAGGCAAAATTTTGTCTGGTGCCCCCTAGCACCGCCACTAGTTCTGCATCTGACCCAGCAACACTCAGGCAGTGGGGCCACTGGGTGGTTACCCTGTGGGCCAATTCAACCCTGCATAATGCCACACAGTAATGCCCATAATACACATTATTCCACACAGTAATGCACCTTACATATATGCCCCACATTAGTAATGCCCATAACACACATAATTCTACAATGTAATGCACCTTACACATATGCCCCACATTAGTAATGCCCATAATACACATAATTCCATACAGTAATGCACCTTACACATATGCCCCACATTAGTAATGCCCATAATACACATAATTCCATACAGTAATGCACCTTACACATATGCCCCACATTAGTAATGCCCATAATACACGTAATGCCACACAGTAATGCACCTTACATATATGCCCCACATTAGTAATGCCCATAATACACATAATACCACACAGTAATGCACCTTACACATATGCCCCACATTAGTAATGCTAGTAGCTTTTTTTATAAAACTTATGACTGCGTTTTGTGAGATAGGGATGGCAGGATGGGTGGGTGCGTGCTTGCGCTCGCACCCGTTAAAGGGGCACCCGTACAAGGTATGTGACCTCACAGGGTATGCCATCCTTTGCAAGCCTCACCCTTTATTTTCGCTTGCTCATTGGAAACAGATGGCAGCAATGTCCAGATACTGCCACACTTGCTGGTTATACAGAAATACCAGTATCAAACATGTAGCAACTGTCCATTCTCTTCACTGTTCAGTGTGTTTGCTGGTGTCTGTTACTCCTGGCAACTGCATGCCCTTTATTTTATACTGTGGGAGTGATATGCTCTGCCCCCCAGTCTGACGTGTCCAAAAGTCACGCTGCACTGATGTTTCATATAGAAATAGCGCATCACAACTTACTGACCACGTTACAGTACTGGATGGCAGGGGAATTTTACGGCATGGACTGACTAGGAAATAAAGTGTGAGGAGAACACTGCCCATGTTATGTCCCTGCAGACACCTGGGGTTTGCACAGGAATAAGGGACACACAGAGGATGGCAGGGTTCCCCTCCCCCATGTGCACAAGCAGTATAGGTGATGTTTCATTTATGTGAAGCAGTCTTCAAAAATACACATGTGGTATCATAAGGAGCCATCCAGTAATAACCTTATATAGTCAGTGAAAATGTCACATGTCCAGGAATTGCAGTTACCAGGCTTCTGCTGTCATCTCACAAGTCAGCGGCATTCAAGCATGTCGGAGGGAGTTTAAGGAACTTTAAGGGACAGTGTGCATTCTATTTGACAAATGTAAACAGCAGTGTATACTAGTACTGACAGAATGATTGAATACATTTGGAAAGTAACAGTTTGCAGACTGTCCCTCCCAGCATGAGATACTGCAGGGACATGCTTGGATGCACCTAGACATGCTTGGATGCCCTAGGCAAGTGCCTTGTCTGCCTATTGCTAAGTCCGGCTCTGTATGCCCCCCTGGCTGGTTCAGCCCAGTGCTCATTTTGCTTAGATAAGGAACCCAATGGTTTGTTTGTTTTTGTTTTTTATGTGTGTGTGTGGGGGGGGGGGGGGGGGTTGCAGCAGCAATCAGCCAGTGCCTCCCCAGTCACTGCCCTCACCGCACGTCACTGATGTGCGCTCATCTTACCTATGGAAGTATGCTGCATCTTATCATCAACGATCATGCCCATACCAAGTAGTGTACCAGCTGTGCCATCACTGGATGGCACCAACGCTGCCCTGCAACAGTCCCTGTAGCTGGCTAGTAGGGTGATGGAATGGCACCCTGTATCCAGGATTGCTGCTGCAGTGCTGCCCAGAGTGTCCTTTGTTTGCTGCAGACATGCACAATGCAGCTTATATAGACCCTCAGTGCAGTGCTATTCTTCCTGATGGCTGGTGGCCCCACCCCTTTGGCATGACAACATGATGAAATGTGCACAGTGGGTGTGGCTGGCACAGGGTGCTGTAAAGCCTTGAAAGTGGGGAAATTATCATGTGCTTGATGGAGACTGTAACTGTGTCTACTTTTATACCTATTGTGCTTTATATGCTCTGATTTTTCCCCCCAGTTATTTAAGGATATTTGGAGCTAGATACTGAAAGGTGTTTTGTGCACAGTGTTTTTTTGAATTATGTAATATAGATGTTTTATGACATCTTTTTATGAATATAAATATTCTCTGTACTACTTTAATATTTGAAGTCTATTACCACAGTAGTCCATTTAGGGTTTGCACATCGCATCTTCCTTCTTTTTCAGTTTTTCAAATAGTGCCAGCTGAGTCAAAATGCCCAGTTTATGCCAGTTGTGCCCCTGGGACAATGTCATAACTAGATACAAAATAGCATGTGCTGAGTAAATGATAATTACTTATTTGTTAGTATATCCAAGTAAATCATATACATATTTTTAATGCTCGTGACAGATAGGGCTTTTTATTTGTGTACCATCTGTTTGTTCTAAGTTCTAACTGGACCTGAATTATCACTTAGAGCTATAACAATGGGTTTTTCTTTGCTTTTATATTTTTAAATACAGAGAGCGAATATATGTTAGCCCAGTAGCTCCCACTCCTGGCCGAGACCCTGGTAATTATGTACTTACCCAGGAGGATGCTCAATTACAGAAACATTTTGACTGCACGTAGAGTTTATGATTACAGAGCTATTTCTTCCAAAGCTCTATATTCATTTACTGACAGCTTACCTATGAATACCAAGCAAAATATTGTGTGAGCACTGAGCAAGATAGTGGTGCTTGTACCATTTTATTTTGGATTGTGCCGTGGGCGCAGAGGTGGGCGGTGGGGCAAAAGCATATATATATATGGAGTTCAAGGGAGCAGGCGGCACTCAAAGGTTCTAAGTAATGTGGAAAGCAGTCACTGTGGACACAGCATGCGTTTTAACGTTTCGGAGGTTTAATTCCTTTATCAAAGAACAACAGTACAATACAAACATACTTATCTAAATAGCACCCTCCACCAGTAAAGATACACCCACTGCTGTGGCATTGTCGCTCCGGGAGCCGCACACTGACGTCATCCAGCTGCGCCCGATCCCGGCCAGTGCGGCTGACCCTCCCCCGGTTGCCATGACAGCAAAAGGAAACACTTGACAGTGTAGAAAATAAACAAAAGAAAGATGTGTGAATGGAGACTGAGCAGGGGGTATGATACACGGGTTCCGGCTGACTCGCCGACATGAAGAATACAGACATCGAAAAGACCGACAACAGAAGATAGAAAGACACTAGTTAGACAGTAGTGAGAGTCAGACAAAGTTAAAATAAAGACAAAGGAAAACCCGACAAGACCAACAGTCCGACAGAACAAAGACCAACAGTCACATCGACCACCCCTAAACCGACATCGCATAAATCGACAACACAACAGACCGACAAGTCCTTCATCAGACAAGATTTATACCGAAACACAACAGACCGACAGTATATATGCAGACACACAAAAGACCGACAAAACACAAGTCAGACGTGCATTTGACCGACATGACAAAAACCCAACAGTGCATACATAGACAGTAAAAAAGACCGACAATTAATCAAACAGACCTCGATAATATCGACAAGTAAAAGACCGACAGTGTATGCATAGACAGGCAAATGATCGACAAATTATAAAACAGACAGCAATAATACCGACACATAAAAGACCGACATCATATACCTAGACAATACATACAACGGCACCATGCCGTCTAACCTCAGACGCGCCTACGCTAACAGCGTTACCCCCGGCGCTACCCTCATCCGTGGAACTACAGGTCCCAGCCACACCTGTCAGCCTTACCAAGCCCAAACCATACAGGCCAAAGTCATGAGTGCAAGGCCAAACCCCCCACACCCCCCACCCTTCCCCGCAAAGCACCCCATCCCCACAGTCACCCCTCTTCCGTCCGTCCCTCCGCGATTTCTGGGCGTCCTGTCCTGGACGCCCCCATCGTCACCCCAGCAACGGCACCATGCCGTCTAACCTCAGACGCGCCTAACGCTAACAGCGTTACCCCCGGCGCTACCCTCATCGTGGAACTACAGGTCCCAGCCACACCTGTCAGCCTTACAGCTACCAAGCCCAAACCATACAGGCCAAAGTCATGAGTGCAAGGCCAAATTCCCCATACCCCCCACCCTTCCCCGCAAAGCACCCCATCCCCACAGTCACCCCTCTTCCGTCCGTCCCTCCGCGATTTCTGGGCGCCCTGTCCTGGACGCCTCCATCGTCACCCCAGCAACGGCACCATGCCGTCTAACCTCAGACGCGCCTACGCTAACAGCGTTACCCCCGGCGCTACCCTCATCCGTGGAACTACTGGTCCCAGCCACACCTGTCAGCCTTACAGCTACCAAGCCCAAACCATACAGGCAATAGCTATTGAGAGCATTGCATCCAGGTATGGTGGCGACGCCGTGACTGAGTGTACAGGGGTGGTTAGGAGAACTACAAGTCTCAGTTATGTGTAATATGATTTTATGATAATGAATGTGTGTCGGTCTTATGTTTGTCGGTCTTGAGCTTATCTGACTTATGTCCTGTCGGACTTTAGAATGTCTACATATGTTTTGTCGGTCTTTTGTTTGTCGGTCTTGAGCTTATCTGACTTATGTCCTGTCGGACTTTAAAATGTCTACATATGTTTTGTCGGTCTTTTGTTTGTCGGTCTTGAGCTTATCTGACTTATGTCCTGTCGGACTTTAAAATGTCTACATATGTTTTGTCGGTCTTCTGTTTGTCGGCCTTGAGCTTATCTGACTTATGTCCTGTCGGACTTTAAAATGTCTACATATGTTTTGTCGGTCTTCAACAGTGTCTGTGTAATACGTATCTAATTGATAATTGTCGGGGTTTTTTAGTGTCTGCATACACGCTGTCGATCTTTGAGAGGTCTGTTTACTTTCATTGTCTAAGTTATCTATGTCGAGGTATGATTAATGTCGAACAATAGTTTGTCGGTAAAACTAAATTGTCTGACAATCACTGTCGGACTAATCTTTGTCGGGAAAAATAGATTCGAACCGCTATACCACACCCATGATACACAGCAAGAGAGAAAATACAGCATGTAGCAGCATGAACTAAATACAATGGTGAAACCATGATGGGTGATTAACGGAGTCCAATGGACTGAAAGCCTCTTTGATATAGATCTCCATAGTCCATACCACAATATTGCACTCCTTGTTAGATGGTTTTATAATAACATATGCCCACATCTGGATCTCACATCTGCATCTCTCTCATGGGTCTCCTTTCATTGTAATTGAGGTTACCTGAAATAAACTAAAATGTTCTGTTTGGTCTGCCCCCAGCTATAGCTCATCCTTTACCAACAATGACAGCTCAATGGGAGCAAAGGCAAAAAAAAAAAAGGGGATAATACAGAGCTGGATATCAATGCTAATCATGGAGATATGCAAGAGTAGTTGGTGAACTGAAATTCAAGGTGACAGCACCGGTAAGATAAACCGGTAAGTACTTGCTAAAGGGGGTCATTCCGACTCGATCGCTCGCTGTAGTTTCTCGCAGCGCAGCAACCGGGTCAGAACTGCGCAGTGCGCCGGCGCATGGCAGCAGTCGTGCCTAGCGATCACTTCTGAGGCAGAGGCGGTCGCTGGGCAGGAGGGGGCTGGACGGCGGCGTTAAGCCGCCGTTTAGGGGGTGCGGTCTGGCCAACGCAGGCGTGGCCGGACTGTTGGGGGGGCTGGCCGCGACGGTTGTGTGATGTCACATGCAGCGGCTGCGGGCCGTGGAGAGACGAGTAGCTCCCGGCCAGCACGCTAAAGCTGCGCTGGTCGGGAGCTACTCTTGAAGTGCAAAGGCATCGCCGCTGTGCGATGCCTTTGCACTTCTGCGGGAGGGGGGGCGGCACTCACATGCGGGGCGGCGGCGCCCTTTGCTGGGCGTCCCCCCGCATGTCAGTGTTAATGATCGTAGCTGTGCTAAATTTATACCAGTACTCCACTCAATAACAGGATCCAGATATGGACTCATGCTAATCTAATTTTGGAACATCTGCCTTGGAATCCTTCTCTGAGGGACATACATACTACAGCACCATTCGGAGAGACCCAGCTTGGATACAAGTGATACAGCTTGCCTGCTGTTTTTCAAAAGCATTTGGAAGCCTCCGCAATTACGGGTAAAACCAGCTGTATTTCAACCTTTTTCCCCAGGGAACTTTTGGTCCAGCGTTCCAGTCCGGGATCCTCAGTGGACACTCATTAGCAGCACATTTAAAATCTACCTCAGCTCCACTTATGCCCTAACTTCATATGAATGTGTGAATGTATATTTTATTCATGTTTTTATTCATCAATTAGTGTTTAGTAAATAAATACAAATGCTTTTTTCATCATCCATAGTTGTTTAATCATTTTTATTATTGGAAAGACAGCCAGCGCCGGCTCAAAGTACCTTTTGTTGCAAAAACTTCCTTGTTGGGACTGACAATCCCTTGCTGGCAGCTGTGACAGCGCGTCTGGAATTGCTTTTCCTTTCTTTCTTTTTTGTCTTATCCAGACGAAGCAGTCATGAGCTGTTTTTCCAATTTTAAAGAGAGAAGCGATAGGAGGCAAACCTATATGACTAATTGGGGTGATTTAGTGATTGATAAACCTGATTCTGAATTATGTGATATGAATAAGGATTTCTATGTACTTGAGGATCTCCTAAAAAATGAATCGAGAAATTGGCTAGACAGCACCAACCTGCAGAATTATCTAGATAAAGGAATGGTACCAAGAGGTCTTAGATTATTCAAAAATTCTATTTTTTCCGATTACCCTGAATTCCAGAAGGAATGGGACAATTTGTTGGACAACTGCTCGCTAGCCCTTATAAAAACCATTATTAAATTTAGAGCATTTAAGGTCCAACAGATTGAAAAGGAAATAGACTCTTTGAAGAAATCAATGGATAAATATATGTCACTAACAGAATTTAAAGAGAAAGACAGACGTATTAATGAAAGAGTCATTAATTTTGAAAAGAACTTGATGGATAATAAGTACAGGAAATTTAAGAGAGACTCTTTTGATTATAAAAATGACCAAACTAGAACCTATAGGAATAATTATAAACAAACCCATAAATTAGGTACCCCAAGAAATATGCAGGGGAGGGAAAGGGACTTTTCAAGACAAAAACCCAATAATAGAAGGGAAACAATCGAATTTAAAAATAGATTTGAACCTCTGGACCATCTAGATAATTCTAGAAGGTCACCTAAACAAATGGGAGCAAGAAAGAAAGAATACCATAACCATTCAGATCAATATTCAGAACGAGTAGAGTCCTCTGTTACAGATTCCTATAGAAGTAAAATAAGAAGTAGAGAGGATCATTTTTTAGACAGGGAACACAGACTGAACAGGTGGGAGTCTCCACCAAAGAGACAGAGAGCAGAGTTCCGAAACAAAAGGGTCAGAAACCCAAGCACAGAGGTACAAGAGGTGGACGATTAAGAAACAAACATGTCCATGGGACTACTAACCCCAAAAAAACCCACAGTATAGATCAAAATAGGACCCATAAAAAAGTTTTTAATCTTTCTTCCAAACAATTAAGTACATCAGAACTGGCACTCCTGGAGAAGGGCCTTAAATTTGCCCCCACCAGGGGGCCAAATCTATTTGATCTCTATGTAGATTTGAAAAGATTTATACGTACGCTTTGCCGTAAACGTTATTTTGCAAACAAACGATTAAAGGAGACACAGGATACCTCCATCCCTATAGTTCTAGATAGCACAGATACCATTCTTTTAAACACTTTAGAAAGCCTATGGCAAGAAGGGAATACAGATGCAGAAAATTCAAATTACACTGGGGAAAAAATCTTTGATATAAAGAATAGAGATAAATTTAAGAAAAAATCGGAGTTCTTTCCAATTAGTGCAAAAAGTAGTTCCATTGAGTCCTTTTATCGTATTACCTTGGAGGACTTTAGAGACATGTGTCAAAAATATTATGATAAAAAACAACCATCCAATTTAAATAGAAAGGAAAAAGAAGCAATAAAAATATTGACAGAAGATCACACCATTGTAATAAAAGAAGCCGATAAGGGGGGGGGGGGATAGTAATCCTTGATCGTTCAGACTATATAAGTGAGTCTTTAAGACAACTAGTCAATCAGGAGCATTATTGTGTACTTAAAGGGGACTCGACCATAAAATTCCAGGTAGAACTTAAGACTCTATTAGAAGGAGCCTTGGAGTCTGGAGTCATCTCCAGAGATATATATAATTTTTTATATCCTACACATCCTCACATTCCTGTTTTTTATTACCTCCCTAAAATCCACAAATCCATCACTGCACCTCCCGGGAGACCTATTATTTCTGGCATTGATTCTTTGACTTCTAATCTTTCATTTTACGTTGATTCTTTTTTACAATCTCGAGTGTCCTCACTGAGGTCCCATATTAAAGACACCACACACTTTTTGAATTTAATCAACACTATCATATGGAGAGACTCTTATGCTTTCCTCACTCTAGATGTCTCTGCTCTGTACACTAATATCCCCCATCAATTGGGATGTGAGGTTATCAAAAGGAGATTAGACTCCGATGAGGACCTCAGTGAGGAACAAAAATCATTCCTTATCACGTCTATTTCTTTCATTCTTTCACATAATTATTTCTTATTTCTTGGTGCTTTTTATTTACAGGTAATGGGCACCGCCATGGGGACCAGGTTCGCGCCCAGCTATGCCAACCTATACATGGGGGAGTTTGAACAAACCCATGTGTGGGATGGCGGCTGGGCGGAGAACTTGGTCCTCTATGGACGCTATATTGACGATTTATTTATTATTTGGGATGGGGACCACAATTCTGCGACACAATTCATTGAATCTCTCTCATGTAATGAATACAACCTTTCATTCACCTCTACCTTTCATACCTCTAAAATTAATTTTTTGGATGTAAATCTTGAGATTATTGATAATAAAATAGTTACATCCACATTCAATAAAAAAACCAACACTAATTCTTATTTACATTTCACGAGTTCACATTTTAGACCCTGGAAACAAAATATTCCTAAGGGACAACTTATTCGCCTTAGGCGGAATTGCTCCAATTTTGACACTTTTGTTGAACAAGCAGAAAGTTTACTTAAATCTTTTAAAGAATGTGGCTATCCCGATAATCTTTTACAAAAAGCATTTATGGAAGTGTCTGATTTAGAAAGAAATAGCCTCCTAAAAAACAATTCTAGGAAAGATGGATCTGTGGATAGAATGGATAGGAGCTCCGCATTTGTATGTAAATTTAATAGCTGTGCAGGACAGATTCGTAATATACTAAATAGAAATTTCAAAATCTTAAGACAGGATCGCATTTTGACAGATACACTACCCAAAGTGCCACAAATAATATATAGAAAGAATAGGTCACTAAAAACTCTCTTGGCACCTAGCCATTTGAAAATAATAAACAATGATGATAAAAATGGGCAACATGTGTCGGGATCTGAATGGTTAACAAAAAAACCACTAGGCTTTTTCCATTGCGGAAAAAATAAATGCCAAGTATGTGCACACACACCAAGAAAAACAGTGTCGGTGGATTTACCAAACAAAACCGATGTGCATTTAATTAAATCATTCATGAATTGCGATACTTCATATGTCATATATTTACTCTGGTGCAGCTGCCACTTATATTATGTAGGCCGCACCACTAGAAAATTACGCACCAGGTTCATGGAACATAAAAGAAATATTACCAAAGGCTTTCCTAAACACAGTGTATCTCGGCATTTTTCAAATATACATCAGAAAGACCCGGGATGCCTTTCTATCATAGCTTTAGAACATGTGGCACCCACTGTGAGGGGTGGAGATAGATATTCAATTTTATGTAAGAGAGAGATATATTGGATGTTACAGTTTAACTCAGTACATCCGACTGGGTTAAACGAGACAATGGAATTGAATATAGTAATCTAGAATTTTCACTTTCCATTAAACTTGAACGTCCTATGTCTGGTGGTTGGTACAGGTGACAACTCTGTGACACCTGTTTGTGGTCCGTTTGGCCGTGGAGGCTTCCACGCACAGCCTGGACGGGACGGTGGTTCCTTCCCTGTGAGCACGTCCAGGTTGAGCGTATATCCAGGACATCTTGGGATATTTGGGACACCTCTTTAAATAGGGGATCCTCCACGGCCGGACGGCCACCCAATCCTAGCGAGGATGACAAGTCTGGAGAAAACTAAAGCTCTATTCGGATTATTGTAGGCAAGAAGACCTGCTGGTGAGTTACAGTATATGAGTCTTAACCCGGGGTGTACAAGGGTCACTGCCCAGAAGACCTCCGTGACCTCCGCCCTCCTTGGAAGGACAACTGTCGCTAGTTGTAACATTTTGTACAGTAAAAATCTGTTTAACTTCACGTGGAAGCCTATGCCACCCACTGTTCTTACATCCACAGCTGTAGCTAGAACCAGGGCCATTTCTAGACAATATGGCTCTCAGTGCAAACATTTAAAAAAATGCCCCCCCCCATAGACATTTCAAAAAGGACACATTTGTGTGTGCAGAAGGCGCAAGCACAAAAAACGGTATGGCCTTGCAGGAAAGGACAACCTTACACCCCACCCAGTAATGCCCCTGACACCAAATTATGCCCAACACAGTAATGTCCCTTGCACAAGTAACATGCGGTGGAGTGAGGCAGGTGAGGCAGAGCCTTTCAGGTCATACTAACGCCAGAGTTTTGACTGTATAAAGTAAATGAAAAATACAAAGAATATGATAGAAATATCTTCTTTATATTATTTAATCATTTTTATAGTCAAAACGTGTCCGTACATCTCTGATCAACACAAATTTCCAGTGTATATACTGCTGCTCCTCTGTATAATGCCCACATGCACCCTTTGGCTCATATATTGTGTGTAAATCTAGCTCTGATACTAGCCAGTGCCTCCTGAGCCATTTACCTCACCGCACATCCATGCCTTGCACCATAGTATGCCCCACACAGTAACGCCCCTGACACCTTATTATTAGAGATGAGCAGGTTCGGTTCTCAGAGAACTGAACCCTACCGAACTTCACCATCCGAGCCCGGAACCGAGTCAGGCTCAGGTTTTCCCGCCTGACTCAGACAGAACGAGGCAAAATGTCATCATCCCGCTGTCGGATTCTCGCAGGGTTTGGATTCCACCTAGGAACATCCTCCCTTATACGTCACCTGCAGCGCATTCATCAGAAGTCAGTGTCAAGTTGTGAAACTTTGGGTAAGAGCATAAGCAGTCCTCTGATACCTAAATCCCTTCTTCCTCTTGTACCCAAGCTCCTGCAAGCCACACCACCAACTCCCTCAACGTCTACTTCCTTCTCAGTCAGGAACATCAGTAGTCCTGCAGGCCATGTCACTCGCAAGACTGAAGAGTCCTCTCCTAACCAGGATTCCTACGGAGGATCCTTGAGTGGAACGCCTGCTGTGGCTGCCACTGTTGTTGTTGCTGCTGGGAGTCGATCGTCATCCCAGAGGGGAAGTCGGAAGACCACTTGTACTACTTCAACTAAGCAATTGACTATCCAACAGTCCTTTGTGAAAAAGATTAAATATGACAGCAGTCATCCTTTTGCAAAGCGGATAACTGAGGCCTTGACAGCTATGTTGGTGTTAGACATGCATCCGGTATCTGCCATTGGATCATTGGGACTTAGAGAATTGTTTGAGGTACTGTATCCACGGTATCAAATCCCATCTAGGTTCCACTTCACTAGGCAGGCGATACCGAGAATGTACAGAAAAAGTGTCCTCAGTGTCCTACAAAATGCAGTTGTACGCACTGTCCACTTAACCACGGACATGCGGACAAGTTGAACAGGGCATACTAAGGACTATATGACTGTGACAGCCCACTGGGCTGATGCATAGCCTCCCACTGCAACAACAGCAGCGGCACCAGTAGCAGCATCTCGCAAACGCCAACTCGTTCCTAGGCAGGCTACACTATGTATCACCGCTTTCTGTAAGAGGTACCCCGCTGACAACCTCTTACGGAAACTGAGGGACATCATTGCACAATGGCTTACCCCATGGGATTTGTGATATCGGATGACGCCACCAATATTATGCGTGCATTACATCTGGGCAAATTCCAGCACGTCCCATGTTTTGCACATACAATTAATTTGGTGGTGCAGAATTTTAAAAAAATGACAGGGTCGTGCAGGAGATGCTGTCGGTGGCCCGAAAAATTGCGGGCCACTTTCGGCATTCGCCCACCGCATGCTGAAGACTGGAGCACCATCAAACACAACTGAACCTGCCCTGCCATCACCTGAAACAAGAGGTGGTAACAGGGTGGAATTCAACACTCTATATGCTTCAGAGGATGGAGGAGCAGCAAAGGGCCATTCAAGCCTATACATCCACCTACGATATAGGCAAAGGAGGGGGAATGCACCTGATTCAAGCACAGTGGAGAATGATTTTCGTCTTGTGCAGGGTTCTCCAATCCTTCGAACTTGCCACACATGAAGTCAGTTCAGACACTGCCAGCTTGAGTCAGGTAATTCCCCTCATCAGGCTTTTGCAGAAGCAGCTGGAGAAATTGAAGGAGGAGCTAAGACAGAGTGATTCCGCAAAGTATGTGGGATTTGTGGATGTAGCCCTTCATTCGCTTTGACAGGATTCAAGGGTGGTCAATCTGTTGAAATCAGAGCACTACATTTTGGCCACCGTGCTCAATCCTAGGTTTAAAGCCTACGTTGTATCTCTCTTTCCAGCCCACACAAGTCTGCAGAGGTTCAAAGACCTGCTGGTGACAAAATTGTCAACTCAAGTGGAACGTGACGCATCAACAGCTCCTCCTTCACTTTCTCCCACAACTGGGGCTGAGAGGAAAAGGATAAGATTTCCTAGCCCACCCGCTGGCGGTGATGCAGGGCAGTCAGGAGTGAGTGCTGACATCTGGTCCGGACTGAAGGACCTTCCAACGATTACTGACATGTCTACTATCACTGCATATGATTCTGTCACCATTGAAAGAATGGTGGACGATTATATGAGTGACAGCATCCAAGTAGGAATGTCAGACAGTCTGTATGTATACTGGCAGGAAAAAGAGGCAATTTGGAGGCCCTTGCACAAACTGGCTTTATTTTACCTAAGTTGCCTCCCCTCCAGTGTGTACTCCAAAAGAGTGTTTCGTGCAGCCGGTAACCTTGTCAGCGATTGGCATAGGAGGTTACTTCAATAATAAAATGAAATGTATATCTGGGGCGCTGCTTTTCCCTGGATAATTTGATACAGAGTAATTAATGTTTAAAAAATTTTTTTATTTAAAACAATCCAGAAACAACTTGGATACAATGACTATAGACAGTCAATTTGACATGAAAATTACACATGAAAATAACACAAATAAAATTATTGGTAAAGTGACATAGTGCAAATTTTATCACAGTACCATATTCTGAAAATAACACAGTGCATGTTGGGCATCAGATTTATATCAGTCTCTCACCCAAGACAGGTGTTGTGGTGGGCTAGCTTGAAGATGGTACAGGTCCGGGGCTGTTAGGCTCGGCACCACTACAGAAAGCTTTCAACAGACCAATTAGATGTTCCTCCTTTCTGTGTTCTTTCTCAAGGTGCACGTATTCCAAACAACGCGTTTCAGTTATTATCACCTTTTTCAAGAATGGATATCATGCAGCCCACACTGGGGGTTTAAATACCCAGTGGTTAAATGCCTAATTGCACCTTTAGTAGACCAATTTCCATTTAGTTGTCACAGTAAGTATCCCGTTTGCGTGCCATTACGATGGTGTGCGTTTCATAAATACCGGAACCGGAAGTGACGTCATGCGTTCCACCCGAAACTTTCATTTGCGTTCCACGGCGATTGCGATTGATGTAGGGATAAGTGGAGTATCTCTCAGGGTTCTTCTTGTATCATCCACTTCCTTTGTACAATGTATTTAAGTAGTTCACTTCTTCTAAGGTTATAAACCTCCTTCAGGTGATGTTTGACAATAAAGATCTCTCTCTATGTGGAGGCCATCTTTATTAAGGGCAAAAGTTCCTTTTTAGTATACTTTAATCACTAGTCGCCATTTTTGAACTGGTATCCATCATAAAACAAACTTCTGGTTCGATCTTTATAGAATGAATGCTTTGACTGATCCTTCCATAGAGTGGTACTAGTCCTGGCTCTGCATAATCTAATGTGGTACTATGTATTCCCACATAGGCCCTCATTCTGAGTTGTTCGCTCGCTAGCTGCTTTTAGCAGCATTGCACACGCTAAGCCGCCGCCTACTGGGAGTGAATCTTAGCTTAGCAGAAATGCGAACGAAAGATTCTCAAAATTGCGAATAGAAATTTCTTAGCAGTTTCTGAGTAGCTTGACACTTACTCTGCCACTGCGATCAGTTCAGTCAGTTTCGTTCCTGGTTTGACGTCACAAACACACCCAGCGTTCGCCCAGACACTCCCCCGTTTCTCCAGCCACTCCCGCGTTTTTCCCAGAAACTGCAGCGTTTTTTCACACACACCCATAAAACGGCCAGTTTCCGCCCAGAAACACCCACTTCCTGTCAATCACACTCCGATCACCAGAACGAAGAAAAATCCTCGTAATGCCGTGAGTAAAATACCTAACTGTTGAGTAAAATAACTAAGCGCATGCGCTCTGCGAACATTGCGCATGCGCAGTAAGCGACTAATCGCAAAATAGAGAAAATCGGCAACGAGCGAACAACTCGGAATGAGGGCCATAGTCCTTCCCTAACCAGAGCCAGGGTTATTCCCACTCCTTCATTCTCATTTGTTCCATTGTATCATACAGAGAAAGAGAAGAATAAATAAATAAAAAATATTAATATTAAAAATATTAAAAATCGACAGGTATCAAAAATTGACACTTATAAAACACAACAATATAAACACCACAATGAAGTATATCATAATTTATATCATAATTTAATCTAAAAACCACTTAATTTCAAAGTCTACATTATGAACATTTGGTTTTAGGGTATTAAGCTCATAAATCCACTTCATTACTTGCTGGGCCAACATCTTTTCTACATTTCTATTTTTCCAATTTGCCTGTACTTATTGTATCCCTAAGAACCTTTTGATCTGTCTCTCGCACTTATTGTGTTTGACATCGAAATGTTCAGACAGTGGATGTGTAGTTTACCCTTAAAGTATGCTGTACACATGTTCTGCTGCTCTTGTCTTCAGAGGCAGGGCCGGCTCCAGGCCTACTACCACCCTGAGCGAGAAAATTTAAAAGCGCCCCCCCCCCCCCCCCATATGCGCGCGCCAAAAGTGCGCGCGCGCTCCTGGAAAAGTGGGCGTGGCCTCGTAACTTCATATCAAACTGTAAATATATTTTCATACCCCCTCTACGCACACAATTAGCAGCCTTACACATAACAGCCACAGTAGTGTTCCTTACACACAATGTCTCCAGTATAGTGCCAGATACACATAATGTGCAGTGCCAGATAGACATGACATGCCCCCCAGCAGTGCCAGCTACACGTGACATGCCCCCCAGCAGTGCCAGCTACACGTGACATGCCCCCCAGCAGTGCCAGCTACATAAATGGCCACACAGTGCCAGATATGCCCCCACAGTTCAGATACATAAATGCCCCCACAGTGCCAGATACATAAATGCCCCCACAGTGCAGATATGCCTCCACTGTGCCAGATACATAAATGCCCCCACAGTGCAGATATGCTCCCACAGTGCCAGATACATAAGTGCCCCCACAGTGCAGATATGCCCCCACAGTGCCAGATACATAAGTGCCCCCACAGTGCCAGATACATAAATGCCCCCACAGTGCAGATATGCCTCCACTGTGCCAGATACATAAATGCCCCCACAGTGCAGATATGCTCCCACAGTGCCAGATACATAAGTGCCCCCACAGTGCAGATATGCCCCCACAGTGCCAGATACATAAGTGCCTCCACAGTGCCAGATACATAAATGCTCCCACAGTGCCAGATACATAAATGCCCCCACAGTGCAGATATGCCCCCACAGTGCCAGATACATAAATGCCCCCACAGTGCAGATATGCCTCCACAGTGCCAGATACATAAATGCCCCACAGTGCCAGATACATAAGTGCCCCAACAGTGCAGATATGCCCCCACAGTGCCAGATACATAAGTGCCCCCACAGTGCCAGATACATAAATGCCCCCACAGTGCCAGATACATAAATGCCCCCACAGTGCCAGATACATAAATGCCCCCACAGTACAGATATGCCCCCACAGTGCCGATATGCCCCCACAGTGCAGATATGCCTCCACAGTGCCAGATACATAAATGCCCCCACAGTGCCAGAAACATAAGTGCCCCCACAGTGCCAGATACATAAGTGCCCCCACAGTGCCAGATACATAAGTGCCCCATAGTGCCAGATATATCAATGCCGCATAGTGCCAGATTTATAAATGCCCCCACAGTGCAGATATGCCCCCACAGTGCCAGATACATAAGTGCCCCATAGTGCCAGATATATCAATGCCGCATAGTGCCAGATTTATAAATGCCCCCACAGTGCAGATATGCCCCCACAGTGCCAGATACATAAGTGCCCCCACAGTGCCAGATGCATAAATGCCCCCACAGTGCCAGATGCATAAATGCCCCCACAGTGCCAGATGCATAAATGCCCCCCACAATGCCAGATGCATAAATGCCCCCCCACAGTGCCAGATGCATAAATGCCCCCACAGTGCCAGATACATAAAGGCCCCCACAGTGACAGATTCATAAAGGCCCCCACAGTGAAAGATACATAAAGGCCCCCACAGTGCCAGATACATAAAGGCCCCCACAGTGCCAGATACATAAAGGCCCCCACAGTGCCAGATGCATAAATGACCCCCACAGTGCCAGATGCATAAATGCCCCCCACAGTGCCAGATGCATAAATGCCCCCACTGTGCCAGATACATAAAGGCCCCCACAGTGACAGATACATAAAGGCCCCCACAGTGAAAGATACATAAAGGCCCCCACAGTGCCAGATGCATAAATGCCCCCCACAGTGCCAGATGCATAAATGCCCCCCACAGTGCCAGATGCATAAATGCCCCCACAGTGCCAGATACATAAAGGCCCCCACAGTGACAGATACATAAAGGCCCCCACAGTGAAAGATACATAAAGGCCCCCACAGTGCCAGATACATAAAGGCCCCCACAGTGCCAGATACATAAAGGCCCCCACAGTGCCAGATACATAAAGGCCCCCACAGTGCCAGATACATAAATGCCCCACAGTGCCAGATATGTCCCCCCGCAGTGCCAGATGTCCCCACAGTGCCAGATATAAAAATGCCCCCACAGTGCCAGATATGCCCCCAATGCCAGATACACATGTCCCATGCCCCCAGGCCCCAGTGCCAGATATTCCCCCCCCCTCCCTCACCTGCCCCCGTGCTGCTCACCGGTCAGCGCGTCTGTTGCTGAGGCTGCTGCTCTTTGGCTGAGGGCAGGGAGGAGAGCGCAGTGTGCGCCTCTCCTAGGAGCCCTCAATCTACGGCGGCCGCGGCGGTGTACAGGTTCAACTAGGCGCCGGTCCGCAAGCCAATCAAAGCTCGCGGTCCGGCAGCCAATCAGCCTCAGCTGCCGGACCGCGAGCTCTGGTTGGCACACGGGCCGGCGCCGGTTAGCGGGGAGGGGAGCGTACTGCAGCTTTAGCGACGGCTCCAGGCTCCAATATGGCGGCCAGAGCTAGCAGCGCCCATAAATTGCGGCGCCCTGTTCGGCCGCTCTATTGGAACATGCCTGGAGCCGGCCCTGTTCAGAGGTCTGGAGGTTTTACCTATGTAGATGAGGCCACATCCACATTCAAGAAGATTGATGACATTACAAGAATGGCAACTAATGAAATAATTTATTTTGTATTTTTTTCCATTCACGGCAAATTCTACCGTCTTTCTTTCTATATTGGTCCTAGTTGTGGTCTTGCACATCACGCAATCACCACAGCGATGATACCCCTTATTCCATTCTTTCCGTAAACTCCTTTCCGGAAGACTACTAATCACCAAACGGTCTTTTAGTGACTTCGCCTTTCTATATATAAATAGTGTTTTTTCTGGAAGGTGGCTAACCAATACTGGGTCATCCAAAAGTAATTTCCAATTTTTCTTAATTACTTGTTCAACTTTCTTATAATGACCACCGTATTGAGTTAAAAATGCCCATTGGTATTCCCTCGATTCCGCTCTCTTCCTAGGTTTTTCTACAATAAGATGTTTCCTATCTATTTCTTCAGTTTCTCTAACGTCCTAAGTGGATGCTGGGGACTCCGTCAGGACCATGGGGTTTAGCGGCTCCGCAGGAGACAGAGCACAATAATAAAAGCTTTAGGATCAGGTGGTGTGCACTGGCTCCTCCCCCAATGACCCTCCTCCAAGCCTCAGTTAGATTTTTGTGCCCGGCCGAGAAGGGTGCAATCTAGGTGGCTCTCCTGAGCTGCTTAGAATAAAAGTTTAAGTTAGGTTTTTTTCTTTCAGTGAGACCTGCTGGCAACAGGCTCACTGCTACGAGGGACTTAGGGGAGAGAAGTAAACTCACCTGCGTGCAGGATGGATTTGCTTCTTAGGCTACTGGACACCATTAGCTCCAGAGGGAGTCGGAACACAGGTCTCACCCTGGGGTTCGTCCCGGAGCCGTGCCGCCGACCCCCCTTGCAGATGCCGAAGTTGAAGAGGTCCAGAGGTCCAGAAACAGGCGGCAGAAGACTTTCAGTCTTCATAAGGTAGCGCACAGCACTGCAGCTGTGCGCCATTGTTGTCAGCACACTTCACCAACAGTCACCAACTGTCACTGAGGGTGCAGGGCGCTGGGGGGGGCGCCCTGGGCAGCAATGTATAATACCTTTTTATGGCTAAAATACATCACATATAGCCCTTGAGGCTATATGGATGTATTTAACCCCTGCCAGATCTCACAAACTCCGGGAGAAGAGCCCGCCGAAAAGGGGGCGGGGCCTATTCTCCTCAGCACACGGCGCCATTTTCCTGCTCAGCTCTGCTGTGAGGAAGGCTCCCAGGCTCTCCCCTGCACTGCACTACAGAAACAGGGTTAAAACAGAGAGGGGGGGCACTTATTTGGCGATATGATTACATATATAAAAATGCTATAAGGGAAAACACTTGTATAAGGGGTTGTCCCTGTATAATTATAGCGTTTTTGGTGTGTGCTGGCAAACTCTCCCTCTGTCTCCCCAAAGGGCTAGTGGGGTCCTGTCCTCTATCAGAGCATTCCCTGTGTGTGTGCTGTGTGTCGGTACGTGTGTGTCGACATGTAGGAGGACGATGTTGGTGAGGAGGCGGAGCAAATTGCCTGTATTGGTGATGTCACTCTCTAGGGAGTCGACACCGGAATGGATGGCTTATTTAGGAATTACGTGATAATGTCAACACGATGCAAGGTCAGTTGACGACATGAGACGGCCGGCAAACAAATTAGTACCTGTCCAGGCGTCTCAGACACCGTCAGGGGCTTGTAAAAACGCCCATTTACCTCAGTTGGTCAACACAGACACAGACACGGACACTGACTTCAGTGTCGACGGTGAAGAAACAAACGTATTTTCCTTTAGGGCCACACGTTACATGTTAAGGGCAATGAAGGAGGTGTTATATATTTCTGATACTACAAGTACCACAAATAAGGGTATTATGTAGGGTGGGAATAATCTACTTGTAGTTTTTCCTGAATCAGATAAATTAAAGTGTGTGATGATACGTGGGTTTCCTCCGATAGAAAATTATTGGAGGTATACCCTTTCCCGCCAGAAGTGAGGGCGAGTTGGGAAACACACCTTAGGGTGGATAAGGCGCTCACACGCTTATAAAAACAAGTGGCGTTACCGTCTCCAGATACGGCCGCCCTCAAGGAGCCAGCTGATAGGAAGCTGAAAAATATCCTAAAAAGTATATACACACATACTGGTGTTATACTACGACCAGCAATCGCCTCAGCCTGGATGTGCAGCGCTGGGGGGGCTTGGTCGGATTTCCTGACTGAAAATATTGATACCCTTGACAGGAACAATATTTTATTGACTATAGAGCATTTTAAGGATGCATTTCTATATATGCGAGATGCGCAGAGGGATATTTGCATTCTGGCATCAAGAGTAGATGTGATGTCCATATCTGCCAGACGATGTTTATAGACACGACAGTGGTCAGGTGATGCAGATTCCAGACGGCACATGGAAGTATTGCCGTATAAAGGGGCAGTCCATCGGACCTGGTGGCCATGGCAACAGCTGGAAAATCCACTTTTGTTACCCCAAGTCACATCTCAGCAGAAAAGGACACAGTCTTTTCAGTCTCAGTCCTTTCGTACCCATAAAGGCAGGCGGGCAAAAGGCCAGTCATATCTGCCCAGGGTTAGAGGAAAGGGAAGAATACTGCAGCAGGCAGCCCATTCCCAGGAACAGAAGTCCTCCACAGCTTCTGCCAAGTCCGCAGCATGACGCTGGGGCCATACAAGCGGACTCAGGTGCGGTGGGGGGTCATCTCAAGAGTTTCAGCACGCAGTGGGCTCACTCGCAAGTGGACTCCTGGATCCTACACGTAGTATCCCAGGTGTACATTGGAAATTCGAGACGTCTTCCCCTCACAAGTTCCTGAAGTCTGCTTTACCAACGTCTCCCTCCGACAGGGAGGCAGTATTGGGAAAAAATTCACAGGCTGTATTCCCAGCAGGTGATAATCAAAGTACCCCTCCTACAACAAGGGAAGGGGTATTATTCCACACTATATTGTGGTACTGAAGCCAAACGGCTCGGTGAGATCTAAAAGATTTGAACAATTACATACAAGGGTTCAAATCAAGATGGAGTCACTCAGAGCAGTGATAGCGAACCAGGACGATATGGTGTCACTGGATATCAGGGACGCTTACCTACATGTCCAAATTTTGCCCTTCTCACCAAGGGTATCTCAGGTTCGTGGTACAGAACTGTCACTATCAGTTCAGACGCTGCCGTTTGGATTGTCCACGGCACCCCGGGTCTTTACCATGGTAATGGCCGAAATGATGATTCTTCCTAAAAGAAATATGGACGCTTTCCTGATAAGGGCAAGGTCCAGAGAACAGTTGGCGGTCGGAGTAGCACTATCTCAAGTAGTTCTACGACAGCACGAGTGGATTCTAAATATTCCAAAATCGCAGCTTTTTCCGACGACACGTCTAATGTTCCTAGGAATGATTCTGGACACAGTCCAGAAAAGGATGTTTTCTCCCGGAGAAGAAGGCCAGGGAGTTATCCGAGCTAGTCAGGAACCTCCTAAAACCAGGAAAAGTATCAGTGCATCATTGCACAAGGGTCCTGTGAAAAATGGTGGTTTCTTACAAAGCGATCCCATTCGGTAGATTTCACGCAAGAACCTTTCAGTGGAATCTGCTGGGAAAATGGTCCGGATCGCATCTTCAGATGCATCAGCGGATAACCCTGTCTCCAAGGACAAGGGTGTTTTCTTCTGCGGTGGCTGCAGAGTGCTCATCTATGAAAGGGCCGCAGATTCGACATTCAGGACTGGGTCCTGGTGACCACGGATGCCAGCCTGAGTGGCTGGGGAGCAGTCACACAAGGAAAAAAATTTCCAGGGAGTGTGATCAAGTCTGGAGACTTCTCTCCACATAAATATACTGGAGCTAAGGGCAATTTACAAGGCTCTAAGCTTAGCAAGACCTCTGCTTCAAGGTCAGCCGGTATTGATCCAGTGGGACAACATCACAGCAGTCGCCCACGTAAACAGACAGGGCGGCACATGAAGCAGGAGGGAAATGGCAGAAACTGCAAGGATTCTTCGCTGGGCGAAAAATCATGTGATAACACTCTCAGCAGTGTTAATTCCGGGAGTGGAAAACTGGGAAGCAGACTTCCTCAGCAGGCATAACCTCCACCCGGGAGAGTGGGGACTTTAGCAGGAAGTCTTCCACATGATTGTAAACCGTTGGGAAAAACCAAAGGTGGACATGATGGCGTCCCGCCTGAACAAAAAACTAGACAGATATTGCGCCAGGTCAAGGGACCCTCAGGCAATAGCGGTGGACGCTCTGGTAACACTGTGGGTGTACCAGTCAGGGTATGTGTTCCCTCCTATGCATCTCATACCAAAAGTACTGAGAATCATAAGAAGGAGATGAGTAAGAACGATACTCGTGATTCCGGATGGGTCAAGAAGGACTTGGTACCCGGAACTTCAAGAGATGCTCACGGAAGAACCGTGGCCTCTACCTTTAAGAGAGGACCTGCTCCAGCAGGGGCCTTGTCTGTTCCAAGACTTACCGCGGCTGCGTTTGACGGCATGGCAGTTGAACGCCGGATCCTGAAAGGGCATTCCAGATGAAGTCATCCCTACCCTGGTCGAAGCCAGGAAGGATGTAACCGCAAAACATTTTCACCGCATTTGGCGAAAATATGTTGCGTGGTGTGAGGCCAAGAAGGTCCCTACAGAGGAATTCCAACTGGGTCGTTTCCTACATTTCCTGAAAACAGGACTGTCTATGGGCCTAAAATTAGGGTCCATTAAGGTTCAAATTTCGACCCTGTCGAATTTCTTCCAGAAAGAACTGGCTTCAGTGCCTGAAGTTCAGACGTTTGTAAAAGGGGTACTGCATATACAGCCTCCTTTTGTGCCCCCAGTGGCACCTTGGGATCTCAATGTTGTTTTGAGTTTCCTAAAGTCACATTGGTTTGATCCACTCACCACTGTGGAATTAAAATATTTCACATGGAAGGTGAAGATTCTATTAGCCCTGGCTTCAGCCAGGCGTGTGTCAGAATGGGCGGCTTTATCATATAAAAGCCCTTACTTAATTTTTCATTCTGACAGGGCAGAATTGAGGACTCGTCCTCAATTTCTCCTTAAGGTGTTTTCTGTTTTTCACGTGAACCAACCTATTGTGGTACCTGCGGCTACTAGGGACTTGGAGGACTCCAAGTTACTTGACGTTGTCAGGGCCCTAAAAATATATGTTTCCAGGACGACTGGAGTCAGAAAATCTGACTCGCTGTTTAGCCTGTATGCACCCAACAAGATGGGTGTTCCTGCTTCTAAGCAGACGATTGCTCGCTGGATTTGTAGTACAATTCAGCTTGCACATTCTGTGGCAGGCTTGCCACAGCCAAAATCAGTAAAAGCCCATTCCACAAGGAAGTGGGCTCATCTTGGGCGGCTGCCCGAGGGGTCTCGGCTTTACAACTTTGCCGAGCTGCTACTTGGTCAGGGGCACACCCTGACTGAGGAGGACCTGGAGTTCTCTCATTCGGTGCTGCAGAGTCATCCGCACTCTCCCGCCCGTTTGGGAGCTTTGGTATAATCCCCATGGTCCTGACGGAGTCCCCAGCATCCACTTAGGACGTTAGAGAAAATAAGAATTTACTTACCGATAATTCTATTTCTCGTAGTCCGTAGTGGATGCTGGGCGCCCATCCCAAGTGCGGATTGTCTGCAATACTTGTACATAGTTATTGTTACAAAAATTGGGTTATTCTTGTTGTGAGCCATCTTTTCAGAGGCTCCTTCGTTGTTATCATACTGTTAACTGGGTTCAGATCACAGGTTGGTGTGGCTGGTATGAGTCTTACCCGGGATTCAATATCCTTCCTTATTATGCACGCTCGTCCGGGCACAGTATCCTAACTGAGGCTTGGAGGAGGGTCATGGGGGGAGGAGCCAGTGCACACCACCTGATCCTAAAGCTTTTATTATTGTGCCCTGTCTCCTGCGGAGCCGCTAAACCCCATGGTCCTGACGGAGTCCCCAGCATCCACTACGGACTACGAGAAATAGAATTATCGGTAAGTAAATTCTTTTTTTTTTCTCTTTGCTTCCTCTAAAACCTTCATGGGATAACCTTTTTACAAAAAACTCTCTGTCATTTCTTCTACTTGATTTTCCAATATTTCATTATTTGTGCAATTCCTTTTCAAACGCTTATATTGCCCTAAGGGTATATTTTCCAACCATCTAATATGGTGTTCACTATTAATATTTATATATGCGTTTGAATCTGTAGGTTTCCTATAGGTTTTAGTAGACACTGTCCTCCTTCGACATATATAACTAAATCTTAAAATGTTATTTCTGATTGACTTTGGGTAAAAGTCAAATTGATATTATAAGAATTACTGTTTAAAATTTCGCAAAAAGAATGAAGTGAGTTGGTATCGCGTTTCCAAATAGAGAGAGATCTTTATTGTCAAACATCACCTGAAGGAGGTTTATAACCTTAGAAGAAGTGAACTACTTAAATACATTGTACAAAGGAAGTGGATGATACGAGAAGAACCCTAAGAGATACTCCGCTTATCCCTAAATCAATCGCAAACGGAAGTTCCGGGTGGAACGCATGACGTCACTTCCGGTTCCGGTATTTATGGAATGCACACCATCATAATGGCACGCAAACGGGATACTTCCTGTGACAACTAAATGGAAATTGGTCAATCAAGGTGCAATTAGGCATTTATCCACTGGGTATTTAAACTAGAGATGAGCGCCTGAAATTTTTCGGGTTTTGTGTTTTGGTTTTGGGTTCGGTTCCGCGGCCGTGTTTTGGGTTCGACCGCGTTTTGGCAAAACCTCACCGAATTTTTTTTGTCGGATTCGGGTGTGTTTTGGATTCGGGTGTTTTTTTTAAAAAACACTAAAAAACAGCTTAAATCATAGAATTTGGGGGTCATTTTGATCCCATATTATTATTAACCTCAAAAACCATAATTTCCACTCATTTTCAGTCTATTCTGAATACCTCACACCTCACAATATTATTTTTAGTCCTAAAATTTGCACCAAGGTCGCTGGATGACTAAGCTAAGCGACACTAGTGGCCGACACAAACACCTGGCCCATCTAGGAGTGGCACTGCAGTGTCACGCAGGATGTCCCTTCCAAAAAACCCTCCCCAATCAGCACATGACGCAAAGAAAAAAAGAGGCGCAATGAGGTAGCTGACTGTGTGAGTAAGATAAGCGACCCTAGTGGCCGACACAAACACCGGGCCCATTTAGGAGTGGCACTGCAGTGTCACGCAGGATGTCCCTTCCAAAAAACCCTCCCCAATCAGCACATGACGCAAAGAAAAAAAGAGGCGCAATGAGGTAGCTGACTGTGTGAGTAAGATTAGCGACCCTAGTGGCCGACACAAACACCGGGCCCATTTAGGAGTGGCACTGCAGTGTCACGCAGGATGTCCCTTCCAAAAAACCCTCCCCAATCAGCACATGACGCAAAGAAAAAAAGAGGCGCAATGAGGTAGCTGACTGTGTGAGTAAGATTAGCGACCCTAGTGGCCGACACAAACACCGGGCCCATTTAGGAGTGGCACTGCAGTGTCACGCAGGATGTCCCTTCCAAAAAACCCTCCCCAAACAGCACATGACGCAAAGAAAAATAAAAGAAAAAAGAGGTGCAAGATGGAATTGTCCTTGGGCCCTCCCACCCACCCTTATGTTGTATAAACAAAACAGGACATGCACACTTTAACCAACCCATCATTTCAGTGACAGGGTCTGCCACACGACTGTGACTGATATGACGGGTTGGTTTGGACCCCCCCCAAAAAAGAAGCAATTAATCTCTCCTTGCACAAACTGGCTCTACAGAGGCAAGATGTCCACCTCATCATCACCCTCCGATATATCACCGTGTACATCCCCCTCCTCACAGATTATCAATTCGTCCCCACTGGAATCCACCATCTCAGCTCCCTGTGTACTTTGTGGAGGCAATTGCTGCTGGTCAATGTCTCCGCGGAGGAATTGATTATAATTCATTTTAATGAACATCATCTTCTCCACATTTTCTGGATGTAACCTCGTACGCCGATTGCTGACAAGGTGAGCGGCGGCACTAAACACTCTTTCGGAGTACACACTTGTGGGAGGGCAACTTAGGTAGAATAAAGCCAGTTTGTGCAATGGCCTCCAAATTGCCTCTTTTTCCTGCCAGTATAAGTATGGACTGTGTGACGTGCCTACTTGGATGCGGTCACTCATATAATCCTCCACCATTCTTTCAATGGTGAGAGAATCATATGCAGTGACAGTAGACGACATGTCCGTAATCGTTGTCAGGTCCTTCAGTCCGGACCAGATGTCAGCATCAGCAGTCGCTCCAGACTGCCCTGCATCACCGCCAGCGGGTGGGCTCGGAATTCTGAGCCTTTTCCTCGCACCCCCAGTTGCGGGAGAATGTGAAGGAGGAGATGTTGACAGGTCGCGTTCCGCTTGACTTGACAATTTTCTCACCAGCAGGTCTTTCAACCCCAGCAGACTTGTGTCTGCCGGAAAGAGAGATCCAAGGTAGGCTTTAAATCTAGGATCGAGCACGGTGGCCAAAATGTAGTGCTCTGATTTCAACAGATTGACCACCCGTGAATCCTTGTTAAGCGAATTAAGGGCTCCATCCACAAGTCCCACATGCCTAGCGGAATCGCTCCGTGTTAGCTCCTCCTTCAATGTCTCCAGCTTCTTCTGCAAAAGCCTGATGAGGGGAATGACCTGACTCAGGCTGGCAGTGTCTGAACTGACTTCACGTGTGGCAAGTTCAAAGGGCATCAAAACCTTGCACAACGTTGAAATCATTCTCCACTGCGCTTGAGACAGGTGCATTCCACCTCCTATATCGTGCTCAATTGTATAGGCTTGAATGGCCTTTTGCTGCTCCTCCAACCTCTGAAGCATATAGAGGGTTGAATTCCACCTCGTTACCACTTCTTGCTTCAGATGATGGCAGGGCAGGTTCAGTAGTTTTTGGTGGTGCTCCAGTCTTCTGTACGTGGTGCCTGTACGCCGAAAGTGTCCCGCAATTTTTCTGGCCACCGACAGCATCTCTTGCACGCCCCTGTCGTTTTTTAAATAATTCTGCACCACCAAATTCAAGGTATGTGCAAAACATGGGACGTGCTGGAATTTGCCCATATTTAATGCACACACAATATTGCTGGCGTTGTCCGATGCCACAAATCCACAGGAGAGTCCAATTGGGGTAAGCCATTCCGCGATGATCTTCCTCAGTTGCCGTAAGAGGTTTTCAGCTGTGTGCGTATTCTGGAAACCGGTGATACAAAGCGTAGCCTGCCTAGGAAAGAGTTGGCGTTTGCGAGATGCTGCTACTGGTGCCGCCGCTGCTGTTCTTGCGGCGGGAGTCCATACATCTACCCAGTGGGCTGTCACAGTCATATAGTCCTGACCCTGCCCTGCTCCACTTGTCCACATGTCCGTGGTTAAGTGGACAGTGGGTACAACTGCATTTTTTAGGACACTGGTGAGTCTTTTTCTGACGTCCGTGTACATTCTCGGTATCGCCTGCCTAGAGAAGTGGAACCTAGATGGTATTTGGTAACGGGGGCACACTGCCTCAATAAATTGTCTAGTTCCCTGTGAACTAACGGCGGATACCGGACGCACGTCTAACACCAACATAGTTGTCAAGGCCTCAGTTATCCGCTTTGCAGCAGGATGACTGCTGTGATATTTCATCTTCCTCGCAAAGGACTGTTGAACAGTCAATTGCTTACTGGAAGTAGTACAAGTGGGCTTACGACTTCCCCTCTGGGATGACCATCGACTCCCAGCAGCAACAACAGCAGCGCCAGCAGCAGTAGGCGTTACACGCAAGGATGCATCGGAGGAATCCCAGGCAGGAGAGGACTCGTCAGAATTGCCAGTGACATTGCCTGCAGGACTATTGGCATTCCTGGGGAAGGAGGAAATTGACACTGAGGGAGTTGGTGGGGTGGTTTGCGTGAGCTTGGTTACAAGAGGAAGGGATTTACTGGTCAGTGGACTGCTTCCGCTGTCACCCAAAGTTTTTGAACTTGTCACTGACTTATTATGAATGCGCTGCAGGTGACGTATAAGGGAGGATGTTCCGAGGTGGTTAACGTCCTTACCCCTACTTATTACAGCTTGACAAAGGGAACACACGGCTTGACACCTGTTGTCCGCATTTCTGTTGAAATAGTTCCACACCGAAGAGCTGATTTTTTTGGTATTTTCACCAGGCATGTCAACGGCCATATTCCTCCCACGGACAACAGGTGTCTCCCCGGGTGCCTGACTTAAACAAACCACCTCACCATCAGAATCCTCCTGGTCAATTTCCTCCCCAGCGCCAGCAACACCCATATCCTCCTCATCCTGGTGTACTTCAACACTGACATCTTCAATCTGACTATCAGGAACTGGACTGCGGGTGCTCCTTCCAGCACTTGCAGGGGGCGTGCAAATGGTGGAAGGCGCATGCTCTTCACGTCCAGTGTTGGGAAGGTCAGGCATCGCAACCGACACAATTGGACTCTCCTTGTGGATTTGGGATTTCGAAGAACGCACAGTTCTTTACGGTGCTACTGCTTTTGCCAGCTTGAGTCTTTTCATTTTTCTAGCGAGAGGCTGAGTGCCTCCATCCTCATGTGAAGCTGAACCACTAGCCATGAACATAGGCCAGGGCCTCAGCCGTTCCTTGCCACTCCGTGTGGTAAATGGCATATTGGCAAGTTTACGCTTCTCCTCCGACAATTTTATTTTAGGTTTTGGAGTCCTTTTTTTACTGATATTTGGTGTTTTGGATTTGACATGCTCTGTACTATGACATTGGGCATCGGCCTTGGCAGACGACGTTGCTGGCATTTCATCGTCTCGGCCATGACTAGTGGCAGCAGCTTCAGCACGAGGTGGAAGTGGATCTTGATCTTTCCCTAATTTTGGAACCTCAACATTTTTGTTCTCCATATTTTAATAGGCACAACTAAAAGGCACCTCAGGTAAACAATGGAGATGGATGGATACTAGTATACAATTATGGACGGACTGCCGAGTGCCGACACAGAGGTAGCTACAGCCGTGAACTACCGTACTGTGTCTGCTGCTAATATAGACTGGTTGATAAAGAGATGTCGTAGTATGTATGTATGAAGAAGAAAGAAAAAAAAACCACGGTTAGGTGGTATACAATTATGGACGGACTGCCGAGTGCCGACACAGAGGTAGCCAGAGCCGTGAACTACCGTACTGTACTGTGTCTGCTGCTAATATAGACTGGTTGATAAAGAGATGTCGTAGTATGTATGTATGAAGAAGAAAGAAAAAAAAACCACGGGTAGGTGGTATACAATTATGGACGGACTGCCGAGTGCCGACACAGAGGTAGCCACAGCCGTGAACTACCGTACTGTACTGTGTCTGCTGCTAATATAGACTGGTTGATAAAGAGATGTAGTAGTATGTATGTATAAAGAAGAAAGAAAAAAAAAACACGGGTAGGTGGTATACAATTATGGACGGACTGCCGAGTGCCGACACAGAGGTAGCCACAGCCGTGAACTACCGTACTGTACTGTGTCTGCTGCTAATATAGACTGGTTGATAAAGAGATGTCGTAGTATGTATGTATGAAGAAGAAAGAAAAAAAAACCACGGTTAGGTGGTATACAATTATGGACGGACTGCCGAGTGCCGACACAGAGGTAGCCACAGCCGTGAACTACCGTACTGTACTGTGTCTGCTGCTAATATAGACTGGTTGATAAAGAGATGTCGTAGTATGTATGTATGTATAAAGAAGAAAGAAAAAAAACCACGGTTAGGTGGTATACAATTATGGACGGACTGCCAAGTGCCGACACAGAGGTAGCCACAGCCGTGAACTACCGTACTGTACTGTGTCTGCTGCTAATATAGACTGGTTGATAAAGAGATGTCGTAGTATGTATGTATGAAGAAGAAAGAAAAGAAAACCACGGTTAGGTGGTATACAATTATGGACGGACTGCCGAGTGCCGACACAGAGGTAGCCACAGCCGTGAACTACCGTACTGTACTGTGTCTGCTGCTAATATAGACTGGTTGATAAAGAGATGTCGTAGTATGTATGTATAAAGAAGAAAGAAAAAAAAAACCACGGTTAGGTGGTATACAATTATGGACGGACTGCCGAGTGCCGACACAGAGGTAGCCACAGCCGTGAACTACCGTACTGTACTGTGTCTGCTGCTAATATAGACTGGTTGATAAAGAGATGTAGTAGTATGTATGTATAAAGAAGAAAGAAAAAAAAACCACGGGTAGGTGGTATACAATTATGGATGGACTGCCGAGTGCCGACACAGAGGTAGCTACAGCCGTGAACTACCGTACTGTGTCTGCTGCGACTGGATGATAAATAATGATATAAAAAATATATATATATCACTACTGCAGCCGGACAGGTATATATATTATATAATGACGGACCTGCTGGACACTGTCTGTCAGCAGAATGAGTTTTTTATAGAATAAAAAAAAAAACACCACACAAGTGAAGTCACACGACGAGTGTTTAACTTTTTCAGGCAATCACAATATAGTATACTACTAACTATACTGGTGGTCAGTGTGGTCAGGTCACTGGTCAGTCACACTGGCAGTGGCACTCCTGCAGCAAAAGTGTGCACTGTTTAATTTTAATGTAATATGTACTCCTGGCTCCTGCTATAACCTATAACTGGCACTGCAGTGCTCCCCAGTCTCCCCCACAATTATAAGCTGTGTGAGCTGAGCACAGTCAGATATATAATATATACATAGATGATGCAGCACACTGGGCTGAGCAGTGCACACAGATATGGTATGTGACTGTCTTGTACTCCTGGCTCCTGCTATAACCTATAACTGGCACTGCAGTGCTCCCCAGTCTCCCCCACAATTATAAGCTGTGTGAGCTGAGCACAGTCAGATATATAATATATACATAGATGATGCAGGCATGCAGCACACTGGGCTGAGCAGTGCACACAGATATGGTATGTGACTGAGTCACTGTGTGTACCGTTTTTTTCAGGCAGAGAACGGATATATTAAATAAAACAACTGCACTGCTGGTGGTCACTGTGGTCAGTCACTAAACTCTGCACTCTCTTCTACAGTATCAGCCTCAGGTCAATCTCTCTCTCTCTCTCCTAATCTAAATGGAGAGGACGCCAGCCACGTCCTCTCCCTATCAATCTCAATGCACGTGTGAAAATGGCGGCGACGCGCGGCTCCTTATATAGAATCCGAGTCTCGCGAGAATCCGACAGCGTCATGATGACGTTCGGGCGCGCTCGGGTTAACCGAGCAAGGCGGGAAGATCCGAGTCGCTCGGACCCGTGAAAAAAAACATGAAGTTCGTGCGGGTTCGGATTCAGAGAAACCGAACCCGCTCATCTCTAATTTAAACCCCCAGTGTGGGCTGCATGATATCCATTCTTGAAAAAGGTGATAATAACCGAAACGCGTTGTTTGGAATACGTGCACCTTGAGAAAGAACACAGACAGGAGAAACATCTAATCAGTCTGTTGAAAGCTTTATGCGGTGGTGCCGAGCCTAACAGCCCGGGACCTGTACCATCTTCAAGCTATCCCGCCGCAGCCAGGGTCGGACTGGCCCACAGGGGTACAGGTGAAACCACCGGTGGGCCCCGCTGCCTGGGGGCCCTCATCCTCCTTAGTGATAAGGTTCCAGACTGTGCACATGAATTATACATTATACATATGTTACCTTATACTGCACAAGACTATAATGTATTCTCTACAGTGCATTGCCAATATTTATCTGGTACATTATCATGCGCGCACTAGAAGTATTTATGTATTTGTCAAGGGGCCCAGCCCATGCACTCACTAATGGTTAGGCAATCCAATGTAACGGCTGGCCACACCCCCTCTGGAGACTGACCACACCCCTAAACATGGGCCCCTACCACTGCATTCCCCGGTGGGCCCTTCATGCCCCAGTCCGACACTGACCGCAGCACCTGTCTTGGGTGAGAGACTGATTTAAATTTAATGCCCCACATGCACTGTGTTATTTTCAGAATATGGTACTGTGATAAAATTTGCACTATGTCACTTTACCAATCATTTTATTTGTGTTATTTTCATGTGTCATTTTCATGTCAAATTGACTGTCTGTAGTCATTGTATCCAAGTTGTTTCTGGATTGTTTTAAATAAATAAAAAATTAAAACATTAATTACTCTGTATCAATTATCCAGAGAAAAGCAGCGCCCCAGATATATATTTCATTTTAGTATTGTTTCTGTGTGGAACTGAGTGCTCTGTTCCTCTTTTGTATATGTTAAGGTTGCTCAAAGCTTTTTCCCTTATTGCGCAGTGAATAAGTTATCACATTTTTTCTTTTGGATAGGAGGTTACTTCCACAAAATGTGGAGAAGATGATGTTCATCAAAATTAATTATAAATTCCTCCGGGAAGACCTTGACCAGCAATTGCCTCCAGAAAGTACACAGGGACCTGTGATGGTGGATTCCAGTGTGGACGAATTAATACTCTGTGAGGAGGAGGATGTACACACTGAAAGGGGTGAGGAATTGGAGGATGAGGATGAGGTTAACATCTTGCCTCTGTACAGCCAGTTTGTGCAAGGAGAGATTGATTGCTTCTTTTTTGCTGGGGGCTCAAACCAACCAATAATTTCAGCCACAGTCGTGTGGCAGACCCTGTCGCTGAAATGATTGGTTTGTTAAAGTGTGCATGTCCTGTTTATACAACATAAGGGTGGGTAGGAGGGCCCAAGGACAATTCCATCTTGCACCTCTTTTTCTTCTTTGCATCATGTGCTGTTTGGGGCCTCATTTTTTTAAGTGCCATCCTGTCTACCACTGCAGTGCCACTCCTATATGAGCCAGGTGTTTGTGCCGCACACTTGTGTTGATTAGCTTAGTCTTCCAGCCACCTAGGTGCAACCTTTCGGCGTAAAAACAATATTGTGAGGTGTTCAGAATAGACTGGAAATTAGTGGAAATTAATGTTATTGAGGTTAATAATACCGTAGGAGCAAAATTACCCCCAAATTCTGTGATTTTAGCTGTTTTTATGTTTTTTTCAAAAATCATCCAGATCCAAAACCAAAACCCGAAAGGGTGGTTTTGGCAAAACCAACCCAAAACCAAAACACGAGCGGGGAATTAGAACCAAAACATAAACACAAAACAAAAAAGTGCCCACCGCACATCTCTATTATTATTGTTATTATTATTATTATTATAATGCCTCATATATTAATGCCCATGCCCTTTTATAAATTATGCCAGTGCCACACTACCTGCTCATTGTCAGAGGTTGAGATCATTTCATCCCTTCGCTGCAGCATCTTGATTCGGATGTCTGACCCTCCTGCGTGTGGGTCAGCTGTTCGTGCCTGCCTCCTTCCCTATGCCTCCACTTGCAAATGTTCCACCTCCTCTAGCATCCTTAATAACCGTCTCCTCTGAGGTGGTGGCCATTTTGGGAGGGACATTTTCAATAGTATACCATGTGGTTCGGCCTTAGAAACGGCCCTAGCTGTCACTATTAGTATTGGGAAGTACACCATCCCATGCTGGCTGCAAAAGAACTGGTTGAAACAGATGCCATATCTCCCTGTGCAAGAAAGTTTACTTACAAGCCCGCAACCCTTCCATGTCATTCCCATGAGACAAAAGAGCTTCATGTGACTGCATGGTGGCTGCACAGTTACTGCCCAATAATGCCAATTTCACGGAAGGTGTGGCCCATTAACAAATGGATCAATCTGTATGCACTAGTGATCTCCACACCTGTGAGGATACCTGAGCCAGCAAATACACAGAAGCCCATTTCTTTATTTGGTGCATGCGCAGTACCCTCATTAATTGTTGCTGCCATCGCAGCAAGCAACCCCTCTGAGTGCGCTAAGGAGCTAATTCAGTAAGTATTGCTGATGCAATCCTTACTGCATTTCCTGGATGTTGAGTCCTGTGCATGCGGAGGACCTATTCTGTGCATAGCGGGTCCTGGGATCGCGGCACAGATATGCAAACGTCTCTGCCTGATTGACAGGCAGAGGTGTTCGCGGGGAGAGATGGGGTGCCGGTGTTGGGGAAAATGAGGGCGTGTAACCAGCGAGTGGCGATGCCAAGGACCGCATCGTGAGATGCATTTACCTTGGCCTCGGGTCAGGTAGGCTGAAGTTTACTCAGTCTGCCGTTGCAGATGAACATCGCAACCAATGGTCGCAATGTTCATCTGAGATGTGATTGCATCGCAAATGCAGGGAGGAGGTGGCATGCACCTCCTCCTGCATATTCATTGCTAAGGACAGCAATTGTATAGCTGCTGCAAGCAGCATTGCATTTGCAATCCTTAGTGAATAAGCCCCAAGTCTTGTGAGACTCTGTTGTGTCAAGTGTCTTTTTCACCCAGAATGCATTTTAGTTACAATTCATCCACCTGGAGACTGTGCTGATTAATTTGATATGCAACACTTTTATATCTGTGAGCAATATTCACACTGTGCCGTAAGAGGCTGGGGCTGCCCAGCTGCTCCCGGAACATAACAGTAGGTGTGGCATCATGGACACAGGAGGTGTGGCATCATGGACACAGGAGGTGTGGCATCTCCTCCCTGTTTTTAATGGTTTCATTATGGAAAACCATATGACCTGCAGAAACACATAATGACCACATTCCCTAATGCAAAATCTTTCTCGACTTATATCACTGCAGGAATTCCACCAAGAGTGTTTCCATATACTCAGTGCATACAGAGTTAAGCAAAACTGTAAGATTATTTTGATTTTAAATAAATTGCTGTGGAGTGGGGGAAATAAATAACACAACATACTAAATAGATATACAGCAGAAAATCGAAGCAAGCATATTTTTCATGCTTCGTAGTTTAAAACCCCTTTGATGTCTTGTATAGTTTATCTAGCACTGCAGACTCTGCATAAATAGAGTGGGGGTCTTTGGTTTCTGCTATAAAGGGAAACACATGGACAAAAGGCCATTTTCATTATTTAGTCAGTTCCATAATTGCATTGCAGAATATTTTGTGAAATAAATATTTTCAGTGTGGTATGCATAAAGAAATACTGAGCCAGTCTTGGAGCACAGCACATCCAAGAAAAATTATTGCAGCACAACTGCATTTATAACTACAAACATAACATCCAGAGAATCAGTGAATCTGCCAACAAAGCCAGCGAATAAACATTGCGTCTTTCTAGTATTAATCTGCCCACTGAGTCCATGCTCCACTTGCTTGTCAATTCTAATCAGACAACCAAATTCTATGGTGCTATTCTTATCAGTTTTGTTCAGCATTCCACTTATCACCTTCCTTGCATTGTGTTAATATTTATGGAAGACGTTTTTCCTGAGAAAGCAATAATGCCAACAATTAAGTTGCATTTGGCTCCAAAATAACTGTGACTCCTAACTGAAGCGTGAAAAGTTTGCAGACTGTGTGTGCATTAAAGGAAAGGTTTGTGTTTTTAAATATGTGTATTGTAAAGCTAAAAAATACAAGTGATAATGATATATTGACAGTGAGGCTGTTAATGCCCATTCCTGCTTCTTCAAAATAACACTTTGGAGATGCTTCATTCAGAAGTGGCTATAACGTAAGTGTAGCGCAAAATTCCATGGCGTACAGTACTACAGCCTAATTCAAGGTTGATTGCAAATGCAAAATTTTCCTGTAATGGGCAAAACCCCTTGCAGTGCACATGGTTTTACCCATTAGAGGAAGATTTTGCTTTTGCAATCAACCTTGATTTAGACCCTATATGTCCTTACATCCTGCAAGCGATTCAGTATCTGTGCAATGTACATATATTACACATGACTAAGCTTCTACATTCGTAGTGGGCAACGAGTGGCATGGGAGACATACTTTGCTATAGAAGGAGTCATATGCAGGCTACTCAGAAGGAAATGTATTACTGCTGGTAAATAACCAATGACAAAAGTGTCAACTCAATAGCCATTGGGCCACAAATTGAGGCGGCCAAGGAATTCATCAAGACTGGAAACAATGAATTAATAAATTTGATTCTTGGCAGTCAAATGTTTTTTCCCGCTCATTACCTTCTTGTTAAGGGTATAATGGAATTAATTCCCTGGTGTTTCAATGAACAGCACAGAGCAACTATCCCAGCAAGAGTTTACTGGCTGTAGAAATACTGCATATCATGAATGCCCAGAATGCTGCTTCCCGCCTATTGGTTAACAGTAGTTGTGTCTCCGCCTCCTTCACTGAACCTCAAGTATCAACCAATAATAGAATATACTGTAGTGACAGTGATCATTTTCCTATTCTGTGCTAAAGTCCAACACCAGAGTTAAACCTAGATCAGACAATAGTGTTTCTTTTCCTTATATGGAAGTTATACTGTATGTATACAGTGTCGGACTGGGGAATGAAGGGCCCTCCGGGTGGATGCTATTGTTGGGGTCCATGATTAAGGGCGTGGCCAGTCTCCACTGGGGCGTGGCCAGCCACCACAGAGGTTTGACTAACCATTACAGAGTACATGTTCTGTGCCCCCTGGTAAACATATAATAAACCATATTCTTGTGAAGTATAATGTAACATAAGTATAATGCATAATTCAAGTGCACTAGGTTAGTGTCTTGAACCTGATCCCTAGAGGAGGAGGAGGGCCCACAGGTAGTGGGGCCCACCGGTGGTTCCCCTGTCGGCCAGTACAACCCTGTATGTATATGTTGTGGTCAGTCTTCTTTCAGCACAAAACTGCAAATACTTACAGTAAAGCAAGACGTTGTTATCCCTATATCACAATGTAGAGGCATTTTTTAAAGGGAAGATTAACTGTATAGTTCACTGAGGAGCATCATAGTTTTCCTAAAATAGAGCCCTGTCAGATTGTTGTACATAAAATGCTGCTTTCCTGGTATATTTTTCCTTTGAGACTTTCAGAAATTCCCAGAGAGCAATAGAGGCTGTCATACTTTTGGTATTATGTACAGCAGTTTAGGGTCCTGTCTGACAGAAAATATGATCATGTGCCATTGTTTATCAGGGGGTGACAATTTTTAGATCAACAGCATACAATTTTTTTTGTCAGTGCATTACTTTTGTGTAGTGTAGTGTTCTGTTCCGTTAAGAAAGCAACATTTAGAAATGGTACAAAGGTAGGTCTGATATTTTTACGACTTGTACATTACTAAAAAGTGGGGAAAATATAGATGACCAGTAAAAGTGCTGTTTCATCTACTTTCTCTGCCTGTATTAGAAATGCAAGGACCAGTGAGTGATGATGAGACAGCTCTGCTTGGAACTAGACTGCAAGAATTACATTTCATGTTTCAGAACAACATATTGTGGAGCAGTGTTCCCGCGCTGGGACGGTGTGCCGCTCCCAGCGCTGGGCAAGCAGCAGCGTACAGGGAACCTGTGTCCCCTGCGGGATACAGCAGACAACAGCACTAGGGTCAAGTGTCCGATCCCAGCTGGTTTCCGATGCCAGGACCACCTATTGATTCCCAGCATTGGACTTAGAGCGACGATGGGCAGAGCCACGGAAGCAACATTTTGAACTTAGAGCCAACAAATCAAAAGTGCCAGCCGCGGACCTTCAAAACCGTGCCCTCCAGGAGACAATCACGGCTCGCAGAGCGGCAGCCAATAGGAAATGGTCGTGGCGCAGCAATCAGAGATTTTCGCACTGTAGCTAGACCAGGCATCTGACATCAGATGCCGCCAGGGAGTGGAAGAAGAAGACGCACGGTGCCAGGAGAAGACATAAGACACGGGGAAAAGAGCTCCAGTGGCCGCGGAAGAGGCCTGAAGACACCGGGATCCAGAAAGTAGATGCCCGATGCCATCTGGAGGAAGAAAAGAAGAGGCGACTTCACTGGCCAGGATGGGCCTGCAGGAGAAGACAGAAGCTGAGGACTGGACAGGCCAGCATGGGTGGAAAGTGAAAGAGCTAACAAAGCTTCTTCTGGTGCCTCTCCCAACGGACAGGTAGGTCCTTCAGCAGGTCATTAACAAGGTACAATATCTTTTGTTTTCAGTTTGAAATCTAAAGATATTGTACGAGACGGCATGCACCTGGATGTGGGTGCATGCCATCACTGACGAGAGTGTGTATAAACGATATTGTTTGTGGAGGATCTTGCACTATGTCATTGACATCGGCAAGTGTGTACCCAGCCTTAAAGTAATTTTCACTGTGTAGAGGAGTGGTCCAGCTCCACACACTTAGCCATAGCAGCCAGGAATAGGGAATGGCTGGCCAGCCCTAGATAGGCAGGGACATGAATAGACAGGACGTTGCTTATTCTTGTACTGCATTATTGTGATGTATGCTATTTCTGTGCGGTGCAAAGTTTGATGTTTGTGCATGGAGTTTGTGCCGCACCCAGGCCCGGCGACAGGGGGGGTCAAAGGGGACACCTGTACCGGGCCCCGAGGGTTGGAGGGGCCCCATGAATCAGGGAAATAAAATATAGGATGCACTGCCTATTTGAAGTGAATGCCTGCCCAGCTGCCAATCACCTAAAAAATTAATTAAGTGTCCAGTCAGAAGCCGCACATCCCTGTATCCTGCCTCCGCTGAGGAGCAGTCCAGAAGCTGTGTACAACCTCCCGCTGCCGGCCTGGCCACCGGTGTGTGACTCTCGGAAGGAGAAGATTGCAGCAGCCCCCCCGCAGCGCTACACACGAGAGAGACACCCTAGCTGTGGTGACAGTGAGTCCTTCCTGGACAGTCTATGTCTGCTTTACAGTATGTGTGTATACAGTATATGTGATGTGTATGTATGTAGGTATGTGTATGAGTGTGTTTGCGCTCCAGTAACGGACAGAGTGCACTTTTGTTCTGTGTTTTCCATCTATGTATTGTAGTGTTTCAGTATATGCACAAACCTAGTGCCTTGTATTTGGTGATGCCTGTATTGGCACATGCAGGTTAGGGATATTTAGGGAGTGGGGTGGAGGGGAGGGGGGCCCCAGAGATATCAGTGTAACGGGCCCCAAGATTTCTGTTGCCGGCCCTGGCCGCACCACATACACCACAGCTAGTTTGAGGGCTCTGCTAATGCAGCTAGTGTAGCAGATGTACACTAGATGAGGTTTTGGCCCTGCACATTTGTTGTGGTGTTTTTGTTTCCTTACAGGGACTATAAGTGGAGAAGTGGAGGGTGTACAAGTTTAGCAACGGTGAGCTACATCTACGTCTGTCTTGTCTCTATGTTCGTTTGTCCCTATCTATCCTCCTTTCTTCTGGGCGGACAGTGAACCTTGCACTCCGGTGCAAGGTGAAATTTTCACCTGGTGTGCAAGTACCAATAGGTGATAATTCAGGCTCTGAGGCCAAGAGTGCCGAGGATGACCTTCACCTAAGCCCAAAACCCTTATTGTGGGAAACATCATAGTCCGGTGGGCTTTTCGGTCCGCAGTCAGGAGGAACGGCACTTACATCATCTCCTTCCACCTAGATCATTGTGTCCAGGTCCAGTTGAGGTTCCAGGTCCTTCAGGATTTCTACAGCCTGAAGGTGAGAGGGTGTGATGCCAGGTAAGCAGCCAGTCTACACCTGCATGGCAGCAGGCATCACTCCGTCCCTCTCACACAAGGGCACATATACAGATGTAACCATGCTTATCTTTGCTGCGATGAAGCATGCTGCAACATGGCTTGCTGCATGGCATGCCAGGCTGCGACTATTCGCAGAGGGCGATAACCCCATTAATTCCTAATGGAATTAATTGAGCATTTTCTTGCTGCGAATAGTCACAGCCTGGCATGCCATGCAGCATGCCGCATGTCGCATCACATTAAGATGAGTATGGCTATATCTGCATATGACTAAAAGAATGTAAAAATGTATTCATGTACACTCATGACAATATAAAGGCTCCAGCAAGCTATAATTTAGGATAAAAACAGTAAGCTAAGGGGATTGTTGTGAAAAGTGAGAACATGGAGCACATTAAAGTACTGCATATTATTGCTGCCCATAATCAAACGTCAAAATAAGGGAGAAATCAAACTCAAATATTAATTTGTGATGTTCAAGGGCGCATCATTTCTTCTTTATATAAATGGCCACGTTATAACAGTATAAATTAAGTACTGTATGGGGGAAATTTACTAAGCTCCCGATTTTGACCGAGATGCCGTTTTTTCATCAAAGTGTCATCTCGGTAATTTACTAAGCACTAATCACGGCAGTGATGAGGGCATTCGTAATTTTTTGCAAGTTCAGGTAAAAAATTACGAATGAATACACCATCGGTCAAAACGCGGCTGTTTAAGTATGAATCTCGGTCATTTACTAAGAAGTGCAAAGCAAAAAAAGAACAAACACTGCCGTGAAAAATTACAACTCGTAAAAAAGTGCTAAAAAAAAACAGACCTGCTTTTTTTATTCGTGATTGGATAGGCATGCACGGATTCATGAGATCCGTGCATGTATATCAGTGGGAAGGGGTGGGAAAGTGCTTTTTTTTCAAAAAAAATTGCGTGGGGTCCCCCCTCCTAAGCATAACCAGCCTCGGGCTCTTTGAGCCGATCCTGGTTGCAGAAATATGGTAAAAAAATGACAGGGGTTCCCCCATATTTAAGCAACCAGCATCGGGCTCTGCGCCTGGTCCTGGTCCCAAAAATACGGGGGACAAAAAGAGTAGGGGTCCCCCGTATTTTTAAAACCAGCACCGGGCTCCACTAGCTGGACAGATAATGCCACAGCCGGGGGTCACTTTTATATAGTGCCCTGCGGCCGTGGCATCAAAAATCCAACTAGTCACCCCTGGCCGGGGTACCCTGGGGGAGTGGGGACCCCTTCAATCAAGGGGTCCCCCCCCCCAGCCACCCAAGGGCCAGGGGTGAAGCCCGAGGCTGTCCCCCCCCATCCAATGGGCTGCGGATGGGGAGGCTGATAGCCTTTGTTGTAAAAGAAAAGATATTGTTTTTAGTAGCAGTACTACAAGGCCAAGCAAGCCTCCCCCGCATGCTGGTACTTGGAGAACCACAAGTACCAGCATGCGACGGAAAAACGGGCCCGCTGGTACCTGTAGTACTACTACTAAAAAAATACCCAAAAAAAGACAAGACACACACACCGTGAAAGTATAATTTTATTACATACATACACACATACATACATACTTACCTTAAGTTCCCACGCAGGTCGGTCCTCTTCTCCAGTAGAATCCAAGGGGTACCTGTTGAAGAAATTATACTCACGAGATCCAGGGGTCCAGGCTCCTCGGCAAATCCAGGGTTAATCCACGTACTTGAAAAAAAAAAAAAAACGGTGTCCCGACCACGAACTGAAAGGGGACCCATGTTTGCACATGGGTCACCTTTCCACGAATGCCAGAAACCCACTTTGACTTCTGTCTAAGTGGGTTTCTGCAGCCAATCAGGGAGCGCCACGTTGTAGCACTCTCCTGATCAGCTGTGTGCTCTTGTCCTCACTGACAGGCAGCACACGGCAGTGTTACAATGTAGCGCCTATGCGCTACATTGTAACCAATGATGGGTTACTTTCAGCTCAGCGGTGACGTCACTTTAGGTCAACCGCAGGGCAGAAAGTTCCCATCATTGGTTACAATGTAGCGCATAGGCGCTACATTGTAACACTGCCGTGTGCTGCCTGTCAGTGAGGACAAGAGCACACAGCCGATCAGGAGAGTGCTACAACGTGGCACTCCCTGATTGGCTGAAGAAACCCACTTAGACATCAGTCAGAGTGGGTTTCTGGCATTCGTGGAAAGGAGTCCCATGTGAAAACATGGGGCCCCTTTCAGTTCGTGGCTCGGCTTTCCGTTTTCTTATTTTATGCAAGTACGTGGATTACCCCTGGATTTCCCGAGGAGCCTGGACCCCTGGATCTCGTGAGTATAATTTCTTCAACAGGTACCCCTTGGATTCTACTGGAGAAGAGGACCGACCTGCGTGTGAACATAAGGTAAGTATGTATGTTTGTGTGGATGTATGTAATAAATCTTTACTTTCACGGTGTGTGTGTCTTGTCTTTTTTTGGGTATTTTTTTAGTAGTAGTACTACAGGTACCAGCGGGCCCGTTTTTCCGTCGCATGCTGGTACTTGTGGTTCTCCAAGTACCAGCATGCGGGGGAGGCTTGCTGGGCCTTGTAGTACTGCTACTAAAAACAATATCTTTTCTTTTACAACAAAGGCTATCAGCCTCCCAATCCGCAGCCCATTGGATGGGGGGGACAGCCTCGGGCTTCACCCCTGGCCCTTGGGTGGCTGGGGGGGGGGACCCCTTGATTGAAGGGGTCCCCACTCCCCCAGGGTACCCCGGCCAGGGGTGACTAGTTGGATTTTTGATGCCACGGCCGCAGGGCACTATATAAAAGTGACCCCCGGCTGTGGCATTATCTGTCCAGCTAGTGGAGCCCGGTGCTGGTTTTAAAAATACGGGGGACCCCTACTCTTTTTGTCCCCCGTATTTTTGGGACCAGGACCAGGCGCAGAGCCCGATGCTAGTTGCTTAAATATGGGGGAACCCCTGTCATTTTTTCCCCATATTTTTGCAACCAGGATCGGCTCAAAGAGCCCGAGGCTGGTTATGCTTAGGAGGGGGGACCCCACGCATTTTTTTTTTATATTTTACAGTGTTTAATTAAAAAAAAAATAAATAAATAAACCCCAGCACGGATCACACAGATCCGGCCGAGATTGATTGTAAAAAAAAGTCGGCAGTGTTTTGCTAATCACTGCCGTAAAAATAGGTAAAAAACCACGAATGACATCGACATCGGAAGAAAAGAAAAACCCGAATACGACAGCTTAGTAAATCCATCGTAATCAATTCAAAAAGTTGCAGTTTTACACTGTCGATGTCATTCGTGATTGAACTTTGACCTTTTTTCGGAAATTACGAATCTTAGTAAATTTACCCCTATATGTGCATTTTGCATTCAATTACTACAATTTGCAAATTACTGTACAACACTTGTGTGCAGTATTAGAAACAGCAATTCCAAGAGGAACAACTCCTGACAAAACTCATGGAATGCATTATACATACCTAAAAATACGCCTTGCACAGTTACTGTATAACTTAAACAGGGGGGATGCAGGGAGCAAAAAAAGTAAGAGTGATGGGGAACAAACTGCTGTATGCTTTTAAATATGAAATGAAGAAAAGTAGATACAGTATTTAAATGTTCCATATTTTATGCATAAAAACATTACACTGGCTGTATACTATATTTAAACTGTGGTATACAGAACAAGCTAGATGTTGTACCCAGCATTATCTGTTTTTTTCTATCTCTCTTTCCTCCTGTCTCTCTCTTCAGCTCTCTTTACCTCTTTTTCACCTCCGCTCTCTCCCCCTCTTGCTAATTTTTTTCCTCCCCCCTCATCTCTTTATTTCTCTTATCAGTACTTGATTTTGTGTGGCAAAGAGGGTATTTTGCCATGTTCTACTGTCCAGAACAAGACTCGCTCCATAGTACAAGGAGCAGACTGAGGTAAGGATCCTGCTGTCTCCTACAGGAAAAGTTTTACACACAGTTGTACTACCTGAGTGTGATTGCTCTAGTCTAGAGTGTGTGAAGAATAAAAGGATTTTGGGTTCCACTGTCCAGTGGGTGTGGCATCCAACGCTGACTAGCAGTCGAATGATAGCTAGGGTTGGTGAGGCATAGCTAGTGTCAGGGAACTATCTCATGTGAACAAATGTGCTGTTATAACATTTGTGAAGAGAAAAGAAGCCATCTGACTAACACAATTGGTGTGAAGAGTCATTACTTGTTAAGCAGATCTTTATATGTGATAATCCTTGGTATTACCTTTTTCATCTTTACTATTGTACTCTGAGACATC